>NC_016491.1:1200000-2400000 GCF_000237345.1 Naumovozyma castellii | reverse complement strand
AAAGTGGCCTGTTTGAGAATCTTTGGTTGATGCAATACTTGTTTTAGCAATTCTTCCGGATCAACTAATTCCACAATATAACAATACATCCTATACTCCTGCTCTGTAAATGCATATATTAGTTGCAATATATTTTGCTGATTTACTGGTTTAATGTAAGGAGTTAAATCTGCTGGCTTTGCCGTTCCAATTTTATTTTTTAATCCTCGAACATTATCCTTCACTTGAATATTATTGAATCTGATCTCATTACGTAGTGGGAATTGTATAGGCTCATTACCACGAGATCCCAATGGGTTGTGCATCCCACTAAAGAGATACAGTTTATATTTCCCATTTCTTTTAAGTAAATTCCAATCATCAGCATGAAGGTAGAATTTAGCCATTGCAATTCCTCTTTGATTAGTCACACGGATAGGTTGAGCTGTCTCAGGAATCAATTTCTTTAATTTGTAAAATGGGCATTCTTTGAAATGCATAGTATCCACAGCTGGTTTTGCACTGTAAGTACTTGTTGATAGTGAGGTGGGACTGGATGCACTAATTTCTTCAAAGGTTTTCCCCAACTCTAATTGTCTATGCACCTGTTTATAGTTCGGCACAGGTAATGATCGTTTTATATATGCTATCATGATTATTATGGCTTGAGGCCTCCACTTATCTATATCGCTGCCTGTAATGGCATTATTGATGAAGGTTCTCAAAATATCCTGTACGGCAGCTTTACGCATTGATTTCCCAATAGTAATTCCAACAGATTTACACACAGATTTTAGTTCTGGTACTTTAAGCAATTCCATCTGGGTTACAGCAGTTTCAATTTCCAGTCTCACATTATTCAAGGTGAGCGCTTCACTATTCATTATGACTAATTAGACAGTATATCTAGATTACCCTTTAGATCTTGAATGCAAGCCTTGACTTTTCAACTGTTCCAATGTTTACTCGATTAGCTTTGCTAAAATGGAATTTAATCATTTCATGTGTATGATTTAAGAGCACATCAATATCTGCTATGTTCTCTGAAAAATAACCGCATTGAGCTTTGACCAAAGAAAATAAAAATACCGGATCAAAATATCCGTGTATTTTGTGCCGGGAAATCAATAACAATATGTAACTTAAGATCTAACATTGAATCTATAACATTAACACTAAATACATATACATATATCTATCAGTTATCTTTGTCTTTCAATGCTCTAATGGTAGCTTCGACAATGGCTACATGCTCTGCTTCATGAACTCTATTTTCGTACTCTTCCAACGTCTCTTCACCCGGTTTAATAACTAATTCTTTCACCACCAAAGGTTCACCTCTATCAACTTCCTCGATAACGTAATGGACCATACAACCCGCAGTCAAAGGTTTGTTCTCTCGTTGACATTTTTCCCAAGCCATTTCAATAGCATGAGTGGTACCATCAAAGGCTCCCGGTAAGGCAGGATGCAGATTAATTATGGGGATACATCCAATCTTTGACAAGAAGGTGGACCCCAAGATCAATAACCATCCGGCACAGACAATCAAATCAGGTTTATCCTGCAATATGGCATCTGCCAAATCTTTTTCGTATACAGTACGTGCATTTGCACGGGCTTCTTTATCTTCCTTGGGTATGTCCCTAGTGTAGGGGTAAAGAGATTGTATTTTTGTGGGGATGCAAGCATTAGTAGCTCGTGTGAGCCCGTAGGCCTTCTTACTTGAGGATACGACAGAAACAATCTTGGCATCACCTAATAAGCCATCTGCTTGTGCGTTTATTAACGATTGGAGATTGGAACCTGAGCCTGAGATGAGAACCGTAATTCTTGACATGCTTAATGTATTATAATGGCGTCCACAATGACCTGCAAAATATACAATACGAAACAGTAGAAGTGAGTGAATGTCTATATAATGTTATTGTTGAAACTTTTATTGTAGAAAACCAGAGTCAACCGCGCTTATTCTCGCGACTCTGTCAATACAAACATCACTGATGGGCTAGTTATACATGATGAGTATGGTATCCTGAAGAGACACAGCGTGCTTTACAGTAGATAGTATTGATATTTGTGGAAGAGCTGCTTGGAGAAAATATCTATTAAATGTCTCGTAATCCCGCTGCAGAGGGGAAGAAAGTATGAAATTTCCAAGATGAACACAACTTTCTCCATAGTCACCATGTTGTAACCAGTTGTAATTCTAGATAGGTCGTTAAATATACCAACACTCAATGTCAATATTACTTCTATATAGTGCAGTCAAGCCATTAATAGTTTTCCAGTCTCATGTAAATATACGTAGCAAGCGATGGAGTTTCTCAGTAATGGAAATTCACATTAATCGCCAAAATATCTCTATTTGGCGTCAATGATATATTAAATGCAGAAAACGAGCAATATCGAGGTTATTGCCCTTGTATTATAAATTATTAATCCAGTCACATCAATCCATTACCACTGCACTCGTGGAATAATCATCTTCTCGAGCAATTGGAATCGCTATGAACACTTTGACGCATTATTCAAGCTATGTAGACCCTTCGAAGATACGAACGTTAATCGTGCCTATCGGTAAATGGAAACGTTCTGAATTTAAATCTGCTGTTTCTCGATTGAAGGGGTTTAATGAAATTCGTCTTTTAGACATTACTCCCATCGATAGTCCTTTGTTTACCCCACAGGGCTTCCCAAGTGGGAGAATATTTTTTGATTTTGCAACAACTGCTCATGCTGATGAGTTAGACATATTCCTGTATGATTTTGAACCATTTAGGAAGACATTTATAGTTATTGGTTTGGTCAATGATGCAAGTGATCCTGAGCTAAATCTCAAAACGTTGAAGTCTAAATACCAAACACCAATATCACATAATTTGATCTACACATCGGACATAAAAATAACCAATCCAAACATATTCTCTGGTCATTTTGATAAGGAAACTAATTTGGAAACTGTATTATGTGATATAGGGAAGAATTTTTTACAAGCATTAAATCATTACTACACATCATACAAGCATGTTACATTACGATCTCCAGGTACCATTGGTGGAAACTCTGTTTTAAAGACGACTTTAGCACGCCAAGTCAATACAACAAGTACAATTGCAACATCATTATCATCTAATGCCTCCAAAAATAAAAGATTATCATCCTTCGAAATGACCACTAATACCTTAAAGAGATCTGCATCCCTAAAATTGGCCAATACCCTCTCCACATCAGATACCAGATCCCAACAAAGATCAAAAGGCAGACAGCTGAAAATTCTGGGTAATTTCCAATTATTAGCAGGGAGATACGTTGACGCATTATCAAGTTTCATCGAGGCTGTGTCACTATTGCATAAGATCAGAGACTATATATGGTTAGGATCAGCATTGGATGGGGTTTCCTTATGTTTTATCCTATTATCATATCTGCAACTTTCTTTCCAAGTTCCAGAAATAATTACTTTACTATGCCCAGTGGAGACTAACAACAATAATACCAGTAATGATAACCTCACCAAAGAGAGTGAAACAAGTTCTCCACGAAATAGTGTCGTATTTAATCAAATGCAATCACCAAGAAACTCAATGGCATTTCAAAACAACCCAGCACTTAATATTGACGTTGAAAAAATAAATTTACCTTTACTAATAAAAGCTATCTGTGATAAAGTTATATACTATTATGAGTTGAGTTTGTCATCTACGAGTGAATATGTGCCACAAGTTGTCTATTGTAAGATTATATTGAGAACGTTAACGTTTATGACCGCTTGTAAAGATGAATCTGGTAAGACACTAACTCACGAGGTATTAGGAAGCATTATCCAAAATAAACCACCTATAACCAAGATAAACAAAGAAGAAGGGATCTTTAATAATGGTGACATATACCATTATGCAAACAGATTATTTGAATTGCAATTAAAAGATATGAACGTGGAGGCTCAAGCAGATGTATATACTACATTAGCAGAAGTGTATGGATCACTTGGCTTTACACGGAAGCAATGCTTTGTCCTTCGTCTACTATTAGTAACATTCTTGCAGAGCTCGGAAAGAATTGCTTGGTATTCCGATTATAGAGATTTGCTAACGAGAATGCTAAAGCTATATGGAATCACCATAGATGGTTCCAATCTTATCTCTGTGGCAGATGGCTGGTATGATCTTCAAATCTCGGTTCTACAATTATGTCTTACAGTCGCTGAAAGGATTGGAGATAATGAATATATAGCAAAATTCTCCTTATTTCTATTGACAGAGTATGGACAAATTTTGACTACTTCAGAAGAGCAATATTTGTTCGAACATTACGTTAGCCCATCTATAAAAAATGGTTTCATAAAGAAATACTGGGATTCATGTCTTATCAGAGATATTAGCATGAATAGAATTGAATTAAACGAATCAAATATTGAAAATAATGATGTCCCATTAGAATCTGTAATCTTGGATGAAAAATTACCAAATAAAAACTCCTCTAAAATTGATACACACGAAGTTTTTAACCCATTCAAACAACTTACTTTAAAATCGAAAGTCACAACTAAAAAAAATGAATCAGGCCAGCCTACGGTATTTGTAGTGGGGAATAAGGCGGAATTGGTGATTACAATACAGAATCCATTTAAATTTGATATTTCTGTTACTGCTGTGCAGTTTACTTCTCAGACGATTAGTTATTGTGAGATTGATACCAATGATCTATCTTCTGAGAATCCTTACGTGATTAAAGCCTCTTCTACACGCCAGATAACGCTTAATACCAATATCAAGGTACCCACTTTTCGTGATATACACATCATTGATTCCTTAAATATTTCCGTTCTTGAACTTCCTATGGAAAATTTTAAAATAATAAACTCAACGAATAATAGATCTAGGAAACTCGATTCGAACACCGAAGGTCCCGGTTTCGAATATGGAACCACGAAGATCAAAATATTGCCTGAACAACCCGAATTACAATTAATCAATACTTCTAAAATGACAGGCAATGCGTGGATGATGTTAGATGGAAGCAAATCATCATTTAAAGTTACGCTAAGGAATAAATCTCTGAATTGTAGTATAGATTATTTACAATTTACTCCAATTACGAATATTGAAAAATCACTAAAGAATGATTATTGGAAAAATATGAGAGCAGATGATTTATATTCTCTTGAATATGAGCTAAATTGGTTACGTGAGAAATGTGTTACTCTTTCTAATGCACCAAAACAAATGCAACCCAATGAAGTGGTTGAATTTAAACTTCAAGTTGATTTAACAGAAGCTCCTTCAGATTTTTCTGGATTTGATCTTCTGGTTCAATATGGAATGAATGCGGAAAATAAGTCTTGCGTCTATCTCAAGAAATTCCATATCCCGTATAGCGTAACATTAAAAAGCTCAATCGAAGTCTCTAATATTGATATTATCCCACTGAGTGATAACAATTTTCCAAATATGAAATCAGTCGATTGGATAGACTATATTATAAAAAAGCAGAAGAAGCTCAAGACTGAGCAAGATGATGAATATGCGTTACTACTACTAGACATGAGAAACTCGTGGATCGATGCCATATCGTTGAACATCGAATTTGATGACTTTAGGAGTACAGATCATTTGGTGGAGGCTTCACACACATCCAGAATCATAATTCCTATCAAAAAGATCGATATTGAGAATCACAACTTTGCTGAAATGCCAATTCCAAAATTAACGGAGGGACGACAGTTTATTCAGAGTGGCATGTCCGAAGATGAAGAAAACAAAATGAGAGAACAATATTGGTGCAAAGAATATGTGTTATCCCGTTTAAAATGCTCCTGGAATTTGTCTACAGATAACTCTACTGTAGGAACAGTAGGGTTCAGAAAATACATCGAGAGGTTAGACTCCAGAATGGTCACCACTCTGTACCAGGGTAGGTCATTATTTGAGATACAATTGGCAATTAGCGATCAAAAAGTGAGTGTTGGGGAACGTGTCACTATAAAGGCAACTTTAAACCCTTTAAAAACTAAGCATAGTGATACAACACAAGCGATTGTCTCATTAAATTTCATGGTTTTTGATCTACATTCTTCAAAATTATTGCCAAAATCCAATAGGAGGATATTATACAACGGGGGCTTGACCAGACAGGTTAGCACATCCAAGCATGCTGAGGTACCATTAGATTTAGTCATTATAGAACGGGGGACTTATGAAATCTCAGTGTGCGTGACAAAAATAACCCACCCTGATGATGTATTGCAGTTCAGTACCAGAGCGGTGACATTTTGTGCTGTTTAGGTGAACTATAGATTTTACATATAAATTATTTAGTAAATTTATCGCATTCATACCACCATATCCTCTCTGGCATATGAAGAATCCCCTTTTAATGGTACCAAACAAAGATGACAAAAACATTTTTGTGTTAAGAGTAATCCTTCAATTCAAAGTATTCTTAGTTGTATTACGTAAGTAATATATATTAATATAAATAAATACCCAAAGGGTCCAGCAGTCAAAGACGTCTCAACATGGTAGCTTATATACGTTAGCATATGACAGAGTGTCCAATACAATGCAACCCCCTACTTGCATACTAAGTGGTCTGACACGTCCGGTGATCGATCGGATCGTGTCCCTCCGAAGGTGGCCAACCAACGGTTACCCGTATTAAAAGACTTATAACAAACGGTTATGGATACTGTGTAATAACGCTAACATTTTGTTACATTTAATTTTTTTTGTTATAATAAATTAGTTAACATAGAATAGATACAGTTCGTTCATATATATAATAGAAAAAGGGACATTATTTATGCCAATCCAAACACACAATATCTAGTAGATTATTTGGATGCACAAACTTCATAAAATTTTATAAAATAGTAATGGAATGATGGAATAATTATGCAATATTTTGACTTAGAATGTTTATTAAGCTTCTTTAGTTTCAGATGGAGTTTCTTCTTTTGTTTCAGTTAAACCCTCCTCTTTCTTTGAAACAGTTTGTTCCTTTACTTTACCATTGGATTTTGGAACTCTTGCTAAGTAATAGAATAGAACGGCACAGAAATAGTTAATGGCAATATAACAAATAAAGATACCCCAGTTTCTCCATCTTCTTGAATATTCCGAACTAACTGTTTTCAAGAAATCATTGGTATAGGAATATTGGCAGAAATGGCATGCATCTGTAGCAGAAGGGTCTGATAAGTATCCTGTCCCGGCCATCTTAATATATGGGGCCATGTATGTCCCACAATTCATACCAGGTGGAGGGGTAAATTCGACAAATTCATATGATGAACATTGTACATCAACATTGGCAACACCAACAGATAGGAACGCATCAATCAAATATGTTAAAGGAGAAACTCTATACATGAAAATCCAGAATCTTGGCATAGCAGATGGAGTAGCCATAACACCACAAAAAGATAAGGCCAAGGTAAACATTAAAGAAGCCATATGGGCTGCAGTTTCAGCAACTTCAATGAACGAGATTGCAGCAATACCCATAGAACCAACATAGACAAAGAATGCCGTAGACAATAACCAGTATAATGCACCTCTTTCATGTAATTGACCAGCAGCTGAAGCGTTCATGTAGAAACCAATTGCATAGTAATAAATACAGTAGGCAATGGTTCCAGCAACAAAATTCCATGGAATTTCAACAACAATTTGCGATAATATAAATGCGATCCAGGAGAATGTTCTTGATGGACGTTCTCTGGCTTCATATAAATCTCTTTGTTCAACGAAACTTGGCAAATATTGTTGCAAAAGTGGATTGAAAATAACAGTAAACATAAAGGTGGATAACATTTGATTTTGTAAACCTTGCATGGACCTATCTGCTTTGAAAAATGTAAAACCAATAAATGTTTCATTGATAACAGTTAAAAGATATTTGGACCAAAGATATGCAGGAGATCTCCAATATTGTTGGAATAAACGTACACTGACTAATTTAAATTGATACCAAATGGTAGTAGCAAATTGCTTATGTTCTTCTGCTGTAGTTTCCTTTGCCCTCTTTGGTAATTCTTGTTCCATCCAATCTAATTCTTTTTGAACAGCCTTATATTCATCTGAGGCTCTCCAGGCTTCGTGGAAATCCTTAACAGCATGAGAACCAGGAGCAGCACCGATAACTTCCAACATCCATTCGGCTGGATTAGCTTCAGGTGGACATTTCTGAGCGCCTTCCTTTTCGAAATAATCAATCATTGTTTGACAACCATCACCTAAATCACCAAAATAGACAGTTTGTCCACCCTTTTGTAAGAATAATAAACGATCGAAATCTTGCATTAATATGGCTGAAGGTTGATGAATAGTACAAAGAATAGCTTGACCATTTTCTGCTAATTTTCTCATCAACTGACATGTAGCCCAAGCAGTTTGTGAATCTAAACCGGAAGTAGGTTCATCTAAAAAGACCAATAATTTTGGTTTAGCAGCTAATTCAACACCAATGGTCAATCTTTTTCTTTGTTCAACGTTTAAACCTTCACCTGCGACACCGACGACAGCATCAGCGTATGCTTCCATTTCTAGAATTCTAATAACTTCCTCAACATATTTATTCTTCTCTTCAATACTAACAGCGGCTGGTTGACGTAAATACGCTGAAAATCTTAATGATTCTCTCACAGTTGAAGTTTTCAAATGCAAATCTTGTTGTTGACAATAACCAATTGACCTTGGGAAAGATTCATCACGTAACCTACCATCAACATAAATATTACCAGTAATTGTACCCATAGTCACTCTTTCAGCCAAACAATCCAATAATGTAGTCTTACCAGCACCTGAGGCCCCCATTAAAGCGGTAAGAGTACCAGGTTTAACCCAACCATCGACATTATTTAGGATACGTCTAACTTCCTTTTTAATTGGAACATCGTAACATAAATCTCTCCAATGGAAAATAGCCTCTGATTTGGAAAGACCCACCTCAGATTGAATATCATCATAATTTATAGATGAGTCATTTAACATATTTTTGTCAGTAGTATTAGATTCAGTAGCACCTGCAACAGCCTCAATATCATCTGCATCATGATGCTTTTGTTTCAATGTACCTTGCTTTTTCATCTTTCTAACGACACTTTGTGGGAAGATTAACATTTCACCCTTTTGCTTGGCACCTTCATTATATTCACAAAGGACTAAATAAACAAAGAAGAAAAACACGACATAAGCCATACCAACACCAAATCCACGCCATTTATGTTTATGTTGATAACCATAACTTTCTCTTAAGAAAAGATCACCACTGACAAAATCTTCACCAGGGACGGCACCCACAGCGGCGCAAACTCTTTCAGTACCTGTTGCATTTACGTATGGTGGACCCATTGGAATATATTGAGCGCAGGGGAATTTTCTATCATGGAATTCGTTAATCATTAATGATTCGAAAAGGTATGCTAATGGATTAATATACCAAATCCATTTTGACCAACCTAACATTTTTGTTTCAGGAATGGCAAACCCTGTATACATGGAAATAGCTAACAATAGAATAGATGCCGGTACCATAGCTTCTGATAGAGTCTTTGTTAAGGAACCGATACATCTAAATAAATGTGATAGGGCAAATGTTGCAACGATACTGATTAAGAAATAGAAAAAAAATACACCACCATCTCTCTTGAAATTGACTAAAAAGTAGTAAATAATGTTGAAACAGACGGCGGTAACCAGTTTGGGAGGTACTTCTGAAAGCACTGAGGCAAATGCATCAGCACTTGGATGATATAATGAATATGTTCTATGCTTTTCTGTAATGGGTCTTGCCTCATATAGGGAGAAAATTTCCAATAGAGATGAGAATGCGTTAAATAAGATGGCAAAAAACATAGCAGCACCACGGAAATAAAATGTAGATGAATCACCTTTCTTTTGCACTTTGTAAAACATGGAACCCAAGATGAATGCCATAATGGAATTACCAAACACTTGAAACAATGTGACACTAGCACTTTGTTTAATTCTCCAATAATTTCTAATTAAAAGGTATTTCACTTGCATCATGTAACTGACGACATATGGAGATGAAGGTCTTGCTCTCTTTGATTGTTTGGCAATATGAGCCTCTCTAATGACATTACGTTGTTCATCCTGATTAAGATTCAATTCCGCATCAATCTGTTGCATTAACCTTTGATAATCTGGAGAATGTAGCCAATATTCACCCATTTCCTTTGGAGTTTGTGGGATTTTCTTACCAGCTTTTAACATATCTTCATTTAATATTCTTTCTGCAGGTGACGTTACTGATGTTAAGAAATCTGCAGTAGTTTGTCTTGGTGGACACACGTACCCCATATCTTCGAAGTATTTTCTACCTTCAGTGGTTGGACCATAATAAATTTGATACCCATCATCCAGAACACAAACTTTATCGAAAAGATCATAGGCATCCTGTGAACATTGGTAAATAGCCACGGTAGCTGTACTATCAGCGATGGTAGCTTGCGTTTTCAAGGCACGAATAAATTCCAACGCGGTAGCGGAATCCAGACCTCTTGTAGCATTATCCCAACATTGGAACTTGGATCCACAAATGGAGACTTCAGCGATGGAAACACGCTTACGTTCACCACCGGAGACACCTCTGACCAGATCATTACCGACTTTAGTGTTTCTTGTATGTGACAACCCATATGTAGCCATGGTTACCTCTGTGACATGATTTGCATAATCTTCTCTTGTGACGTCTTTAATTCTATTACTGGGAGTCTTTAATCTTGCTACAGTCAATAAAGTTTGATAAACGGTTAGATGAGGTAAATGAATATCTGATTCAGCATTATAGACGACTTCACCACGATAATGCTTCCTAATATCCTTTGGAGACAACCCACTATAAGAGATGGTGGAATCCTTACTCACTTCGAACCCATGGGTATTAGAAGAGATTGATTTTAAAAGGGTGGTACACCCGGACCCGGGTCTCCCCAAGACGACTAATAATTCACCAGCGTTTAGGATCCCATCCATTGGTTTTAAGATTTGGAAAGTATCCCCCTCTCTTCTTGGTGCGACCATTCTATAAAAGAAAGTTATGATCTTCCATGGCATGTTAATGACGTCTGATTGATAAGAGACATCAGCGGAATCACCGGAAGCGGAAAGGTTTTTCCAAACACATCCTAAGGAATAAGGTTTATAAAAATCAGGATCAGATTTGGCGATATTAGCCATATTTTTCACCCATGCTGTACTTGAAAAATTATCACTTGTGGGATCCAATTTTTCATTATAGCCAGGGGTATCGGGACTTGTATATACGGGATTAATTCCCGGAAGTCCCGTTGAATATATTGATTGTGAATCAGAGCCTAAGTGAGAGGATGAAACGTCCACGTTACTTTCGGATTGATGTATGGAACTTAGTTGAGTTAAACTTCTTGCCAGATCTCTAACTTGATCCTGCACCGTGTCATCAAACCCCATGTAAGGATGCTCGGAGGAGTTATTTTCCACGGAGCTGATGTCTACCAGAGCGGATTCATTCTTGGATGAAGCAGTAGAATCCGTAGTTTCGGGCATATTTGATTTATTTTGCAGTGAGCTCGACGAATATGCTTTAGAGATTGATATTTTTAATTTATTTGAAATTTGAAATTTGAAATTTTAATGCTTAGTTTAGTTATCGTTACGAAGCTATCTGTCCTATATTGAACAAGGAGAGCTAGAAGCGGCGAATAAGATATGGGACTAAGTTTGTATAGTTGTATACCAGGTATTGCTCGAGCAGAGTTGCAGAAAGTAGTGATTGTCTATATATATGGAACGAACTGTTTGTCGAGAGGGAGAACTGACATACATATGTAATTGGACACCTACAGAATGGGGGAATTGACCCGCAATGCTATTGTAGTGTGTATTGTGCTCGAGTATTGTAGGGGGCGGCTCTTGCCTCCGCGGACATAAGGAAACTCCGCGGAGCCTCCCTGCGTTTGGTGCGGTGTGTGGGTGCACACCCGCGGACAGCGCGCCGGCGTTAGCGTTCGCTTAACCGCGGGCGTTACCCGCTCGGGCTGCTCGGAGAGGCTGAATGAATGAGTGTATTTACTATTATTAACATGTCTACCTAGTGAGTTAGTTAGTTGCGTGGTTACCGCGGAAAGCCAAGACAGGTCCCGTTTCTCGCTATAAAGTTCCGCTGTTCGGAGTAGCCCCATCCACGTACTGCTGCAAATTGTTCAACCGTGCCATGAGTTTCTCCCGCTGGAAATACTTGCGCTTATCGTTATCCAGCTGCTTCTTGAAGAACTTGGGAATGAAGGGTTGCGCCCCTAACCCGTAGGGTCCCAGCACGCCGCCAAACGCTGTGGAGGGCTTCAATTTATCCGAACCCTCTCTCTCCATGGATTCTCGCTCCAGTTTCTTCATTTCCTTATTGTACTCCGTCTCCCAGAGCTGGTTGACACTCTTATCGGGCTCCTCGGGCCAAATAAACGGTTCCTCCATATCAATCGTCATCTTCTTGATCTGAGGCCCCCTGAACCGCGCCCTCAAACGATTCATGACATTATACGTACCCGGTAGTAGCTGCGTCGTAACATTCATAGCTCTTAAGCCATACAGATGGTAAAGGTAATCCCTCAAATCTAACTTGTTAAAGGACTTGGGAACAATAAATTTGGCCTGGTATGGTGTATGCTTCGCGTTGGGTCGTAAAAGAATCACTCGAGCCTTCGGGAAATATAATCGATTGTGACCAACTCGGAAATGCTCCTTACCCTCTTCAATACCTTTCCTACTCAAATCAAGAATACGTTCACTAACTTTCTTGTTAGTCTCCCCGCGAACATTCTCATTCAATATTTCAACCCCCTTGGCAAGTATCTTACCGGTACTCTTGGTCGTCGTCACACGAGGCATTATGTGTTTACTCGTTTCTCCTTTACTCTGTCTGTCTGTCTGTCTCTCTTGCAGGTTTGGTTTCCACTTGTTTTCGCTTTTTTTTTTGGAACGGTATTTCCAATAAATTCAAGCATTACCCGCATCCCTTGATTATTTCATTTTTTTCCATTTGGCAACGAAAAATTAAAGACGACTATTAATTTCAATGAAATTTCATTGCAAAAACACAATATTTCAACAAACATACATACTTCAATACTTCGACCCAATCCCATCGCTGCCACCTTACCCCAATTAACCGTCCCCTCACTGCATTACTCCATCGCTTCCGTCCGGCCGTCCCCTCCCCAACAACAACAATATACACATACCAAAACAACAACAATGTTTTTCATAAAGGACCTATCATTAAATATAACCCTCCACCCATCATTCTTCGGTCCCCGAATGAAACAATTCCTAAAGACAAAACTACTACAAGAAGTAGAGGGCTCCTGTACGGGGAAATTCGGATACATCCTCTGTGTCCTAGACTACGACAAGATTGAAATCGAACGTGGGAGAATCCTCCCCACGGATGGATCTGCGGAATTTCAAGTCAAATACAGAGCCATCGTCTTCAAACCTTTCAAGGGTGAAGTAGTGGATGGTACTGTGGTGTCTTGCTCGCAACATGGGTTCGAAGTCCAAGTGGGACCCATGAAAGTGTTCGTTACTAAACATTTAATGCCCTCGGATTTGAATTTTAATGCAGGTTCTAATCCGCCAAGTTATCAAAGTTCAGAAGATGTTATTACTATAAAGAGTAGGATTAGAGTCAAGATTGAAGGGTGTATCAGTCAAGTCAGTTCCATTCATGCCATTGGAAGTATTAAGGAGGATTATTTGGGTGCCATTTAAATCAAATTACATTGACACATAAAAAACATACATACATATATATAAATAATCTCTGTAATAATAACAATAATAGTACTAAGAAAGCAAAAAAACAAAAAACAAAAAACAAACATTAACTTCCCCCCTAAGAACATCCCGCCTTAGAGGGTAACTTTTGAATAACAAAATGTCCACCTTGACCTTCTTCCACGCTTGTATCATTCCATCTACCATCATAAAGCCCTTTTTCAAGAGCATCTTTGATGATTTTGGATTTACACAAAACGAATTTCTCCTCATAACTCGTCCCCTTTTCATCATGATTCTTCTCAATAACTTTAGTGACACAATTATGCCATGGTGTAGGAATATGTAATAAATCTTCAAATTGAGGCTCGGAATTCTTACCAGTCACAGTATCATCTGATAATTCTTTGATGATCCCACATTGATCTTGTGAAATAACTCGAATGCCAAATTTAGGTCCATTATTCTTATGAGCATGAATGGAAATTCTCAAGTGATGTGGGAACATTAATTCCACAAGATTGGAATACGCATCATTCCTTCTAATCATATTAAAAGCAATCTTAGATATGGTCTTTTTAAATTTCTTCTTGGAACAATCACGGAAACAATCTAATGATTTTAGATCTTCCATCATAAATTTAGAGAAACCTCTATAAAGGAATAACCTGGGATGATTAGGAAGTGAAATGTCATGTCTTAAACGACCATCATCAGTATCACAACCTTTCATTAAAATTTGTCTCGAAAGATCAGATTGAGGACAAATCTTAGTACCTGTATAATGTAAAACTTCAGTATCTTGAACCCATCTTGCATTAAATTGATCAGCAGCTTCACCAGTGAAAAAAATATCATTCAATCCACAAAATCCAATGTAATCAGTGTCCATATTAGGATAAGATTTAGCAATAATATTCTTATAAAGTGCATGTAAGTTTTCTGTATATGAATTAACAGTATCATCATCTACACCAATACAATCCGAAAAAACATGCCCATCACTAACAATCCAAAACTTAATACCAGGTGAATAAATTTCCTGGAAATCACAAACACATTTAATTAATCTTTTCAGGGCCAATTCTTCACCCTTATCAGGTAATGTACTATTAACTTTATCCAAATTGGATGATTTACATGGGAATGCGGGCAAGATACATTCAATTCTTAATTGACGATCAGTAAAATATTTGACTTTTTCAATGAAAAAATCACGACCTTCAAGTTCCCACAAATCATCCTTGGTAGTATTCTTCAAATTAGCAGCAAAATACTCAGCAAATAATTCATGATATGCAACTCCTGTCTTAATTATAGGTTTTTCATTATATTTCAAACGAGATTGATCTAAAATATGGAAAATAAACCAATCATTGAAAATACCTTCATTGTCATCAATAATAGAAACACAACCTCTCGTTTGAACTTCATCATCCTTTTGAAATTCAGAAACTCTAATTGGTACACCCATTCCATTTGTGAAAACATCTGCTATATTTTCTGGAAGATCATACTCGATAACTTTAACTGACTGTGTGCCACGATGAGGTTCCACAGTTTCCAAAATATTAACAAAATCATTCCAGTGTTTGGATACCACAATAGAATTCTTTTCACTAATGTCGTAAAGCGAATTTGTCAATGGATTCCTTGAATATATGGCCAACACTTTGCTGAAAGTAGAAGAATCCCTTTCAATTGGAGGAGAACAGGATTGGTCTTCCTTGCTTGATGGAGACGATGTTGGTGATTCTGTAACGGTCATTTGACTTTTGTTTGTTAATCCTTTATCACAGCAAAAGTGGAAGGAATTGAGCTCACATACTACTTAACGTTTGAAGAAAAAAACCAAAAAGTATGCCTAAGGCCTTTTATAACAACGATTAATTAATTAATCACTGGTGCAATCAATTAATTGAGCTTCTTATTGGAGAAGCCACCAATTCTTGGTGATGGCGTCGAACAAGCTCCGTGGTCAGGAACGACTGCAGAATTTATCGGCCATTCAACTTTTATCTAGTGTGCAGAAGACAGTATTTTTGTTTAACTAGTGCCCTTGATTTACAGCAAACATTGTTAATACTGAGGTGAACGGAGTAATAATTTATGCCAAGTTAGCAACCAACAGCAGTAGGGGCGGACATTGACGTACGAATAGGAAATAAAATGGAAGGCCAAATAAAAAAAGCTTCCACCATGTTCTATTAGATCAATAAATAAAAAGTTTTGCAGCCAAGAAACATCTCAGGCATGTACGAATGCATGCTTACATTACTTGAAAATTTTTGGTGTCAGTGTCATCGGGGTTGTAAGTAATCTAGATTTTGAGCCATCGTAGCGCCGCTCCTGTTGTCGTTTGAAAATAGTCGGAAGTGCGCGGAACAATAGGAATAAAATGTTATATTTTTCTTACTTTCTGGGCCAGGTAAACATGTCAATTCTTGAAATGTCGTTGTAGGTGAGCGAAAACTCCCTCCACCATTAGAAGTATGGGTGTTTCTCCATAAAATTGAAAGGTAAATTCGGTTTAAAAGGAAACCATCCATCGAAGTCTTATTCTGCCGTTAAAATAGTATAAATGAAACATTAAATTTCTTATTGTTTATTTGAAGATTCTTGATAACATCACAGAAGTAATTCGTTTCTTGAAAGTTGTTTTAAAAGCTTTCATAATTGTCTGTAGTTAACACTGGATTTTCAAACAATCGCTAATCAATTTCAGCATTAATGCCAGCGCTAAGAGTTATACTCTCTCTTTTGATAGTATTAGTTGGGTATGTCATCTTTAAAGTGGTTTGGCCTCCTTTGAATTTTCCACGAAACATACCAACCATTCCATGCTATGTCGTTTTTCTTCCCATAATATTTGATATTGATCAAGTCGACATCTATAACACTTACATCAAAGTACAGATGGAGAAATATGGAGCTGTTAAGATTTTCTTTGGGTCTCGCTGGAATATCTTAGTCTCAAAGCCGGAATACTTGGCTCAAATCTTCAAAGAGGAAGATGTATTCGCGAAAAGTGGGAATCAGAAAAAAATTCCATATAGCGCCATTGCCGCCTACACAGGTGATAATATAATTAGTGCCCATGGAGACGTTTGGAGAAAATATAGGTCTATTATGACAAATGGTTTGCAACATTTCAAGGAAGAACCATTTATTTGTAATGCAAAGAAATTTTGTGGTTTGCTAAGAAAAAATAGGGGACCAACGGGAAACGTATTAATGGGCCCACTAATTCAAAGATTAACATTAGACAATATATCTCAAGTTGTGTTAGGTTTTAATTTTGGAACTCTATCAGAGGAAACAAATGAGCTCCATCAACATTTAATTAAGATTAAAAAACAAATATTCCATCCATTCTTTTTGACCTTCCCTTTTTTTGACATGTTACCTATACCCTCTCGAAAAAAAGCCTTCCAAGATATTTCGAAGTTTCGAGAAGTGTTGGTTTCAAGGGTCAAAAATGATTTGATTAACAACTATAAATTTGAACAAACTAGTTATGTATCGAGTGACCTCATTAAAGCTTATAACAATAATATCATTGACTATAAACAGTTGACCGATAATATTGTTATTCTGTTAGTTGCGGGACATGAAAATCCACAGCTTTTACTTTCTAATTGTCTTTATCTTTTAGCAAAATACCCGAGTTGGCAAAAATTAATTTGGAAAGAAACTCAGAATATTTCAAACTATAAGGATTTGAATGAGTTGCCATTATTTAATTCTTTTTTATTTGAAGTTGTCAGATTGTATCCGCCTTTAAATATCATCATAAACAGAAAAACCAACAAGAAGTGTAGAATGGGGCAAGATATTATAGTACCCAAGAATACCTATGTTGGTTATCATAATTTTGGTGTGACGCACAATCGGAATGTATGGGGAAATACAGCCGAGGAATTTGATCCGAGGAGATGGGGTACTAATATCGCAGATATTATGATTGCGTGGCGGTCAAGTAAAAATTCTTGTAAATTAACTTCCTTCCATGGTGGAAGAAGAGCCTGCCTGGGTGAAAAATTAGGTTTCGTGGAAATGAGGATTTCTATATTTGAGATAATTCAACAGTTTGAATTAACTCTTCCAAAAGAATGGAAGGAAAAGATGACGCCTGCAGGGCCATTATGCCCCTACAATTTACAATTGAATATCAAAAGCAGGGAAAAAGATGTGGGAGTTTGCGAATAGAATGATAATTCAATTTAGTTTTCAACACCCAGAAAATGTTTCCCATATTTTTTATGTTATCCAGAACGCTTTTTATAAGATCTAACTACTGCTCTTTCCCTTTGTATTATTAAAAATGTAAAAAAGCTTCCCCTGCAACACTTATATTATATTTAAGTATATAATGGTTTTATATCAACATATTTATGTGGTATTAACTTTTCTATGCTACGACATGTTTCCGTAATCTCGATTTTACTTAAACACAAGCCTTTATCTCTTTAAATCTCAATTGTTGACGTTTTATCTACTTCCGTTAGTGCAGCTAAGACTTGTTCCCAAAAAAAGGGTATGTTTAAATGCAAACCAACGATAGTTCCAGTTTTTCCCTCTTTTGGATAATCTTTTATTGAATAGGTGCGACCAGCATCCGGACTCCACACATCATCCACAACATTAATATCCATTCGTTTATAGTCGAATTGAACATCAGAATGTGAACTCCATCCAAAAAACTCTAATAGAGGCATTAGGGTTAATGGATCATGAACTGGTGGACCTTGATCAAAACCTTGTAGATCCTTATAAGTGTGGCGGAAATATTGAAACAATTCAAAGAATAATCGCCTTAAGTTAGATGAGCCGTCTCCCAGAATCTCTTTGTCTATCGTTTCCGTAGCAATTGCTGTATGCGTTAGATTCAAAGGCACCAGAATACATTTATCTTTAACGTGGGGGTCATGAAATACAAAGTTGGCTGCGTGTGGGTCTGCCCATATATTGAACTCTGCCGAACAGTTAATATTCTTGTTGCCAATATCAAATCCACCCCCCATTATACTAATATATTTGATTTTCTCTTTCAAATATGGTTTGTCTCTTAGTAATGTAGCGGTAGATGTCAAACAACCGGTCGAGAGAAACGAAATTTCTCCTTCGTTTGTAAGTATTGCTTCTTCCATTGCTTCCAGATATGTCTTGTCGTGCTCTAATGTGGATATGGGTATAGGAAGTAATGAGGTACCGTCTAAACCAGATATTCCATGAATATCTGGGGCATACTCAGCCTGACGAACCCAAGGTTTCTGTGCTCCTCGGTATACAGGAATAGATTTACCCATTGCAGTCAATAGTGAGCATGCATTGTAGTATGTGTTTTGTGGCGTCGAGTTACCATAGCAAGCACTGACACCTAAAAGCTTAAATGCTGGATGGAAACATGCTAGAAGTATAGCGATTGCATCATCGTGTCCCGGGTCACAATCAAGCCATATTGGTATCTTTGAAATAGTCATGTTTCTTTGGTTGATGTATTGGATGCAAAACCTTGTGCTTTATATGCTTATAATTTCCAAATTGATATGTTTTTATAGATTTTATGAGCGTTGGGGGTGACAGGAGCTGTGAAGGAAAATTCTGTATAAGCGCCACGCCGTTTGAGAACGTTACGTAACAAAAACAAAGAGCCAAGAAATATATTCAAACTGAAAAGAAATTAATGGTTAGTTATTATTAAGTTCTTGGAATGTTGATGGTAATGATAAAAACAAACTAGAAGCAGAATACGTCAAGGAAATAATTAGGAGAAAAATGTATGCTTTACATAGTAGTATAGCTGATCTAATAAAGTTTTCTTAATGTACATTTGTTATATAATCTCCTGGACTAAAGGTATGAGATAATTGTAGTGCTAACGTAATAGTGGGTAACTCAAGGCATGAAAATGTCATTGCCTTGTTCTATGGCCATCTTAGTATGGTATACAATATCAGTAGATTCCCATGGGTATGCATACCATTGGTCGGGAACAGTCTTTGCAGCGAAATAACGGTTTTCGTCCTTAAGAATTTCATCTGGAAGGTCAGCCTTCTTTGGTTTTAGCTTATCGTGTAGTACAAAGATCCCAAACTTGGTTTTCTTTTCTGGATTCTTCTCTAGATCGATACCTTGAGCTTTAGCTTGATCAGCGGCATCCTTCTCTAATTCACTTAAAGCATAGTGAAGAGTTGTACGGGTGTCATCAACTTCATCTACAATAAGAACATTCTTACCAACTAGATCCAATTTACATTGCTCGTAATCAATCCATTGTGTTCGTTGAACAGTGACACCTACTTCTTCAGCGACTGAGCCCACTGTGTTTAAATCTTCGTATAGGGAAAGTATGATGGCAAAAATTCTGATTGTTGGCACACCTGGTTCCTTTAAAAACGTACGTAGAATTCTTGCTGGAATAAACCCACCCCCACCAATGGCGATGATTAGATCTGGCTTAAAATTCTTGATTTTGGTAGCAGAGACTTGACATAATTGATGGACATTGTTATAGGAAATGTATTGTTTTTCGTCGGCTGACATCTTTAGTTGTAAATGAACGATTAGTTAAGTGTGGCTCGAAGGGAGATAAGCGTCCAATAACGATGGAATCAGTTCGAAATAAAGTAAGTTGCTTAAATAAAGATAACTAAGAAAGATTATAAACTAAGCGCATCGACTGAATCGAAGAAGGTTGACGAAAAGAAGTCAGAGATGTGCAGTACTAAGAAAAACTTCGTAGGAGTTTAATTAAATTCAATTATTTTATATATAAAATTTGAAAAATTGCCGTTCATCAAAAATTTTCAAGTCATCGGGAAAAAAACAATTGTTTTTCCAGGGTAACGGTCAACTAGAAATAATACAATGTTACTGCATATGCAGGTACTTGCAACCATTCTAAGTGCAAATTTCAAACCTACCAGTTGTAAGAACTTTCAAATTGAATATTCCCTTAATATACAATGTATAAAGCTGTTTTAAAGTTATTTAGTGTTCAGCTACGAATTTGAGAGCTTCTTCTAAGAATTCCTTTTGATCGTTATTTAGAGCGCTCATTATCTGTTGATACCTATCAGGACTTATTGATGGTATTTGCTGGAAGAATTTGTGTAGTTCATGGAATGCATTTACTTGATCTAAGACAGTTTCTTTGGCATCATCATCGTAATCGAGGAAATATTCATCTTCTTCGGCCGGATCCATTAAGCCTTCGAACTCTTCACCTTTTGTCATTGCATCACGGTTTCTAATAGCTGCTGGCAAACTTTGTGCTAATGTAATTAGCTTACTTGAGAATTGGCCAACAAACCCGTTAACGCAACTTGGTAACTCTGGTAATGTTAGCAGAGTTATTATAGCCATAATTTGTAATTTGATGCCGAAAACGCTTAAAAATTTAGAATCAAACCAATCGTTCAAGAATTTTAGCGTATAGCCAGTATTTTCACAAGTTTGTAAAGTTTCGATCGGTTTCGAAATAATATTGGCTAAAGTTAATTTTACCATACCTCTTTCATCAATTTCTAGACTCTCATCAGCAGAAACTTCTATACATTTATCGAACAAAGGTGTATCTCTTAAAGTCAGGCCGTAGTATGTAAGAAGTTGGATAACACTTTCGATATTATAGTCGATTTTGCTATCTAATTGTGAAGCTAAAATCGAGAGAAATGGTTCAACAAACGTTGAATCAGTTGGAAACCCATATAAGATGACAGTTTCAAAAAATACACTATAGCCTTCAAAATATTCTGCGGCATAAGTTTGGAATGCATCTAGAAGATCATTGAACGCGTCCCAAATGGCTGGTGTAAACTCACCATGTAGCATTTTGGAGGATAGAGCCAAGGAATCCATCAGTTCAACGAGTTCCATTTGAAATGCCATCTGTGCATTTAATTGAAGAAATTTAACTACTGGTGCAAAATTGTCGATCAAAGAAACCTTGGACATAGACATAACCATGGTAGACATGGTTTGTAATATTGATGCCGCTTGAATTTCTAAATCTGGATCGCCTGTGGAATATGAACCACCATTGTTTTCTATAATAGATTGGTCTAGTCTTAAGAATTGTTCTACCAAATTATTTGCAAGTTCTGCAGCAAATGGTGTAAGTTCATCTGAGAATCTCTCGACAAATGCTTCCATAACTTCTGGATAAACATCAGTTTCGAATGATTTAGATAATTTGAGTAATCTTTCCATTATTAATGGAACTTGCGAAGATATAGAACTATGAATACTTTCATTGCAAATAATCAAGGTTTTCAACGCATCAGCACCTTGTACCTGAATTGGGATAAAGTCACTGGTTAAAAATTGAGAATAAGTTACTTCAAAAATTTTGGATAAGACGCCCATGTCATCTAATGAATTTGTATAGAGCGCCACTGTATTTAGTGCACGTGCACAAAGGAATGGATATTTATCCTGTGACAGTAAAGCCAATATGAATGTTCCGAACACATTGTCGATTTCAGTCTTCTCGTTCATTTGTTCGAATAAGGTAGAAAGCCCCCTCATAGCACCTTCTTGCCTGTATGCCATTTTCACGTCATCAGTATTCTGGCTAAATTCTGTTAAGATACCATTTAGATAGTGTAGCAATTCTTGTAAATGATTATCCTGATGAGCTCCCATTGCAAAAATAAAATCAACAGCAGCCTTGTCAGCCGAGGTTGTATCCCTCATAGTATCATAATACCGTCTCGTGTATTCCTCTTGATCATCCTCCCATAATTCGACACTTTCTTCATTAGCATCTAAACATGGCAAAATGATGCTCTTGATAATTGTCATGATATGTGGATTGAGAAGTGGGTACAATTTCACTGTTATCATACATTTATTTAAGAACTCAATTAGGTAAAATAATGATGCATCACTTAACCAGAGTGAACGGTCACTCCACGCCTCAATGACCTTAAAGTATTGTTCCAAGATTGTTGGAACCAAATTTTCAAAAACATAAGTAATAAACTCCTCACTCACTAATTTGGTTGACTTTGCGTATCTGTGGATAAATTTATTCAAATTACCGAACCCCCACTTTGTGACTTTAACTCTTTTGTCTAACGATCTATCAGATGGTTCCAGATCCATGACTTCCTGTGGGAGTGGTTTGGCACAAACATACAAATGTAGTTGAATCCATGCACTTAATTTCTCAACGTTCTTGAAATACGCTGGAAAATTGCTTAAGCAGGCATATTTAAATGACTTCAAAATTAAGTAAAGCAGTTCGCTAGATCTATAGTCAGTCGCATTGACCAACTGTGAACTGCTTTCCTCAATTATAGGAAAAACGTTTAATGCAACCTTATCAATGTAATCTCTTTCATCAGCCATGTCCCATCTATGAACACGACAGACAGTAAATAACAACAGAATTCCAGGATATAAGTAATCTTGTTGGCCGCTTGTCAACATTTTTGTAATAATTTCAATTAGATCCCAGTGATCGTTATTATCCAGAATACCTTTGATAGCTTCGGTAATATGGGGTCTAATATGGTTATCTTCGGCGAATTTAATCAATGCTTGAATTAAATTATCCTTAATAGCTTGCTGTTCTGCTGGTTTGATACCGTCATCACGCTTAGCATTCCATGATCTTATAACCTTATTTTTAAAATAGATAGCTGCGGATAAACGAATTGTTGATGGTGTATCATCATTAGTTATCAAAGTAAGAAGGAAGGAAGTAAATCCATCTTCTTTTTGATATTCCTGCAGTTGTCTTTCGGCTTCCTTGATCACGTTGGCATCGGAAACCATTGTGTGCTCAATGCATGCAACAATTGCCTGGCTATTTGACATCTTTTTTTAACAAATGATCAGATTAAGTGAGCCAGATTAAATTGATTTAAATATCAATGAATAACAACTACCTCCAGGTCTAGTTAAATCTCACAATAAAGCACTTATAATGTTCGCCGATCTGGTTTAACGTTTAGGCATCTCTAAATTTTTCAGAAAAATCGTCCAAGGTTACGTTTTAAAGCATTACCCGGAGGTGGTCACTAAATTTCAATATTCTGACATACTCAGAGGCTAACGTTGGTTCATAAATTTAGTAATTTCATGGATATTATAGGGGAGCCAACAAAAATTTGTTGTTACGAAACATATTGCTTATTTGTCTAATCATATACATGCACATTTGTTATTTTTCAAAAAATACACATTATAAAATCTTTGTCTTCTGAACTTCATAACTTCGAAAATTACCATGTTCAACATTCTATTTGTAGAAATCGAATTTGTCGACATCACTATCTGTCTTCACTTGTGCTGCATAAGCCTCTTCTAAATCACTTTGCAGAATGACATATCTGTTCTTTCTCACTGCACGTAAACCAGCCTCTTGCATGATGGCAGCAATAACAGCACCTGACAACGAATCGTTACGAATGATCAAAGAATCTAAATCTGCTTCTGGCGCCAGTGACATCTTACTTGCAATAGTGCCGAAAATTAGACGACGTTCACGTCTGTCACGAAGAGATGGAAATTCAATCTTTCTATCCAATCTACCTGGTCTTAATAGGGCTGGATCTAAAGTATCTGCTCTATTGGTTGCCATGATGACTTTCACATTTGTGGATTGATCGAAACCATCCATTTGAGTTAATAATTCAATTAAAATACGTTGAACTTCACGATCTGACCCAGTTTGAGCATCAAAACGCTTTGTGGCGATGGAATCGACTTCATCGATAAAGATAATGGAAGGGGCGTTCTCCCTAGCTAGTCTAAACACATCTCTGACCATTCTTGGACCTTCACCTAAATATTTATGCACGAATTCTGAACCGTTAACCCTTATAAATGATGCATTGGTACTATTGGCAACAGCTTTAACTAACATAGTTTTCCCCGTACCTGGTGGACCGTATAATAACACACCTCTTGGTGGGTCAATACCAATTTGTTCATATAAGTCAGCCTGCACTAAAGGCAATTCTACAGCTTCCCTTATTTCTTGCTTTTGCATATCTAACCCACCAACATCTGCATACGTGACGTCCGGTTTTTCATTTTCTCCCATGACTGATATACTAGAATCAGAATCGGGTGGTAAGATATCGACTAATGCATTAGAGTGACGATGTAGGGCAACAGACATGGATGGTTTCAATAATTCACGATCCAAGGTTGAAAGTATCCTAACGACATAACTCATCCCCGTAGTACTTGATACAATACCTGTATTTTGATCTATTGGTTCTAGAAATTGTCCAATGACTAATGGAACTGATTGGATTCTTTTCACTTCTTCTTGTGCTCGCAAAAGTTCACGTTTCAAATGACGTTGTTCGTCCTTAATGTAATCTTCTTGTAGGGTTAGCAATTCATATTCTCTTTCTAATTTCTTGAGTTTTAAGTATATGTCTGAGTTTCCATTTGCAGTATTATTATTATTATCCTTGTTGAGTTGAGACAATAAGGTATCATATGATCTAATTGCTGGTTTTTCGTCAACGATATTCTCTACTGAGGGTGTAATACCTAATTCTTCCATTGTTAATTATCAGTAAGTAGTAGTTATGCTTTATGGACAGCCAGTTAGTAAAGATGTAGAACGTATATTTGATATTTTTACAAGTGTTTCCCTACTGCATTGGCAAAATAGAGGTTTTCTTTATTAGCGGGTTTGCCACCCAACTCGCTACTAAGGAAAAGGATAATTAAAATTGTAATTTTGCACGGTGGTGTCGCAAATGTAAAATACAAGAGTACAGATATGGTTTACTTCCAACGTTTATATCTATCTACATGTTTACATAAGTCTCTATATACTAGATAGTCATTGGAACATCTCTGTTAAAAGTGAGTGGATCAATATGCACTATTTTGGTCGCGTCATATTACTCTAGCGAAGAAGCCACCCAAAAACAAGAGTGCTGCAGAGTACATATACACCTGAAATGTATCGACACTTATTTGATAATCTAATTTCAAAAATTGGAACACCTGAATTCTTTTGAGGAAGCGCTTGAGAATATTTGATGTGATATTGAGATATTTTTGAAGAGTTGAGGATTTCTTTATTGGATATTCTTCTGTGTGGGTATATTTATCAGTTTGTTGTTCCTTTTCTGATATATCATTAATCAAACCTTGTTCTATGCTTTCAGTACTAGAAGTTCCCAGTATTTGATAATTATGATCTTTTAATTGATCGAATTTCAATGACTGTTCTTCGTTATATTTTTTAAGTGCAATCGTCACTTTGTCTTCGAATGAACGAGTTAATCTTCTTCTTTTCCATGGTTCTAATAATAATTGCAGTATTAGAAACAAAAAAATATTCACTCCCATTAATATAAGTGTACCCCATGTTGAAGTTCTTCTGATTTTATCCGACCAAATTTGTTCTTCATGATATCTCGTCAAAATTGCTCTGTATAAATCATCATTTAGTTGATCTTCTTTAGCTTCAATGGTTCTAACTTGATCTTTAAGGTCACGTTCTCTCTGTGAATTTGATGCATCCTCCGTGTAAAGTTTCGTGAATCTTTGCAAATCGTCTGGTGACCAACTAGATTTTCTCTGTAAAAGTTCGTTCAATTCTTTCTGTGATGTAGCTCTTTTCTCGATTGCATCTGCATATTCATTTTTATACTTTTTAACATCTCGTTTCACTATATCCAGTCTGTTTTCCAAAGTCCCGATGGTATCTCTCAATTTTTGAATCGAAGAATAGCCGGTAACATCATTCAGGGCTCTTGTCGCTGTAAAAAGAGTTTCCTGTAACGAATCTAAATAAAATTCTAACTTTCTTGACCATTTCTTTCTATTTAATTCTCTTGCAGAAGGCAATCCTTCAATCATTTCATTAGTATTTGCATCTTTTTTGAAATTTAACCGAATATCAGTTCCTTCCTTCTCCTGTTCAGCAATCCTTTTGTTGGCTTCTCTTATAGATTTCTTCATGTTATCAACATGGTGTTTTAATTGGCCACTGTAATTGGATGCCGTTGATTTCAAAAGGTTGGCTTTATTTTTCAAGGAAGTCCACTTTGGTTCTATACTTTGCAACAGCAAATTGGAATCCCTCTTGGATTTTTTCCCTTGAGATTGAAATAAGAGATACGACTGAGTGAAGGATCTGTTAAGGTTGATGGTGCATTGTTTTGGCGTTATCAATGACCCGCGCAACAATTGTCTCGATAGCATTATTTCTCGAGCATCAAATAATTATCTCCCTGTGTAACTATTCTGCGTTTAGAATTGTGGTAACTGTTTATAACTATAAGTTAACGCCGTTAAATAAATATGTCAATCATCGCTGATTTAAGGCGTGGTGATGATAGATGAATTTCATTAGTCTCTGTTGAAAATTTCGGAGATGAAATGGAGTTGATGCGAGGGTAATACACAACAACTGGCATTGCTAGATGCAAAAATACCACACGCCACACCTAACTATATTTAATAGATAATATTGTTGGAGTGTATTAAAAAATAAGGCACTGGGGTAGCTTGGTTTTCAACTGCTCCCAACATTTAAATACCATCAATTATATTTACAGAGTTAGTGATCACTACTTGAGCTTGAAATTTCGACTCTACATTTTTCAAAGTTGGTCCAAATACTTTGAGCAGGCCCCAAATTATAAAAGGTAGTTCTTGAGCAAACTATTCAATTTTAAATGTAGATATATGACCTTAGCGTTACATGTTTTGCCGAACAATTCTTCAACTGGGTAATGTCTGATAATCCAAATTTTTGAAATAGAAAAATTTTCAAGCTCATCTCATCGCAAGAATATGCAAAAAAAATCATTTCAAGCTTTAATTCTTTAATAGCTTTATTCTATTGAAGCATCATAAAACCACAACATTTAAGTTACATTACCCAAAGATGGTTGCACCTACTGCTTTGAAGAAATCTGCAGGTCTACCTGTCTCAAACGCTAGCATACCTAGCAGAATTATAGGTTTAGACAACACTGAAAGAATAGAAGAAGACGACGATGATATCTTACTAGACCAAGATATCCCTGAAGAAAAAGATACACATGATGATACACAACCCACGCAGAAGAAGGAGGCGAAGGGTGTGGTGCTAGATGAGGAAGGGAAACCAAGATTTAGTTCAGCTAATAAGGCAGAGGGTGCCAAAGTAAAATTGGAAAGCAGAAAAGTTCCAGTTCCACCACATAGAATGACACCACTTAGAAATAGTTGGACAAAAATATATCCTCCTTTAGTTGATCATTTGAAATTGCAAGTGAGAATGAACTTAAAGACAAAATCTGTAGAATTAAGAACTCATCCAAAACATACAACAGATCCAGGTGCTTTACAGAAGGGTGCAGATTTCATAAAGGCCTTTACTTTAGGTTTTGACCTGGATGATTCCATTGCATTATTAAGATTGGATGATCTATATATTGAAACATTTGAAATCAAGGATGTGAAAACTTTAACTGGTGATCATTTATCAAGAGCGATTGGCCGTATTGCAGGTAAAGACGGTAAGACCAAATTTGCCATTGAAAATGCTACCAGAACAAGAATTGTGTTGGCAGATACTAAAATTCATATTCTTGGTGGTTTCACTCATATTAGAATGGCAAGAGAAGCCGTCGTTAGTTTGATCTTGGGTTCCCCACCAGGGAAAGTCTACGGTAACTTACGTACTGTTGCTTCCAGATTAAAAGAACGTTATTAGATCATTCCATTAATATAGGTTATATAAATGTTCTATTGGGGGAAATAGCACAACGAAAAATAAATATAATAATATGTAGAAATCAAAGGCATTAAAAAAATGTATACTATTCTAGTTTCCAGATTCTATTATATTTTGCTACGGTATCGATAAACATTAAAGAATCACTGGTCGCGTCGTTAGTTTACCTCCTCTGTAATTCGTTAATGCACGATGTCTCATATCAATGCCTTGGAGAACACGCCATGCTTCTTCTATGTGTTTTTGTTTTAATGGATTCACAACTGTATCTGGGCCATCAAATAATCTTTTCTTTCTGTGCACTGTCGCCACTTCGAAGTTAACATCTTGACTGGACGATTGTTGGTCCTTGGCCTTTTCTGTTCTAAGAAATTGCTCTCGTTTCTTGATTTTTATAGCCATTTCTGTTAATGCACAGACGATTTCAAATGTCAAAAACCCCAAGATATCAATCACATCATCATGGGGTTTCCCTTCAGTCAATTGTGATATACCTGACCAATCTTTAAATCGCTTGTTTTTACGAAATGTAAAACTTGCTTGTCGACAATCAGACCAATGAACATATTCTTCTTTGGTCATATTTTTTGTTCTATCATCGGCCATCTTAAGCCTCTTCACTGTAGCAATGTTGGCATCTCTTTCATCCTCATCCAGATCATTTTCATCATCGTTATTCTCCAAAGGTTGCTCGCTAAACATGAACTGTAACTCCCATGGTAATTTTATTTGAGACTTCTTTACTTTCATCATATTACTACCATCCTTTTCATCTTTTTCTGAGCTTTTTTTCATTTCTTCATCATCCCCTGTATTTCCACTTCCCACTGTAGCAGTAGCGCCAGCAGTAGCATCTTGATCCTTAGCATTCTTTCTTAGATCCTTCCATGATAGATATGTTCTTAGTCTATTGACTTTGGCTTTGTCATGTCTAATTAAAAAAATCACATCCTCCGGAAGTATACTCTTACTCCCTCTAGAATGTGCTGTTCTGTTTGCTTGTAACAATATCTCAATTACTTGCCCTCTAACAATATCCTCTATCAATGAAGTTGTCTCGATGGGTGGATCATTTGTCTCACCTGAGACAAACATCATTTGTTGGATTTCAACTCGGTACTTGTGCTTATTATCCATATCTGGCTATTATTCTCTGCTCTATGATGTTAAATGTTTCTTTGGTTCTACTTTTATCCAGATTTCTGACTATCAAAAGATTAGGACTGATATTGAACATTGAAGCTATTTCGATTTTCGATTTCGGAAACCCTCTGCTATGAACAAAATTATAATGCATTGAGGGCGTTCGTTGTTGAGCAAACGTTAAAAAGATTGCCAGCATCTTGCTTCAGCACCATGACCTTCTTTATATAAGAAAGAAGCAAGCATTCAATATACATTTAATGGTTGTCCATTGGAAACTTGGAATTTCTTTGAACATATTATTCGGAACATTTTTTACCTTATAAAAACTTAATAAGTTAGCGCAAGTAGTTCAGTGGTTAGAATCCATGCTTCCCAAGCATGGGGCCCGGGTTCGATTCCCGGCTTGCGCATAATTTTTTTAACTCTAAAAAAGATTGACGTAACTGAGTTCTATTGAGTTGTAAATTGAAGTAGTTTTCGTTGATCCTAATATATTAGTTTGTTAAAGAATCAGTTCAAAAGTTTCAATTGATTGGCATGTACTACTCTATTTATCTATTCGAACCTTTAATTTCGTAACGCGTAATGAAGTCTCGCGAACAAAGATATAATCATTGATGATGAAAATTTATTGGCAAAGTATTACCAAAGCACTCTTAAATAGATCGCCATCGATAGATATTTTTGTATCGAACACCTATACCCTTCAGTTTAGTAAGGAGAATGCCAAGAGAAACGAATATTGTAAAAATTGTGGGCGAAGATAGTTATGCAAAACTACGTTCCACCAAGTGTTTATTAGTAGGTGCCGGTGGTATTGGTTCTGAATTGCTGAAAGACATGATTCTTATGGACTTCGGCGAAATCCATATTGTTGATCTTGACACAATTGATCTTTCTAACTTGAATAGACAATTTCTCTTCAGACAGCGTGACATTAAACAACCCAAATCTACCACGGCTGTCAAGGCAGTTCAATTGTTTAACAACTCAAAGTTAGTCCCGTATCAAGGGAACATCATGGATGCTAATAGTTTCCCCATTCATTGGTTTGGCGAATTTGATCTCATTTTCAATGCTTTAGACAATTTGGCTGCTAGGCGTTACGTTAATAAGATATCTCAATTTCTTCATGTTCCGTTACTAGAGTCAGGTACCTCAGGATTTGACGGGTACATTCAACCAATTATCCCAGGAAAGACTGAATGTTTTGATTGTACCACAAAGGAGACACCGAAGACCTTTCCTGTGTGTACTATTAGATCTACACCATCACAACCGATTCATTGTATTGTATGGGCTAAGAATTTCTTATTCAATCAATTATTTGCTTCTGAACCCAGTCCTGAAGATGAAGTTGATACTAAGGATTGGGGTACCACTGATGAAGAGGAAATTAAAAGGATTAAACAAGAGACTAATGAACTACATGAGTTGCAAAAGATTATTGTCGACCAAGAAGAATCTCGTATCCCTGATATTTTAGATAAACTTTTCATTCAGGATATTAATAAGCTATTATTGATTGAAAACCTATGGAAAACGAGAGAGAAGCCGACACCATTGACAAAGACGCAATTGAAGACGATTGACCTGGCGGATAAAAAATTAGATTTAAATACCGTATGGTCCATTGAAGATCAATTATCTCGATTTGTTTCCATTACTGTTAAGTTGATGAAACGTATAAGGACAGAAAAAGTAATTGAATTTGACAAAGACGACCAAGATACCTTAGAATTTGTTGCCACAGCAGCAAACATCAGATCTAATATATTCAACATTCCATTGAAATCTGTCTTTGATATCAAACAAATTGCAGGAAATATTATTCCTGCTATTGCAACCACCAATGCAATTATTGCAGGGTTATCCTCTTTGGTATCCCTTCGTGTTTTAAACTTGCTGAAATATGCACCAACTGAATCTCCATTAGACTTAAATATGGCATTTACTGCAAAAGCTAGCAACCTATCACAAGATCGTTACATTTCCAATCCGAATTTGGCTGCACCAAACTGCAAATGTGCTGTCTGTATGAAGGTAACCAGAGGAGTTCTTTCCATTAATGACATGAACATAACGTTGGGTGAATTGATAGGTAAACTGCGTGAGAAGTATGGATTTCCAGAGGATATTTCGTTACTGGATTCCAGTGAGCAAAGATTGTTGGTCGATTACGATTTTGAAGATCTACTTGATCGTTCGTTGAAGGATGTTAATTTGAGAAATGGTTCGGTCATTCTGTTGACGGATGAAGAAGGTAATGAGGAAACTGGCATGGTTCGTAAACCATTAGAATTGTACATAAATGTCACAGATGATAATTCTATAAAGCTAACCTTACCTCCAATAGATGTTGAATGGATAAAGCAAATTTCCGAGGAAGACAAAAAGATGGAGGATGAAAAGGCAAAACAAGAAGAGGTAAATGAAGAAATCATTGATGGTGAGATTGTTATTCTAGATGAAGAGGAGGAGGAGATCCCAAAAGGTAAAAAGAGGAAGTTGGATGATGAAATTACTTCAGAGAATCATGAAATGAAGAAATCTAAAATCGATGAGACCGATGATGGTCAAATCATACTAGACTAGTTTTGATATTCTATAGCAAGTGTCCGCATGCTCAACTTTATTGTGCAATTGGAAGAATGATATATTACTAGAATAATTAATGATACAAAACAGTTATATATTTCCAATCTATAATGTTTATTTAAATTACACATCATACAGTCCTTGCATTTTTTTTTTTTTATTTGATTATTTCTATTCCCTAGTTACAGAACCAGAGAGTGTCAATCTCTGGAACCATGATTCTCTCTTCTTCGACCGTGGAGCACGCTCTTCATTTGCTTGAAAACTATTTTCATTTTTTGATTGTTCTAATTGTTTATCCTCACTTACTGGTACTGAATCTAATTCATCAATGGATTTATTATTGCTTCCTGATAGCATCATTGACATCGGTCTTACTTTAAATGATGAAGAAGTACTGTTCCCACTAAATGATCTGGTAGTCCTCGATGGTCCTGCTAAATTTTGTCTGGCTATGTAAGAGGTGGATTGTGTACTCATTGGTGATTGACCATATAATTCTGTATTTTCTTCATCGATATCGTCATCAGTAGCAGTCAAATCGCCAGTATCACTTAAAATACCGGGCTTATGAAGCCATGAGAACAACCTCGTTCTTCTTTTATTGCTTGCAATTACATCGGGTGGCACTGGTGTAGAGCCGATGGATTTAGAATGTGGTCTTGTCTGTTTCGGAATTCTTAAAGATTTTGAACTTGTTCGTTTTGGGGTTCTATCCACAATATTTGGTGGCCGTATATGATCTTGTTTGGGCGACCCTTCTTTCATAATATCTGGGTTTGATATTGATAGTTTCCCCTTCTCATTTGTAGGTATTTCGATAGGTTTCACGTTTGTGGAAGACACATTTTCATCCTGACTGTTCTCGTCATCAGTTTCAGGTTTACTAACAATTAGTTTGTCAGGTACTTTTTGTTTTAAAAGTTTAGCTTCTTGTTCCTCTTTAGCCAATTTTAAAAGGTAAGGTAATAATTTGTAAGAATATTCAATTAAAAATTCCACGGCAAACCTGGACAATTCGTATTCCTTTGGGTCCATATCATGTTGTGGATGTGACAGTATTGAAGGTTGAAAAATGGCAGCAAGATTTCTTCCCGACATCAAATTTAATTGAGATTGTCTAGCAAATAAACTCAATAAATCCAATAAATAAATGGTTAATTGCTTAGAATCATTTGTCAATTTTGAAAATAAAGTTTCGTAATCCTTAATGGCAGCTCTAATATCACGGGCGAGTCTCTTCTTGTGACGTCTTTTCTTTCTTTTCTTCTGTTCTTCTGTGGCCTCATCCTCCTTTTCTTCATCTCCATCTTCAGCCTTATCATCTTGTTCTGTTGTCTTGGTTTCAATTTGTAAACTATTTTCCTTATCAGCATTTGGATGAGATACATTATGGCTCATCATATGTTTCAAGATTCTTGGTCTTTCAGTCAATGGTATTCTAAAGTCATCATAAAGCGCTAATGGAATCAATGGTTCTTTCAAGTTATTAAGAAACCTTCGAAGTAATGAAGCTACATCATGTACTGTATATGGTTCCCAATTATTAAATTTCGAACCATAATCTGGTGGAGATGAAAAGATAAATTGTAATTCCTTAACACGTTTATTATTCCCAGCTATTCTAAATATTCCCTGTGTTTCCAACCCATTTGCCTTCAAATAAGCCCCACATTTGGCTACTACAATGGGTATGCGGCCAAAACTGACCAATTCACTTTGTACAATGACCTCTGCACTCGCGATACTTAATGATTCAGATAATGAGACGCCAAATACTCTTCCTGTAAATCCATTTCTATCGGACAAGAACATATCTCTGTAATTCTTATATTCTTCACCGGGGGAGGAACCAGGGGCGACGGACATGCCCTTCTTAATTGGGGAACGCTTATCTCTTGTTGGAGAATTATAGGAATATGCTCTAGAGGATAAAGTGGGTCTAATTTGTAAAGACTTGTTATTCTCCTTCTTTTGTGACGACAAAGAGTCTGTAGACATGCTCTTTGGGTTGTTTACAAATTGTTTCCAAAAAAGAGGCATGTGACCCTTGGAGGGCGACGGGTTGCTACTTTTGGAGTTGGAAGTGGAAGTAGGTTTCTTCTTGTTGGAATCCGTAGATGAACTGTTGACCATTATTTTCCTGTTTTCGTTTCTTTTCTTTTCCCTTCGTCTTAAGTTGGGTTGCAGTGCTAACGGTGACTGACTATAAAATAAAGATACTGCAGCGGGTGGGCACTATGGTGGGAGACCCTTGCTTAGTTGAAATATGTTTGTTTCTCGGTTTACGTGAGAGGCTCAGTAGATTGGAATAGCTGCACGGCGGTGGAAAACGTTTGTTTGCGCAGGTCCAGAGGGTAAGTGAGGTGTCCTTTCAGTGTAGACGTGGTGGTGGCTTGTAGTGTGTACGGTACGGTTGCCTGGTAGACGGTGGGATGCTCAGCTGCAGAGGACTATTGTTGAAGATGCCAATCCAGTTATTGTTAACCAGGGAACAGCTGTCTCGAGCATCGCCGCGATTTCTCTGGGCGGCCAAATCGGGAAATACACTTGTCTTGATTTCCCGATTGGGCCAGCGATCTATTTTAAGTAAGGCACTTGATTACATACACATATAGACGACTTATACACTTGTAACTGGACTAGTTCTTGTTAAGTTGCACGTAGTTGCCCGGGAACACACCCTGTTGGCCGTTGTAGCGACCCGTCCACCACTCGTTGACGTCTGGCGTACGTTCCACGATCTCTATGACGGCGCCTGCTGGGAAACTCAAGTCCCCAGCTGCCTGGGCCTGGTATTCGTAGAGGGCAGTAACCGTCTCTCCACCTGCTGTCATGGAGCCCGCTGTGGGGGGCATGCCAGCATTGTTATAGGCAGGAGGGGCGGCAGCTGCAGCGGCGGGTGCACCATATCCTTGTGGTTGGCCTATACCCATACCTGTGGGTGCACCGGGAGACATGGGTTGTTGATAACCTGTAGCTGGAGGAGATTGCATCCCTCCGTAACCAACTTGACCCGGTGCTGTCCCGTACGCTTGTTGTTGTTGTTGTTCTTGGCCAGGATATCCTGCGGCGGCTCCTCCATACACTGGAGCACCACCCATGGCGGGGGAACCGTAACCAGAGGAATCAGATTCATTGGCACCTGCGCCAGCAGCACCATAACGTTTTCTGGTCATCTCTAGTTTGGCCTTGGAGTAACCAATCTTGAAATGTGTGATGGTCAAGGCATCCGTTTGTTCTTCGATATTACCTCTCTTGGCCATAAAAGCTTCAATGATATCACTATTTAAATCGAAGTATGGAATCTTCATATCTTGAAACTTGTTGTACAACGAGTAGAAAATGTTCAATTGCATGTAGTAAAAGGAAACAAATAATGGTTGAACAAATTGTGCCTCCAATCCGAATAATATAGGTAATTGGGTCTTCAACATTTCGTTGTAGTAATCGTATTCTTGTTGAGCAACAGCCATCTCGGCTTCAGCCTTGTACATTTTTTCTTCATCTTTGGCTGTGGGTTCCTTCTTCTTCTCATACTTATTATAAGTGTTCAATCTTCTATCCAAATCCAACTTCTTATGGTTTCTCTTCGTAGCCATCTTACGGATATAAGTGATGATTTTCAATAACTCTTGACAAGGCTTAATGATCTTATCCTCCACCAATGCTAGATCCGGCTTCAAAGTCTCTTGTAAATCAGCAACAATGGCTCTATATTGTTCACTGGCTTCAATACCTTCTGGATTGTCTTCAGGGATGGTAGCATTGGGGTCACTCATCTTACCACTAATAGGCTTAAAGATTTCCTCCATGGATTTGGCAAACCCAATCTGATGAGTTAACATCCCATTAACAGCACTGGAGTATCTCTTCGATTCCTCACTCAACTTCTTAGTTTCATCTTCTAATTCTTTAAAACGACGTTCTGCATCTTCATACACAGGATCCACAGTTTCTTCACCCATCTTGAATTTCTGACGGAAAGATTGTGGAGCCCTGGTAATGGCCTTTGTGAACCCCTTAAAACTCATTGTTTAATCCTATTTTGTAATGTACGCTCCTGATTCAATTGTATGACACTTCAAAATCTGAAATAGTTCTTTGAAAATACTTGTTTAATCACACTACAGCCTCTTAATTTAGTAGTTAGACCTTAACTTGAAGAAAAACGATCTGACCGGTACGTGTTGTTCTCGTGTTTAACCACAGGATATCTAGTTTATTGTTTTATTCCTTCCTTATTCCCTCAGCTGTGTTAATTTTCTTCTCTTTATTGGAAAATTGAAATTTCACATCAAATACGGAAAGAAGTCACCCCTATAGCTGATAGACACTCCGAGGGCTAATGACATCCTATACATTAGCATATTTTGAATATTTATCTTATTCTCTGTATACATAGGATTAATATACTTTATTTTACTATAATTTTAACCTCAGCGTGTGTGTATGCGATTAAATTGAACTCTCTTTTACTTAGTTCCGATCGCTTCCCCAAATTCGTGGCCAGCAATAAAGGTAAATACAAGAGCAAAGTCAGTAACAGCATTTTACGATATCAGGGCTTCCGTTTATCATACCAGGGTTTTGAAGGTATAACATGTCAACAAGCGAAGTTGATGATGTTTATTCAGATTTATATTCTACGTTTTCTCAGCTCACCTCGACTACAGAAAATGATATAGAGTTGCTACCATATCCAATCACTTTAAAAACCATCCTAATATTTGCAGGTGCCACTGTTGGTGGGTTGCTTTTTGGTTATGATACTGGTGTTATCTCAGGCGTGTTATTGACATTAAAACCACAAGATTTGTCACGAAGTGTCCTGACAAATTTTGATAAAGAAACGATAACATCAATAACAAGCTTTGGCTCCTTCATTGGTTCAATAATTGCATTTCCCTTGGCAGATAGATGTGGTAGAAGAAAAACTTTAGCAATTTGCTGCTTTATCTTCATTATCGCTGCGTTATGGATGGCTGGATCTACAACGTTATTATTATTAGTATTGGGACGTTTTATCGTAGGCTGTGCAGTTGGAGTGGCAGCCCAATGTGTTCCCATCTATTTGAGCGAAATTTCACCCAGTTCTATTAGAGGATTCATTTTAACTTTAAACTCGCTGGCCATCACTGGTGGACAATTATTATCTTATATTGTTGCTTATTTTTTGGCAAATGTTAATCATTCTTGGAGATATCTATTTGGTATATCCTCCATCCCCGCAATTATATTTATTCTTTTGCTAGATTTTATTCCTGAATCACCTAGATGGCTTATTAGTAAGGGAGAATTTAGTGAAGCACATAAATCACTGACGATGATTTATCCAACTGCATCTCATTATCAGGTTAATTTAAAATTGAGGAAATTAATCATTGACCTTGGAAAATTAAGGCATTATCAGGATATAGAAGAACCGTTATTAATTCGCTCCAGATCCTTTCTACGATCTTTGAATTCTTCACTTCTATCCCAAAATCGGGAACAATCGACGGCAGCTGGCGGTCCAATTCAACCACAACCATTCACTTCAATAGCAGGATTGGCATCAATTGCAGATTTAACCGCCCCAATACCGATACCACCCAGAACTTCTAAGAAGCATGTGCACAAAATGGAGGCAAGAACTAAGAGAGCTCTTATAATAGGGTGTGTATTAATGTTTTTCCAACAAATTACAGGATTTAATGCCTTCATGTATTATGCAGCAGTCATATTCTCTAAATTAAATTTGGAGAATCCATTACTACCGGCGATTCTGGTTGCGTTGACTAACTTTTTATTCACCTTTGTCGCTTTGAGATATGTGGATAAAATCGGTAAAAGATTGATGTTACTTTACACTTTAGTTGTCATGAGCATCGGCCTTTTGTTGGTATCAATTGGCTTCGATAAAAATAATATGATATTGATCCTCATATCTATTGTAATATTCGTTGGAGGTTATGCATCTGCCCTAGGAACGGTACCCTGGACTTGCGTTGAATTCTTACCTCTTAACAGAAGAGCATTTGGGTCCTCATGCATATCATGCACAAACTGGCTAACCAATGCTATCGTTGCACTATCCTATTTATCTCTAATGGATTCGATAGGGAACGGAAATACAATGTTAATATTTGCAGGATTCACTTCGTTAGCGTGGCTATTTGTGTATTTCTTTTACCCAGAAGTAAAAGGACTTTCCTTGGAAGAGATAGGAAAAGTTTTTGAACATGGCATTGATGTTCATACTGTATACAGAAACTACTATTAAATATTCAAATCATCAAAAAAAAACTGTTAATTTAAATGCAATTTTTTATATGTTATCTTATTTACCTTACTGAAAAGTTAAAAGAGATGAAATGTCTATAATGTACTGAAAACGTCGGCAATCTTTTCTGATAATCCTTTAGTAATACGTTTAGTTCCTGGTGCTTCGCCCAATTTTGAAAACATTAGCATGTTTGCTTCGTGCGGGGATTTGCACCGTTGATAGGCGTTTAAAATATGATTTAAGGTGGGAAAGATTGATTGTATGGCAATTGCCTTCTCTAATGAGACGCCCTTTATAAACATCAGCACATTTATTGTAAGTTCCCCTATGGTTCTCATTTCACTTTTGCCCATCATTTCTTGGAAGCATTCAAAGCTATGACAGCATTCAATATTACCCTTTCTTTCAAACTCACTCTTAAAGGTCTCTAGTACTTTCTTATAATCATCTTGGTTCTCCATATTATTCGGGTATAACACTAGAAGTGATTTCTTAGAATAATGATGTTCAATAACCTCATTAAGGGCGTAAATTCTTTCTACAGTCTCATCAGAATTCATGGTTCTGATCATTGAAAATTTATAATAGACCAAGATTAGCCACAGTGCTGTCTTTAATGCCTCACCCATGGTTCCAATTGAGCCTCCCATAGTTTCTTCTATTAAATAATATTTATTGGAACATCCACTTTTTTCAAGTCTATTCTTTTGTTCCATAAATCTGTTGTCCCTAATACTTGATGCTAGGTCATCCAAACGTTTTCTTTCCACGATGGTATTCAATACACATTGGCATCCTGTACGTTTATTCTTTGCAACCCATAATATATCACCTAAAGCAAGTTGCCGTATTTCATTTTTCATTCCCTTTCGAGCAAATGCATTTGAGAAGAACTCTCGATCATTTTGGGATTTCACCTCTCTATGATCAATAATTGGATAGACTTCGTAGCTTCCTTTAACCCACAACTCGTAGCTGACCCCATTAAATCTTTTTCTAAAAGTATTTTTAGATGGGACACTGGATGGACTCTTTCCAGAAGGTACAGTGGGGTTTCTGTTTGGGGTCAGGGCCCGGTTAGTACCAATGGGTGTACCAGTTGATTCGAACGTATAATCAATAAACGATGAGTTTGGTTTTCCTTGCCTAAATGATGGTGATAATTTCTCCTTCTCAAGTAGTTCACTCAGGTTTGCTGTTGTTTCAATATCTCTCATTGAGTTATCTCGACTTCCTTCTTTCTCCCTTTCTCTTTGAAAAACTATTCCATCTGCTGTCTTTAAAGTTTCAGCTAAGGTTACTCCTTCCTCAGTTAATGAATACCTCTTTGGGCGACCAACCTCTACTATTAAATTGTGTTTCTTTAACGAGTTAATTGACGACCAAGAACCATAGAACTCCTTTGTTGCAAAATTTCCCTCCATACTATGATCAGTATACTTTTGAGCTGATGTTATCACTTCCTCCTTGGAATATCCACGTTTTACTGCTCTTAATTCTAATAGCCCTAAAAGAATTGCATACCCACCCGATCGTTTCTTTGGGATATACACTTTTTTTCTTTGCTTTTTAGGAGGTTGAGTATCCGTTGTTTGACTGATTTGTTCCTTATTGCTATCTGTTCGTAATGCTGTTCTCGATCTCTTCGTACCAGTTGGAACATCTCTTGCAGCTTTCGGCTCTGGTGGCCGTATTCCACGTTCATTGCAATATTCTTGTATTTTGGCTTCAAGTCTTGAGATTATAGTAGCACCTATCCCCTTAACCTTCTTCAAATCACCTGGGTAGTAAAATATTCCATCAGTATCATTTAAATTCTTCTTTGCTTTTGAGTATGTGATTTGAAGTTGCTCTTGTCGTGGGGAAAGCTCATCTATTAATTCCTGGAGGAATTTTGAATATAGATCTTTCAAATTCTCTGGCAAAAATTCATCATTTGACAAAGGTTCCAGTATCCTCATTATCTGAACTATATTTGTTCAAAGGCATACGGTATTATCCTTCTTCGAACTCGATGCCTTTGGAACAGATTTGAAGGTTACGAAATTGAGTTTCTTAACGCGTAAGTAACATTTTAACTCCAGAAAAATAACAATACATAAAGATGACAAAGGCACATCTTCGATAACTGATTAAAAACTGAATAGTTCCCACATACGTTAAAATGAATATTTCCTTATATATTAAGGTCTGGTATGTATATATAATAGAACAAAACACATTTACATGAATAAAATATGACAAAATAGAACATTAAACAAAGTTAAAGAATAAAAGTAATGACGACTACAAACAAATAATGAAACAACAATATAATTATATGCTGCTTACAATTTGTCGTAGTATTCTTGCCAGCCTGGAACGACATCCTTCATACCATGTCTCTTACGAGCAGCAGTGACAATTTCACCAGCCTTGGAGGTTGGGTCCAATGGGTCACTACCTAAAGTAGCCCAATGGTCGAACACCATTTGTGGGAAAGCTTGACCACCAGTAGCTTGTCTTAATTCACCAGTGAAACCGAAAGATTCGTTAACTGGCAAGTAAGCCTTGACGGTAAACAATGGAGTACCTGGTCTTTGTTCTTCAGAGACAACTTGACCTCTCTTCTTGTTTAAGACGGAGTAAATACCACCGACAGCGGATTCAGGACATTGAATTTCAACTAAGAAAACAGGTTCTTGAATCTTTGGTTCAGCCAATAAGAAACCAGCGTAAGTAGCTCTTCTCATGGTTGGAATGATTTGACCACCACCTCTGTGGATAGCATCAGCATGTAAGGTGACATCCAAGATGTTAACTCTAACGGATCTCATTTGTTCACCGAAAATTGGACCTTCCTTGGTAGCCCATTGGAAAGCAGCAACAACGGAATCCTTGATTTCGTTCAAGTATTGAACAGCCTTAGTTTGGTCAACAACCAAATTTGGACCGTTACCGTCTGGACCGAAACACCAGATCTTTCTGGCATCAGTGACATCCCAGCCGAATTCATCAGCCATAACTCTAGCTCTAGCCTTTAGATCATCTCTTGGGTTAATCTTACCACTTTCAATAGCCAAAGAAACTTCTTCGTCAATTGGTTCAGCCTTCAAGTAGATTCTGTTATGCTTGTTTGGAGACTTAGACAAAGCAGTTTGAGAAGATTCAGCTTCGACAGTTTCTCTGTAGGCAACAACAGGTGGAGAAATCTTCAATGGAACACCTGCGTGATCGTTTTCTAGATCTTGTAGACAAATTTCCAAATGCAATTCACCGGTACCAGCAACAATATGTTCACCAGTTTCAGCCATGTAAGTCAAGACACATGGATCAGATTTAGACAATCTCTTCAAACCTTCAACCAACTTTGGTAAATCGTTAGCGTTCTTAACTTCAACAGCAACTTGCACAACTGGAGAGACAGAGAACTTCATGACCTTCATGTTGTGAGCGGCTTCATCAGTAGTCAAAGTACCACTCTTCAATAAGAATTGATCGATACCGACTAAACCGATAATGTTACCAGCTGGACAGTCATCGATTGGTTCGACGAATCTACCCATCATTAAGACAACTCTTTGAATAGCCTTGACGAATAAATCATCCTTCTTACCTGGAACGTAGTTTGGACCTTGGATTCTAACCTTTTGACCAGACTTAACAGTACCAGCGAAAACTCTACCGAAAGCGTAGAATCTACCCTTATCAGAGGTTGGCACCATCTTGGAAACGTACAACATCAAGTCAGCCTTTGGATCACATCTCTTGATAGCCATACAGTTAGCATCGTCAGCTGGACCTTCGTATAATTGTTCAGCTCTGTAAGCTTGAGCGGTAACTGGAGATGGTAAGTTCATAACAATCATTTCCAATAAGGCATCAGCAGCTGGCAAGAACTTCTTCATGACGGTCTTCAACAAAGCCTTACCTTCTTGGTCCTTTTCGTCACCCTTCAAGTTAATTTCCAACTTTTCTAACAAGACTGGAATTTCATCCTTCTTGAAGTTCATGATAGCAGCGAATAATCTGAAGATTGGGTCCAAGACGAACATGTTGAAAGCTCTTTCTAATTGCTTACCATCAGCATCAGTTTCCTTGTTAGTCCACTTCTTAGTCTTTGGGTTGAAGTAAGAGTCACCCCATAATCTTTCCATCATCTTAACCTTGTCAACACCAAACTTCTTAGCGTATCTTTGAGCGAATTGACGGATGGTGAAAGCCCAACCATGTAAACCGGAACCGAAAGCCACGGTACCCTTGGATGGGTAAACTTGAACGTCACCTAAGATTTCATCAGCATAAGTGGAGATGATAACGTTAACGGATTCAACAGTTCTGGAGAAAGATTGGTATAAATCTTCCTTGGAAACTTGCAATTCCAATAAAGCTCTGTCAACCTTGTTAATACAGACAACAGGCTTAATTCTTTCACCCAAAGCTTGTCTCAAGACGGTTTCAGTTTGGACACAGACACCTTCAACGGTATCGACGACAACTAAAGCACCATCAGTGACTCTTAAAGCGGCAGTAACTTCTGAAGAGAAATCGACGTGACCTGGGGAATCGATCAAGTTAATTAAGAAAGCATTACCTTCGGTCTTTTGAGCGATGTCCTTAACATCTTCATCTGGCATTTCAGAGTATAAAGAAATAGCGGTAGACTTAATAGTAATACCTCTTTCTTGTTCATCCTTTCTGGTATCCATGAAACGGGCTTCACCAGCCTTAGCAGCGGAGATAATACCAGCCTTTTGGACTAGAGAATCGGTCAAAGTAGATTTACCATGATCGACGTGAGCAATAACGGACATGTTACGAACATTGGTAACAGTGTCCATTAAGGAACGCATTTGGTCAACAGTGAAAGCAACCATTTTTAATGTGTGTTTTGGTTTATTGAGTTCGGGGAATTAAAACAAGAAATAAATAAAAAATGTTAAAAAAGAATTGAAGATAATTGAAAACAAGTAGAGAGCTAAGCATTGTTTCTCGAAGACGTGTTAATTCAAAGGTGTATATAAATTGAAAAAAAATCTATAATTTGAACTGAAAAATTTTCTCCCTAAAATATTTGGGAAACAATGCTGCATAAGAGAGGGTAACCCTTATTTCTGAAAATTTAGATCTATATGAAAATCTTGAATTTTTTTTTTGCGTCTGTGAAAACATTGGAACGACAGGCGTGCCCAAAACAGTTGAGCCATCAACTGGGTAACAAACAAAAATGTTAACTTCTTGTTTAGTCTCCCCTAATTTATATAGGAGATGGGGCGAGTTACATGGACTCAAATAAGAGTAAACCGCAAATTTTGAAGAAAGATTTCTAATAAATTGGGACAACACTTTCGATTGAATTTTTTAAGGTAACAAATGATGCAATGATCTCCAACTGATGCGCAAATAATTGGGGATGTGGAGTTTGTTTTCTTGCTATAATTACGTGGACTAAGCTATATACGTAATTTCTCTTTAGTTACTATTTATAACATTATAATAAAATAGGGAGAGACTATTAGCTGATTGTGGAATCATGCCATGCCTACGCCAAGGAAAATAATAAGGTTCGGGATAAGGCACAACGGCTCCCATTACAGTTGCAGCTCCTGGAAGGCTCGATTTTCCCACATGTTTCCCGTTCCACCGAGCCTGTAGAAAGCTATTTTAGGAGCTGTGCATCCCTTTAATAATACATTACTGATCCTTCTGTATGTCGGAGTTGTAGTACCAGAAGGTGAGCGCTTGTTTGCCATTGGCCTGTAAGAGCCGATTGTCCGCTCCGATTATTTGACCCCTCCTTTTCGCTGATTTAATCATGGTGGAAATCGTGCTTTCTGCGGAAACTTCTGACTGCCAGCACATGGGCTCTGGGTGTTGCCCGAGAAAACCTGCAGGCCCGTGAATTACCTCAGCAGAAAATCTTGGAGAAAACTCGCAAAAAGAAAAGAAGCCTGGTGAAATACTGCACGGCAGAAACAAAATGAAAAAAACTGATTGTTTGGCTTTTATGCTAAATATTTAAATAATTGAAAATAGACCATTTTCCCATTATCTTTGGAAAAATAGGATCGTTGCGATCCGTTGAGTATTCTTAATTAACTTAATTACCTCTTATTGTAATGACTATAACAACAAAACTATCGAAATTATTTCATATGACCTCTTCCTCTTCTTCTTCTATTGAAAAGGTTCCTAACTTAGACCCAGAACAAATGCCGGTTCAAAGTGACTCTGATGCACCAAGGGTTTGTGAAATTTATTCCAACAGCGAATATATAACCTTTGGTGATAAAGTTTTCAGACGTTCTGATTTTCTAGATGCTATTGGAGATGATCGTCGTTCTAATAACGGATCACGTTTTAGAAAATTAGCCAACCCAGTCCCATTAGGTTTAGCATCCTTCTCCCTTTCATGTTTAGTTCTTTCTTTGATCAATGCTAATGTTCGTGGTGTTACCAATAATAAATTAGCCATCAGTTTATACATGTTCTTCGGTGGTGCTATCGAATTATTTGCCGGTTTATTATGTTTTGTTACAGGTGACACTTTCTCCATGACAGTATTCAGTTCCTTCGGTGGGTTCTGGATCAGTTGGGGTTGTATCAATACAGACCAATTTCATAGTATAACGGGTTACGGTGCAGACACTACACAATTAAATAATGCCATTGGGTTTTTCCTAGCAGGTTGGACAGTCTTCACATTTTTAATGCTAATGTGCACATTGAAAAATTCATGGGGGTTATTCTTATTATTATTTTTCCTTGATTTGACATTCTTAATGTTATGCATTGGTTCATTCATCAATAATAATCACGTCAAGATGGCAGGTGGTTATTTCGGTATCTTAAGTAGTATGTGTGGTTGGTATTCCCTTTACGCAATGGTCGTGTCCCCAGATAATTCATACTTCCCATTTGATGCTTACATGATGCCAAACGCACCAACAGCCTGATTATCATCACTATGAAAATAAATCGATATTCGGAACCAAAAACTATTTAATTACTGTATAATTTAAGATGACTTATAGAAACATAATTTAATTCAAACGTAAAAAAAAATACATAATTTCATCACTACCATTATATTTATCCGAAATTATGATTTGAATTTATTGTTATACGTTTTACTCGATATTACAAATCATGCTTAAATTATTTGAACTTGTTAATTTTTATCACATAACATGTTTATTTTAAATTTTTGACTTGTAATGAGGGAATAAAAGGTCGAAGAGTTTTGTTGAGCTCTTACACTAATATTTGAATCACAAGGTTTTTATTTATACTTTAGACCTAAAGATTGAAATTTTGATCATTTTCAAAATTTCATATTTTAGAATACATCCTTTTTAAAATAAATAATATTTCTTTACTACCTAAATTCCTTCTAAATTCCAGATTTAAACTAACCAAAAACTGTTTTAAAAACTCCTTTTTGAATCAAGTGCTTATTCAAAACACTTCAGTAATAATTGTTAATCACAAGCCACTTTTCCAGTATTGACAAAGAGTTTAGTGACAGTTTGCTACCAAGGTTAGTCTCAGTGCATTAACAGATATTTTGCTAATCTTTCTTAAATATATATATATAATCAACCTATAAAACGGCCATTAGCGTCAATTGGAAACTGGTGACAGTAAGTACGTAGCTATACAATTCAATTTCATTCTTGGTGTTCAGTAGATTGTTTGTATTAACATTTATAAAATAATTGATAAATAGAAATACATAACATGAAGGAAGTAATATGACATAAAAATTTAAAATTTATTTATGTTTAATTCCCTTAATCGAAAAGACCGAAACCCATGTCATCATCGGATTCTTCCTTAGCTTCTTCTTCCTTTTCTTCAGCAGCGGCACCAGCAGCACCAGATGAAGCACCACCAACAGCAGCACCACCAGTAGCGACACCACCAGCTGGAACGGAAGCGAACTTTTGAGCACCAGCAGCAATGATTTCATCTAGAGAACCCTTACCTTCCAAAGAAGACAACAAGGAGTTGATTCTAGTTTCATCAACTTCTAGACCAACAGAGTCAATAACAGACTTGATGTCGGCAGCGGATGGGGCAGCGTTACCACCTTGAACTAATAATAAGTAAGCAGCTAAGTATTTCATTTCTTCTTTGGTTTTTCGGATGAAATAATCGATTTAAGCAAAAAATAAGCAGACTATTCCTTAATTCCTTTGTAACTAACAATTGGTAGAATACGTTGAAACTTTTCAAAATTTAGTACAATACTATCTTCGCAAAAAATTTCCAAGATCCCATATTTTTTTTGCTTGCTCATTTCTAACGATTAGTTCTGAGAATTTCACATGTCTGTGAAAATTTCAGAACAAATCACGTGATCTCAAAACTTCATTGTTTCAGTTCGAATATAAAACAAAATTTAATAGAAAAAAATTTAATAAGTCTAATTTGGTTTGCTAAAAAAGGAACTATAATTATTGTTTACTAGCAGAGGTTTGAATTACTTTAACTTCAAGCGCAATTTTGCCCTGAAACTTTCAAAATGATTCGCTTGCTCGGCGCTTGGGCGCGATTTTCTCGAGAAGCGTTTGTTTGAGTCAAAATCTTTGAAAAAGTCATGCTGAAAAAGAAACAAACGGCAGTTTTTCGAGATGAGAAAGATATTTACAGAGATCTCTTCAAATTCCATATTCAACAAGAACTTGTTCTAATCTGAACCTTATATAACTTGAGACACTCTTAGCATTATAGTTTTAGAAAAACTAACAACAAAAAGCAACTTTAAATTATAGACTTTATAATAGAATGAGTGAAAGTATAGACCACCCAATTGAAAAAAGTAGTGTTCAAAATGCATTAAGTGATATAGTTAATGGGTCCATAGCAGGTGCATTCGGTAAAATTATCGAATATCCATTCGACACAGTCAAGGTTAGACTGCAAACACAAGGATCACATATTTTCCCCACAACATGGTCTTGCATCAAATATACATACCACAATGAAGGTGTATGGAGAGGGTTTTTCCAAGGAATAGGATCTCCATTATTTGGTGCAGCATTAGAGAATGCTACATTATTTGTTTCTTATAACCAATGTTCCAATGTATTGGAAAAATTCACTAATGTTTCACCATTATCAAATATCCTTCTTTCTGGGGCGTTTGCTGGTTCATGTGCAAGTTTTGTTCTGACTCCAGTGGAATTAATCAAATGTAAGTTACAAGTCTCCAATTTGCAGACAGCTGTTGAAGGACAAATAAAACATACCAAAATAATACCAACATTAATGTATGTCCTTAGAGAAAAAGGTATACTAGGATTATGGCAAGGTCAATCAAGCACATTTATCAGAGAATCCTTAGGAGGGGTGGCATGGTTTGCAACTTATGAAGTAATGAAACAGGGATTAAAGGATAGACGTAAAGATACTGAAAATAAAACATGGGAATTATTAGTTAGTGGGGCCAGTGCAGGTTTAGCGTTCAATGCAAGTATCTTTCCAGCAGACACAGTGAAGTCAATGATGCAAACTGAACATATAACATTAATAAATGCAGTAAAGAAAGTATTGACCACATACGGGATAACAGGGTTTTATAGAGGTTTAGGAATCACTTTGATTAGAGCTGTTCCTGCTAATGCCACTGTCTTCTATATGTACGAAACTTTATCAAAGATGTAATAATATTGCATGTAAATAGAGATACCATTTTTAACTAATGATAGATTTTTAATTCAATGATTAATTCTCTCTTCTTCGTTTCTTTTCACTCAGTATTATTCGACATCTGTGAGTTGACATCCGTTATTTGGGATAATTCAATAATTTCGTTAGAGATTCTAATAAAAAGGCCATAGTGGTTGTGTTTTAGTGTTTATATACAATACATTTCAAGTCGAGAATTCTTTTCAATTGATTTAACTGATCCTGACGTGAAATTGAGTCTTTATCAAATCAAGCGGTAACCAGTAAAGAAAAAACCAATCATAAATTTCTTGCCTGAACACTACCTTTTGAAATAATAAAAGGCTCAATGACATATATAGGTTGCTCTCATCTCTTCAACTTTCTTTTGGAGGGCGCTCTGTGTCCGCTAAAGTTCCTTCCGGGATTGAAAATGAAGGAGGCTTTAAAGGTTTAACCCAAAGACATTTTATTAACCACTTTCTTATGTCAACGAGTAAACTAGACATAATAAACGCAATGTCAACGAATCCTTTTAGAAACCTAGGGTATGTCTTCAAGAAAAGAAATACATTATGACTGCGTCTACTAACATGCATTGATCGTTTCGATATTTGACAGGAAAAATGTACTTTTGATTACAGGAGTTGGGATTGGTTCAATTTATTTGGCAAAAGTAGTAATAAAACGAAGGAGAGATGCCAAGTTTCAACCAAAGGCAATATATTCAAATAAACCAGGCACTATGGGTGATCTCAAAAATAAGGATCCTAGTGTATCATACTATGAAAATCTAGCACAAGTCAAACCAGGGTTTCCTATCCATAAAGATGGAGAGGATAAAGTACCCGCAAGGAAAAGTAAGTATGAAGCAAGTGGATTGAGTGCCGTTACAAGGAAGAGGGGCGACAAATTAGGATTTCTTGATAGAAGGAGAAATGAATAATGAATTCCACAATCCGTCTCTTACAGATTATTATGTAGATCTTTCAAAGGAAAAATTTCCCTTCATGTAAAAACTAAAATTATTATATTCATTAAAACTTATATAAACTACAAAATTGAACCCATTCACAGATAAACCAGTATAGATGTCACATATCAAATGCAAAACATATTATACAAATTCTCTGCAGGGACTCCATAAAATGTTACACGAACCTATTATTTCTTTTCGAAATAATCAGCCATTTCTTTATCCAAATCTTCTAAACTCTTCTTGGCTGGTCTTTCCTTCTTTTGCTTACGGTTGTTCTTAACAGCGGCAGCTTTCTTATTTGGAGCTCTTGGATTTCTCTTTGTATTAGTTTGTGGAGTGATAATCTTCTTGGTTGGTAGAGGTTGAATTCTACCGACTAATGAGGAAGCTGGTGCTTGATTTGGATCAACAATCAAATTCAATACTAATCTAGATCTACCACCATCAATTGGAGCACCATTAAATTTAGTAACAGCAACCTTAGCTTGTTGGGCATTTCTGAAAGTAATGTTGGCCATACCAGTAGATTGACCTCTTTCATTATAACTTAATAAAACTCTTTGGACACCACCGACTTGAGAAGCAAAAAATTCCTATAATAGTAAAAAAAAAATTAATACATATTTGTTAGTCAACATTTTCTTTGAAATGTAGGATAATCTGGGTCTTGCTAAGAAAAAATGAAAAAAATGAAGGAAAGTAAAGATAGCATTCATTGAGAAACAAAATAATGGTTGATTCATATTAATTCTTTCTTATGGAATAGGTAATTCAGAAAGAATATTTCTAATACAGGTGGTTTCATTAGGTCCGGACATTCATGCTCACTAAGATAAATTGAGTTCACAGTCAATTCTGGAACTTGGTCAAAGTGCTGATGTATAGACATCACATCGTATCTGGTACTAATATTATAGATCTTGATTAACGTCATCCCTCATGAAAGATTACAAAATTAATTGCTCCATCAAAAACGATTAATCAATAACATAACTCCGAAGCATAAAAAGGATCATAAAATACCTCAACCTACAATAGTAGGTTAATTGATAATATGCAGATACAATATAGCACAGCTCAACACAGTAAATATATTAGCTCTAACGTGAATTCTCCCGAAGTCATGTCTTTAGCTCGAATATTACATCGGGACCCAGTCACTGATAAAAGAAGATATCAATAATACTATCTTTTTTCCTTTCTTTCCTCCCTTCCATTCATTCTCTCAAAAAACGCAAACCCAAATATATTTAGTACGATCGTATCCACACGATATCATACTATAGATTAAGAGGATAATCATTTACTCCAAATAATCAAATACATTGGAACATACTCTAACAGCATCCTGTTTAATATCTCTTGGCAAACCTTCGACATTGACCTTAACTTCCCTTTGAGAATCTAATAACTTAGAGACTCTAGCAACAGGAGCTCTAACGACTCTTTGTCTAACGGAAGGATTTCTGACAGCTGGCCCACGACGTTGAGTGTTAACTTGCTTGGAAGCCTTTCTTGGAGCGGCGTTACGTCCACGGTTGCTGGCTTGACGAGGTCTGTTGCTAGCTCTCTTATTACCGATAATTTCGTCTAGGGATTGATCTAAGTTTGCAGACATTGTTTAAGATTTCAACTAATTTGTGAGGGATGAGATTTTTGTCCTTTTTAGAATAAAATTTGAATTTATTAATTCGTTTTAAAGATATTAAAATTCTAAATTTGTCTTGTTTGTTAGCGAAGGAAGAAAAAATTCGGACAAGGAAAGGAATGGCCGAAATGTTGCCGCCTTTTATATTTTTCTTTCGTGAATTGAAATTTTTCAAACCACCGTGGCGCAAATAAAATATTTGGTTACCTGTCTTTCACCCGCCATTTTAAATTTTAAGTTAATCAACGTCAAAATAATTTGTGTTTAATTACTTAGTACCTACATAATATATAGTTTGGTAATTGTATTTATTTTTTACTTCTTTTGAAGGCTGCTGCATCCACCATAGATTGTAACTGCTTTGGGAAATCCATAACATCCAATTTAACTTCTAGTAGTTCTATTAAATTATCTCTCTTCTTATACTTCAAGTCTTCCAAAATACGATCCAATTCTGAACGAGTCTCAACTAATGTATTCATGGTATACTTATTATCGAAGTCACCAAAGGCCTCAAATAATTTAGTCCATTTCCAAGGCATAATATCATTATAACTTCTCGTTGGTCCCTTTATAGCTCTTTCGATCGTATACCCATTATTATTCAAAAGGATAATTTCAATTGGGATCTTGTTACGTAGCATAGTTGTTAATTCTTGTACGGTCATTTGAGCTGCACCATCACCCTCAAATAAAATTAATCTTGGCTGATATGAATGTTCTTTTCCATTAGCAATTAAATGAGATTTGGGGAAATCTTGCATTGCAATACCAACGCCCATTGAGGCAGGTAAGGCCATTCCAATGGAAAGAAAAAAACCTTGCGATATATATTTCAATTGAGAAGGAAAGATAAAATCACGAAGTGCAAATTGAAATGAACCTGTTTCACAAACCACAACGTCTCCATCATTAAAGTAACTAGGGATCTTATTTTGTAAATGGGTTTGCGTAACTTTAAGTTCTGACGAGGACTCCTGTGGTAAACAAATTTCTTCTTGAGAGAATCGTGCTACGTTAGTTGGATAGTTGAAGTTTAAATTTGTTGGCTCAAGTTTCTCTAACAATCTCTTCAAAATAGGAACAAAATGGACACCTTTAAAGAGCTTTTCTTCATTAATCTTAAAGTCAAAGAATCTGACATACTCAGGATGTAATTCAACTATTTTGGCATTTTCATTATATTTATAAGTGTAATGACCATTATTAATCTCGTTTACGTTAATACCAAAGTGTAAAACCAAATCACATTGTAAAAATCTTTCAGTGACTGAACAAATACCTTCATTCCCATTATATAGACCCATATATTTTGGGTTTGATTCATCAATAACTGATTTGCCCATAACTGTTGAAAAATTCCACATTGACGTCATCTTGATCAATTTATTTAATTCTGGGGCACATCCAAATCTATCAGTCAGTACATCTCCAATAATAGCTGGGGTTTTACTGTCATAAATGCATTGTAGTAAAAGTTGTGTAACTTCTTCCAATTCCAATGATGGAACCTCAGGGATGGCATTTTCCAAAGTGATTACCGGATTAGAAACTAAATTGGAGGGGTTAACCAACATATCTGAAAAATCAGCGGGAACAAAGATATAGCCAGGCTTTGAATATTTATAGATGTCAAAAATGACTTTATCAACTTCATCACAAGCTGTCTCAATATTGTCTAAATATGCCACAGAACAGGCTAATTTATCCCTTACCATTTCTGAATAGACTCTATGATTAGGCCCAATAAAGTTTGAATCTTTCAACTTTGGTACTAAATGATGTATGTTACGTGTATGGTAGTCATCAGAACGAGAGTCAACTGAACGAGTGACACCAACAATATGTAAAACCTTAACGTCTTCCGCAAAGGCACCGGCAACCCCATTCATGGCACTTAGTTCACCCACTCCGTAAGTAGTAATTAGACAACTCATTTTATTTGAATAACGAGAATAACCATCGGCAGCATAGGCAGCATTCAGTTCATTACATGTCCCAATCCATCTGAGACCCTGAGAGATTAAACTTGGAGTATAGAGGTATTCCAATAAAGAAAGGTTAAAATCACCTGGGACCCCAAATATTGATTTTGTACCAGCTGTTAAGATTCTCTGTAATAGATACTCCCCAAATGGGATACCATCTCTTGCAGTAGTAGTATTTGGTTGGAAACTATTATAGTTACCTATTAATTCTTGGGAAAGTGGAACTGTCAACATTTTACTTTAAATGATATATTTTCTTTTAAATAAACACTTCTCTAGTTATAGTAATATTTGTAAGTCCTAAGTGAGAGACAAAAACCAAGCAAAGGTCCAACAATTAGAAGCAAACTGATTATTTGACTCATTTTAATAGTTGTTGAAACATAAATGGAGGTAGTTGTGAACGTGATAGATCAGGTGTCAATTGGGACGTTTTGTAAACATCGAAAATGCCAGGGTCATCATTCCGTGAATAACCGATCACTACTTGAATATGAGAACGTAATAGCCGCCCAGGTTCTCCATTTCGGTAATCCACGGCTATGAACGGATAAGGCTGAAAAAGTCATCCATTCAACAATAATTGGTTGCATTTCAACAATCTTTTTCAAAACAACATTTAACACATAGCTTAATGTTTGCCTTAGATAATAGTATAGACTTTTTCTATGCCTTCCCTTGTATATTGAGTAGATCGTGATGGTAAGTACGTAGGGGTTCTTTGTTCTATCTTTTAAAGCGGTTAAGGAAATCTAAATTTTTTAGCGGCATAGGAGATCACAACAGAGAATTCGCAGGCGATTGAAAAGGAGTCTTTTGGACACAAGAGTATTAGCAAGCAGTTCAAAAGTCTGTTCAAGCTGACATTCAAAAAACATTTCTTGTGGCAACAAAACCAAGAATAAGGTCATATTTGGTTATTGAAAAGAACAATGGTGGCAAGACTTAGGGGCATTCAACAAGATGTAATCCATTTTTATAGACAATGCATAAGAGCTGCAATGAAAAAACCGGTAGAAACGAGACCGCACTTTATCGATTATATTCATTCTGAATTTGGTAAGCATAAAAATCTACAAAGAAAGGACTTTACTACCATTGAATATCTATTAAGGGTGGGCAATAAGAAATTGAAAATGTATTCTCAACCAGAACTAAAAGATATTCATTAAATCTAGAGCATGTAAATAGTTAAAGCCAATAATATGAATCATGGCCGAACAGTTAACGGAATAGATCTGATCATGAAAGGGGAACAACTTATATTTCTAGTGTAATTCTTCATTAGCAGGCGTTCGATCTCTTCACCTCCACTAATACTGAAGATTTGAATATTGGAGGTTCATACGAATTATGTATATATATTTGTATCATGATAATAGTACTGCATTAAAAACTCTATTAATGTAACTCTCTGTACAGAAACCATATCTTCTTAACTCAACTGGCACATGACCCTTTCTAGTATCAGAAAGAGGTGTACTATATTCAATAATTAGGGTATCACCAAAGCTTAAAACATGGTTTTAAGAATATTGGTTACTAACACACCCTTCCTTCTTTATTTAAGGGTCTGCTGAAATGCTGCAATGTTGCTGCTTGCTAACTGAACACTTAACTATAAGTTAGCCATCCATAGTAAAATGAACCCCAAACAATTTTGTAAACCCTCATAAAAATGATCTTAGATAAAAAGATATCCTGTATTCTTATTTGTCCCCCTCAATAAGCAAGAACTGTTGTACCACACTAAATCCCACACCAGTACAAAAAAAGCTAATTTTTGCTTTTTATTGGTACTTCTATAAATGACATTTCATTAGGGTGGTACATTTGATAAACCACTATAAACGAACTCCCTTACATGTTAAAATTAGGTGTTTATGTAACGTCAACTATATGATTTCTTAGCCGCTGACCATGTCTCGGAAAGTCCGGGTAACAAATTGTTTTCATTTGGAAACAATTCTTTTGGAATTCTTTCATGTATAATAAAGCTATCTAATAATCGGTATGAAAGTATCTTTATTGAAGATACAACATCGAGAAACAGCAAAACAACACCAGCAATAAGCTAGGCAAATAATACACAAGATTAAAAATATAGCAATGTCCGCTAAAACAGAAAGTACCAGTGTCTCAACACAATTTTTATCCAATATTATCGGCAAACCAGTAAACGTGAAGTTGTACTCCGGAATGCTATATAATGGAAGATTAGAATCAATCGACGGATTTATGAATGTTGCTCTTTCAAGTGCTACCGAACATTATGAAAATGCATCAAATGGTCTCCTAAGGACTTATAACAGCGACGTATTTCTAAGAGGGACCCAAGTTATGTACATCAGTGAAGTCTAATACTATATCAAATATGTAATCATATAAAATAAACGAACGCATCTTTTTAAACTTGTTATCAATTTTCTTTTTAGAAGAATATATATTTCGTATTTGTATTTGTATGTGTAATTGTGCCAATTATTGATCAAAGTTTCCCCTTCAGCCTCAAAATTATAGTTTATCATCAGCCTTGTAAAATAGGAAGATGTACGATCTCTTCAATGTTCACCCTCACCATTCTTATGATGTCTCAAATGGAAATAGTATTCCATAGAATAACCAAGAACAACGATAGCACCAATTAGATGTAAAAGGGGCTTTCCTGATGCATTTTCCCCGTCATAGTACTTAGCTTTGTATCTTCCAAGTGGTCCTGATAGATTGTTAATCTTTGGTGCTGGTCCTTGTGGAAGTAGCTTATAGAAGCCTACAACATTATTGATTCTCTTAGCATTGGGAGCAGCAGTTAAATGTTTCACTGACACAACTTTAGGAGGTATAAGGGTTGACAATGCACGTTTGAAGATCATTGCTGCGAATGGTTGTTCACTTTCTATACTATGCCCTTTAAACTGGTATTAGAGGGATAGTTGATGAATTGATGAATCTGTTTCTATACCCCGAGAAACCAAATTCGTAATGAACGAGTAGTTTTCCCGCGACGTTCATTGGTTCTTAGAAAAACTCGCTGCGACGCGAAGTGTCCTTGCTTTCATATAATACTATAATGGTAATATTATGTCACAATCTATAAACTTTATGGGACTAAACATTTTCAACTTTTAATACTATTCATTATATCTTCAATTGACAAAAATTTCGTCCTTTTCTTTCCTTCTTCTTTTCCATTTTTTAATTCCTGCCTATTTATCCTCTCCCAATCAGCCCATGTAGTGTGTCTTATTTTACCAAGATTGATGTCAAAAGATTCTGTTGTTGAAGGCTGAACAAATAAATCTTGAATAACTCTATCACCTACCTCAAATGCATCTTCCATTGTTGAGGCAATGACTCCCTGACTTCCCTTTCTAATCCAACCCGATGCGTATAATTTCGGATATAAATCATTTGTTGTAGTTAAGACACGTCCCTGCTTGTTTGCCACATGTCCCCTTTCAAAACCAATCCCCAATGCATTGAACTCTTCTAGTGGGATCCCTGCATAGCCGAGAGAAGTGATTAAAAGATCCATAGGATATTCAACATCAGCCTTCTCTTCGTCTTTGATTACTTTGTTTTCTGGTAGAGCTAATTTATTGTGAGATAAAGTTAAGGACTCAAGCCTGGAAGTCTGTGGGCATTTATTTATTTTTATGGGACTTAATAGATAGTCAAGCTCCCAGGTCCGTTTATCATAAACATCTGAAGGTGAAGGTATTGGGAATTTCTTGAAGTTTTTTTTCCTCTGAGTAAATGGTTTCAGATATTCGGAACACATTTCTACCCTACGCTTGAAAGCACGATCAAATTGTGATAAATCGAACATGCCATCATGGAAATACTCTTTATCAATTTTACCGAATATTCCGTATCTTTCCAATTGCCATAGTTCTCTTAATTCTTTATTGGTAAATTTAGAATGAACAAAATCTCTTCTACCAATAATCTTAACATTTTCGATAGGTGCATTCCTTAGACACTCAAGTGCAACAGAAGAAATATCAGTATGTTTCCAGATAGCATCTATTCTATTACTCAAAAGTATACGAGCGATATCCATGGCAACGTTACCATTCCCAATAATTCCTATATTTTTAACCTTAGACCATTCAAAATCTAATAATTTGGGATCCTGCGCAATATCAGGATGTCCATTATACCAATTGACAAAATTTCTACTGCTAAAAACACCGCTCGTGTCTGTTTCACCAGGTATATGTAGTTTCTTATCTCCCGTACATCCATAACTTAACACTACTGCATCTTGCGATTTTAATAAATCTTTCAGTTTTATTTGGTTACCGATTTCTACTCCACCAATGAATTCAAATTTATGGTGTTTATCAGAGATAAACTTTCGAGCACATTCTGTAAATGTTTCTTCACAGTTCTTCACCTCCGGATGATCAGGGGCAACGCCATATCTACTTAATCCAAACGGTGTTGGCAGTTTCTCCCATACTGTCACATGTATGGGGATTTTTGATTTGTTTAATAAATGATATGCAGTAAAAAATCCAGCTGGACCAGAGCCCACAATGGAAATCTTCTTGTATCCTTGTCCCGTTGAGAGGTGCCTTCTCCATATCATATTGTCAATTTTCTGAACTTGGTGTTCCTCTCCATTATCAGTTTAGCTAATGATGACAAATTGCTAGTTGTTAACTACTAATATCTAAACTCGGCTAGTTTTTTCCATCTCATATTAGTACTTAAAAAAATGAAAATAGAAGAAGATGGACAGAAGAAAATATATAAGAAAAAAAAAAAGACTTTATTATATGCTATGATTCTATCAAAGATGATGATGCTGATATATTTACTTACTTATTCAAGACAATTCTTGTTGCCTCCTCCAAATGAACAGGCATGACCGCTTCAGAATGTTCAGCTTTCGCAATTTCATTGGCCTCTAGCAAAATCTTTTTCAAAATTTCTTGCAAGGCAGACGACAGTAGTTGCCTTTCTTGGTTATTCGATTGAATGACATCTCCTTGTTTATTAAGTTCTCCAAACAAATATTCTGCTATATCTCTCTTTTGAGCGGGTGCCATAACTCTTCTTGGATCATGTAAATGCTGTTCTAACACGGCGAGGATATAAGGGAACAATTAATTTTGGTAGCAAGTGTATAAACTTGAAAAATTTCAAGTTGTTTGTCCTTAATGAATAACTTTTGGTTCAATTAGTTTAGTATCCTCACAACGCGTTTTACGCGATTGTTTTGATTTTCGCACACATCATATTTATAGTATCCAAATTCACCCTTGATTTAACATGTGCTCCCCAATAGTCAAGTTTTCCATCCATGATTTTATAGTTGTAACTAGAATATCATAGTAGGATCTCATATAAACTTGGAAACGATGCCAGTGACATTTGGTATAGTGTATATTTTTATTCTTATATTATCTGAAAATCCGCACAGCCGGCAGCAGTGCACGGATTTTGAGTTTCCAAAAGGGTGGGCGGCTATTTCAGTTGGAGAAACAAGTGACTCTATTTATATAAAAAAGGGAACAAACAGGTGGCAAACTACAAGGAACGTCCTGTTTAGTTGACAACTAAGAAAGTCATAATTAGACAAGTGCAAACGGATTTTGTGATGTACGCTACTGAATTTAACCCAACTATTGAACCACTATCATTTGTCGGTAATGACTCCATTTCGATTAGAACACTAGAAGACTCATTAAGAGATTTGGAAATTGCTTTCAACTCCTTTATTCCAAAAACAAAGAACAATACAAGCAGCGATACCAATGATTGCACTAGGTACAGTACGCAGAATGGAAATTGGTTGAAATCAAGTTATGAGAAAGAGTTCACCAATCGGTCGTCTTCTACCTCCTCGATGTCTTTAATTTTTGACCCCTTGACCTTAGTCGACGACTATACTGTACCCCACACTGAACAAGATTACAAACCTAGAACGTTATCAACTCTGACATTCAACCAAGATAATTTTCCCTCGACGCAGTTTTACAGTTTCAACAAAGATTACAAAGTTCAAGCGCAAGAAAACAATAAGTTTTCTTACAATACAGATTGGAACGAAAACTATGCACCCACAAATACACATGTTAATAAAAATAATTCAAAATATAATACCAATAACAATTGCATAGCTATAATTCCAACTTGGATTAATATTCCAGATGAGTCCCAATTTTTTGTTATAAAATCAACGAATTTGGCACACATTAAAAAATCATTTTACAATAACATTTGGTCGTCAACTCATTTTGGGAATAAGAGGTTATCAAACGCTTATAGAAACTTGAAACCTAATGGTAAGATATTTCTCTTTTTTTCAATCAATGGTTCAGGAAAATTTTGTGGAGTGGCAGAGATGACATCTGATGTTTTATCCAATTTAGATACCAAAGATATGTGGGAAAACAACGAAAAATATGGGAAGGCCTTTAAAGTGAAATGGACCATTGTAAGGGATATCCATAACAGGAATCTCAAACGGTTTTTAAATCCATTGAATGAAATGAAGCCCGTGTCGAACTCTAGGGACACTCAAGAGATTCCATTTCCAATCGGTTACTCTATGATGAAAATATTTAAGTCCGAGCAGTTTGAGAAGAACTCCTTTCTCAGTGAAGACTACTGTTAAATACTACGTAGAGATCATGCGGTGGCTTTATTTTGTTTTGCTTAGGAAGAAATAGACATTAACTCCTGATTTCCTATTATTAATAGACTATATACTCATTTCAAAGATAACTTTTTGCAAATTTACTTTAATTCGTCAGTCTTATTTTGGTGTCGGGGGTTTATATATGATAAATTTGCAGTTACGTAATACCCATGCTTAGCTAAGTTGACTCAGAGCGAGTCATGTCCATATTTTTTGACACATTCTGGTGGGCGACTTTTTCTGGCCGATGATCGGTTAACCTCAGCGGAGATTGTTCTCCGCCACCAAAACACAACATTGAAAAGAAAAAAGAAGCCCCCGCGGCATTTGATTTCTGCTTACCACATCCCTCGACCAATCAGAGGGGAGTGCCTTATCGATAGAGACTAATTATTTATCACACCCAACCATCTTGGGCTGTTTTTTGCGGGTAATTGCCATATTCTCTCTTATCTGTGGAATCGTCTGGCTCTAATTCGAGCACGGGAATACGATAAGATTTTCCATTTGTTTAGTTTTCCATCCCATCAGATTCGGAGCCGGAGAAGTTACTTACTATTCTTCAAGATAGACTTTTTCACCCCCCCTCCCTTCTGCGCGATTCCTCTTCTACCGCTAACAATCTTGTAAGCTTGGCTTCTATATAAGCAATAATATCATGAACTACTTAAAGACCTTCAAGAAAAGGTCCCTTATTTGCCTAATACTCATAAACAAACCTGCAATTTAATCTTTTTGTTAAAGGGAACCCCATATAAAGTCTCACTTCTAAACTCTATGGAATTTACTCATTGATCATATTATTCTCGAGGAAAAAAAAAGAAAAGAGCAAGACAATAGGAAAAAAATAAAAATAATTCCGTCTGCATACGACATTAATAATATCCTTCATTTATTCCCAGTTTTTTAATCCAAAAAAAGATTATTGATACAATCATATTTCATTCAAAAAACTTAATTATAAAAAAAACTAATTACTGATCATAATATTAGATGGGTCGTGGAAACGGATACCTATGGACAGAAGAATATGATGGATCCACAGTGGCATTCCTTGTCATTGGGACAGCACTAGTCTTCTTCATGGTTCCAGGTCTAGGATTCCTATATTCAGGCCTGGCGAGAAGGAAATCCGCCCTATCTTTAATTTGGGTCGTATTAATGGCCACTTTAGTAGGAATGGTACAATGGTATTTTTGGGGTTATTCATTAGCATTCAGTCATACCGCCACAAATAATAAATTCATTGGAGATTTAAACTCATTTGGATTTAGAAATGTTTATGGGAAGATAGAGGGTTCTGATGATGTTTATCCAGAAATCGCATTCGCATCTTTCGAGATGACATTTATGTGTGTAGCATTGAGCATCGTGGCAGGTGCTACCGCTGAAAGAGGTAGATTGTTTCCTCATATGGTATTCATATTTATATTTGCCACGTTGGTGTATTGCCCCATCTGTTATTGGATATGGGCCCCCGGTGGATGGGCATATCAATGGGGGGTTCTTGATTGGGCAGGAGGTGGTCCCGTGGAAATTTTGAGTGCAGTGGCAGGATTTGTTTACTCCATTTTCCTAGGAAGACGTAAAGAAAGTTTATTAATAAATTTCAGACCACATAATGTTTCCATGGTCACTTTGGGTACTTCTGTCTTATGGTTTGGTTGGCTGTTATTCAACTCAGCAAGTTCATTATCCCCAAATCTTCGATCCGTGTATGCCTTTATGAATACAAACATTAGCGCTGCCACTGGTGGTATGACGTGGTGTCTTTTAGATTATAGATCAGAGAAGAAATGGTCCACCGTTGGGTTATGTTCAGGTATTATTTGTGGTCTCGTGGCTGCAACACCAAGTTCTGGTTGCATAACATTATATGGATCTTTTATTCAAGGTATAATATCAGGGATTGTTTGTAATTTTGCCACCAAGATTAAATATTACTTGAAAGTGGACGATTCTCTTGATCTATTGGCTGAACATGGTATCGCTGGAATAGTTGGTCTCATCTTTAATGCATTATTTGCTGCTGATTGGATTATCGGTATGGACGGGACAACAAGACATGAAGGTGGTTGGTTAACACATAACTGGAAGCAGATGTATAAACAAATCGCATATATTGCAGCTACTGTTGGTTATTGTGCTGTGGTCACAGCCCTTATCTGTTTCATTATTGATAAAATTCCTGGACTGCAATTGAGAGTCACAGAGGAGGCAGAAGCACGTGGGTTGGATGAAGACCAAATAGGTGAATTTGCCTACGATTATGTCGAAGTGAGAAGAGACTATTACGAGTGGGGGGTTGATACCGACAATTTGCATAGTGGTGATGACCATGAACAAGTTAGCATGAATAATAATGGAATTGGATCCTCAGGGTCATCATCAGCAGGTATTGAACTCCATGAAGTTGGCGGTGAAAAGGCAATTGCCAATACCAATCAAGAACAATCTGCATAAATTCAATTTTTTCCTATTCTTAATTTCTGTTGTATTTATTATTTTGATATAACTCATTGCATTATTTTTATATATCGTATTAAAACTATAATAGTATTATTATCTAATTGCTTTTGTTTGATAATTCAATCATCTACGAGGGAGATTGGTCTCCACATGGAAATAACGTTACATACATATTTTTTTGTGTGATGTGTTAAGATTGAGGAAACTGGTTAATTTGCTAGGGATGGGAGACAAAAATGTGCATATGGTATTGGAATGTGGCGCCCACAGGAGTGTGGTTGAATATGAGTGGGTATCACAACGTGTGGATCGGAAAACTTCCAAAAAAAACGACCCCAGTGAGGATTGAACTCACGATCTTGCGATTAACAGTCGCACGCCTTAACCAGCTTGGCCATGGAGTCATAATTGCAAAACTGAAATTTTCAGTAACCTTATAAAACCTGTAAAGCATTTTTTCATGAATCAAATACAAATAGGTGTAAAGAAGAAGAAAAAATGAAACAGAATCAACAAAGATATTGGAAGAAGATTTGGCCACAAATATTTTTATATCTACAAAGTTATCTTTGGCTGGAGTTTTTGAAGTTAGTCATTTAGCTCTGTTTAAAGGGAATGAGAGGCACATTTATGGTTTATAAATTAAATATTATATTTGGCTAGTGACAGAAAGTTAGTACATGGACAACCCTTGAATTTAAAGTCCAGTACTCATTAATATATTTTCAAAATGCGCATTTTCTATTATACAGTGCTTGCTATATATGACACGATATTAATTGGTGTATAAATAGTTACTCAATTGAAGTTAGAATCCAGTTTGTTCTATTACCGCTGAAAAGATACCGTTTCTTCCACCTGGTATCTTTGGAAACCATCTTCCTAATCTATGTTCTTTACTCACACTGGCTAATATACGGAATGTTTCTCTGTTATGTCTTCCTGCTTCAACCGCCTGTATCTTAGTCACTACACCTTTACAATTTGGTAATTCTCCAAGCAGCTCGAATTCTCTCAAGTTTTCTTTGATTTTCCAGACCTTCAATGAACCATTTGCGGACCCTGAAATAAAAACATTTGAATATGGAATAGCATAAATTGCAGTAATCCAGAAAGGTTGTAATAGTTTCTTTTCTTGCAGTTGTCTCTCCCTAACTTCCTTATTGGCCTCACCTGATATTTCTGTGGAATCAGGTAATGGTATCAAACCATGAGCAGCCCTCTCAATAAAAATAGGCTTCTTTTTGGCAAGTGACCAAAGTGACAAATTCCCATTATCAGAACCAGTGATAAAATGACTGTCATCAATCATGCTCACAACATCAATGCTACCTTCAGTAAAAAAAAGTGGGGCTTCTGATTTATCTGGATATTTTAACTCGCCATCTTCTTGTCCAACGGCATTATTCTTCAACCACCTTTTCAATAACTTCTCAGGATCATCCCCTCCTCTAAAGGTTAAACGTGTCTCATCTGGAATTTTCCAAAGCATAGCAGTTCTATCACGGGCACCGACTGTCACACATCTCTCCATACTCAATGCTGAAATATCAACAACAATGTCATGATGTCCATATAGCGTCTCTAGTTGTGAAAATTGTTTAATAGAATATGTTCTGATCTTGTAGTCGGCGCAGGAAGCATAAAGTTCGTCACTGTTTTTCCTGAATACGAGAGATAATACTTCTCCTCGGCGGTCTTTGGTTGGAATAACTTTAATGGGTGCAAGAGATTCTGTACTCCACACAATAAGTTTTCTATCTCTACCACCTGTTACTACGTATTTACCGTCTGGTGATGCTGCCACGGTCAAAATTTCGTCATAATGTCCTTCGGTTGTATTTTCATATTGTTGATTGGAAACTGGGGTAAACCTAATACCACCTTTTGCATACTTCATTACTTTTGGTCTCTGCTTAAAATCGGTCACATCGTACTTTGTCAGTTGCATATCTTTACTGACAGTATATGCAAATATTTTGTCTTTATTCTTGTTGCTTACTTGTTGAGATTCATAATTGAACTTCTTCAAATCTGGTTGGTAACAACTTAAGGAGGTTAGATTCTTATCACCAACTCTTGTAAATGTAGTTTTAGCTTCTGAAAGAAGAAGGTTATCTGCAATGAATCTGTAAACACGACCTTGCTGTTCGGCTACATCCTGCTTCAGTCTTGAAGCAATAATATCCTTATCCATATCTCCAGCATCAAAGTTGTTATAATCATCGACTTCTCTGTTTGCGTTTTCACCAGCAAAACCCTCTTCTTTCTCGGCCATTATATCATTTGCTTCTGCCTTTAAATTGTCCAGATATTGTCTTGCCAGTCTTCTCCTTTTGTCAGCTGGATTTTCTCCTTCAAATTCTTCATCAGATTCCAACTGTTCGTCTACCGCCACTTCTTCTTGACTCAATTCTTCATCTTCTTCGTTAGAGGAGGGATCTGTAATTTCTTCATCTGCTGTAGGTTTAGTCGCTTCTTCCCTGCTTCTTTTCTTCCTTCCAGCTTGGGTATGCTCTGCCATAATTTCTGCGATATCTGCTATTGGAGTCTTGGAAAATTGTCTCTTACTTCTTCTTTTTGTTTAACTATCTTAAAACTATATAGTACAAATTTTCTGAATATTTGGTGTCTATGAGCATCTCATCTCAAAATTTGAAATTTTTTCAGATCGTCTACTACGAATGTTGAAGTTTTCAAAAAAAACTTAGCCGCCCAAATCGGATTTGAACAGAATTAGAGGTTCGTCTATTCAATACAGCGGAATTTAATTTTTATATAATCTACATATTGTTCATCTGTTGATCAAATCTTGCTTCACGCATGTCATTGATTTTCTTTACCAATCCCATCATCTCAGCCCTTTCGGATATTTTAACTGCAGCATTTAATGCTCTGTCTTGTTTTAATTCTTGGACAAGAGAAAGTGCCTTGTCAGCATTTTGGTCAGAACAGGCCACTGCAAACAATCGCAGTATAGCTTTATCATATGCACCTGACAAGGCGGTCAATATTTCTTGTTCATTTCCATATATTTCCCCACTATCCGCTAATGTATCCGTGAGAAGATCAGAAAGGACTTTAGAACGCAAAGACTCTTCTTCTGCCGCAAGATTAACGGGCACTGTCAGTTCTTTATCTTCGTTTTTATTGGCATCCTCATCATACTGCTGCTCTTCTTTCTTTTCCTGCTCAGCTAATAGTTGGCTTTTAACAAGTACTGGCATTCTAACTTCCATTTCGGATGGTAACGGCAGAGGAAACTCAGGCCATGCATGTTTACCTTTTACAAGGATACAATTCATTGTATCAAAGTTCAATCCTAGTGGCCAAACATGAACATCAGTATCTTTCTTGCCTCCTGCCATTTTCCAAACTTCCATATCGGTATCTAACATAGGAACCCATCTACTTTCTAAATTCGATCTCCATTTATTCAATACCAGTAGTACGTTATCGTTACCAAAAATACATGGATCGCCAAAATTTGAAAAGAATAAACTTTTGACACCAATTGGGTTAAAGTTTGAAAATTTGGTATCAAATTCTTCATCAACATCGGGGTCACCTTGAGGTAAAGCAATGGGTAGGGGGGATTCTCGCTGGTAATATTTATTGATTGTAGATGATTGCTCAAATAAAGAATATGAGACTCCATGGTACAGCGAATAATGCACGATGAAAACCTTGAAATCCTGAGCAGTTAGGGCTACAATTGGTATCGTCTTCTCAATTGCCAAAGGGACCCCGTATTCATTAAAAGTTCTTAGGTATCCAAACGAGGTCCCAATGAATACTCTCTTTGGCGTTGCTGCAATTGAAGTAATTTTTTCTCCACGTTGCATTGGAATCAGCTTCGTCCAATTCGAATGCATGGTTTCGTGCGGTTTATAATGCAATTGACCAGATTTTGATTGTGCAAACAAGGCACCATTTTCAGTTAAACAACAAGCGTCATACCCAAATAAATCTTCAAAATGGTATTCGCTATATTTCCCAATATCGAAAAATGAAACGGTTATACTATGTTGTTCATTATTACGAACCGTGCACACATATCCAACATTGTTCATTGTCAAATACCTCCTATCAGAATTACCAAATGGAGTCCCACCAGGTGATACAGGTTTGTAACGGAATCTAGTTGCGGAATAAGTTGGCTGAGACCTATTATTACCTCTTACTATTTTTCCATTGGATAGATGTGGTCTCTTTGCTTGAACGTATCCTGCACCGTCATCATCATCTATGAAATCATCACCTTCGTCCTCAAATACGTATTTACGTTTCGCTTCCTTGTTTTCAATATTTTCCTGTGTAAATAGATTTTCAGTGTCACTATTATGAATATCAACGTCATCATCTTCATGTGCTTCTCCATCAACAAGATTTGGCGTTTGATGCGATGGAATGGAATCAGCATTATCAGAATCAGAATCAACGAATAAATTATTCTTAACAGTCGATTTATCAGTAGATTCGTCCAGGTTTTGCATGGATGTTGTCAGTTTAATGGATTCAGCCACACTTTGGACTGTAACAATGGAACCAGTCCATGTACCCAAGATAAGGTCTAAACTTTTACCATCTGGTTGTACTCTCCATACAATATTAGTGACCTGCTCCTTAAGCTTCTTTGTGTAATGGACAGTGGAAGTTTCCCAATTCCACACATTCACCTGGTTATTAAGATCAACCCCGGCGATATAATTTCCATGTAAGGGATCAAATTTTAAATCAATAAAATTGGAGGCTGCTATTGAGGAGTTTATCAAGGTCTTAATTGGAAGATAATCCTTAATGTTGAAAATCTTCACTGATTTGTCGTCACATGGGATGGCAAAATGCTGACCTCTCGGGTGCCAGGAGACTCTTGTACATACTCTGTTGTTTGTACAAAATTCTGGGTCAGTAACTTTAGTATCTTCATCGTCATCTAAGTCGCTGTCGTCGTCAAAGTCATCAACCATCTTAGTTAAAAGTTTGTCCTTGAATGTATCGTCATATTCGGTTTTCATAATATAACCTGGTAATTCATGGATCTTATTTGGAATTGTGGAGGTTAATGAAAAAAATTCGATTTTACCATTAATAAAAGAGACAGCTAATATGTTTGTCTGCGAACTGTATGATAGCTGTGAAATTTGTTCATCGACTGTAATAGAATGTTTTTTGAAGTTGTCAGTCTCCAATTCAATCAAAGTCAGTTCTAGATCGTCACCGCCAAACACACCCATCTTCCCACCATGAACTACAGTACAATCACGAACAGGCAATGAGAACCTTGCCAACAATTGATCTTTTGTAGTTTTGAAATCATATCGATATGCATCTCCGTTATGCGTTGTCATTAAAAAGCTGGATTGAGAGTCACATTGAATGGAGGTAATTTCCTTTTCAACATCTAAGATATCGGGTTCCTCTTCTGGATTATTAATTTTCAGGATCTTAGTCAATCCTACTTTGTTAGCCACGCACAATGAGTTATTATCAGGTGTGAGAGACACGAGAGTCTTCCCGCTGGAATCAAAGACAGACTTGTCAACAACGGTAGGCATAAGTTCGGTGAGGTATAACTCTGAGTTTTGTTGGTTATGAAAAGTATCCTAATTACATAGCTACTACTTAATGGAACAATAAATATAAGAGCTGAATTTGTAAACGCGTCAAGTCAAATTATTACTCAAGTTGACGCGTCTCGGTATGTCAAAGAAATTATTGTCCCTATCAGCTTTCCAATTCAAAGACATACATTTTAACTTTATTGCTGTTCCAACCAGAGGAAGAAATCAGGATAAATAAAACTTTAATGTTCTTGAAAATATTTTCTTTTTTTTTTAGGGACCCTTCAAGTTCTTGGATTTTATGTGACCTCAGTATACAAACGAGGTGACAGATATTAGATTTTACTACCAGTATCAATTGTCTAGAACTCCAGGAGGACCATTCTTTGTAAAATCTTGTCCATTCCATCTTGGAATAATCCATAAGAAGTTAGAGTACCAAAATAGAAAATACTAAGTGTCTTATTTTATCGAAGAATATATAAAATGCTGGTGCTATAAACCAGTATCCCGAAAGGCGTTCTAACGACAATAGTGATGAATATACTAAAGTCCTGAAAATCCATGTAGCAGGAGATCCAATTTCTCCTTCTCTTTTTGAAGCGACTCCGGATCCTGAACATCGATGTTATTAATGCCATGAAACCAAGCTCTCAGTGTAGGTGAAGTAGTTCCCAGACTGCGATGAAAGGTTGAAGATAAGTTTAAAATGTTACCAAGTGTTGTTTCTTGCATATCAGAATTACCTGATATAAATGTAGTTGAAATGTTGAAATCATCACCTTCAAGGAATCCAGTCTCAGTCAATCCATTTTTATGCTGATCTTGAACCAGATTATCAGTCAGGGTGATTATTGGAGCCTCATAGTCATTAATCGTGTCTAGAATGCTGGGTGAGATAGAACTAAAGACCCAAGGAGATATTAACGCATTTTGAGTTATGCCCTTTTTTGATGCCCAACCAGATTTAAGACTATTATAGAGCTCATTAAGACGAAAATCTACTTTATCGGGAGGGATAATATTTGAATCGAATTCTGAGTGTAAATTAGCTCCTTCATCGCTTATCTGGTCACGAATCTGAATGCCATTCACACTTGCCAATATTCGGGACAAAATATTAACGTTTGAAGAAGCTAAGACTAATTCTAGTTTTGGTTTTGATTTTGATATATCTCTTGGCAACGATGAGAATGTTGGTCGATTGTACAATATGTTACAAATTTTGGAGAGCTCGTTGGTTATCAGATTGATGTGTTTTATTTCGTTCCTTAATTTGTTGGATTGCTTATAATGTAGATGCAGGTCCAACACCACACAATTGTTCCTAATGGATCTTACTATATTTGACATTGCCTCAGTTGGTGGTAACATAAGAGTATCAAGGTGATGTTTATAATTTATTAGTTGAATGGAAGGAAGGTAATTCAAAAAATTTTGCTAAATATGAAAAATATTAAATATATGTATTTACATGAAATGAGAGTAGCACTACCTACTATATATTAGGTATATGATTGGACATAATGGAAGTCATGGATGCCTATTTCCATTGCTTCTTAACAAAGTGCCAAACTATTGGGGAAGCCCATAGTAATGCTGCGGTGTAAGCTGCAGTTACTATGGTTCTATTCGTTTGTTGTTGGTGCAATTGCTTTTCTTCTTCAGTGGCTTCTTGTTGTGGTAATCCGAACATGGTTGCTGAGTTGGCTGTGTTTAGTGACGTCTGGTTGACTGATTCTTGTTCTCTAAACTTGTTGAACTTACTTTAAAATGTTGGTTTCGGAATTTCCCTCTCTATTCTCAAATTTCAAGTGGAAGAAATTTCATTTGCTGAAAAAAGGAAGTTGATAATAGACAAGGTATTAAGAACTCTTCAACAACTCATTGAAAGCGATCTCAAAGATAAAAGTTTACGACGGAACCTATACTTTATTATTATGAGCGATTTAACCACAGATCAGACAACGTCTATTGATCCAGCATTCGCTGAATCCACTGCCACCACAACAACAACGACAGAAGAACCAGCTACTCTCGACTCCACCCCTACACAGGAGGTAGGAGAAAGTCCAAATCAACATAGTAATGCTGTATCTGATGTGGATGGTGCTGGTTCAAAGGAGGACTCTGCACCAATGACAGAGACAGCAAACTATGCAGATATTGAGAATGATGACAATATTCCCGTGGCTACTACTAATACTGCCAATGGTGGGGAAAGAACACGTAAACATATCGAAACCACTGCTTCTGATAATGAAAGTGATGATGACTTACGCAAGATGAGTGCTCCACATTTACCAAAAAGTGCTTCGCTTGATGTTACTGAAAACTTGAATGATAATGCATTTGAAGATCCACACAGGAAACGTAGAGAATTGGAAGATAAACTAGACCGTATATTGAAAAAGCCAAAGGTTAGAAGGACAAGAAGAGATGAAGATGATTTGGAACAATATCTAGATGAGAAAATCTTAAGGTTGAAGGATGAAATGAACATAGCCGCACAAATGGATATCGATACATTAAACAAGAGAATTGAAACTGGGAATACCTCATTAATTGCCATGCAAAAGGTTAAATTGCTACCTAAGGTTTCAAGTGTTTTATCAAAGGCAAATTTAGCAGATACGATTTTAGATAATAACTTACTACAGAGTGTTAGAATTTGGCTAGAGCCATTACCAGATGGATCATTACCTGCATTTGAGATTCAAAAATCTTTATTTGCAGCACTAAATGATCTGCCTATTAAGACAGAACATTTAAAAGAAAGTGGGTTGGGAAGAGTTGTTATCTTTTATACCAAATCAAAGCGTGTTGAGCCACAATTGGCAAAACTAGCTGAAAAACTAATTGCTGAATGGACACGTCCTGTTATAGGGGCTTCAGATAATTATAGAGATAAGAGAATCATGGAATTAGAATTTGATTCAGAAAAATTAAGAAAGAAATCTGCATTGGGTAGTGCCAAGAGCAGGAGAAAGAGACCATCCGAGACATCAGGAGGATCGACCGCACAAACGTTATATGAACAAGCAGCAGCTAGAAGAAATAGAGCAGCAGCACCAGCTCAAACAACCACTGATTATAAATACGCTCCTGTTAATCACTTAGCATCAGTTAGTTCTACGGCTAGAACTACTGGTGTTGGTTCTACATTAAACAATAGTGAGATGTATAAGAGATTGGCATCAAGACTAAATAAGCACAAGAGAGCTAAATAAAGGAGGACTATGCCTATAATATGTACTTCGTTAGTATTTTTGTATGTAGTTTAAATAGATTATCAACTTGCTTATTTGTTAATTAGTTCGATACCTAGGTGAAAATAGGTTTTCAGTCATTGCAATTCATAATACAAAATGAAGAATCCAATGGATTGATTATAATTAACGTGCTTTAAAGAATTATACAGTTTCTTAAATGAAATAGCATATACAAATATTTATTATTGGTATTTTGGTATTTTCTAACTTAAGATCTTGGCTTTTCCTTCTTTTCCTTCCACAAAGCCAACAAGGAGACACCAGAAACCTTAACGACCTTGAATCTAACACCTGGAATATCACCCTTAGCCTTACCCTTTCTACCGAAACCGGCTAATAAGACTTCGTCATTTTCATCGACGAAGTTCAAACAACCATCATTTGGAACGAAAGCAGTAACCTTCTTACCGTTCTTGATCAATTGAACTCTAACACACTTTCTGATAGCAGAGTTAGGTTGCTTGGATTCAATACCTAATTTTTCTAAAACGATACCCTTGGCGTGAGAAGAACCACCAAATGGAGAAGATTTGAAGGCAGTACCCAATAATCTCTTTTTATAGTTGTTTTCGGCCCAACGACTGTTGAAATAATAATCATAAAGATTAATGAAGTTAGTACTCTGTTAGATGGAATTTTTTTCTTTGGAAAGAAATGTGTTTATTTTTCAAAAGATAGATCCTAATTCGATATAAATGGGACCTGATATCTGCATTCTCCACAAATTTGGAAGTGTTCTTATCGTTCTAGATCTCTTTATCCATTGCTTGCTTAGTATTAGGGAAACTTTCCCTACAACCGGTATGGTATCATATGTTCTCATGCAGATTCATTGCAAGTCGTTAAAGCACCAACGATCGAAACCCACATTAACAAAATCACATCCTTTTCCAAATAATACATTTTCTTTTTCAATATTTCACAAATTAACATACTTGTTTCTTCTGTGGACACGTAACTTTCTAGCGGAATTCAAACCTCTTGGCTTACCCTTACCCATTTTTGGTTATATTTGCTGTTCTAGTGGTCTAGTTTTGTTTAATAAATGTTAAACCACTTTAGTTATAATGTATGTAATAGGCCCAAATTAATTAGAGGGTGTGGACCGTAGGCAGGATCAGCGAATACCCAAGGGAATTTACTAGACGCCTGGGACGATGTCTTCCTTCCAAGACGCGGTAAATCTTTGTTTGCTTTTCCAGCCGAAAAATTCAAAAAATGAACAAAAAAAATAAAAAAATAAAAACTAGCTTGAGACAAGATGTCCGGATGTTTTGAAGAAAAGAGCAGTCACACATTTTGGGAACAACATCTGAAATTTGCCATTTATTAGCTACTGAATAATAAATAGTTCCTCGGACGATTTGAAGAACTAATAGGACAAAACAAGAGATCAGACAGAGATGACAACCGTGCAATCGTTCGAAGCGACGGATCTTTTTAAATTGAATAACGTCAACTTAGATATATTAACGGAGAACTTTCCATTGGAATTCTACTTCGAGTATCTAATATTATGGCCAGAATTGTTCTTCAAGAGTGTAGAAACAACAATTGGGGACACATCAAATGACAACATCTCAGGTTATATGATGGCAAAAACTGAAGGTAAAACCCATGAATGGCATTCTCATATTACTGCTGTGACAGTAGCTCCTGAATTCCGTAGAATTTCACTCGCTTCCAAATTGTGTAATTCACTCGAGGCAATGACTGATTCTCCACCGCACGAAGTAAACTTTATTGACTTGTTTGTGAAATGTAATAATGTTTTGGCCCTCAATTTATACGAAAAACTAGGGTATAGTGTATATCGACGAGTAATTGGTTACTATAATTCTCCTGCCGACGGTTATCCACTAACTTTGAAGAAGACCGATGATGACAAGGATGCCTTTGATATGAGGAAAAGTATGGTCAGGGATGAAGGACGTAGTATAAGGAAGAATGGGAGAAATGAGAAATGTTACCCACATGAAGTCAAATTTTAGAGATAGATAAGTAATTTTATAGTACCTTTTAATTTCTACTGGCGTATAATTATTTTTGTCATATTACTTACCAACGGAGCTACTGGAACCTAAGTTGTTTAAAGACTTCGGTAAAAAGAGCACCTATTAAGAGACTGGATAGTAGTATATACCAGATCATTTATTTTGAAATAAATGGTGAAAATAGAAGCCTAATCTGAAAATTCTATTAGTAATCCATCTTGCCCAAAAATTATAATACATTTCAAAAGACAATTAACTCGTTTGTCGTTTAATGCCAGTTGTTGGTAGACAATGCTCAGCGAGAACTAAAAGTCCGGGCATTAATTAGCGCTGAATGGTCCCTTCGATCCGAGCTTGTCTAATTTCGGAACCTTTGCCGAAATGAAATAAAAGATGGCTAGAGTATAAAAACTGCAAGGTCCGAAATAGTCACTTTAGGGACTGAAAGTTGTCCTAGCAAAAGTAGCGTTGAATCCTCATTTTAAAAACCTCTACAAAATGAGTAATCTAGAATCTGCTATTACGGGAGCTATTGCTTCCACCATGGCCAATGTGATTGTTTACCCATTAGATGTTGCTAAGACTGTTATTCAAAGTGAAACGAAGGCAAAAGAAACTGATGAATTATCAGAAAAAGATAAGAGAATATTGAGACAAGAAAATGTTATCCGATGTTTAATTCGTATCTTCAGAAAGCGTGGGTTGCGGGGACTTTATCAAGGAATGTCGACATCTGTCTTTTCAAAATTTGTTCAAAGCTTTTGCTACTTCTTTTGGTACTCTTTCTTAAGAAGAAAGTATTTCTCATTAAAACTCTTAAGAAATACTCAGGCAAGACCAATTAATAGCATATCAACCGTAGAGGAACTCATTGTTGGGGTCGGGGCTGCTGCTTTGACCCAGGTAGTTAATAATCCCATTGAAGTTATATTAACAAAACAGCAAACAACCGATGATAAGGACAACGTAGATTTTTATTCTGTCTTAAAGCAAATTTACGTGGAGAGTAATGGAAAATTATCAAGTTATTGGAAGGGATTTAAAGTATCTTTAATTCTTACGGTTAACCCATCCATTACATTTGCTGCATATCAAAGATTCAAAGACATCTTGCTCAAACAGGTAAGCAACAGTGAAAAATCATACTCTGGACAATTGACAGTAAATCAAAACTTTATTCTTGGTGCTTTGGCTAAGATAATATCTACCATTATTACTCAGCCGCTAATTGTTGCTAAAGTATCGCTGCAGAGATCCAATTCGAAATTTAAACATTTTGAAGAGGTTTTGAGGTATTTATATAAAGAGGAAGGCGTTCTTGCTCTCTGGAAGGGTGTGGGCCCACAATTAACAAAGGGGGTATTAGTTCAAGGTCTAGTATTTGCGTTTAAAGGAGAGTTAACTAAAAGTTGGAAGAGGCTGTTATTCATCCTCAATCTACTGATAAGAAGAGTATTGGTGCTCAGGTAGTAACTCAGGAAGAAAACTTTAAGATGAGATATATTCGATAGGGAGCTTCCTTTGCAGATGGTGTCTTATACAATCTAACTATATAACTGTATTTCATCAAGGAGGGGAAATTTTAATAATATTAACCTGTCAGCTACATGTAAACTGGTTTTCCAATAAATTTGAGTTTATTTCTATATTCAGTAAGCCCGTTTAAGCAATATTAGCAAACTCATCATTTGTAACAGTACCTTTTCTTCTTCAAAATTTTGTACGAGCTTGTCAATCGTCGTTTCACATAGAATTTGAATGAGCTTTGTATTACCATCTTACTTCTGTTTGTTCCAGTAGACAACCCAACCCAATGCAATTTGGGCTATCTTTATAGGGTGGGAAGCAATACCTTTTGCAACAATCTCATCTTCCAAGAATTTAAAAAGAGGAACATTTTTGTTTGAATCATCACCATTAAAATATTTTAAATATCTTTTGACGTTGTCAGGTTTTCATTCTAATGGATAGCACTAGTTAAGAATCCTTTCCTTATTGACAAGTAGGTAACTTACACATTGGCATCATTACATGCTTGCGAATACCATCGGTAGAGATTTTTTATGAAAGCATTGGTAGTTCAACTTCGACACAAACAAGGTGCTTCCTATTCATGGCATCTTTACAACTAATGATAATCTTCTCTTTTGTGTCAAGATACTTTTCGAGAAACTTCCCAACGTATAATGAAGCAATTAAATTAGTGCCGTAGAGTTCACCAACATTGAAGAAAGCTTGTAATTCTTGGCTCCAGAGAACTCGATTACTTTCAACAAACCTTCAAAGGTCTGTTGCTTTAGAACTGGTTCATCTCTCGGGACTAAATCCAGCACCCCACACCCAGTTGCGATCTCAGCTAATCCTTCCATATTCTTTCCAATTTAGCCATCCTTTTTTTTTTCTTGCACTTAGTTTTCCTGCTGCTGCATAGACCAAAAGTATGTCAAAAAGAATTTCTTGACGTACTTCATGTCTCGAGGCAATATTGCCTTGCTTATGTACTGCAGATGTAGGCAATAAAAGGATTACCTTTTGGCGTGGTTTTTCCATGGAAATAAAGTATTTAGTCCGTGGAAATTCGGTGATGAATTTCCACGGAGTTGATTTTAGGCGATGCTACTTGAATTAAAATACGTAGACAGAATAGGAAAATTTCAATTAATGTCGGTATGTAGAACTATGTTGAAAGAAAGAATGTTTAAGAATATGTCTAAAAATGTGTCTGGTTACAAACAGGAGCTAAGGAGTGCAACGTTTAAATAATCAATGCCGTAATGCAGTTGATTCAATGTCCGATAAATTCATATCTACCACCTACAACCTTAAAATCATCCAAGTAATTTTCAATCTTTTCAAATTCTGCTTCAGTAATTCTACACTTGTCTTCTTCAAAGTTTTGGTTGATCTTTTCTAAAGTGGACCCACTTGGGATTGGGATAAATCTGGCGCCGCTAAATTCAGGTTGACGGTTCCAATGCTTGATCCAACCCAAAGCAATTTGTGGTAAAGTTATGGGATGAGCTGGATCACGTTTGGCAAGAATTTCTTCTTCCAAAAATTTTACCAACAGCAAATTTTGCTTCAAAGCATCACCATGGAAAATCTTCAAACCCTTCTTGACATCACCAGCTTCAATATCTTCATTCTTCTTAATAGTACCCGTCAATAGACCCTTACCTAATGGAGAGTAACAGATGACAACTAAGTTAAGGTCATTACAAGCCTTAGCGATACCATTATTCAAAATGTCCTTAGTGAACATGGACAATTCGACTTCCACACAAACCAAATACTTACCATAATCCTTGTGGATAGCAACAATTTCCTCTGCGGTAACTTCACTTAAGGAAATCCCACCAATGGCACCTTCTTCAACTAAAGCAGCCAAAGCATCAAAGGGTTCATGTGCATATACTTCACTTTCGTCAGCAGCTTCAGGGTCCAATCTAGCAGGTTCGAAAATATCAATGTAACCACCGATTTGTTCCACACAATCTCTAACACTCTTAATGACTTCATCAGTCTTCAAAAGAGGTTTGTAAGTGACAGTACTGTAAGCACCTTTACAACTAATAATAGTATTCTTTCTTAGATCAGGGTATTTTTTGAAAAAATCCTTGACGTAGTTCAAATTTATGAAATTTGGACCATAGAATTCACCAACGTTGAAAAAAGCTTTATTACCACGTTGCATAGCAAGTTCAATAACTCTATGCATACATTTGAAGGCTTGATCCTTTGGGACTGGAACGTCCTTCCAGGTCAAACTCATCAAACCGTAACCGGTATCGATCTTACCTAAGGCGGCTTTCAATTGTTTTACTTGGGACATTGGTGGTATAGTATTATTATCTTCAAAATATTAATGAATATTTAGTCTTATGAGAGATTTTATAAAGCAAGAGATGAGAAAATAATTGCGATTGTTCAGTGATGCCGTAAGAACCCTTTATATAGCTCAAAATATTCAAGTCTTATGATATATTTCATTTCAGGCGAGGGGAGCGGAGCGCCTTCTCCGTGGAAATAAGATCTTCCGAAATCTGTATGCCGTTGTCCTATTACGACACTGGAAAATTGAATCAAGTCGAATTGGATAATTTCCGCTCCGTATAGAGATTTATTCCCGGACTTGAATGGATGTTAGTAATTATAGTATGCTTATCTCATATCTAGAACACTCTCTCACAAAATAGGGGAGATCTGCACCAGTGAGGTAATGTCCGGCACGTTTGTAGTATGCGTTATGACCTCTCCATGGAACCAACTAACTCCGTGAAAGCAAACTGAAATACCTTGTACGTATGAATTTTCTGCCTCTAATTCCATGGTCTCTTTGGTGGAACCTCCACGGAACTAAATGATTCTTGGACATAGAAAGGCATGCCATAAGGTAGTAGACTTTTTTTTCATGCCAAATTCGTTGGCTTGGCCCGATGTCTAGACTCAAAACATGGCTTTCCTCTACGTCAGTAAATATTTGTGTATGTTTTTCTCAGCTCACTGGATAAACACTGTCGCATTTCAGAATTCGTCTTATGCTGACCACTATATGAATTTCCATTTGAAAGAAATAACGTGTTGCGGGTATAGTTCTATAGAAAATTACTAGTATTATACATTATATTTGGATGGAGTATTTATGAATAGTGGAGGCAAGCACTTTGTTTTATTTACATGTTCTTTTTAGATTTTTCCTCAGTAATATCTTGAGTTTTTGTTTTAATGTCAGCTTTGTTGTCTTCTGGTTTCGTTTGCACCGTTTCTACTTGTTCTTGGTGTTTCTTATCCAAATCATCTAGACTTAGCTCGTCTTTTACTCTAACAATTGCACCTTCTTCTTGTTGTTCCTCTTCTTGCATAATCTCCACTTGTTCCTTCAGTTGAACAAGCTTCTGCTTGGGTGTAACGTCTGCTTCCTTCACCACATTGACCTTAACTTCGTGATATAATTCATCTGGAATACCACTTAAGACATCACAAAGAGCATCATATAATGACTTCTTGGAATTGACATCACCAAAATTATAGGCAGTCGCCATAATCAATAACGTGGAAGGAATCTTATCCTTTAACCTCATATTTAACCAAATTCTCAAATTAGATCTTAACCTCTCATCAGTAACATTGGAAATTCTGATACCTCTAGATGCAGCCGCACTACGCAATTCAGTGGATTCTAATTGTTCTGCATCTTCATAATATATCGATAAATCATCTTTCTTCAAATCTAACATCTTATATCTGATACGATAACGTAACATAACATCCGTACCAAAGGGTTGCAAGTTCATATATTTGGCCATCGCAACTAAGTAAGGTCTGGTAAGATTATCTAGTACAGTATCATCAGTAAATAACTTGGCAACTGTAATTAACTGTTCCCTAGATTCTGGTTCACCTGTTTCACGTACGTGTTTATAAAAGCTATTGAAAACAGCCTTTTGTTCATCCGTTATGTCATTCGGCTTGAAATGAACTTTATTCTCCTTAATGATACCAGACATCACCTCTCTAGTCTTTTTCAAACTTGCAATCTTTGATTCCTTATCCTTTTTCGATTCGTAAGTAGAAGGTAGTAAATTTGGGAACAATTTTAAAGCCACTGGAAGCAGTAACTCAGCAAACGGAATAAGAATGAATGCTGCAAAGGGAACCAACCTTACAATATCTTGAGTAGTTCTCTTCAGTTGAATCATTTCTCTACGTGTCAGAGCATAACCACCAGACATCTTTATAAGAAGTCTGGACGATATTTTGATTTCTAGTCCCAATAACTTGGTACCATCCCAGTAGTGATGAAGTTCCTTTTTTACTCTTGTCCATAATGGCAGCTTTACCACTTCCTTGGATACCTGAACTGCATTTTTGGGATCGAGAGCAGGCTTGCTATTCTGTGGCTTCAGTTTTGTGCTATTAAATCTTCGAGTATTCAAAGCAATGAACGGTTGTAACGGCAAACCCGTGGCTTTGGAGCGAATTGGTCTAATTCCACGAAGTAACATTTTATAACGAGAAGTTTAGTTCCTGTAGTAACGATAAAATGTGAAGTTGATGTAACTGGACTACTGGGAAACGGATTGAAAGTATCAACTACTCAAACAATGACAAAAAGCTGAATTGTTGATCTTTTCTTAACCGCGATGTGTTAAATTTATTCAGTATGACTCTCCTAGAGCGGGATTTTTCAGATTAACGATCCATGAAAAAATGGGAAGGAGGACTACATCAATCGAACATCAAATATCGTGGACAAGGTTGAACACTAAAAATACATTTAAGAATTCATCATATTATATTACATTATATACTGTTTAATATAAAATCAACATAAACAATAGAAAGATTTAACAAATTGATTAATGATATGCCGTTGTCTTACTTTTAGTGCTGCTTGATCTTAACAATGTCTTGAACCCATTACAGAGTTGAATAACACTTGGGTAGTTGTAATTCACTAAAAAAAATCCAGTATTGGTTAACTTCACATTCCAAGTGTAAAGTTTACTTTTCGCGTTTAATTTGAACATCAGATAGAACCAACCTGGGTTCTTATAGTTCAAACTGAAATAATAAACAGATCTATTTGGATTCACCTTCGAATAATCTTCAATGAATTTAACAACATCTCTTTGGTTTCCTACCTTGAACTTTTCATTTGACGTCAGTTCGTTAAGAAGACGAACCTTATTTTGTAAATATTCCACGATAATTTGATCCAAGTCATGGTATCTTTGACCTTCAACAACTAGCACTCTCCCCAAGGCTAATGGGTTTTCTTTCTCTAATTCTTGAATGTCTATATGTTGGAATAAATCTTTGTCTAGTTTCCAAGTAATAGCCAAATGGTCGTCTCCTCGGCTAGATTGTCTAATTACAAAATCACCACGTTCTTTACTTCTTAAATAATCTTCAGCTTGTTTACCATTGAATGGGAAATAGTATGGATGATTGATAACACGATGAGTTCTCTTAGCTCTAGCTTCGGCCATCGTAATTTTCTTTTCTTCTTCTGAATCCTCCAGTTCTTGTTTAAGATCCCAAATAGATGGGTCTTTACTGTAAGTTATTGGGACATATTGATGTTTGACATCATGCTCTAGAAGGGACACTTCTGCAGTAATATTAGCATAGTCAATAAAAATAACCTTTGCAGGATATGTCCTGCCTACTTCATAAAGTTCTTCGGCAGGTCTTTTTAGTTGTGCACCTAAATGACGCTGAGCATTAACTACACATTCAACTTCCGAGTTTGTAGTACAAATAATATCATTGTGCCAAAATCTTTCAACTCTGACAGGAATAATACACCCTTTGAAAAATGTTTTCTCGGTTTCACCAGTTAAACTTTGGAAAATTTCATCCCCTTGTAATGGGTGGAAATCGTTCCTTAGCTCTTCAAAACCATCCAATAATTCCAAAACAATTGTATTCAAATTATTTAGTTTTCTTTGCCCAGTCTTCTTTTCAAGTTCCTCTGCATATGATTCTAAATTCAATGATTCTAGTTTAGTTCTGCGATCAGGGTCTTCTCTTAAATATTCAATGAATTCACTCATAGTACCCTGGTCTTCCTTTTCTGCAATAGCGTCCGGATCATATTCTAAAGCGTCTGCGGCAACCTTGGTAGCCAAATGGTAATCCTCAGGATGTATTCTTGTACTGTCTAGTTGATCATGCTCCAAATCTTCATACTTTTGCCTTTTCTCATTCCATGATATGTATAAGAACCCTGCGGAATTCATAAAGATCGTCTTATGTAAAATATTGTGAGTAATCAATTGCTGACGTGCTAATAGTGGCTCATTGAGTCTTTGTAATGACTCTAGGAAATCAATTGCTTTACGCTTACCAAAACCAGAGATATATTTCAAAGCACTAGCATAATATGGGTTATCTGTTGCCTTATTAACTTCAATACCAACTAAATTCACAATATCGACAAAGGCAGTCTCTAATGCTTTAACCAACATTGCTTGGGGTAGCAAGGATTGATGTGGATGTATTGATAAAGACGTTAGTTCCTCAGTGGCCAAATTTGAATATTCTAATAAGGGTGATTGCATATAACGTGCAAGTGCAATACAATATTTAATGAGAGGTGGCTTATTAGGGAATTCTTGAGCACCACGGTCAGAATGTTGGTAACGAATAGCAACTTCATCGTCAATATAGACAATTGGAATACTATGACCTCTATTATCAACAATTTGTTTTTTGTGGATAACTTCTTGTAGTCGTTTGAAGAACTTCTGTGTTTTCGGATTTGGACCATTGATACCAATTGCATTAGGTTGACAAGTTTGGATAATATTATCTAATGTATCTTCAAAATTCTGAGGATTCATTTTGTCAAAGGGATTATCCACTATTTTGAAATCTTTCACAAAATCACCTTTACGATTGACGTACACAGCCATTATTGCGTCAGCTCCGAACCTCCCTTGTCCACAAGTCAAAGTCAGTAATTTGGGGATTTTTGGATCCTTGATGTTTGGAATGAATGGGGCCTGATCTAATTTTGTCATAAATTTGTGACGAACTGTCTTCGCCACTAATTTCTGGCACGTCTTTGCTAAGTCATCCTTAATTTCTCTAGATATATCTTTGAAGATTTTATCCAATGCTTGTTTAAAGGCTGATTTACGGAAATTATTCCATTCTGTTGCTAACTCAGAGGTATTCGTCGTTTCTAATGCAATCTGAAACATATGGTCAATATATTGTGCCTGTGAAGACATATGTAGCTTGACACTTAATAAGTTCAAATTCTCTGCTTCTAGCATTCGTAAAAATACATCTGGATCTCTGCGGAAGTGCATTGGCGTTCTATTAATGGCATACTTGATATCTTCATATAATGAACCTCTTTGGATTTCTCTCTTACCCTTTGAAGTAAGGACAACATCTGCCAAGTAATATTTATAAAAATCAGATCTCACCTTCTCCCTAATCTTGGTGTTCTTTGAAAGTTCAAGTGCAAAATATTTCTGAACTGTATCTATGGCCAATTTGAAATTGGAGGTGAAGACTTGCAAATCACCGGAGTTCGCATTTAAGATCGATTCGATGACCTCTCTTGGTTTTAAACTTGGGTGGTCAACAGCGATATGAATTTGATGTTGAGATATTATATTTTCTCCAACCTGCTCCGCAGTTACACCAATATCCTTAATGGCATTATACAGTTCACTTGCCTTAAACTTCTCGTAGCTTGAATTTTTAAGATGTTTCTTCCCGTTTGTTTCAGTGTTGCCCAACAAAACTTCATTAATTTCTTGAGCATAAGTAAACTCCAAATAATCATAAATGTCTTGTAATGAGTTCAATTCGGCAATTGAGGCTGCATTTTGGTTTCTAAAATACTCATCCACCATTGAGTCGACGACATTCAATTCCTTGTAAAATCTTTTGACATAATCTCTCTTGTAGATAATACTGTGAAATTCAATATCAAGATCTACAATATCCCATAAATCATCTTCAGTTAAGACAAACCCATCCTTATCCTTTGACGCTATGTAATTACGGCGATAAGCATAAATGAAGGGGACTTCCAGATTATCTTGATTAATAAATTTGATAGAATTTCCAACGGCTTCTTTAAACTCGGTTAGATCATATGATGCATCAAAGTTTTTATCCAATGATATCTTATCACTAATCCAGTTGGTCTCTAATTCTTGATCTTCCAAAGATAATTCACCATAATTAACCAAACCTTCCCTGATCTCCTGAAATCTTTCAGGAATATCAGTTTTCCTTATGATCATGTCCTCTTCTGTCATTAAATTCTTTTTCAAGTCCTGCAAATCGTAGATATCTTGTAGAGTAATCTTCTTCTTGGCTTTTGAGGCACCAGTTTGTTCACCAAATTCGCCTTCTTCTTCAGCATCTAGGTCATCTAACGTACCTTGCTCTAGTTCCTCATTTTCAATTTCTAATGCCCAGTCGTAGTCATGGCCATCACCAAAGATATCATACATTTCATCAATTTTATCAGAGGAAAGACCTGTGATTTGAGTAGGTTGTTTCATTCGTTGGTCTCTCATCCTTTTCTTTTCTTCCAGTCTCTGTTGTCTGGTCTCTTCATCTTCATCTGAAAATTCGTCCTCTTCAATGAAATCATCTAACTCGTCCAACATACCACTTTTACGATTTCTGTTTTCATGGTCCTCTTCATTATTGTTATAATCTGGTCTCCTTGTATCATCGACTGTGTGTTCTTCTTCTTCATTCTCATCTTCAGAGAAAAAGTCATCTAATTTGGTTGCACTTTGTGTTTTCTGAACCTCTTGTTGGGTACCTTCGGAAGTTGTTTCATCTTCTCCTTCTCTTTTTAATCTCTTTAATCTTCCTGATGATGCAGTTTCTTGGTTACGTCTAACACCTGCATTCTCCATAAGTAGATCCAGATCATCTTCAGATAATCTATCATCTTCTTCTTCTCTTTGTCTTCTTTTATGCTTTCTTCTTCTTTTAGAAACTCCGCCCTCGACCTGGTCGTCTTCGTCTTCATCATCTACAATAAATCCTTCTTTGATTTTCCTTGCTTCATCCTCATCTTCATCTAAGTCAGCATCTTCTTCTGAGGAATCAAAGACATCTTCACCTTCTTCTTCATCACTAGGTGGTTTGTCTTCAACATCTTGAGCAACCTCATCATCTCTAGCAACGATGTTATCACTTTTATCCTCTTCCATTTTTGGTGTAATCCTTTCTTGGTAATGATTACTTCTAAGCAAAGAAGAGTTAAAATTCCTTTGTATTTGTTCTTTTCTTCTCTAAGTACTTTCAATGCATCCTGGAACTGCCACAGGTCAATGTCAATAAAAGCATTTCTTGAATAAAACAGCTAAAGGGATTTCCGCGAACATTTTCCACTTGCGAAAACTCAACCCGTTCAAAACGATGTTATTTATTAATGGCGCCATCGGCGTCTCTAATTAAATATGAAATAATAAATTGGTTTAAATCTTTAAGAATAGTTGATTCATTGTATTTACATGAATATTTATAAAGGTAAGAATAAAGATTATTATTTTTCAAGGGATTTTCGATTTAATTTTGCTTAGGTGAACTTTTCTGCAGGTAACAAATTGTGGTCCATATCACCAGATCTTTCTTGCATTCTTGCAGTTTCTAACATATTTCTCTCAATGTGTTTGTTTTTATTAGTTGTTTCTGTTTCACAATTACATTGAGCTTCAGCATTTGCTTCTTTCCGAGTTGTCTTCAAACCGGTATTTTCAGTTTTCTCGTCCTGAATTTGAGTATTTTCATCATTGGAGGAAACCGTTGCTTCATCAGTTAACGTTCCATTATTATTTCTATTATTATTAACTGTACCACCATTGTGTCTTCCACATTTACAATTTCCGGCACCTGGACAATTCTTACAAATTTCGATTTCCTTTTGGATATCCCATCTCTTTAACATACAAAGTTTCCACCTGTTGAAAACCACTTCTGCCAGTGTTAACCCAAGGATAACACCAAAAACATATGTTAATACAAAAGACATAGCTGCCAACATTAGCATATAAATGAGCATCGTGGAGCAAAATACCAAGAGAACTCTAATAAAGTCATGAAATAGGTCGGTCCAGGAAGGTGTCATAAAATCGTAAAGGATATTAGGTAATTTGGGCAATGCTTGGGATTGTAAAGTATCATCTGAAAAATATTGAGCTTCAGGATCTTTCTTCATATTAGAGGCCGTTGATAACGAACAGTATTTATTGGCTTTATCCCACTTTTTGAACCAATGAACTTCTAAGCACCAACTTGTGAAAAGGATAAACTTATAGACAAATGCGGCAACAACAAGTAGCAAAAAAATCCCAAATGCTTTACCCTTATTATTGGCATGTAATTTTTCAAATAACACAGGGTAGTTTTTGTATTTCCTTGTTAGATACGAGTTCATTTCCATGTTCATCGAGGCCATTGAGTCAGAGGAATTAGTACCTGACGACATAGACATTTGACCCATTCCATCCATTGCCATGCTTGACATTGCTCCCATTGAAGTAGAAGTTGCAGAATTGGTAGGAGAAGATGTGCTGGTTACCGATGACATACTCATGGACATACTTGAACTTTTTGTTGATTTCATTGAATCCGCAGTAGAACTCCTAGAAGAAGCCATTGACATGGACATCATATCTGACATCGATGACATTGCCATACTCATACTTTCGGATGTCATTTTAGACATTATCATGGAAGACATGGCACTTGCCGCTGTCTTTGATGTAGACATATCCATATTCATTCTTTTATTTGAAAAAATTATTAGTATTTATCACCAAACTAATAGAAGTCACTACTTGGGCTCTTCACCTTGAAACATTTTAGTTGGCGGTATCAATTCCGGTTGTATATATATATTTATATATAAATGGCGTAGCCAGCTCGAGGGGCTCCCCTCTTTGCCTGGGCAATTTGCTCATTCTCGGACTCTCAGAAATTTTCTCGAGCGAGCATTTTGAGCACATTACAGATGGAAGAAACGCAAGTATCGCGTAGAAATTGTTGAAAATATGAACTATAATGCTTATCTCCATGAAACATGCACCTAGATGATAGGTTATATGGTATGTAAAGTGTATCTACGCATTATATCTATACATTTATAATTATTTACAAATAATTAATTGGCCACAGAGGAAATACAATATGTTGGCAGCTCGGTCAGTCTGGCTACCTTTTTCAATTCCACCGTTGATGACACAGGACCATTCCAATCTACACTTTTATCTTTATCTTCTTTTTTTGTTGACAAACTCCAATTGTAGTGCTGTTTCAAACTAGTAATTGACATTTTTACTACTTCCTTTAATACCACCGTACAAAGCTTCCAACCTTCGTTACGAGATCGGAAATAGTTAAATAGATTCTTGATTAGTAAGGAAGAGTTCCCATCTGCGCTGTCCACTATCTCTTGCAATTTTTCCTTTTTTATAGTGAAGCCTTTGATTTTCAAAAATGCTTCCAGTTGTAGATAAGTTTTACGATTAATGATATCCTTAGCAGCCATTGAGCTCGTTATCATAATTGATAGTTTGGATCGAGTTGGTGAGAAAATGGATATCTTGTCTTTAAAAAAATTTAAGTACGATGACAATGTCAACTTTTCAATCAAAGGGATATCTATATGAAGTTCTTCATCAGTAAAATTATATTGTTTGTCTGATATTTGATTTCTGAATCGACGGTGAAGCTTCATTGAAGTGCTGTTAAGTTGGTCCGAACTTCCAACTTGTACATTCGGTACAATTTCATTTAATAAGTTAGCAGGCCCACTCAATTTGCCTCCTTTATTTTGGTTGTTATCTCCTAACAAAGTTAGATATGCTTGCTTATATTCTCGTTCGAAAGTAGCTTCAGTTAAACGATTCAGCACTCCATTCTCAATAAATGCAATGTATTCATCAATTTTTGATTCCAAATCTATAGGTTCGCTCCCTGACATTACCGTAATGTATACCCCAATTGTATCAGTGAGGACACGCAATCCACCCATGACGAGGTATCCAATTTGTTTCTTGTTTCTTAATTCAGGAACTAACGTCAAGGACATAATGTACTCAGTAAAGGAGGTTAAAGTGCACAAATCGGTATCTGACCGAAGACCTGTCTGTATGAAATAGACGATACTATTATTTGGATCGTCGAGGGGGCCTGGATATTCGGCAAATATATTTGTACCAGGCTTTAATATGTGAGTTGAAGTATGTGCATTCAATGGTAGAGATGTGTCTTTATTAATATCCAAATGTTTAGTAAAATTTAAATTTAAAAATTGATTTATTTTATCCGCATACGACAAATTGCCTTGAATAAAAAGAGTTAGATATTTGGAACCATTTAAAAATGATTGACAGAACTCTTTAAAAGACGCCATAGTTACGTCTTCTAGTGCATCAATCCTATCTTCTAAAGACCACATATTTTCTTCTAGAACTATTAAAAGGCCAAGACTTGCCAATTTCACGCAATTATCTGCTGCAGCATTTTCATAATTACTCCTCACTAGAACCCTTGCCCTTCTTAATAATTCTTTAGAGGGGAAATCAGGCGTAGTCGTTATAAAAATTATTGTTTTGATAATAATTTCAATCAACATTAAGATACCTTCCGAAAATCCTCCTATGGTAAATCTTAGTTGAACGTCACCTTTACTAGAAGCAGATATTTCATAAAAGTATCCTAATTTAATTGCTGGATATAGTTGTGGGGAGATTAGTGTGAATATTATTTGATTTAATATTTCCAAATGTATAGTATTTTCTGGAGATCCTTTCATATCAGTAGATAAAACTTCAAATGACACGATCGATTTGAGATCCATTATTGAGTTGAGATCTTCCTTAAGTGTCCACATTTCGTATCGCTGATTTCGGCCTACTAATTGAGGCTTATTTTCAAAAGACATACTATTTATTTGAAGATGTAAATTGGAATATTGGGATTTTAACGATGATTCCAAAAATAATTGTTCTAGAACGCCATCACCTTTACAGGCTGACGGTATAAATTTGTTTTTGTGAGGAATGCAAAATTCGTAAGTGTTAACACTTTGAGAAGCCTTGAGGTTTATGGTACTTATTTTATATTCAAATTCATAAAAAGGCTCTGTCGTTAGCGTGTTTTGGATTTCCTTCTTGAATAACTCAGGAATTCGTTCAAGGGAGCCTAGTAAAATTACTCTGGCATTTGAAGAATTCATGAATTTCTTCATAAACGATTGAAATTTGATAGCTTGATCAATCCACCATTCTTGATTATGTTCGCTATTGATGCCACCAACATTACCTTCGTGCATATCTGTTATTGGAGGTGAGCCCTTAAATATGTACGCCATATTTGGAGCCTTCAAATCATTCTGTAATAACTCGCTTAAATTAGAACATTCTTCCATTGGATTTTTCTTCGGTACTTGATAAAGAAATCGTATCAGATCGATGCTATTTTGGTCCTCCATAAAATTAGCTAACTCATGGACATATTGTTCAGAAAAAGTTTCTACCAACTTTCCTAGAACAATTTCTATAATTGTATCAGAATTTTCCCATCCTGTACTAGTTAAAGTAAGCTCTATAATTAGACCAATATTTCCTAACGCAAAGGAAGAGGTATAAGCATAGCAACTAGTTATCCAACTTTTGCCAACCAGATAATAGCAAAGAGAGCCCTTTGTCTCATCTCCAAACAATTCACACCATAAGTCTCCAAATATTTTAATTTCTCCCTTTGTAAATCTGGTTTTATTATCCGTTACTGGAAAAAGTATCCTTAAAGTTGGTTGTTTGCTTGATTTAATAAAAATCATATTTTCTTTAGAGATCTCGGGGAAGCACGGAATGTCGCAATATTTTTGTCGCCAAGACTCCTCTAAAATATTAAAACTTTCCAGATCATTCTTGGTGCTATGATTCTCTGTAGAACTTTTTGAAGATCTTTTGGTCGAAATAGAACTCATAGAACCAAACCTACTTCTTGTAAGTGCTGTATTTTCTTTGATATCCCCGAATTTTGATAAAGCATATTTTGTTAAAATATTCACTGATTGGGGCCCTCTCAAGCATAAAGTCATCTTAGAGGCATAGTAATTTTTTTTAAAGTATTGAAATAAAGTCCTTTGAAGATTGACACCCTGGAGCTTGGGTATGCTTGCCAACGTGTTCATATTCCCAGTCGAAAATTGACTAAATGGATGTCCAGGATCTGAAAGCATTCTAGTTGCATGATAAAGAATCTTGGTTACAGAAGACATATTTCCATCATGTTCACTCTGGATTGCATATATTTCCTTATTGGTCAATAAAGGGTTAAATAACGGTTCTTTGAAAAATGATGCAAATATATCAAGTATCTCGTCAAAAACCAATTCGCCACCATGATGTACATTTGGAACTTCAAAATAAAATGTTGTCTGCTCTCCTGTTGTAAAGGCATTGTGTACCCCATTATTTTTACTTAGAGTTTCATGATACAATCCCGGATCCGGATATGACTTCGAACCGGCAGCTAAGATCATGTGCTCACATAGATGAGCTAAACCTTGGATATCTTTAGGGTCATTATGTGATCCACTGGCTACTGATAAAGAACAGGAAGTTACTGTATCAGCAGGATCTGAAATTAAAAGCGTCAGAAGCCCGTTCGGTAGTAGACATAGCTTATGAACTCTATTGCTATATGCTAGTGGTAGATATAATGGAACATCAAAATCCTTTATTTCCTGCCAAGACATGTTAGGATCGTTTTCCTTTCTATTATGAAGGAATTTTGGAACAAATGCATCAAAGATTGAACATTAAAGAGTACAACATCTATCATTGAGGAATCTTTTTTCAGGTTTGTTTCTAATAAACAATAGAGTGGCGTGTAATTCTCCGATGCGGTGTCTACATGAAACGCGATGAAACATTAGGAAACTTTTTCGACGCAAGATCAGGCGCTAAGTCTACGTAAATATTCAAAAATAAAAAACGAGGGAATTGGGCCTCCAAACTGCTACTCTCTTTAATTATTCATATGTAGCTACGTATGTCGTGTTTTGGGTAGTAGTTCTAATATCACAAAATAATAGGAAAAATAAATCTCAAAGATGCCACTCCTAGAAATGGATTCAACCTTTATTTCTTGATGATGTTAACTCCAAATGTTCTTACTAGGAAAGAAAGCCTCCAGTATTTGAAACATTCTTTCAATAACAATTGGTTTGGCATTCAAATTTTCAAATAAGCACCATTCTTCAGGTAAATAGTTTATTCAAGCATAACTAATAAACTGGAAATCTTCAATCTTTGAACACTTTCCTTATGGATGAGTTCAAACATTTTTATAGAAAAGAATATTACCGCTTATAAAGCCTTATTAGCATCATTTATGTATTGATTAGCCTTTACGTAAGCGTATGAATAAACATACGTTATAAAGGATAATTGTAATGATTTACATCGTCGAGCTTTGATGGAAAGAGAAGGTGTCATAAGAATAAACACGTAATATAGTTGTATACTTTCTATACATTAGATAGAGAAAGATATTCAGTCTTTTACGTTTATTTTGTGTTATTAAGTTTATTTACTTTAATCTAGCACATTGTAATTTGTAAAAGCAAGGCCTAACAATACATTTAGACTATAATAATTTCAATTTTGAGGACAACGCTCATACGTGGTCCCGAACTCGTCCTTGTTAGCTCAGTTGGTAGAGCGTTCGGCTTTTAAGCGCTCATTGCTTGAAACAAGGAAACCGAAATGTCAGGGGTTCGAGCCCCCTATGAGGAGTTCTTTTTTTAATTTTTCATACTAGAACTCAAAACAGAAGATTATAGTAGTATTTCTTTTTTATTAAAACTTTTACTATTATTTGTGCTGGAACCGAATATTCTACAAGATGGATAGGATACGTCTATCAAAGAGCAAGTTGTTCCACAAAGAATGAAAAAGAACAATATAGAATATGATCAAAAAGAAAAGAATAATTTTAGAGTTTGACAAAAAAGTTGTAGAACATTCTAGAAAATTCTATGATCAGAATAGGCTTATCCGACGACGTCTGAATATCTCTGGTTTCTATGTGAAGAAAATATTTCTACCCAAATGGAAAACTATATAAAGGGTAAGAAAAGTTAGAAAGAATGTATTGGTTAAATATTAGTTTAGATATTATATATTTTATTATATAGAAAAAACCACGAAGAAAATATTGTATATTAATAATAAAAATGAGTGAACAAAGTAACCCTACCATTGCTCTACAAGATAAGGAACACAAATCTTATCAATTTGAGTTGATTTATAATTGAAAACCCCAGATTTTTTTTCTTTGTTTACTTTTTTCAATTTTTAATTTATTTAAATAGATTTCCAAAAAGGCCAAGATATTAACATTTCTAAAAAGGAATAAATAATCTTCCAAAAAGTTCGTTTTTTCATTTTAACAAGAGGAAGAACAATTTTCTTAACAATTACTCTCAAAAGAATTGTAACTAGATATCCCAAAGAAATTTTTTTGTTTTTAAAAACCTCAAACAGTTATTACTGATAAGATTTGCGTCCCTTATCTTGTAGAGCAATGGTTCCAGCAATTGCAATTACAGTTTCTAAGAGATTCCATCTTAAACGTTACTGGAATTGCTTTGTAGTTTACCATATTTATTGAATTATACTAGTCTCGGAAGAAAAGACACACGTTGCTTCCATATTGACCGAGACATTCTAACCTGAGGATAAATTTTTGATTAACAAGATTTTTCTTTTACAGAAAAAATTTGTGGGGAAATATGGCTTATTAAAGGTTTACCTAAAGTTAATCACAAAGTTATTTTCTGTGGTGTGGGAGAAATACACTCTAGTTAAAATATTCAAACCTAAACTATTTTTCCCCCCCAAAAAAAATTAGCACTCAAAACTGCAAGACAATCTAACATTGATTTGACAAGTAACCTTACATCCAGCTATTTTCTATTCAGATAATATGGAATGTGTCAGCGTCAGCTTATCTTTATCCTGGGGACAGCTTTGTAAACCATGATCCTGATCAACGCGTCGTCCTGAAAAATGTCATCCAAATTTGGAAACGACAGGATCTGACTCGGCGCATCAAGCCCGTAGTGTTCCCTAAACGGGAAAAACATAAACAGAATGTACGAATTGGGGAAAACAAAAACATTAGCGAGTGAAAAAAACGTAGAAGCCCTTTCTCACTAAAATCTCATGGAAGAAAGTTGCCAGAATTCCTCCTTTGAGCTATTCATCATCAATCAGAAATTTTGAATATCCAATTCAGGGAAAAGAGCAATAACTATTATTTGCCTGATCGAAAACCTTCAATTTTTTCGAATTGTAGTTGCTATATTTTATACTACAATTGATTTCATTAACAATATTATTTGAGTGGTATTCCGTATTCAACCTTTGCAATTTCTTAGATTACAGCAGTATAGCAACCATTCAGTCGTCTCTCTGAATTCTTTCGTTTCTAATTGAAGTTTGTGTTTCCTGATTCTCCAAGTTCCTTCCCATTGAGTCCTCATACCACTCAGTTCATATTTACAAGAATCTTCAAGTTAACAAAGGAGTATTATAGCAATTTCTAAGCCATAATATTACAGCAAAATAATGTCGTTACCATCAGAAAATCTGGAAAACACACAAAATGCGAACAACTCTTCGAGAATATTAAGAAACGTTCAAAGGTTAGCCTTGAATAACGTTACAAATACCACGTTAATGCAAGACGAATCTGTTCAGAATGGTGGAATAAGAGCACTCAAAACAAGTTTAAATACGGCAAAGAAAGAGGGAAGTAGAATCCCACAACCCAATAAAGATATACTATCTCGTTCTACGTTATTGAATGAAAAGGAAAAAATTCAGAACAGTATAAATCTTGAAAATAATAAAGAATCACAAATTATGAATGCAACGATATCTAAGAACAACAAAGAAAACCAAAATCCTTTCTCCGCGGGAAACCAGCAACTTTCATCAATTGTTGAAGAGGAGCAAGACGGTGGTAACTCAACTTCTTCCACTAACAATGGACCAACGAATACACAACCTACCACACAAAACGTCAAGTTTTTACAACCACCAACTGTGAATAATGATTCAGCAGACATCAATAAGAAAAGGCCAATATCGACAGTCGTTGAACAAGAAGTTCCAAAAAAGTTTAAAGTTTGTGCCGAGGACGGTACTGAAGAATATGAATGGGAAGATCTTGATGCTGAAGATGTTAACGACCCTTTTATGGTTAGTGAATATGTGAATGATATATTTGACTATTTATATCACTTAGAAGTAGTCACCCTTCCAAACAAGGAAGACTTAAAGAAACATAAAAACATCAATCAAAATAGAGATATTTTGGTAAATTGGCTTGTTAAAATTCATAATAAGTTTGGATTGTTACCTGAAACACTATATTTAGCAATAAATATAATGGACCGATTTTTATGCAAAGAACTTGTGCAACTGGATAAGCTCCAACTAGTTGGTACCTCCTGTCTATTTATTGCCTCAAAATACGAAGAAGTTTATTCTCCTAGTATTAAACACTATGCTTCAGAAACAGATGGGGCATGCACAGAGGAAGAAATAAAAGAAGGTGAGAAATTTATTTTAAAAACACTTGAATTCACTTTGAATTACCCAAATCCAATGAATTTTTTAAGAAGAATATCCAAAGCTGATGATTACGATATACAATCTCGAACGCTTGCAAAATTCCTATTAGAAATCTCATTGGTAGATTTTAGATTTATCGGAATATTACCATCCCTCTGTGCAGCCGCTGCAATGTTTTTATCAAGAAAAATGTTAGGTAAAGGAGGTTGGGATGGAAACCTTATCCATTACAGTGGAGGTTATACAAAAGAACAACTTGATCCTGTGTGCAATATGATTATGGATTATTTGGTTAGTCCTATTGTTCATGATGAATTTCACAGAAAATACCAATCTAGACGTTTCATGAAGGCTTCCATCATATCAGTTCAATGGGCCTTGAAGGTAAGGAAGAATGGCTATAATATAATGACTCTGCATGAACAATAATACACTAATATCATTAATAACAATACTAATATCAATAGCATAAATTAGCATAGTATTGACAGAGGAATGAGATCATAAGCATTTGCAATTAACAAAATATTGTATACAAACTTCTTTCATTTACCAGAATTTGTATATGCATACCCATACTCATATTCAACATTACAAAGCACAAGCTCTCTTGAGGTCACTTCCTCCCTACTCAATACCGTAAGCCATAACCATAGAAACTGAATATATACTATTTTTACATACTTTTGTAAGACACTACCAATTAATTTAATATAATGAAATAGATGAGAGACCAAAGTCCTTTATAATCATACTAGTTACAAATTTTTTTCCTTAGAGAGGCCAAAAGTTATTCAGTGAATAATTTGCTAAAATTGTCGGAAACCTGCATATCACACCATTGGTGCACTTTGGAAAATAATGAACCAAAAATTGGTTTTTTGAACTTCAAGGCTAAACCTTCTAATTTCGTCTGTGGATGACTTACCTCTTTAACTAAATCTCGACAGAGTGCTTGGAATGATTGGTCATGGAGGGGATCAATCCCACCACTGTAATGCTTAAATGTTTCATTCCATAATATATCATCCGTATTAGTAATTCGCCTGGCAGTATACATTGCCATGCAACTTAGTAAGGATGGCTTTAAAGAAACAAAAAGATGAGAACATGTGGCGACTTCAAGTAAAAATTTTCCAATATTTCTTGTCTCAAAATGGTAAGAGTCTGCTTTCGAGATCCTTCGTAGAAATCCCATCGGACTTGGCCAACCAAGATCGAAGTTCAATGATGTAAGCATATACATTTCCGCATTTCTTATATCTGATTTGGAAGCTGCACCATCTGTAATGTAAGCGTAGTCTGCTAGCTTTGGTAATCGTACCTCTTCAAATTTGGCGGCAATAAATAATGATGTAACTGCCAGCAATTGCAGTTTATTAGTTGAAACTTTATTTTTTGAAAGAAAACGATCCATAATGTTAATGGATAAAAATAAAGTCTCTGGATAACATTGGAATTTCTCATGGACTTCCACCAACCAATCAACCAAAATTGCTCTCATGGAAGGGCGTATATGATACTTAGAAGATCTCTCCAACAAATAATTATGAGAAGGCAAAGTCTCCAATTCCCGCCTATAGAGGTATTCAAATATAGAACTTGAGTATTCTGCAACCATTGATATGTCGTTGAGTTCAGCCTTATCCAAGTCTTTCCATTTTTCTGGTTTACTGTTAGTTTTCAGGTTGTCAGTATTACGACCAAGCACTACCTTTTGTTCTTGGTTACGATCTGTCTCAATTGACTTACGGTCATCATAGACACGTCGTTTTTTCAATCTAATATATGTCATGTCACTTTCTTCCCTCCGGAACCTCTGAATGGGCTTCTGAATGGCTACTTCATTACTCCTAGTGGTTTCAATGAGATGGTTATTTACAATGACTTCATTCAAAGGATATCTTGTGGTTGATCGTGGCGTTTCCTTCACTTTCCCAAATTCCTTTCTTGTACTTTTTACCTGCTCTGTATTCTCTTCTCCCGTTTTGATTTGATCGTGAACAGGCATTTTCTTTATATTGTTGATGAAAACTCAAAAAAATCTTATTGGTCAACTATCTGATACCAGGCTTAATTTAAACAGAAACAGTAAGTTATGCCTTCCAACCCCAAATTAAAGTTGTCTTTTGTTTTTAGATCTAGTGAATAGACTTGGTTTTAACTATGTCCTATTTTTCTTTATGGAATCTGACACAAATGCTCATAATAACAAATAACGCGTAAAAGGGTGTTAGGTCGTTTTCTCAAGGACGCGTTGCGCCTAAGAAAAGAGGTAGGACAATTTTTGTTTACTATTTACTATTGACCTTCGGCCATGAAACTTGCAAATATTATACATTGCAAGTAACACCAACCAAAGTACATATAACATGGATTTATAAAAATAAAAATAGTAATGTTAAACCAGGAAATTACCGTTTTAGCGGAAGAAAAAAGAAAATTGTTTTTAAAAGATAAAGCTCGCACTCAGATTCGAACTAAGGACCAACAGATTTGCAATCTGCTGCGCTACCACTGCGCCATACGAGCTATATTTTTTAAAAATGAAACGTGAATGTTTCTGTCTAAAGTACTAAGAAATAACTTTAATGTATTGATTAATCTTGTTCCATCAAATTGGTGATATCTGGATGAATTATATTCGACATGCTTCTTTAATTATTTAATACTTTAAATTCTCGCTGCTCTATTCTAAACTACATATTTATAAATAAAATAATTCTTCTCAATTTCAATCTTACTTACCATCAAAATAACTTGCTATTTATACATCGGGAATCTTTTCTACTTGGTCTGTTTCTTTTTCTTTCGTTACACCTATCTCCTTTTTTCTTACTCCTATTTTTATAGTGTGAATGTTCCATACTTCTATTTTTATAGTGTAAATGTTTCATATTCGCCGTAACAACAATTAACCTTTACGTAAGTGTATGAACAACCATACGTTATAAAGAATAATCGTGAAGATTTACATCGTCGAGCTTTGATGGAAAGAGAAGGTGTCATAAGAACGAACACGTAATATAGTTGTATGCTTTATATACATTAGATAGAGAAAAACATTCAGTCTTTCACGTTTATTTTGTGTTATTAAGTTTATTTACTTTAATCTAGCACATTGTAATTTGTAAAAGCAAAGCCCAACAATACATCAGTGAATGTCTCTTGGGGATATCGTCTCGCATGGAAACATATACCTGGTAAACAGAACTTTGTTGCTGACTATCTCTTGGGGATATTATCTGAGGTGTCAGAAAGACTCTTAATATTTAGTAATTCCGGAAAAGACAGATTGTATGGTGGAATCAGTAACAGTAGTTGACAAACCATGGTCCCCCAACGTTAAACTCCTCGCTTTAGATGCTGTTAGACATTGTTCCCACTGTGAATATCGTAAAAGTTTGTTCAATAAAAACTACATACTATCTATCCAAATATAAAATAGTAGAGCTTGGAGGATTTTAAAATAGTTTATCGAGAGTGAATTCACCGTTGTTGTTCTTTACGAAAACACCAGCTTCTGTGATAATACCGTCAATAAATTCATGTGGCGTGATGTCGAAAGCTGGATTCCAAACGTCAATATTAGGTGGTGCAATTCCCACTTTTGCTGCTAGAGGCTCCCCGGCTGCATCTAATTGAGCTGAGCCAGTTTCAAGATTAATAGCCGTCCCAGTAACTAATTTAAATTCGTCACCATCACGCTCCTCCACGACAATATCATCACCAGTTTCTGTTACTGCATCTATTGTTGTTTTTGGAGCGACAACAAAGAACTTAATACCAAACTGCTTGCAAATCACAGCCAATTGGAAGGTACCGATCTTGTTTGCAGTATCCCCATTACGAACAATCCTGTCTGCACCTACAAAAGCAGCTTTTATAGGAATTGGACTGGTTTTAATTCTATACGCCACTGAACTATCTGTAATCAGAGTAGCAGGGATTTCTTCATGAACTAATTCATAAGCCGTTAAACGCGACCCTTGGTTATAAGGTCTAGTTTCCAATGGATAAACATGTGCAAGTTTGGCTTTGTGTTGGAATGACATCTTGGATTTCTTGCTTGGATTGTCGAGATTCAACTTGTTTCGTGAATCTTCCCACAAAGAACGGATGACACCTAATGCTGTACCATAACCAGACGTTGCCAACGATCCTGTGTTACAAATAGTAAATACGGCGAAATCATCTTCGAAACCTTCTTGTTTTAAAGATTCTAACAAATATTTTGATCCATTGGCTCCCATTTTGATATTGTTAGCCAAATCTTCTTCAATAAGAGCTGTCACAAACTTAAATACAGCTAAACTGAATCCTTTCAAATCGGTAGACTCCTCCAAAAGCGTTGTTATAACAACCAACGCATTAGATAAGTTTACGGCAGTTGGTCTACTACTCAGCAAAAATTTTAATCTTTCTTGTAATCTTGATTTGACCGAAGTATAATCTGAAAGGTCATAATACCATTGATTTCTTGTGAACGCCTCCGTTTGCAGCAATTGCGATTCGACTAAAATTGACAAGGAGCCAACAATAGCAATTGCTGGTGCTCCTCTGACCTGCATATTTTTAATAACTTGGTAACCATCATTAATCGTATGAATTGGTATATATTTGGTTTTATAAGGCAATAATAATTGATCTATAATTTCGACCGTGACTTGCTCTGGCTTTGATTTATCAAATTTTATGGCTTCTAACGACATTCCTCTTTTTTTCTACTGTCTTAGTTTTCGTGTAGAAGCTGCAAAGAGAGATCTCAAATTGTTTCTACTTTCTCATCAAATGCTTAATAATACAGAATTTTTTTTTAATTTTCATTTTTCGATGATGCGCAAGATCTCGAAATACAAAGGAATAAGTGAAAGGATGAAAATTTCAATATCCCATCAAAGCCATTCAGTCAAAACTAGTGTCTATGTTCTTCAAATGTATACATGACAACATTAAGTTATTTTATGAAGTATTTGAAACCTACTAAGTTTCACAATAAAAAAAAATGATACCCGCGGGGTTTGAACCCGCGCCTCCGTAGAGACCAGGACCTTAACCTGGCGCCTTAGACCACTCGGCCAGAGTATCATATGAAATTGTTTGAAAAACTGGCAACATGTTCTGAAATTGGGTTCCTATTTTTTTTTCTTCTATTTTCTAGTAAAAAAACAAGTATCTGTTTAGAAATAATTAAAAATATAAAACAATATTACTAGGTTTACTGTCCGATCCAGTATCATTTGCTACAATTCTATCTATCTACAAAAAAACACTAAATTAATTACCATTTAATTAGGTGAGTTAATACTCCTCAGCTTCAAACTGTTTAAGGAGCAAGATGTGATGCGCTATCTGACCCTGTAAATGGAAAAAAAGGTTTAATATCTTCATCACTCATTATTTCCTGTTCAAGGTCATCTAAATCCAATGGTGATTGCCTTGAGAGACTAGTCCTCATGGAACTTGTGTTAGAGCCTCTGATACGACCGTTTCTGCTTTTATCTGATGTTGAACTTAAAAGCTGTTTAATGTCAGTTGAAACCTTTAACTTATTCTCCTTCTTATGTGGCAAAAATTTGTTTCCAACAATTTTTCCAAGATGGTGTAAGACGATTTTAACAATATCATGCTTCAATGCATTAAAAAATTCGTCCCTGGACCACAATTTATTTTGATAATTTAAAGTAGGAACCTTGATAATTAAATCATTTACATCCGTAAGGACCTTATGTGCACCTTTATAGCAAATGGACATCTCCGTGTTTTTTATAGTAATTGTCCCAACATTAAAATACACTCCAGACCGTTTAACCATTTCATTTATACTTTCTTTGGAGTGGCTAAAAAATGCACTAGATACCCTCCCTGGTTCCTTTTTGGGCAATTTTGGACTTCCTGGTGTATTATGAATACTCGTTAAATCCCACGAATCTACGTCTTTCATATTACTGAGAGATGATCCACTATTAGCCAGACTCAAAAAAGAAGCCTGTCTTGATATGTTCGATGTTGCCATACCACTGGTTATGCTGGCTGATGTCCCTGAAATATTCTCTACATCAATTTTTGGGAATAAATAACTCATTATTTTTTCTGAAGTTACATGGTCCATTTTAAAAACAATCGGTTGTAAGGAGACGATCATTTGTTCTAGATTCGATATGCCTCCAACAGGAGGTGTCTGGACCCAAGAAATTTCAATCATGGGCAATGTTTCATCGTAACTGGAATTACTATAAAATGGAGCCAAAAGTTCTCCAAAGATCGGCGTGTCTTGTTGGTTGAAACATTTCAAAGAAGTAATAAATACCTTGTTGCTATTCAACCCACTGGACATTTGAGATCTAACAAATGTCGAAGGTCCCATTCCAATAGTGATGAATGGATTTTTGTCAACATCAAACAATTCCCACAAAAGCTTATCTGTACCAACCTGCCATTTTAATTTTCTTTGAAATGAAGGACTATTTTTACCAATTTTATCATAATTTTTTTTGATAGCGGTCATAAGGAGAGTTAATTTCAAAACGTTTGTCTGGATTTCAAAGGTTATTTTTTGTGCTGTCGTTCGGAAGAGAGTAGGGTCATGAACTTTTAGGAACGCTCTAGTGCAGTATAATTGCTTAATCATTTCTTGCAAATTTGTTATTGCCAACACATCTAGACGATCCAAATTGTTACGAACTTCGTCTGCAAATAGAACCTGCGATAACTTTTCAACTTTTTCGTCTAAACTGGAACCAAATGATAGGAGATCTTGCGTTATGGCATATACTGAGCAATATTGTTGTGAAGTTGATGTAAGAATTAAAGCAGGGAATCCAACACGTATCTTCGAGTCAATGGAAATGTTTTTCAACTTCTTGTCTCCTACATATAAGGGGTTGGGGGCTATAAAGGTACAGAACATTGATCTCCTTTTTAAGAAAACATGTTTAGCCAGTAGGGTTCCGTCAAAGCACATTTCTAACGGTATCCATGGGGGCCAAAATTCGGAGAATCTATCAGTTCCATATCCATTTCTATGAAGGCCTTTAATAGGGGATTTGATTAGATCGTCTTTGAATAGTGTGAATAATTGGATATCCTTTGATACCGCACAATATCTTGTTTCAACCACTGTATCCACATCCAATGCTATCTTTCTTCCTTCTTTATTCATAACTTGAACAATATCAATTATACCCACCTCGATATCTCTTGCCGCTAATATGACTGTGGTGTTCGGTTCGCATGGCGATCTGATCTGTACTTGAGGAGAAATTAATCTGATTAGATAGTTGTCCACTGCATCAAAATTTGCATCGGGAACTTCTCTAATTAATTCTTCAAACTCTTCGATGAATTCCACGTTCGAGATCAAATCTTCGTCGGAAATTGAGCTTCCATCATCCATCGTTGTCTTTGTACTTTCTAGTACATTTTTAAGTAAATCCTTTAATATTGTTACTGATTTATATGTTAATGAGTAACGCATTGACGTTCTTTCGGCTATATTTGTGGCATATTCTAACATGTGATTCCTAATTTTCTTATCGAACCTTAGTTGGATGTTATGAATTATAAATCTGTTGTCGTACGTTGAAGAATGCTGGATGGTGGAAGCACGTCTCATTGAAGCAAACGATTCAATTGTGTCCGTTCTTAGGAGGGACATATTTGAGGGCTCAACACTAGACTCCGAAACAGTCAAGTGTCCGTCTCCAATCGAGCTTTCCTCATCATCTGAATTAGAAAATGTACTGGAAACTTCTTCCGAAATCTTTAAGTCTTTAAGGATATCGTGTACAATATGCAATCTGTGCTTCAAATCATGCAATTCTAAATTTAATGAGTCAATCTTAGCCTTTTTTTCAAAAGTCATTTTGTGATTTTTATTTAAGATTTCTAATGCCTCATTTAGGTTTTTTATTTCATCTGTTAGTTCGTTGAATCTTCCCTGTGCAAGAGTTTCTTGAGTCTTTTCTGGATGATTTTTTCCGATTAAACAATCATGAGACTCTTCAGAACTAAATGGAAAAGCGACCATATAACCTGCATCATTGATTTTTCTAAAATATGATATACGTGGTGAATACAGGAACGGAATAGCTTCCAATTTCAGTGGAAGTGACGAATTTAGAGAAACTTGATTCAGATCGACATAATCCTCATGGTCATACCATTCTGAACCTTTCAACATATCGATAGCATCATTCTCCTGGACTGAATCCACCTCCGCATCTAGCCCGTTAATATTTGTTGGCGTACTCAACAATTCCTCCATAATACTTTGGTCAAAGACTGTAGATAATATTCTAATATCGGCTTCTGAACAATCAATTTCACCGGTACTCATCTTCAATTTCCAGACAGGTTTTGATTTATTCAATCGTTCATTTTGGTGTATTAATTTAATTCTCCTTTGGTGTAAGTCAATTTTCAAAGATGCAAATCTACCTTTTAAACCTGTATAATGAATTTCTCCCTTTTCTGCTGATTCATACTGTGTACTAATATGTCGATATACATGTGTTACTGTTAAAGGCTCCAAGTGAAGTTGGTATTTAATGGTGTATAACGCTCTCGAAAATTTTGTCTTATTTTGAATCAAATCAGGAAACAGGGGCCCCTGCCTAATTGGACCTGAGGTATACGTATGAAACAAATCCCACCATGCAAGAAAATGACGTAAAGAATAGGGTGCCAAGTATAAACTATTTTCTGAATTTTCGGAAAAAGAATAAACTCCAAAAGAGAGATGAATGAAGGCACTCCTAAAACCTTCATATGAATCATAGTCTTTTATTTCTGATACGTGGCTTGGGTGCATTAATTGAATATCATAATGCGGCCTTGTCGGTGGTAGACGTTCTGCATCACCAGGTGAATGTATATTTCCTTGCTCAAACAAAAGACCCATTTTCCATACGACTTCCCCATCCAATCTCATAAAGACTTTCTCAAATCTATTAACAGCCGTAAAATCTGGTACACCTAATTGAAACTTGTTTGACTCTATTTTTAAGAATTCTTTAGGATCTATGGAGTCATGTAATCTAATGATTGTACCACCTGACCAAGAAAAAGAAAGACCAGCACCATCATCAGTTATTTTATATGGATCACCAGAACCTTTAATATTGAGTTGGAATTTGCTTCTTTCTGAAAAGCCATATATCCATCTTCCATGCAAAAGAAATCTAAATTTGTCCCAGAATCCTAGTTTCTGAGATGGGTCCACATGTGGCTTCGTTAGGAAATCAAACCATAACATCAATGACTCGTATCCAGGTTGTAATGATTTCCCCCATGTAACTGTTGCTGGTATATCAGAAACAACTGAAGATTTCAAATTGAAATAGATCTTAACAGAATTAATGGTACGTATGATATGAGATCCATATATGGAATTCTTTTCGAGGAATGGTTTGGCCTCTGCAGAAGAAACAAAAGGAACATACACTGTGTTTAGCGCAAATACCTCTGGCATCTTTTCAGCAAAAATAACGTCACCTGTTGTGTATGTATCTGGCAATGAAATCGCAGGCGTCGGATAATCTCTCAGCTTCAATTCCCATAAACCCGTCTTAACTTTAATCCCGATTATAATTAGAAGAGTAAACGCCATGTCAAGCGGCATTCCCTTCCCATATTGATGAAGAAATTTTGTGTATTCGTCAACAGGGAAGGATGGCTTTGTAATTTCAATTCGTAAATCATCAACAGTTAGATTGGCCGTTGTACTTGTAATTGCGCTTGATAGTAAAATATAATTTGTTCCCAAATCATCATATTTATGGACTTGACAAGGTTTACCATGAAAACGAATTTTAGCAGCCTTGTACCTTTCTATCCATGAGGTTGAAAAATGTTCCAATAGCTTCTCCTTCATCTGTTTCTCAAGAATTGTTGACGAAACACGACCTCTCCTTGAAAAATGTACTACTGTTGGAGTTGCCTTATGTCCTGCATGATATTCAGCAATCTGATTCTCAAACTCACGCAACTTTTGAAGTCTTTCTCTTTGTTCCAAAAGACCAATTTTAAGAATTAGACCTAATTCTTGTTCGAAAGGATCTTCTTCCACATCAATTAGAAAATGATCAGTCGAAAATTCAATCGTAGGAAATACTCTAGGTAGTTGAGGTAGAGGATAGACTCTTTGAAATTTTTGTAAATCAGAGAATGCAAGCTTTATTTGTTTGAATGACTTGAACATAGTGATTATATTATCCACAATCATATAAAATCTGAAGTGATATTCAGTATGAAAATAAAGTAGCGATGTTTGAAATCTTAATACCTGGTGGTTTAGAAAATAGCCAACATCAAAAATAAAATCCCTAATTGTCATTAAGGCTACGTGTATTTTGACTGTCTTGACATAAATTGATTGAACATAAGCGGTAATTAATGGTATACTCAAGAGTTTATTTTCTGGTGAATACCGTACATTCTCTATCGAAAACAGTAAAGGTACATCTTTGGGTAAGGTAATGGAAATAAAAACCTTGGCTATACCCAAATCAAATTTTGATAGGAGACCTATGGAGCTGGAATGTTGTGGAGATATTGGGTGGTTGTCTTTAGGACGAAAATGCCTTACAATACTGTAGAGGTAAAAAGCTAGCCATATTAGATTGGTGTCAAACTTAATTTGAATTGTTGGTAAATTAATATAGCCCACAATATTGTCCTTCATCGCAATAGTGAGGTTAAATAGTTTCAGAATATCATCGGACAAGCTCTCATGGTTCTGATTATCCATTACACGGATAACAGAAGCGTCAATAATTTCAAAGCGTTTCTCTTGGGGATTAATGGTAAAAATACATTCATCTAATAAAATCTTCAAACCTCTATCAACGTCTGTAAGATTAAATCCATCAATTTCTAAAGGATCTAGAATTGTTGGCAAAAATTTAGCAACTAACAAAGAGAAATAAGAATCTTTTAATCTTAACCTTAGGCACCATTTGAACATATTTTTGACCGCAGTTTCCATAGGCACAGTTTTGTTTGGAGTAGCCGAACTTGTTGCCTTCTTAAGTTGCTTATGGATTTTCGAGATCACAATCTGTAATGTCTCTAACACTCTCAAGTCATTCAAAGTTACATGGGAATGTCTTAAAGTACTTTGAATGTTTATACCTCTTAGCGAAATATTATCCAAAAAAGTGTCTAATCGCTCAAAACCATATATCGGCACCGACAGAGAGGATACACCATCTGTTTTAAACACTTTCAAATAATCTAGTGTTGCTCCAACAATCTTTACATAATTTGTTGTGTTCTGCTCTGCAGAGTGTTCTTTATCGAATATGATTTGTTTCTGCATCGGAATTATAGCCTTTGATTGACATGCAATGGTGCCATTATTTCTTGTTAATAATGAATGAATATTAAAGATTTTGAATATCACATTTTCCTCATCTGAAATCTGTAGGGTAGAGGTAAAGTCCGAGAGAGTTAACTGGAATCTAAAACTTGGAAGTTCATTAATATCTGTAATAAGAAGATTAACAGGGTTTACGTGAGCTGTTTTTTGGGAAGATTTAATTCCTGTTCCACTATGTAATGCTTCATACTTCTCAATAAGAGAAAATAGTTGATTAATTGTAGAGAATAATGATGGATTGATAACATTTATTGTACATGATATCGTTGTTTTGTTCAGTGGAATGTCTTCTGAAACACAAAGTAATACATTGGAGATAATTATAATGTTAATGAGCGGTATACGTAGACTTGTGTCACCGTCAATATCAAATAAAATATTACTAACCGAGAAAGAAATCTCATAATCATTACCCAAATCCTTATCAGATGAAATCACTTCCAAAGATGTTCCGTTGTTAAGGACTGCTACTGACTCCACAGAAGCTTGGATGCTTGAGATCGTCACTTTACCAAAGTTCTTATAATTTAATTGTAAATTCTCAAACTTGACATCTAAAAGATTTAAACATTTTAGTGGATAGTTTATAGGCTCCAATAAGTTTTTAAGGAGTTGCTCAGGCTTAACGCTGTCTGAAATAGGCACAGAACCATTATTTTCAGTTTTATTTACAGCTGCTGGTAGCTCAGGGACATGTACGTTGATACCACTAATTTTTAAATTTGTAGCCCACTGTTTCAAGATAAGTTCCGTTGTATTTAATTCTTTATCGTGATTCTCAATAATGTCCCATTTCATCTGGAAGCCAATATGATTAATTGTATCTTTTGATTTCGACTTCAAGATCTTGTGTAAAAAAAATTCCATCCTAATATAATTATCAGGTTTATGTATAATTAATATTGAAATAAGATTGATATTTAGCTTGATTCCATTTGGAAATATTAATGAAACGTCACGTATGAATGGATTCAAGGTAAAACTCCATTTAAGAAGATATGCCAGTGCATTATTCAATTTAAATTTAAAGGAGTTATCTGTGAAATTAAAGGGTGAGGGATTGCCAGTGTGAGTGGAGTTACTGGATGATTTTTCTTCAAAAAAATGAAGTTCCACATGTTTAATTGAGATTGACGGCCTCCATCCCATATGTATACCTAACTTTCCAATCTTAATTTTAAATTTCTTAGTTGAAAATTGTACATTTCGTATGTGTGTGCCAAAAATGTAGCCGAATGAGAAATCATTCAATGGCAATCTGCTAATTGCAAGCAACCATGATACAATGAAGCTCGCTGATTTTTCAATGATGCAAACGACAACAAAGAGGCAAGCAACAAATATGAGTGCGTTCCAGGCTCCTGTCCTAATATCATTAAGCATATATGTTTTTTTATTATAATGTGTATTGGATTCTATATTACTGGATCCTTTTCAATTGCCATAGACGTTGTATTCAATACGGTGTTGGTTTGAGTTAATGAAGGCGATGAGGGTGTTGACTATATTGTAGATGAAAGATGATAGATCATGTAAACAGATCGATACAAAAATCACGAAAATCGAGGGGATTTTTCAGTAACATCAATCCCTTTGTCAAAAATGGGTTTCTTTTTTTGCCGCGGATGCTTGATTGTTTATTTTTCTTGTTTTTAGTTATTGTCCGGTACGGACAAGTCTCTTTGGAGTTACTTAAGAAATTCAAACCAAAACTAAAAAAATGCTTCCAACCAGATTTGAACTGATGATCTCCACATTACTAGTGTGGCGCCTTACCAACTTGGCCATAGAAGCTATTTTTTATAATTTTTCTAAATTTTCTGTTACATATGCATAATCAATAACATCATATGAAATATAATAACATCTATGAACTGAGTACAAATGATCAAAATAGGAACACCAGCAAGAAGATGTGTAGAATATATGATTCTGTTGAAACGTAATTCATTTTAAAATTTTTTATCATATCAAAAAATCATTTTCTGTGACACCATTAAGCGTTGACAACGACCTGTTACATTTCTATTTCAAAACTGAATTAATAATTACGTCAACAGGTGGTAACGAAAACTTGAGGATCTTTATGCTAGGTACAAAGGGTCTTTTTTATGTTGTTAAATTAAGCCATTTGGTAACCCTAAAACTCTTTTATTACAAGATATTAAATGCAATTGACCAAGTACTACAAACTTCTGTTATCGCGAGTGAGATTAAAAGGATTTAAGGCTTAGATAATAACTTTGAACAACATAACATGTTCATTATGTAGTATAAAAAAAAAGGAAACATGTAATAGGATAATATTCAAAATAAGAGGACTGTGACTAATTTTATACTCCTTAGTCACAGCCCTCACAAGTTCTTAATTCAGTTGAATATATTTGTAATGATATGCAGTTCGATGTGCCCACAGTATTTTTCTACCCAAAATCAATTTTATGGGCAATGGTCAAAACAACCAATAATCGTGTTTGAGATCGGAGTATTGATAAATTATGATCTCATGTTCGAAATATAGGAATCTCTCACCTGACAGTTGCAAAAAGATTTGCCCGTCATATTGAGTACATAATGTATTTGTATAATAATTTGATTGTATTTTCGTCGCCATTACTTTTTAGTACTACGCCGTCCTCATATAGTAAATTATTAACTTTTCTGATCTCTTCCCATTCGTTTTCAGCAAAAGAAGGAAGGTTAAAATTAATCAATGTATTATCAGCACCATTTATCAAAACTTTCATTAGTGCAACCATTGAGTTTCGTTCTTTATCATTAGTTAAGATCACATCCCAATCATTGATCTGGTTAGTCGTTTTAGTTGAGTGAGCTGAATCACGTTTTTCCAGAGACTTCAAAAGAATAGCAAAAAGGTCATCTCCATATTTACTAAATAGATCAGTAGGTATTTCAACGTCTGGTATTTCGAAGTATTGCACGCTTGATATCGAAGGTGGCATGGGAAGCCAAGAATTCACCATTTTCCTATTTTGGTCAAGGATTCTGCAAGAATTGATAACGTATGAGCTTCTGCCTCTCCTCTTATGATTTATGGTAGCATTCAATCGGAGACGGGTTTTTGAAGAAGAGCTTTCTGTGGTTTCGAGATTAAGCTGCATTAACATATCTTTGGGTAGCTTCACCCTCGTAAGCTTTTCTGACCTCATGGGGGCCGAAAGCAAATTGGCAAATAAATTATCTTTCAGATTTAAATTGTGAACATTCGAGGATTTCATAGTTTCCTCATCATCGAAGAACAACTTTTTCCTTTTATCGGACCATCTTTCAAAGCTTATTAGGAGAGGGCTAGTAATTGGGGGTAAATCTAAAGGTGCATGCTTTAATGCAGTCACTCTTGTATCCAATAGCTTTTTGATTGCATTTCCAGCGTGACCCATCGGTTTAACTGTGTATCGTTCTAGCTATTATTTAGGTAAATAGTAAATTGAGGTTTGCTTCTATTTTCTAAACTTTGAAGGACGGCGCATGCACTGAAGAGTATTAGAGTTGAGATAGTACTACTGCAAAAAGAAAATATACATCCATAGAAGATAGGGAATAATTCACTGATCCATTTTTTTATAAAATTCGGATTGGTGTAATGATATAAAAGTATGCATATTCAGTTACATAAGATTGAAGTTGCAATGATTTGGTATGAGCTTTTTTTTAAAATTAATCCTTCTTGTCAGCCTTTTTCTCACCTTTTAAAAGCTTTATAGCAACTTTCACCATTGTAGAAAGCCAAATGGCATTCAAGACATCTAAAATTAAATTTCCACCAACTATCACAACGGAGTCGAATAATATAAACCTTGGATCATTACGAACAGTATAATAATCGTACACGATCATTCCGATTTGGAACCAACCGTAGACAATCCTTGCCAAAAAGAAAATAATCATTAGAAGTAAATTGTTGAATAACAACAAATAATCAATAAATTTATTATTTGATGGCAATAATTTAATACCAAACCATCTGAAATTTAAAAATGGATTCGATAATTCAAACATCATGAAGACTGGGGCGTAATATTGAATATATGGTTTCAATCCAATAAAGTATACTGCAGCAGAAACAATACCATGGAGAACGAAAGCAATAGAAGAATAAAACATTGAAATTACACTATCCCATAGAAAATAACCAATGGCAAAGATACAAACAACTTCCGTATCACGTGTAGTACCAAAGACACGAGCTTCAGAGTCGTAAAATATTTCTGACGACTTAGCAGGGTTGAGCAAGATTGATAATGATGGGTATAAAACAAACACACATTGTAACAAGGAAATGAAATGAATAGAACATTGAATAACAAGAGAATTATATCTCTTCTTTGGACTCTGGTGTTTGTGAAGTTTATGCTTCCTTGTCTTAGCAGAAGTATTCTTCTCCTCCTCTTGATCCCATTGCATCTTCAATTTAACAAATGGTGGGAAAATGATGTACTTCGCAATCAAAAACCACATGTGATAGAACAAAGCAACGTATATGATAGAGTGTAGATTATTCAAAATAGCTGGTGAGCTGACAAGGTTGTTGGATTGGAGGACATCAAGGACATATGTCTTGAAGATGACTGGCTGTGGCAATTCTAACAGACAATCCATGGTTCTATCTAAAATGGAAGCTATTTTGTTCATCTTGACTTCACTTTCTTTTTCAGGATCAAGCAGATGGCTGATTGATGTATCAAATATTTCTCAAATATCTTTTGTAAACAAAGTTTAGTCTTGAGACAGCTGGAGAACAATGTATTAAACAGAAAACGTTGATTATGTAAAAATCTCCAAAATCGCGCGTTCCAAATCTGAAAATGCAATATCGGAACGAATAACTAAATAAATACGTAGTGTCGGATTGTCACCTAAGTCACATAAACATCTATTTTTCTTAAATAATCGTTAGAAATACATATATATGTACACATACATATTTATGATTGTCCAATAAAATAATATGGAGAGATATTATACTTCGTGAAATAAGTCAACTTTATAGAATACAAAATCGTTCAGTTTTAATTTGATTTTGCCCTTTCGTTGGCTTTGGTGGCATCAGAGGTTGCCAAAATCAGAGCAGCTCTTTGTAATTGAATAACATTTGTAATCTGCTTAAAAATGAACCCTGGTAAACTGATCAAAGCAACCCATTTACCAAACGTGTGGTAGTTGTCATAGGCAAACAAATACAAACCACCGTAAAAACTTTCATTGAAAAAACAAATAGTAAACAGAACATCTCTTCTTGTATAGTAAAGATGTAACAACTTAGAAGACTCGTTACTGACATTCTTATGAGAAGTAGTACCGCTACTTAACGTAGCGTACATGTGCATATAATGGCTTGAGATATCGAGAGCCAATAGCAATTGAAAAATAACACACCAGGAAGGAAACTTATAACATAAGAAACATGTCAAACCAGATGTAGTAGATCTATCAGTAACCATATCCAAAACAGCACCTAAAGTACTTACCTGGTTGTACTTTCTAGCCATGGTACCATCAAGCGCATCCAACAAACATGAGATCCCATATACCAACCCAGTAAATACAGGGTAGTTGTGCATTGTAAAGAAAGAAATCACGGCGGTTAAGACACGCATATAACCAATTTGATTTGGAATATACCAGAACACTGTGTTAGCGGTGGTTGATCCAGCTGGCATTTTAGTTGAACTCATCTTAAATAGTAGTATTCAGCCTCTATAGCAATATATTTCGAGCAAATGCTGTATCAATGAAGTGTGAAACAGAATTTCTGAAGCAACCTGATGTAAATATAACACTCTGAATAGTTACGTCTTCAAGTTGGACAAATTTTTCATGGAGATTTGAAGGGGGGTTGTTTACGTATTCAAAAAATTCGACTTCCGCTTGGAAAGAAATTCGCCTCCTTCCAAAGAACACAGAATAACATTGCGACAGCAAAGTTCCTCTGACGATGCGCAATTGATACATATATGTAAATATAGGCGATCCTTAAAGGTGTATTCTATAATATTAGTTTAATTATTCTTACATAATTTCAACACTTATTTCTTCATTTAATATGTAACATTAGGGACTCCTGGAGTCATTTTCAACTTCTTATAATTTCAAACGGTTCAAATTTTCGATGGTTGCTTCCAACCCTTCAATTTCAGCAACACTATTTTCTAATTTAACCTTGTTAGCCTCCTTAGCTTGATCATTTGCTTTAGATTCATAATCCTTACGCCCGATTGTTTGTTCAATATTCTGCTTAGATTTATTAGCCTTTTCTAACTTCTTTTGGACCTTGGCAATTTCGGCTTCAATATCAATATGACCCTTAACCAACAAGTGGACGTTAACATCTGGATTAACAGCCTTCAAGACACACCCTTCTGGAATTTCTGAGCTCTTACGAACAACAGTAACTTCGTCGATGGCCTTAATCATGGAAACAATAGAATCCTTTTGGGAAGTAGTTGTTTCAAAGGATTCATCATGGTTGGATTCAACGTAGACTTTACCGTTTTTGAGGATATTGTATTCGGCTAGTAAAGAACGAGCTTCCTTGGTAACATCCAAGACCAGTTCATATGCATTAGCGGCACTTTCATTATCAAATTCTTGTTCATAGACAGGATAAGAAGCCTTGACAATGGTGTTAGAAGTTTCAGTAGCACGCTTTGGTAGACGTTGCCACAATTCTTCGGAGATAAATGGCATGAATGGGTGAATTAACTTCAAGGCATCTTCAATTAAAGTATACAAAGTATCCTTGGCAGACTTTTGTTCCTCTGGAGAACCTTCTTGAATCAAATACTTAGAATTTTCAATATAGACGTCACAGACCAAGTACCAAAATTCATAAATGGCACTAGTTGAGTTCAAGAAATCACGCTTTTCAAGGGCTTCATTGACAACCTTTGAGGTGGTGGTTAGCTTATGTAAAATCCATTTTTCAACCAAAGATTCCTTACCAGATAGGTGCTTTTCAGCTGGGGGTTGGTAATCATCACCTAATCTCATCAAGGCAAATTTGGTGGCTTGGTAGATCTTGTTACAAAACTTTCTGTAACCTTCCACACGAAGGATATCTAAGTTGATATCACGTCCACCAGTAGTATAAGCACATAAAGCAAATCTCATAGCATCGGTACCACATTGTGGGATACCATTTGGATAAGATTCCTTTTGACCCAACTTAGCCTTTTCAACTTCTCTTGGATCCAAGTTACCTAATAACAACTTGGCATGTAGGTCCTCTAGCTTGATACCACTTATGACATCCAAAGGATCGACAACATTACCCAAAGACTTAGACATCTTACGACCTTGAGCATCACGGACTAAAGAATGACAGAAAACTTCCTTGAATGGAACTGAACCAGTTAACTTTAGACCTAATAAGATCATTCTACTAACCCAGAAGAATAAAATATCCCAACCGGTTTCCAACATAGAGAATGGGTAAAAGTGTTCTAGGTCAGCTGTCTTTTCTGGCCATCCTAAAGTTGAAAATGGCCATAGACCAGAAGAGAACCAAGTATCTAAAACATCTTCGTCCTGTTCCAAAGTGAATTTTTCGTTAGGGTATTTAGCCTTAGCTTTTTCTTCTGCTTCAGCAAGGTTTCTACCGGCAACCCAAAAGGTGCCATCATTTCTATCATCTTCTCTACCTTCGATCTTGATGAAATAAACTGGACAACGGTGACCCCACCATAGTTGTCTTGAGATACACCAGTCTTGAATATTTTCTAACCAGTGGAAATACTCAGCTTCGGAAGATTTTGGTGTAATAGTGACTTCACCATTCTTGACGACCTTAATAGCTTCCTTAGCCATATCGCCTTGAGCAACCCACCATTGAGGTTTTAATAATGGTTCGATGATATCACCAGATCTTGAACAAGTTGGAATAGTCATTTCATTGTCTTCTTGACCAATATATAGGCCCATCTCTTTTAATTTTTCAATGACAGCCTTTCTAGCGTCAAATCTCCTCATACCTTCCCATTCTGGACCACAGTTTTCATTTAATAAACCATTATCAGTCAAAATATTAATGAATTCTAAGTTATGACGCTTACCGGTTTGGTAATCGTTTTGGTCGTGTGCTGGAGTAATCTTCACGGCACCTGTACCGAATTCCATATCAACGGCTTCCTTATCTAAGACAATAGGCAACTTTCTTGGTAAGAATGGATGTTGAACAAATTTGCCATGCAAGTGAGTGTAACGTGGATCATCTGGGTGAACAGCAATGGCTGTATCACCAAACAAAGTTTCTGGTCTTGTGGTGGCAATAATTAATTTTTCACCAGTTTCAGAATCAGCAACTGGATAGGCGAATGATGTTAAGACACCAAACTCGACCTTTTCATCATAATTAGGAACACTTAACAAAGTTCTACCTTTAACATCCTTGTTTTCGACTTCCAAGTTTGAAATGGCAGTGTTCAATTTAACAGACCAATTGACCAATCTTGAAGCACGATAAATAGTACCATCGTCGTGTAATCTAACGAAAGCCTCAACGACCGCATTAGTTAATTTTGGATCTAAAGTGAAAGCTTCACGAGTCCAATCGTAAGATGCACCTAGATTCTTAATTTGGTTCTTAATTCTGTTATGATATTCATCCTTCCACTCCCAAACTTTATTGACAAATTCAGTTCTACCATAATCGTGTCTAGTTTTCTTTTCCTTAGCCCACATTTGCTTTTCCACGACGGATTGGGTAGCAATACCAGCATGATCGAAACCCGGCAAGAATAAAACAGTTTTCCCCTTCATTCTATTATATCTGATCAAAGAATCTTGAATAGAAATAGTTAATGCATGTCCGATATGTAAGGCACCTGTAACATTTGGTGGTGGACATGGAATACAAAATAGACCCTCAGGTTTGATTTCACCGTCTTCAGTGAATTCTGGCTCAAAAAAACCCGATTTCACCCACCAGTCATACCATGAACTTTCGACATTGGCAGGATTGTAAGATTTCAAAGATGGGTCATCAAGGGAAACCAATACTTTCTTTTCACCTGGAACTGTTTTATCAACAAATTCAGGGATTGGTTCAGCTTCCTTCTTTGGTTTCTTGGCCTTCTTCTGAGGATTAGCAGTAGCAGCAGCAGCCTTTTTCTTAGCTTGCTTAGCAGCGAATTTCAAAAGCTTTTCAGCCTTCTTTTTTTCCTTTTCAATTTCCTTTGGAGTCTTTGCAGTACCATCTTCCTTCAATGGGTTAATGATTGGTTCACCCGTGGTTGGGTCTACTGGTGGTAATCCATCTAAGTCAGCCATGTCTGAAGGGATTAAAATAAACGTGATTCTATAGAGTTTCAAGAAGTAATGTCCACTAAGAATGAGTCCCAATTGATCAATTTAATCATTTGTAGACAGTTGTTAAACTATTTGGACTCATTTCCTCGAGAACGCGTTAATGGGAAAAATTTTCCTGAAAAAGAAAAATTATTTCAGAACCATTGTGACACATTGGCTCTTTGAAAAATTATGGACTCCCTGTTGAAATGGATATACAATGTAAGGAAGTAACATTAATGAACATTCTATTTTTAATTCAGTTGTAATTTACAGAATATTCCTTTCAATCTTGCCTCTTATCTTAACATGAACAGTCTGCTCAGGGAAAGGTGATAATGCTTTAACAAGCGACAGGGTAAATCCAGAAAAATTTTCAAACTCAATCTCATCTCATCGCCTTTGTATGTAAAATGGTTTAACTATGCAATGGGTGACTGAAACAATTAACTTTCTTACAGACTATATTATCGAGATTAATAAGACATTTTCCACCACGACATGTCTCGTATTATTGTGAAAGGTTTACCAAGTTTTTTAACAGATGATAATTTGAAGCAGCATTTCGAGAAAAGATTGAATCAGACTCATAAGAATGAACCCATCAATAGTTTGATCACTGATGTCAAGATCCTTAGAAATAGAGAAGGTGAAAGTAGAAAATTTGCCTTTATTGGGTATCACAATGAAGAAGATGCATTTGATGCAGTCAATTATTTCAATGGGTCCTATATTAATACTGCCAAATTAGAAGTATCGATGGCTAAAAGTTTCGCTGATCCAAGAGTTCCACAACCAATGAAAGAAAGGAAGAGAGAGGCATTAAAACGATTTAGGGAAAAGGAGGAAAGATTACTAGCTGAATCAGATAAGAAAAAGCAAAAAGTAAAGGAGAAGGAAAGAAGACTATCTATCGATGCTGAAATTTCGAAGAACAAGCAATTACAAGAGTTTATTGAAACAATGAAGCCAAGTTCTCAAGTACCTTCCTGGGAAAAACCAGTATCTCATAAAAATGCTGAAGAAGATAATGAGGAATCAAGCAATCCACTTTTGGCTCTTCTTAATAACGGAGATGACGATAAGAAACCACTTCTTAAGGAAAATGAAAGTGATGATGAATATGCTGACTTCAACAAAGACCAAAAAGATGAACAAGAAGATGAACCTATGATGAAATTGGATGACCTAAACACAACTGAAACTACAGAAAAAAAAACTAGAGAAGATGATCATCTCGCACAAGATGAAAAAGTTTCTGATCTTAATTGGTTTAAACAACGTCGTGTAAGGATTAGAGAAGGTGAGAGTGAAGCAGCCAAGCCTTCCAGTTTATCGAAAGAAGGAAATACTGAAGGAAATGCATCATTGAAAGAGAATACTGATTCAGAAAATAAGAACGATGAAGAAGAAAAGAAGGAAGAGCAAGAACCACAACAAACTCCAGAGGATATTGCAATGGAAAAGATAAGTAAAACAGGCCGTCTTTTTCTTCGTAATATTCTTTACACTACTACCGAGGATGACTTCAGGAAACTTTTCGGTCCCTTCGGTGAATTGGAAGAAGTTCATGTTGCATTAGATACTAGAACAGGTAAATCAAAAGGGTTTGCTTATATTCTATTCAAAGATCCAAAAGAGGCTGTTCAAGCCTATATTGAGCTAGATAAACAGATTTTTCAAGGTAGACTTTTACACATTCTTCCTGCCGATGCTAAGAAATCTCATCGTCTTGATGAATTCGATTTGAAAAATATGCCATTGAAGAAGCAACGGGAATTGAAAAAGAAAGATAATGCCTCAAGGCAGACATTTTCATGGAACTCCTTATATATGAATCAGGATGCTGTCCTTGGAAGTGTTGCCGCCAAATTGGGATTAAAGAAATCTGATTTAATTGATCCTGAAAGTTCGAATTCTGCTGTTAAACAGGCTCTAGCTGAAGCTCATATAATTGGTGATGTTAGAAAATATTTTGAATCTAAAGGTGTTGATTTGACGAAATTTGCCCAAACAAAATCACCAGAACAAAGAGATGCAAAAGTGATTCTTGTTAAGAATTTTCCATACGGAACAACAAGAGAGGAAATCGGAGAATTATTTTTGCCATTTGGTAAACTGAAAAGATTACTAATGCCACCATCAGGTACAATAGCCATTGTGGAATATAGAGATACAACCTCAGGGAGGAGTGCCTTTACAAAATTAGCATTTAAGAGATTTAAGGATGGTATTATTTATTTAGAAAAGGGACCAAAAGATTGTTTTACAAGAGACGCAGAACCTGCTGATCTTATTGAAGCTGACGCTCCTGAAGAAAATGTTGTGGAGGTGAAGGATACCGTAAAAGAAATAATGGATAGCACTGATAAAACCAGCAATGAGGAACATGAAGACGAACATGTTGCCGATGGCCCTACAGTTTCTATATTTATCAAGAATCTGAATTTTACTACTACCAGTGTGGAACTATCTAAAAGATTCAAGACTTTCAGTGGATTCGTTGTTGCGCAAGTTAAGACTAAACCTGATCCAAAGCACGCAGATAAGACTTTATCTATGGGTTTCGGATTTGCTGAATTTAGAACTAAAGAACAAGCTAATGCAGTTATCTCAGCATTGGACGGGACGGTAATAGATGGACATAGAATTCAATTAAAATTATCTCATAGACAGGGTTCTTCTAATACTACTAGCAGTGCTAAGGGTAAGAAGATTAAGAGTGGTAAGATTATTGTGAAGAATTTACCATTTGAAGCTACAAGAAAGGATGTATTTGAATTGTTTAATTCGTTCGGACAATTGAAATCCGTGAGAGTTCCAAAGAAGTTTGATAAGTCTGCCAGAGGTTTTGCATTTGTTGAATTCTTATTGCCTAAAGAAGCTGAAAATGCTATGGATCAATTACAAGGTGTTCATTTATTAGGGCGTAGGTTAGTTATGCAATACGCCCAGGAAGAAGCAGCAGATGCCGAAGAAGAGATTGCTCGTATGACCAAGAAAGTTAAGAAACAAGTTGTATCTAGTGAATTGGCTGCCTTAAGAAACAGCGGTGGTAGAAAGAAGCTAGAATTAGAAGATGACGAGAATGATGGACTAAATGGGTTTTGAAAGTAATAGAAAATAAATAATGCATATATTATATTGTAAGTTATAAAATAAATATATTTTAAATTGAACTTATATTTATAAAAAGTTTCATGTTTACATGTGTCCATATTTTTTTCTGTATGACAATTTCAGTAGAAAGTGGCAAATGGATCTGAATGCTCTGAACCATTATACAATATACCACTTAGTCCTTTTTGCCCATTTCTATGCCTGAATGTAAACCCTACCAGTTTTGAATCGACTGCTGAATCATCTACCATAGAAGAAAGTTTATTTTGTCTTTTGAAAACATCAGCGTACTTTGCCATATCAGCTTCATTGGTAAAATCATCGAAATAACCTGCATCTGTTTCACTATCTAATTGAGGAGTAAAAGGTGGTGCGGATTGTCTTAAAGTATTAAAATTCACTTCTGCAAAATAGGGCATTCTCTTAATATGTTCAAAGGATCTTAATCTATTTATTGGATCAGCGATCAATCTGGTTATTATATCCCATGTTCTATCTGAGAATGCAGGCCTTCCATTATCTAGTACTGGTCTCCTCAGCGTTTTCTTCCAATGCCTCAAATTTTCATATGTTTCATTAGTAGAAGAACCACTAAATGGGGTATAACCAACTAAACTCTCAAAAAGCATACAGCCCAAAGACCAATAATCGACAGTAAAGTCATATTTCTTACCTTCTAAAACTTCTAAAGCCATATAATCTGGAGAACCGACCATGGAATTAGCATAGTTTACCTCGGTTTGCCTTAAATGAGTGTACATTTTTCTTCTATCTTCAATGGATTTCTCAGTGAACGCTGGAAATTCTAAATTTTTAACTTCTTCCAATCTTATTTTCATACTTTGAATTCTTTCAGTAGATATAGTACCGGCAGCGAGACCAAAATCAGTCAGTTTTATATGACCTTCTGAGTCAATTAAAAAATTTTCTGGCTTTAGATCTCTATGAGTATAACCTAATTCATGTAGGGCGTTCACAGCACAAAACATTTCACTAATGTAAAATCTGGCGTGTGTATTTCTCAAAAATCTAGTATTTATAAGTAGCGTACGGAAATCTCCACCTGGCACAAACTCCATTGCCAAATATAGACTTTCCGTATCTTGGAACGCATATAATAGTTTAACCAACCAATCTGATCTAGTCGTGGTCAATATATCTCTTTCGGTTAAGACATGGTTAGTTTCATTTAATTTGAATAAGAGCTTCTTGTTCAATATCTTTAGAGCACAAACTTCTTTAGTATCTCTCTTTCTTGCCAAATAAACTTGGCCATATCCACCTTGTCCTACTTGTGTAATCATTTCAAAATCTTTATTCTTAGGTTTCAGCCTTCTTTTTCTCAGGACATCATGCTCCTGTTGTAAATATGCCGTCCATTCATTATTCAATTCTTCAGTGGAGAGAGAGTTTTGGTTACGTTCCAAATAATTTAAAACACTTTTTGTTCTCTGTCTTCTACTTATAACATAATCAAACATATCACAATAATAATCCAAGAAATACATCTGACAAACATTAACAATTCTCTTGGTATCATTAGAGAGGGCCTTCTTATAAAAGTCATGGGGTAATTTTTTAGGAGAATTCTTTAACTCCGTTTCATCAGCAGTGAACCTTTTGGTTTTTATTTGGAGAAGGCGATGGCGATAGCGACGATCTATTTTCTTTATTTGCCCTTGTTGGTGTTACAGATACAAAACGAGCATTAGGTTTGTTTAGACCCAATTGGTTCAAATTGCCAACCAGTTGATCCACATCTTTATCTGATCTAGGGAACATATTCTTTTTCTCTTTCTCGCTAATTAACGATAAATTTTCTTTTTATTTCTTAGTAAAGCAACTCTTGACAGCTATGAAGGTAGCGTTTTGAATACTAGATGCTTTGTTATGTTTTGTGCTCATTTGATCAGAGTAGAGATGTTTTTTCTTTGTTGTCCCATTTGATTTTGAATCTTCGCCTCGAGGGAAAAGCTTGAATTTTCGCGAAGGGAATACCGGCACAAAACCCAGGTGCATTTCATGACCGGGAAATTGCCATCTATTGAATTTTGGCTTGACTAAAGTCAACCTTTCTTTTATAAAATCAAGGAATCATGGCTTTTATTGGGGGTCTTACATGCTTACTATAAAGAAATGCAGGGAAATATAATCCCAATGTCTCGAATTGGCTTTGAGGAGATGAACCTCGTTACCTTTAACGATCAGCTTGTAATTTTAACCCAGAGATACGGACAACCTCCTACTAGGGACCCCAAGAAATGTTAATTAATAAAGTAAATTGATGGTGAATAACAGCAAACGTTGCACTTTATTTCTTGTTTACCACTGCCAACTTAGCCGCTGTTCTGAAAGTAAATAGTCCGTGCGACAAGATAAAGAAACTGAAAAAAAAATATCAAATTTTTTTCAGATGAGATGGACTATAAGATTTTGTCCTAGGAAACACACTATGAAGTAAAGAGTGACATATTAACTGCAGAAGATATTCAGTATCAGTTGGTAAACTCGAGAAAGAGAACTCACCATGTCGAACATCGTCGGAATTGAATATAACCGTGTAAACAACACCACATCTAATGACTTCCCAGGGTTTTCACCTGATGGTTCTAATGCCTGGGATGTTGAAAAATTCAGAAATACCTTCAAAGTTGAAATATCGTCCTTAAATGAAAGAGAGGCCAATTTTGATCTTATTAATATTGATACTTCGATCGCAAATGCGTTCCGTCGTATCATGATCTCAGAAGTACCTGCTGTTGCCGCTGAATACGTCTATTTTTTAAATAATACTTCAGTTATTCAAGATGAAGTGTTAGCTCATAGAATTGGGTTAATCCCATTGAAGGTCGATCCAGATTTATTAACTTGGGTTGATAATGAATTACCAGATGAGGAAAAATTTAATGATACAAATACTATTGTCTTAACTTTAAATGTCAAATGTACCAGAAATCCTGATGCTCCAAAGGATGCTACTGATCCTAAGATTCTTTACAGAAACTCCAGCGTTTATGCCTCTGATTTGAAGTTTGAACCTCAAGGGAAACAAATAGAAACTTTTGCTGGAACACCAGTGGTACCATGTGATCAAGATATCTTATTAGCTAAACTAAGGCCAGGCCAAGAAATCTCTTTAAGAGCTCATTGTATCCTAGGTACTGGTGGAGATCATGCCAAATTTTCACCTGTGTCTACTGCATCTTACAGATTATTACCTCATATTAATATTACGAAACCAATTAAGGGTGAATTAGCAGAAAAATTCCAAAAATGTTTCTTACCTGGTGTTATTGGTATTGATAATGCAAGTGGGGAAGCATTTGTTAAAGATGCAAGAAAGGATACTGTATCGAGAGAAGTTTTGAGACATGAGGAATTTAATGATAAAGTCAAGTTAGGTAGAATAAGAGATCACTTTATCTTTAATGTCGAAAGTACTGGTGCAATGACACCAGAAGAAATATTTTTTAAGTCTGTCAGAATTTTGAAAAACAAAGCAGAATATTTGAAAAATTGTCCAATTACTCAATAGATTGTACACCCATGCTTGCATCTATAATAAAACAACATCCGCACGTAGAACCTATGTAAATTTAGACTATATAAAAATTTAATAAAGTACAACAAGATTAAGATTTTAAAAACACCTAAGTGTTACCTTCATAAAGAGCACAATTTGCTATATATGTTTATCTGATATGTTTATGCTGTATCGTTTATTATTAGACTTCTCCAAAAGGTTCTTCCACGTCTTCTTCAGTTGGAGATAGAAGACAAGTTAAAGAGAAATTAAGATCAATGTTTGTCAGAAATACATTTCCATCAAATCCGTCGCTTATTTCTTCCCTTTGGTCTTGTATCGGAGCTTGTTTATCTAAATTAGTGAAATTGACACATGTTAAGGTGAAGAGTGAAAATTGAACTAACAATATCAAAAAATCAAATAAAATACTTCCTAAATTTCCTGAGAAATTGGTTCTAGGTAATGATTGTCCAATCATTTGCAAATATATTCCAGAGCCATGTCTTTCCCCTTGTATTACTCCATTTCCATTATTGAAGGGCGATGCGATGTTCTTGAGGTCCTCTTCATCTAATTTACTACCATTCGAAACAGCACTTAAATAATCCGTAGGATATATTATAGTGAATATTATAAAAATTAAATTCAAGGTAAAGGAACTGTGAAATATCATTTTCCTTATCTTCAACTTCAGCGTTTGCACCTCGGCTTCTTCCATGAATTCTGAAACTGTAGCATCCAATCCACTCCCAGGGAATGCTCCAGGCATGTTATTTTGTCCTTCGCCCTGATTATCACCAGTATTTTCATTATCTGTTTCATTACCACTCGTAAACCTTGAACTTATAAATCCAGAGACGTTAGATGTATGAACCATTTGTCTCAATTGCGAATCATCAGGAAACGGAGTAAATAGTAATGCCATAACTAAAGCTCGAACGACCAGTGCCACTATCGTAGTACCATATTTAACATACTGAATAACGATGAGAATACAGCCCAGAGCGTAGAATTGATGTGCCAATTGTCTTTGAAAATGTTTTTTCCTCAGGAGATAGCTTGCTTTATTCCTCTCAGCTTTTGAAGCCCTGGAATTGGGACTGAAAATGGCAACTTCTGTATTTGAATTCATTATGTTGTGTATTTCTATATACTGGAGAATTACTTGAAACCCATTAAATAGAAAAATATGAATTCTTATGGGTGGTGTATGTGTATCCCTATTATAGCGTAGAGCTGATCGTGTTAACTTTCATTCCCAATATGGGTTATTCTTTTCCAATAGTGTTGAACTTTAAAAAAAATGCCACCTGCCAGAATTGAACTAGCGACCTCTGCATTACAAGTGCAGCGCTCTACCACTAAGCTAAGGAGGCAAACGTACATTTTTTGGAAAATGGTCACATCCATGCCCTTTATGTATAAAGATTAAAATATTAGTTCAACCTCTCAAATGACAAGAAAGAGAGTTTAAACTAACCTATAGTGAAGGTTTTGCATTAACCTTCAGATGTAATTTTTTTTGAAAGGAATTTAGTAGTAGAGAAGGGAGAGCACGTGACTAAAATGACCAGTGCATCGACTCCGAACAGTTCTTCTCGCTGAAAAGTCAACAATCTGTAGCAACATTTCATGCTTACTTACTATGATGAATTCTACATATACATTTAGTATTTCGAAAAATTATCATTGACTCTGTACAAGATCTATAGCATTTGCTATTAGAATAATGTCCAGCAACATAACGTTATTATAGCCCAAAGTACAAGCCAATTTTATTCACAACAATTCCGGTAAATATCGATTACCTCTATATGCTATTGGTCATCTTTTCAAACGGAAGAGGGTTAAATTACGTATCCGGTCTTTCTTGCTTACCGCAAGCGATATGATTGTTCCTTAGCTTCAAAAAACGGTAGTGGAAGCACACGCTCATGTTTCTTTGCTAAGGAAGAGATTCTCGATCAAGCAAATGATTTCTTTTACGGTAACAATAGATAGTTGAAAGAAATTTAGGCCACTAAGGTTCCTCAATTTGAAACATGCAAATTATTCAATATCCCTAGATTTACCTTTTAACGTTTCTTTAGTGATAACGAAGGACGTTGTCGTAACCAAGAGAACAAACACCAAAAACGATATTTGAGTGAGGACGATTTTTGTTACATACAACAAGACATTGAATTCCACGATTTAGGTAACAATTTTGATAATATTGAAATATTTTCCGATTATTTGAAGGAATTCTCAAAGAAGAAGAAGTTCTCCTGTTTAGCTGCAAAGAAATTGAGAGAGAACATTGAAAGATTGGACTATAACAATGAATTGGTAAATGAGGGAAATTTTATAAAGAATCTTGACATTTTTTATCAAATCCTTAGTCACCTCCCTGTTGATTCAAGAAGAGAATTACTTGATCTTTATTCAAACATCTTGAATGAAGGATTATCGAAAGTTATGGACGAGTTAAAAGCAAAATAGCAAAATATTCAGCAAGTCTTTCTACTAAGACAAAATGTAGAATTTGTGCGCAATTGGAAAATTTGCCGAATACATGATTGAGAAATGGACGTTAAACTCGACCGGTAAATCAATTTTGTTAGAATTTATCATACTAATGAGATTTGTAATCCTGAAAAAAGTTTCAAATCTGGTTAGATGGAAATAGAATTATAAGATGATACCAATGTTATAATGCTAATGAAACTTCTTCTAAGAAGTTATGTTGTTCTCTTACCTTCTTGCACATAAATAAAGCTTCTGCAACAATTGTCGTACTATGTTTCAAGGCAAAAATTGGACTAAAAATTACCCCCATTGAACAATTGAAACTTACCAACCCCAGTTTCCCTATCCACATTATCGCATTGATTTTACGGAGTTTTCTATGATAGAAGTTCTATTTGAAACGTTACTTAGATTGATTCAGGAATTATTTGGAAACCCGTGCACCATTGATGTGTCACTCATGTTGCCTGACGTATATATGCCGTCGGAAAAGAATCTTATCTCCATTGGAAATAGGGTGTAATCCAGATATGCATAAGCGGACGTGCCTAAAACAGTGTAAGAATAGAAGGCGGTCCGTGCAATCTTCATAATGACGTTCTCGCTAATTATAATGAAGAAGAAGGTGCAATGCTTGAAAACTATACACCAGAAATTACTAGTCGTTTAGCATGGAGTTTGATCCATCAACGTTCACAGTTTAACTGCGGCTCTAATTCATAACAGGAAAAATTGGAGGTGTAAATATGGCAACGGAGAATCTAAGTAAAGTTTAATGTGTTACTGATACTGGAATGTTGCCTGAGTTACTGGGCAGACCTTAACCACAGAATTTCTTTCCTACAAAACTTTTTTTGAAATTTTTTTTATGGTAAGTCTCTAAGTACTTAAGTCTTTTCAGGTTAACATGTAATTATAAACTGGTATATAAATGGAGAAATGAAAAGCTTGTTTCATATACTGGGATGTAGGATGTAAAAAAGTTCACTCATTTTTTGGTGGAAAATTCTTTGAAACTTATAAGCAAAATGAATTTTAATCAGGTTACTTCTACATTCGAAGTTTCATCAGATCATGTACCAGCAAATGATAGTGGAAAAGTTGAATTAACTGGTAAAGCTTCAGCTATAAAAATAAATGAGCTCTCTAGTTCAGCTGCCAGCAGTACTATTGGCTCTGAATATATTGAGAATTCCGGTGTCCATAACGCCGAGATCTATTGCAAGTATTATTCTCATCCAATTAAAAGAATTATGGTCTTCTCATCGCTGTTTTTGATTGCATTTGCTTATGGTCTGGATAATTCTGTTCGGACCACGTATCAGACAATGGCCACATCATCCTATTCCCAGCATTCATTACTTTCAACAGTGACTTGCATTAAGAAAGTTATATCTGCTGCTGCACAACTATGGTTCGCTAGGTCTGCAGATATGTTTGGTAGACCAACAATTTTGACTATATCCATTATATTTTATGTCATTGGTACAATTATTGAATGTAGAGCATTTGATGTTTCAAGGTACGCCGCTGGTGCGTGTATCTTTTCATTAGGTCATGCTGGTATTGTACTGGTCTCTGAACTTTATGTTGCTGACTTCTCAAATTTAAACTGGAGAGTTACAGCTGCTGCTGCTCAAGTTTTACCAAACGTGATTACGACATGGATCAGTGGAAATATAACAGGTGCTATAGACAAAAACTGGGAATGGGGGATTGGTATGTGGGCTTTTATTTTCCCATTGTCATGTGTTCCACTAATCATTTGCATCATCCATATGAGATATCTAGCAAGGAAAAATAATGAAAATTTAAAGGTAGTATTCCAAAAACCAAACTACATGACGTGGAAAGAATACTGCATTGACATTTTTTTTTGGAAATTGGATATCATAGGGTTAATATTATTAGTTGCATTCTTTAGCCTGATCCTCGTTCCATTTACGCTGGCTGGTAGTCTCACGTGGAAGAGCCCAAAAATTATTGTTCCTGAAGTCCTAGGTTGGGTACTTGCAATCCCGTTATATCTTATTTGGGAGTTGAAATATGCTAGGTATCCATTAACTCCATGGAATTCCATTAAGGACCGAGGTATTTGGGCTCCATTAATAATAAACCTTTTCCAAGAATTTGCGTATTATATGCAAAACACTTACATGCTTACTGTCCTACTTGTTGCCGTTGGCCAATCAAAGAAATCGGCTACCAGAATTATAAAGTTTTACTCATTTGTTGGGGTATTAACTGCGTTCTTTCTCGGTTTCGTGGTTGCAAAAGTAAGAAGAACCAAAGAATTTATAGCCTTAGGTATTGGTATTTGGTTTGTCGCTTTCGGTTTGTTAGAACATTATGAAGGCGGGTTGGGAGCCAGGGCTGGTATTATTGCTGCAATTTGTATCTTAGGGTTTGGTAATGGATTCCTTAAATTTCCTTGTAGAGCTTCGATTCAAGCAGCAGCAAATAGTCATGCAATGATGGGTATTGCCACCTCATTGTTTCAAGCTGTAGGAAGTATTGGAACTGCCTTCGGTTCTGCAGTTGCAGGTGGTATCTGGTCCAACGTTTTACCTGGAGAAATTAATAAACGTATCACAAATAACTCAACATTAGCAACGTATGCGTATGGTTCTCCTACCAAGTTCATTAAACAATATGGCTGGGAAACCACTGAGAGACAGGCAGTTGTAAGTGCTTATAAAGTTGTTGAAAGGTTGATGGCAATTGTTGGCCTGTGTCTGTTAGTTCCAATGTTGGTTGCGTCCATTTTCTTAAGGAATAGGAGACTGGAAGATGTTGTCTCTTTTGATAAACTAGATGAAACGTTTGACGAAAAGAGTACAGATGATGAAGAGGTTGTGAGGATTAAACGTTAAACAATTTTACAAGTTTTTGACTAGTTAAGATTGGGTCCCGTCCCCCTTCGATGGAAACAATATTTTTACATGTTTTTAAGCTCAACCTTTATAAGGCATCACTAGTTCATTTATATTATTTTTTTTTGTTTCAGTAATATTAATATATAGAGATTTTTTTATTCTTTAATTTGGAGTTATATACCTTTATACCTATGCTACATGATCAGTACCAGTAAGCCTAACAGCAGCACCATATTTTTGTAATTTTGTTAACAACCCATCACCTTGCTTAACTAACAAATGATATTGAGCATTTTTATTATCTGGTCTATTGGTTTCCACGATTCCATTAACTCTATCAATGACACAATTCAATTGTTTATTTGGAATGAACTTACCCAAATCATTATCTAGAAATTCTACGGAGACACCAAATGCACTTGCCATAGATTTCAACGATAAAGTCTTGTATGAATCCAATAATTGAGCGTAAACTTTTCTTCTCATTTCTCTGACGAAGAAATCAGCATGTTTATTCAAATATTTACAAGGTATTAACACATTGTCGTAAGTTTCCAACAAATATGGGAAATAACTTGCATAATCTGATGTGTACATGGAGATGGTTAAAGATGAAATTGATTGTAATGCAGATGTAGTGGTCAATAAGGACAATAATTCAGGTGAATCAATAATCTTAGATTTCAAATCAGTTCTCTCTAGGGCGAATAAACCAGCCACTGAAGCATACGTGGCAATCTTTTCATATGTGGTAAGTTCCACTGATGTGAAAGTAGCCAAAGAATCCACTAATAATGCAGCAGCATCCTTAAAATTCCTTACTGCAAGACAATGAATCCCCTTATAGGTCTTGTATCTATTTCTTCTTTCCCAATCACCACCTTTTTCAATCATGGTATTCACTTGTTCCAATTTTTCCTTAACGTAATTCTGATCATTATAAAAGAACCCCATTCTAGTGACGGTAAGCATAATATCGATCTTTGCCCCCGTGGAAATAGCCATATTAATTGCCTTTCCCTCCAACACGGATTCCATTTGTTCTCTGTCCCCAATTTGAGCATAATATTCCCCCAATTTAATAAAGCATTGAGCTCTTTCCAATTCTCCTTCATCGTCTTCCTCCGATTTCTTTATCATTTCGTTCAATTCCTTAATACGGTCGTCATTTCTAGCGACTAAAGTGTTATAGAAAGTCTCATCCCAACTCAAAACTTGTAATTTTTCCACCAAATACTTATAATATGGGGCCATGTCCTCCTTATCGATGGCAGCGAGAATGGTCTTTGTTGTTTCATCGAGCTGTTCAGGTGAGAGACGAGTCTTTTGCGTTAAGGTGAATGCCGTTTCTGATACTTCAAAATTAGGGACCTTGTTCACTGTTGGGTCCTGGTATTGTTTCTTAGTTTCTTGTTCTTCTTCGTCCTGGGACATAGTTCGTTTTTGGTTTGGTTTGTTGGTCTTTAGGTTAAGGTGGCAAATTTTGGAAGGGATCTCTTCTTATTTTCCATTTTTTGGTATTTAAACATTGAAGCGAGGGAAAAGTTCATAGAATACGAGAGAACAGAACAAACAAACCAAGAAACAAAGAAGCAAACAAACAAGAACTTAATGTCAGTTGTTCATGCTAACAATACACGAGAATACCCCTTCAAGTTTGAGCCCTTCCTCAGACAGGAATACTCATTTGGCTTAGATCCAGATCGTCCAACATGTCCCGATTTTGATTACTCGGTGGGTGTATCATCTTGTCCCCGGGGTAATTTATGTCCCATGAAACACAATTTGGGGATATTCCAAAACAAGATTGTCTGTAAGCATTGGCTACGAGGGCTATGTAAGAAGAACGATCAATGTGAGTTCTTGCACGAGTATAATTTGAGAAAGATGCCTGAATGTGTATTCTTCAGCAAGAACGGGTATTGTACTCAAGGTGCAGAATGCCCCTACTTACACATCGACCCGCAGAGCAAGATCCCCAACTGTGAGGATTACGATCTGGGGTTCTGTCCATTGGGACAGGAGTGCAAGAGGAAACACATCAAGAAGACGTTGTGTCAACGGTACATCAACGGGTTCTGCCCGCTGGGGCCCGAGTGTGAGCAGACGCATGTGTCGTTCGACGTGAACGTGTTTGGGGTCATAGAGGACCTGGACCACTACCGGATCAAGAGGGACGACGAGATCAACACCAAGAAGATGGATGAAGAGAAGGAGAGAAGATTGAACGCTATTATCAATGGGGAGATCGACACGTAGGGTAACCGCGCGGCTGTGCACCAAGAGACATTATTGGTGGACACATTCATTCATTCCATTGACAGAACAATCGACTCGTTTCGTTTCGTTTATAAGGAAGAATCCTCTCTTGTTCTCCCCTTCCCTTCTCTCCTCTCCTTTCTTCTCTTCTCTTCTCGTCTCTCCTGCCCTCTCCTTAATCAACAACACAACTAACTATGCACAAGACCTACTCATTGAGAAACGCAAAGGCTCCAACTCAATCCCAACTACAGAATCCACCACCTCCACCAGCAACCACCAAATCAAGATTTTTCGGTAAGGGGGGTCTGGCCTATAATTTCCGTACCAGGACTGCTGGGTCCTTTGGTCCGGAATTATCAAGGAAACTATCTCAACTGGTCAAGATCGACAAAAATTTGATGAGATCCATGGAAGTAGCCTCCATGGAGAGACGTGATGCAGCCAGATTTTTGTCTCAATGGGGGTTGGAGAACGATGATGATGTATCTGATATTACAGATAAATTAGGGGTCCTCATTTACGAAATTAGTGAGTTGGATGACCAATTCATCGATAGGTACGACCAGTACCGTCTAACTTTGAAATCAATAAGAGATATCGAGTCTTCCATTCAACCTTCCAAGGATAGAATGGAAAGAATTAATGAAAAAATCGCTTATTGGCATTATAAGGATCCTCAATCTCAAAAGATTGAAGTCTTAGAACAAGAATTGGTTAGGGCAGAAGCTGAAGAATTGGTTGCAGAGGCGCAATTATCTAATATTACCAGATCAAAATTAAGATCTGCATTCTATTATCAATTCGATTCTTTAATTGAACATTCAGAAAAAGTGGCTTTGATTGCAGGGTATGCTAATGCTTTATTGGAATTATTGGATGATTCCCCAGTGACACCAGGTGAAACAAGACCCGCATATGATGGATATGAGGCAACAAAGCAAATTATTGTTGACGCTGAAAATGCTTTGAATGATTGGACTTTGGATTACGCTCAAGTGAAACCAAATCTTAGTCTAAAGCAAAATCAAGAAATGAGGGGTCAATTCTATGAAGAAGATGAAGAAGATCTACCTGAAACTGAGAATGTCATTGTGACGGAACATGTGACAAAGATAACCGAACCAGTAGATTTGAGACCTTCAGAAGAAGCAACTTAATTTCGTGTCCCCCCCTCTCTTTTAATGTTCTTTTTTTTATTTCGTTTATTTGACTCTAATTTTAATTTGGATATCCCCAACATCAAGTTTAATAATGTCTATTAGTATTTCTATTTAAATTAACTTTATATCTTTTTAATTTTCAATAATTTAATACTTTCGCCAAGTCGCCGCTTCGTGTTTTCAATGTTTAACATCATTTCTCATTTCACAATTTATACAGTATATACAATCAAACTATATAGAACAATCGCAAAAGCATATTCATTGTAATAGCTTACATAGTCACATTTATTGACAGGGACTCTTTTGCTCTTTTTTTAAATGACACAGACAACCTCCAACAACAACAATAATGAACTGGATACAGAACTATCGAAAAATCTAGCCAAATATTCGTTACTGCTAGATAAATTATCCACATCATCGCAAGTGGACAAACTATCCATAATAATTGAAAATGATCGTACCAACCAACAAACCAAATTGAACAATTTCATCCAAGAATCACAATTGTCACATAATAAACAAATCAGGAAATTGGAACTGCAAAGAACAGATCTTACCACTACATTAACCAAATACCATTCCATTTTGTCCAATCTGCAAGCTTCCAATTGGAAGGGACAACTAATTAACAAGAACATCAAGTCCATAGACAATGAAAGGATAATCATCCAAGATACTTTGGATTTCTTAAAGGATATAAGAACTTTGAAAAATAACATCACTTTGATCGATAGTGCCATCAAGGAGGAAAATTATCAAGTGGCAGCTACGTCCATTCAAGAGATTACGAATTTGCCTCATTATGAACAATTGATAAATTCAGAATTTGCGAAAAAGATTGTGCCATCGTCTACCATACCGGAAGAACCCAGTATTCTTCTGGATAATTGGTGTATGGAATTGACTCAATTGTTTAAAGAACAGTTCATAGCCGCTGCGAATGAAAACGATGTAGATACATTGACATTGGTGTTTAAGATGTTCCCCATGGTGGGGCAGGATTCATTGGGATTAGATCTTTATTCTAAATATGTTTGTGATATTATTGCTGAGGAAAGTAGAAAAATTTTGACTCAAAAAATATCTCAGTCGACTAATACCTCTTATTATTCACAGGCTTTATTGCATTTGTTTAAAATTGTTTCCACCATTATTAATGACCATTCAAAGATTATCGCCACTTGTTATGGGAAAAAATTTATGATTCATGTGATGGAAAATGTTGAAAAGGAAGCAGATTTGCAAGCTGGGTTGTTACTAGATATATTCGCTGAATCCAGAAACTTAGATGGCATTGTCAAGGATATTGATGATTGGAATCTAAGGCAAAGAAAGCACGCCCAAAGACAAAAGCAAAGAACAATCAACAATTCAATGAGTGATCATAATGAAGTTGATAATGACGATGGTGGAGATGATTCCAGTATGATGAACTTTTCAATGAACCAACTGGTCGTATTGGTGAATGAATTTTCTCAAATCTTACAAAATTGGTCCATGTATGCCAGGTTCTTTTCTGTAAGATGGAACGAATTTTCAGATTTGGAACCAGCAAATATATTAATTGCACCAACCCCAATTTCCAATAGTAAATTTATTAAAAAACTGAACGAAGAACAGTTTCTTTCCAATTTTGAAAAATTAACAATGTACTACTTACAGAAATCTTTTTCCAATAGTATTTCCATTGAAGAATTACCTAAGCTTAATGACTTGATTGAATTACCAACATTTGTTCATAAAGAAGAGTCATTATATCCAATCACTTCAGTTTTGGAAGATTTATCTTTGCTGATTAGAAAAAATTTAATTTCCAATGTAAACACAGGACAGTTCGAATTATTTCAAAGTTTTATTGATCAATTATCTACATTTATTCAAAATGAATATTTAGTGAAATTCATGCAGGTAAGATTGAAGATGTTACAACCAAAATTAAGTGGCTCGATTGGACTAAAGAAATATGTCCCTAAAATAGATTCCACTTCACCATTACCATCACGTACAGTTTCACCTATGAATACTAATGCTTCTTCTTCAATTAATGCACATGGCGTCCCCAATCTCAAACTATCAAGCTTAAGTAAGTTTGATTTTAGAGGTGCCGCAGCATCAGCATTAACAAATATCCAATCAAATTTACAAACAGGTTTTATTGAGGAAGCAATTACTACTAACGTAGAATCAGCCATCTTCCTCCATCATTATCTGATTTATATTAATTCGTTGTACGTCTCGAAGCTATTGTTCCATAAGTTATTAATTGAAGAACTCATTGAAGAGAATCCTAAGTTACTAAGTGATAACTTCCCATTTAAGGAAAATTCAAAGACATTAATAACCAAATTACAGTCTTGTGAGTCACTAATTGATAAACAAACAGATAAATTAATTAAATGGTCCATCAAATATATGTTTCAAAACATCTTTTTATCCAAAATACGAGTCCTGTTGAATCAATTATTTATTAATGGAGATAATAATGAAAATTTTTATATTGCTGGGATGGATAATTATGAAGATTTAACAAAGATTAACGAATTCGTTAGAAAATGGCAACATCTTATTATACCATATCAAAATGTTTTATTTGATAAAGGTATAAATGAATTGCTGACATTGGTTGTGGAGTTCATAGTAAATTTGTTAGAAAAGAGATTCGATTCATTACAAGTAAACGAGCTGGGTGCCACAAAATTAGATAGAGAATTGAGTTTGTTTATTGGCACAGTTTGTGGATTAAATTATAAATTAAGAGAAAGATTTACAAGGTTGACACAAATTGTATTACTACTTGGATTTGACGACGATGATTTCGACGTGGAAACACAAGATGTGAAGGAGGATATCAGCACTGGTATCGATTGGGTATTGAGTCCCCAGGAACGTATAGAGGCAAGAAAACTCAAGATAGATAGAAGAAATTAAGATTATGTAAGATTTTCTAAATAGTCCTTCAAATTTCTACTCTTATTATGATCACTCTAAACGGTTCCCGAAATTTTTAAGAAATAATAAACAACGGGAAATTTAACAAAAGTAAACAAGATACAAACAAAGTTTAAGTCATCACTTCTAGTGTTTGAGCATTACCGCTGATAACGAGATTCATTTAAAACTGGAGAGTATAGTCATAACTCCAATTTTAGTTATCTTAATTATTTGTTCACTCAGTCAGAAGACAACCCTAATTGCTGCGCTGATATTAAGCGGTTATCAAGAAAAATTGCATTTGTCAAACATATCACCATTTTGAACCAAATAATCGCTGAGCATTTATTGTACTTTTTAAATTAATTTAAGAACAATCAACTTGTAATATTATTAAGAATATCGAACCACTTCGATGGAGGCCGCATCAGATACCTTAGAGAATATTCCACTAATAGATGGAACGAGCCAAGAAATACGAGCTAATCATTCGATTCCTTCGGATGAAATAAGAGATAAATCGAACGAGAATAACGATAAAACCGAAACAGATCTTAAAAAGACGTCACTTGGACAAAATTCTACAGCCAGCTTATTTAATGAAACGGATAATGCCATAAAACAAGATTCTGAAAATATAATTCAGACTGACGTGAAGACGAATACTACCGAACAGGATAGTGCAGATGATATTGGCCAAAAAATTCAAGACCCAGATAGTAGAAAGGAGGATGACAATGATGGAAAAGATACAATAGGCGGTGATGAAGAGCAAAACGATTCATTATCCTCTGGAAATGTTTCTAAGTTACACAACAAGAAAGAAATATCCACCCAAGATGAGCCAGAACAAAATATCACAAAGCAACTTCCAGAGCCCGATGATTCGAATTTAGAACTACACGACACAAATCTCGAACATGATGATTTTTCAAAGTTACTGGAGTTTGATTCAAAAGATGACCATGAAATATTTAATTCGAAAGAGATCCTGGAACATGCTATTTCTTCAGTGGATGAGCAAAACATTGCATTGAATAAAGAAACTGATGATCTAATAAGAGAGACTACGGAAGACATACCATCATTGCCACATTTCTCGTCGCCAAGTCTAAGTTCCATAAAAGAAGAACCATCTGAAACTAACATAAGCACTAAAACAAAGATAAAGAAAGAAAATATAGCGCACTCTGAAGCAGAAGAAAATAATGTACATAATACAGAACTGCCGAAGACTTTTGAAATTACCAATCCCAAGATAGATGAAAATACTCCAGCCTCCATAATATTCGAAAAGAATAATCTCCTTTATCCAAAGAGAAAAAATTCTTTAACACCAGTAATGTTTCAACCACATGAGCTAGTGTCTACAAATCCAAACACAACCGTAAACAGCGCAAGCTCAACGAGGCCAACGTCGGGCCAAGGAAATTGGGATCCATCCAATAATCAAAAGCCAGTGGCCTTGAAGTCACCATCAATCGATCAGCAATCTGCTTTCCCTACAAATGAGCAACCAACAATATTCGCCTATGCAAGATTAGATTTCCAGAGTTTTACATTCTACGTTCAGACGTTACATGCCATTATTGGAAGGCGATCAGAAAATGACTTCACACATAAAGTTGACGTCAATTTGGGTCCCTCGAAATCAATCTCAAGACGACATGCTCAAATATTTTATAACTTTGGTACTGGGAGGTTCGAACTTTCAATTATTGGGAAAAACGGTGCATTTGTCGATGACGTGTTTGTAGAGAGAGGAAATACTGTCCCATTAAAGAATAAGACAAAAATACAAATAGGTCAAATACCGTTCCAATTCATTCTTCCCGAGCAAGAAAAAGGACAATCTTCTGCCAGTCCGGAAACTTTCGAACCAGCAGACATTGACATCGATGATGCCCATGCAATGGAGAATCAATCAGGTGATGAAGATGTCAAAATACCAACACTGTCCAAGAAAGCTGGGAAACTACCGCCAATTCCGAAAAGGAAATTAGACAAGTCAACAGTGAAGAAAGAGAAGAAGCCAACTAAACAACCAAAAAAGGTATATACAATTGATGAAATCCCCGTCGAATACAGAACAAAACCGACGTTTTCATATTCTGCGATACTTACAACATGTATTCGAAAATATTCAAGTGAAAAAGGAATGTCATTATCTGAAATATATGGAGGAATAAGAGAATTGTTCCCATATTATAAATATTGCCCTGACGGTTGGCAAAGTTCAGTTAGGCATAACTTGTCGTTGAACAAATCGTTTCGAAAAGTATCTAAAGAAGGAAAAGGTTGGTTATGGGGCCTTGATGAAGATTATATTGCAGAAAGAGAAAAGCAAAAGAAAAAGCAGGCTGAAGTTGCAGCAGCAAAGGCAGAGGCCGCACAATTAAGATTAGAACAACAGCAATCCCAAAAGACTAAGAAATCGACAACTTTTAATCCCTCAAGAAAATCTAACGCTGGGAGTAATCAAAGTATATCTCAAACATTGGCTGCCAACAGAGCCACTACCAAGAAGCCATCTTCTGGAAATGATCAACAAAGAACTTTAAAATACTTGCAAGAGCAATTGATGATTTTGACTAAAGATAGAAAAGGACTCTCTAAACAAGTTATTGCTAATATACTGACACAAGCTTTGGCCATGACAATTAATCAAGTAACACAGGCAGCCAAGAACAAGGGTATATCAGGGAATCCATTAACGGCATTAATGGATAAAAATCCCCAGCATTTGAACATTATACTTGCTGCTGCCGTCAACGCTGCTACTGCCAAAATCACAAATGGTCAGATTAAGCAATTAGTCTCCATACCGCCTCCAAACCAGCCAGTGACGACACATATTGAGCGGCCAAATACGTCTTCATCTAAGGTGGAAACGCCATTGTCGCCGTCGCATGCAGACACCCAAAATGGAAATCCTGATTTACAAAAAGAGGAAGATGGATCATTTGATCCAACATCGTTATCGCGGTTCTTCCAACCAAGACAACAGACCAAAACGACTCCACCTGTGATAGCACCAAAGCCAGTAGTCCCACATAAACGTTCTCATGATGAAAGTAATAGTGGTAGTAGCTCTGGAGGGGATACCTCTAGTGGTGAGGGCTCTAGTTCCTCGGAGTCAGATTCTGGATCCAGCTCAGATTCAGGGTCAGGCTCCGGTTCAGATTCAGAGACCTCCTCATCGGAGGATTCTGATGAGGAGCGAGAGATTATAACGAAGAAGATAAGAGTTGACGATAATAGTTCTGCACAAGACAATGATGATGATGATGATGATGACGAAGGGAGTTCCGGATCAGGTTCAGAGGCTGAAGGAAGTAGTGGTGATGATGATGACGATGATGATGAAGATGATTCTTCAGGTTCCGATGGCAATGACACAACTAAGGATAATTGAATTTTCCATGGATTGTCAGAGGAAACGTTTGTATTTCTATTTGGGTTATTTGGGTAAAATTATATATAATGGAATTGTGATACATAAATACGGAATTTTAAATTATTCTTGAATTATTTTACTATGTTTGGTTTACATTTATATGAAAGGTCGTTTATAGGGTTTAATTAGTACGTAATGCTATATAAGGTTAGCCGACGACGTTATTAAATGATCCTTCCTTTTCCTTTATTTCCCAGAAAGTTTGTCCAACATCATGATTACCATGATATATCCACCCACTTTCTGTAACATGGTATAGATTAATAGAACCACCAGAATAGGCATCTCTATGTGCGGCAGCTAAAATAGATCTTTTCCCTAAATAAAGGGCGTCCTCAACTGTTAGATCCCACTTATAATTTGTATCTAAAACACCATAAGCAAATGTTTGTCCTGAACCAACACAAAAGATGTCACCCTTAAGTCTTGTACCATCTGAGTCAACATAATAAATAGTAGGACCTTCCTTTTTGGTGTAACCACAAATCATGGTCCCCATCGATAGACCTGCCCCTTTATATTGATAGACTAGATTGCTCAAAATCTTGGATGCGGCAGCAACAGAGATACGTTCCTTTTCCTTTAATTCATGTAATCTACATTGAGAACCCAACCAAGTCTCCCAAAATTGACAATCTGCGGCACCACCAGCCATGGTACCTAATAGAAATGGGTTAATTTCAATAACTTTCTTAACGGTTTGAGAAGCCACCCAATTACCTGCTGTAGCACGAGAATCTACAGCGACGATAATACCACCTTGAAATCTGAATGCTAAAGTTGTGGTACCATGAGCAATTTTAATCTTACAATCAGGATTCTGCGAGTCATCAGTATGTGCTCTTAAGAATTGTTGTGGGGATGCAATTGGTGGGACGGAGATGGAAGGAGCCAGACGTTGAAATTGGTTAGAACCTGTAATGAAATCTTGTTGAAGGTTTTCTTCATCATCATAGTGTAATTCTTTGATCAGCACATTTGCTGGAGTTAGACTGTCAGCTATAGCTTGCATGTTATAGTATTGATGGTTCTTATTGTTCTGATAGTTTTAAAGTTGCTCTTCAATGCCTGTGTTCATCATGCCGAGAGCTCTTTAAGCAATTCTACTTTTGCCACCCTTGCTGTTGAAACCAAATGTCAAATTCAGATTTTCAAGACTGTTCCATCCCAACATTCTGGGATGGTTGGGTTTAAAAGGCATTTTCTTTTCAAACAATTTGAAATATTGAAAAACAAAAAACAAAAGTACCCGCGCAGACTCAAACGCTGAGCGCCTCACGTGACCTGAAATTTTAGTCTTTTCCACTTGGAAAGAGTATACGCACCAAATTGTATCTGCAACTGTTATTCATCGAATCTTCATTATTAATAAAATATATTATATTGGACTGTTTGTAAGTTTCAGATACAGAGAAATCACCAACAAAACACACAAATATCCAAAGATGTCTGCTGCTAAAGCTCAAAACACTATGCGTGAATTGAAGATCGAGAAATTGGTCTTAAACATTTCTGTCGGTGAATCCGGTGACAGATTGACTAGAGCCTCCAAGGTTTTAGAACAATTATCTGGTCAAACCCCAGTCCAATCTAAGGCTAGATACACTGTCAGAACTTTCGGTATCAGAAGAAACGAAAAGATTGCTGTTCACGTTACCGTTAGAGGTCCAAAGGCTGAAGAAATCTTGGAAAGAGGTTTGAAGGTCAAGGAATATCAATTGAGAAACAGAAACTTCTCTGCCACCGGTAACTTCGGTTTCGGTATCCAAGAACATATTGATTTGGGTATTAAGTACGATCCATCTATTGGTATTTTCGGTATGGATTTCTACGTTGTCATGGGTAGACCAGGTGCTAGAGTCGCCAGAAGAAAGAGATGTAGATCCACTGTCGGTAACTCCCACAAGACCTCCAAGGAAGATACCATTTCTTGGTTCAAGCAAAAGTACGATGCTGATGTCTTGGACAAATAAGCTTGATTACTAAATTAATATACAAGAATATTTTTATCATTAAATATTATATTATCTTTAAATCTACTTAATCAAATTTATTGTTATCATCAAATACAACATATATTCTTTTGAATTGTTTATTTATTTACTTATTTGATAGTCTTTTCCATTGCAGTTTGACTTTTTACCTGCCGGTAATAGAAACTGGCGGTTACTCATCTCCAGTAAGAAGATTCTTTACCAGATTGTCTTTCCACTGTTTATTTATTTTCTTGAATGTTCGTTCACTCTGTTCTTGAACAGATTTCCTGTACTTTGTCAAGTCATCGATTTGCTTTTCCTGTGTATTCAGAACTTGTTGTAGGCGTTCGTTATTATTGGCAACAAAATCGTTATTAATCGCCCATTGATTTACTATCGTCTTCGGCAAGCAACTTTTCAAAATAATATGTTGATGTCTAAGGTATGATGAGGATATTGCTAAGATTTCAGGGTCCTTTGGCTTACTAATGCTATATCTGGATGGATCTATGCCGGGATTCCTGGCTCTATATTTCTTTAGAATTCTCTCTTCTTTATCTCTACCCACTGAATCTTTCTTTGAATCTTTGAGATACTCTTTGAATGACAAATTATCAAAACGAGTTTCCTTCGGTATATTCCAAGATCTAATCAACTCAAGAGTTGTAGGATGAAGGCCATCTTGTTTCGTATTATTTTTCTTTTTATTACGAACCAGCTCCTGATCTATCTGTCTTTCAACTTCTTTCATGTAAGTGAAAAGGCTCTCATCTGTCGATTTATCTATGAATGGTAGATAATCCATTGTTTTTCCTGTAAGATGGTTTGTTTAGGTTATGTTCTTTCTGTCAAATTATTAAGTTTCATTGAAGTTAACATTACATTTTTTTGGTGATCGGATTGAATCTTCAACCGAACATTTGTTTCAAATAATCGAATTAATGAATGATTTGACAGTTTCTAATGCTTTGTAGTTTAATATTTTTTTGGGACCTGAGTAATGGCTTAAATTATCTCTTCATTAAACGTAATTTTCTATATTATTATTTATTGTACATTTTAGACCTTCGTGATTATTCTAAATGTGACTTGAATTAAAATAATAAAATTTAAAAAATACAATAACAGAACAGTAAAAAACTTTTGTTATTAACGAAGTTCAACAATAGTATGACTTCTTTATGAATTTTTCTTTAATTATTTTCTTTGTTTATATTGTTTGGAACATTTTTTAATCGAATGAAAAATACTCGAAAGCCCCACTTCATAACATCACTTTGGTACCTGAAATACTAGAGCTAGGATATCAAATTCTTATTATATTATACTTACTTAATATTATCCTCTTTATATACAAGATTTCCTACCAAATGCCAGGCAACTATATCTTATGCTTGAATGCTGCATGAATTGGGGACCAAATACCCCTAACACTATTGTTCAAAGTTTCGACATTATCATTCTTGGTTCTTCTTCTTAAAATATCACCACCAGAATCCTTAAGTAGTTTTAGTTTGTTTTCAATATTATCTATGTTTAAATTTCTCACACATACAACTTTCTCTCTATTATTTGTGTATTCCGCCCTCAATAATGGATGTCCTGATTTCTTCAAGATATTAAACTGTATAAATGGGTATTTCTTTGCCAAGCTGTTTAACCTCTTGGAAGTTAGAAACTCTCTCATTCCCTCAGAGGATCCTCCCCAATTACAATACTGCAACGTAATCTTCTTACATGGGAAGACATAGGCACCAATCCCATTGCGAGGGATTGACAGCTGTTTTATTGCTTTCACGACCATTGGATACACCTATCTGTTTGATATAGTCTGTTAAGATCCGTATTGGTTAATTAGTGTTCTTTACCGATCAAATAATTTAACAATTTCAATATCGGGCTTTCGAATATAAATGGCGTTTTAGGGATAAGCATCCAGGTTTGATCCTTCATCAATTCATTAATATATATTGGAAACCAAAGTAAAACTATCCAAGATACATCATTACTAATGTCATTATTAAAACCAACATCTCATCTACTTTTTTACTCATTTGTGTATGTATTTAAGACAAGAACCGTCAAAACAAAAAAAAACTGGATATAACGGAAGCATCAATGAATGTATACTAACATATTGAAATATTACAGTTTTGGAGGGACCACATTCTATTCATACGTAGCATCTCCCATTGCGTTTAAAGTACTTGAAAAAGAACAGTTCTCCAAGTTACAAAATCGTGTGTTCCCTTACTTTTTCCAGTTACAATCATTTTCTCCTGTAATTTTAGCATTATCTTCACCTGTAACATTAACTACTGGATCATTAATTGCATTGACTTCTGCCTCAGTTGCTGGACTAACTAATTTATGCATTTTGTTGCCATGGACAAGAAAAGTAAAGGAAGAAAGAAAAGATGTCGCTCGCAAATATAAAGATGATAAGGAAAAGATCGAAGAAATGGATGCCCCACTAAGGAAAGAATTTGGGAAATCTCATGGTTTGAGCCTACTTTTCAATTTAGCAAACGCTTTAAGTATTTTAACATATGGAGTTTATCTAACGAAAGGGTTGCTTAAATACGTACCCAAGTAGGCGTTGACAAAAGGTGAAACCTGTGAATACAATCCTCATACATTATTTAAATTTATGAATTTCATTAAAAATATAATTTGACATGATTTTGAATACCATTTACATGGATATGTTGTCGGAGCTATATATTTACAAGATAATACGGATTAATTTCCTATTTCAATTAATAGCAGATTCAGCTTCAACTTCATCATTAGATTCTTGTTTTTCGTTAACTTCTGCTCCATGCTGAGTTTTTTTCTCTTTCTCTAGATCTGACTTTTGCTTTTCTTCGTCTTGAGGTTTAGAATTACCATCACCTTCAGTTTCCATCTCGATTTCAATTTCTTCCGTTTCGGTATCGATTTCAGAAATAATAGGCTCCATCGCATTGGAAGATTCAGAACCACCACTTAAGAAATCAGTTATGTTACTTGGAGGTAACACAGTTATCATTAGGATAATCTTTTCATAAATACTTTCAGGAATAGTTCTTTGATAAATACCCAATAAATCTGTAGGCTTAGGGTACACACACAAGGCTTTGTAAAATTTAGCTGCTGACTCTAGTTCATGGCCAGGAGATATGGTCAAACGTTCACCGAGTTCCACGTTTGTAGTAAAAACTTCCTCCCTTCTTAACGGATCCATTGAAACCGGATCTTTTATTAGTTCTTCAGTTAAAAAATTACGAAGAGATTCTAATTGTTCCTGTTTCGCTTTCTCTTCAGCTAATTTTATTTCTTTGGCCTCTTTCTTTAATTTATTCTTCAACTTGAGTCTAAATTCAGGACTGTTTCTTCTCTGATAATCAAAATAGACAGCATAACCAGCCATACTTACAGCTGTTATGGCGGCCGTTAGGCCTAACGCACGAACAATGGAGTTGGATGAAGACATAATAATTTGTTTCTTTTCAGGCTACTAATATTACAAGTCAATCGAGTGAAGATACCTTTAATGAATAGTACCGGTAATACACCTATTTATAAATTGTCAAAACGTAGGTTGTAGAGAGCGCATGGTAGAAAGGGAATTGTTTTTGTTCCTCTAATTTTCGCATTATCCGATCCTCCAGAGGAATCGCTTTGACTGTTTTTCTGGTGTCACAGAATTGTTTTCAACTGTCATATATCCTTTACCATTTGATTGTGTTTTGGACAATCAAGTTACAATGCTTATTGTATTGAAACAATATCTAATGCACATTTAGATACACATAATATAATTAATTAGTTAACTGTTCATTTATCAGAACCATCATTCCAAAGCTTTTCTCAAAGTCTCTACAAAAGTTTTTGATCCAAGCTTTTCAATTTCACTTTCATCTATCTCTTCACTCAACAAGTCCTTGTATTTCTTCTCTAATTCAATATCAATATCTTTTTGCAGGAAATCGTAATCACCCAAATCCAAGTCCAGATCAACCAAATCCCCATCACCAATCCCCGCTGTCATAGTGTTTGATGACAATACAAGGTTTCCAACATCCTTCCATTTTTTTGCCATTGTCTTGGACGTATTTTTCTTGGAAATTTCATCTTCATGTTTCACCTTGGCATCAACAAGCTTTTTATAAAGCTTACGTGCTTCCAATTTCTTTCTTATGAAGGTATCGAGTTGATCTTGCAGTAATTTATTATCCACACCATCCGTCTTCTTTAAAAGTTCGTTAAAGTCAATTCTTTGCTCATCTGATCCGTATTTACTGCGTTGAAGAAAATTAATAATATGTGATATCCATGTGATAAATCCCTCAAAAATTCCTTCCGTATCATGGACATACACATCGTGAACAAATTCAAAAAATGAATCCTGATGTTTGGTAACTAAATTGTTTATACTATCAACAATATTAAACCCTGTGGTAGTACCTAATTGCCCATTGATTATATCATCAATCAGTTTAATCAAATCCGTCATAAACTTCTCGAAATTTTTTAATGCAATATCAACTCTGGCTACCTTAAATATCCTAACCATTGGTTCATAAATTAGAGTTATAGTAGCTTTTAATAATCTCGACAATTCTGGGTCCTGCCATAACTGTCTCATCAATCTTTTATCTCTTTCTTTTATGTATAATCTTAGAAGCTCCTTCACATGGGCAAAATATGTGCCGAGCCTATTTTCTTCTTCTATGCTCGTTGCATCATCTAGACTAGCGTTGTCATTGTCTACTGTATCTAACTTCCATTCAGCATAAGATTCCAGAACCTCGGAAAGGGCATTCTTGGAGATCAGTTTGAGACTTGAACAATTCATCAAAACCACAACTACTATAGGTAAATTCATGGACTCAGCTTCCGAATGAATTTTCTTCATATCAACATTTTTTTGTGTCTCATTATAGATGACATCTCTCAGACATTTAATAATTTCCGTTGAACATTTTGCCTCATCACTATTCAATAATTTTACTTCTAATGTCTTGATGATAGACTTTTGGTTTTTTAAATCATCTGTTAAAATTGTCGAGAACATCTTTTGCAATAAAGATTGTCCCCCAAATGGTTGAGCCATGAAAAGATCCATCATACCTTTCATTATGGCCATTGGGTTAGTAATTCGCATAATTTGACCCATAATTGCATAAGGCATTAGTTTATGTAATCTACGGATTTGCGTGTAAAACCCATAACTGTTGTCGTTTCCAAGAAACATTTGATAAATGATGGACGACAAATATATCTTACACCAGTCCACAAAATCTTGTAGCATTGGGGATAATTCGGAAATCCTAGTTTTTAATTTGATTTCATTTAGAAGGTCCTTTAAGAAATTTTCGTCTTTTAATAAAGATTCTTTAATAACGTTCATTGACTCTTGAAGGACAAGTGCTTTTTCCAAGGCTACCTTCTGAAATTTCAATTGATTTTCTAAATTAGTAATATCCACTAATTGCCTGTTCCTAATATCCCGTTTTACATCAGGACTAAAAAATGCTTGGTCCAATTTGGATTTTGTGAAAAATTTGCTTAATGTAGAGCTAGAGGATATCTCGTTGTCCTTGCATAGTGTCCGCAAGTATTGTCTCAAAGATGTTCTCATCCTTTCACTTGATAATTTATTAGTCTTTGAATCTACCGCATCCTTAAATTCCTCAAAATTCAGCTCATCGGTATCATCTGCCTCTTCAACACTCAATTCATCGAATAATGTATCACTAGTGTCTGCGTCAAGATCAAGTTTATTAATGAGGTTGCTGTTACTCTTCTGCACTCGATCAGGTAAAGAGATTGAAGAGGAGGCTTCGGAACTTGTTTGTGATGGAGTATCATCATGGTCAAAACTGGCAATTATGTTATCTTTAGGGGTGATTGGTCTTTGTTCAGTTGTTACTAATTCGGGTTGTGTTACTACCGATATCGATTTCTTTGTCTTATGTGGTAGCCTGGGCAGTTTCTTAGCTGGATATTCCTTTTTCAAACTATATGAAAGGTGTTTGAAGTGCTGATAAGATTTGGCGGTATAAATTACCTTATCAGGATTCGACTTATGCTTTATTTTCAAAAGGAAGTAACGACTATTTGTGGGAATAGCATCCTCCGATAAAGATCCATTTCCTTTGGAAGTTCCCATAGACAGCTTAGAAAATAATGCTGTCGGCGATGTAGGCATTACAAGATTATTTTTCATCCATTTAGAAGTTGATGAAATACCTTTCATCGATTTGTTGGCATAATATGCATAACTTGATGTGACTTTACTTGATGAGGGTGTTGAGCTTATTGGTGTTCTTTTATCCTTATTGAACAATTCTGACTCTTTGACGACAGCGACTACGTTAATGTCCCAGTCATTAATAAAGACTGTTTCATTGGTCACTAAATATTGAAGTGTTTCTTTAGTCGGCAGTGCAAAAGCTTCAATATTTGATCTCTGCCTGGCATTCTCTTTCTCCAATATAAATTTATCATTAGTATAATAAATCTTTTCAGTCAATGATCCAATACCAGAGTTGAACAACAGCAAAATAATCTTTGTTAACTTCGTCGATATTTTCTTTCTCTTCGTCATTTCTTCTCTATCGTAACTTTCACTAAAACCCAAGCCCATGAAATGTTCAAAGAAAACCTGAACTTTATTCTGCCAAAATGATTCATCAACTGCCATATTCTTCGATAATAGGGGAAATGTCATCACGAAATTTCTTAGAATATAGCTTGACATGGGAAAGTCAGTTTGTTCAGCATCTAAACGAATTAATTCAGTTAACTTGTTAGAGTCACCCTCTGCAGATTTGGAATTCCTTGCCTGTTTTGGGTCCTCGTTAGTAAAAGGATATCCAAAGTGACGTAGGGCATTCTTATCATTAAATTGCTCTAATTCTTGATAAAATTGATACTTCAACAATTCTCTCTTCAAATAATGCTCTTCAATAGCAGAAAGTGAGAATGACGTATCTTTGGACATGTTCAAATAAACTGAGTCAATAGTACCAAATATGTTTCTTGTCTAAGGAGTTGGATCAATGTTTTTAATTCACTGTTAGTGGTGAAATAAATGTTGAAATTTGATAATGACTTCGTTGCGCCCGCCAACGTAAATATCCTTTATGAAATCTTTAAATAGACCCACAATGAACACACAATCAGTAAAGGGCCCTAAGTCCAAGATCGATAAGTAGAACAATATTTTGAAAGTCAGCGAAGGGTTTTTGCAATACATGGATAAGCAATCCGATTTCAATTCTTTTTCTCCATTCAAAGTCTGATCTACGACAGTTTAAGGAAGGTTCTTCACATATTTAAGATCCGAGTATACTTTCAGATGAATCAGTCAATTGCCTCTTTGATCAGATTGAAACTATTCCAGGATTCAACAGCAAATGAAGCGACATCATCAGGGAAGTACGAAAGGTTAGCTAGTGAAGATTCTTCAATTGCCGATGCTTCTAAGGGCCCAGATATGGGAAACAAAGAGGGTCCTAAATTGGCTAAGACAACGAGAAGGGATTCAGTCTGTTCAAATAAACAAAATTCCTCAAGAGAATACTTTGAGGACAAAAAAGGCGGCAATGAAGAGCCTTTAGCACCAGCAGATATAGAGACAAAGCTTCATGAAACAGAAAAGACTGAGCAGGTCGGTGCCACTAGGATTAAGGAGCATGGAAGATTAAGAAGAATCCGAAATAGGATGAATATTTTAGATAGAAATTTTAGGTCGGAAAACAAAGCAAACCAAGTGATTGTCTCTCCTAATGATTTAATGACGGAGATTTCATCCAATAATCATAATATTAACAATAACAGTGCGAGTGATGGCGAAACTAAAGAGGTAGAGCATGATAGGTTTCTCAAAAACTTCAGAAGGTTTACCAACAGCAGAAAAAGTTCAGCGGCCAAGACGGAGTCTATTTCAACATCCACGTCACCTAACCTGGATAAGTCAAAGACTGAGTCATCCAACAGCTTTAGACATTCCTCAGGGCCTCATGAATTTTCCTCTCCTCAGAGGAAAGAAAAGGGTACATCTCCTGTGTTACCAATTCGTTCCTCTGTTTCTATTTCATCCATGGCGACCAAACAGAAATTTCCAAATGGATCTTCTAAGGTGTCCTCAGCAGCTACAGTCATTCCTAATAGATCCATCTCCACCGGAACATCTAGCACTATTAATGATGATAACAGAAGTCACACAATAGATCAAAAACTTAGTAGACAACGGCAGAGGGGAATTGGACGGAGACGAAGCAAAACAGTCGACGCCTCTGATTATGAAAGAAAACGTGACAATAGTAGTCAATTCTCTTCAATCGCTGAAGTACATCCACTCCCTTCAACCGTACGTTCCTCGAACCAAACAAGATCACATAGTAATTCACTTTCAGGAAAAATACCTTTTTCCCCATCTCTAGGTCAAGCAGGGAGGTCTCCGAGGTCTTCGTCTGGATCTATGAACCGACCACAATTTGGAGTACCTCCCCCAATTAAACCCATTACTGCAAGGAGGAGTAGCTCGATTGTAAATGCCCTATCCAGTTTTGTTAATTTAAGATCGACCAGTGTAGGCTCATCGATGAAGCAACCGCCACTGACAACTCCGAACGTGAGGTCATTGACTGATTTACCACCTCCACCCGAATGTGATGAGGATGAAACATATACTAATTACTTGAAGAAGCTTGTACCATATGGGAAGTTCCTAGGTGTCATTTTGACAGAGAAGGATGAAAATTATAAGAAAAAATGTCTCAATTTCTATCTCTCTAATTATTTTGATTTTAGAGAAGATCCTTTAGATATTTCACTGAGGAAATTACTGATGTTTTTGGAACTCCCGAAGGAATCACAACAAATCGATAGACTACTAACAGAATTTAGCAGAGTTTACTACAGGGTACAGCGGGAGACCAACAAAAAGCGCTGTAGTTGGGTAGATGAGAATCAGGTTTATTTTGTTACCTTTTCGTTACTGATGTTACACACAGATTATTTCAATTCTAACAACAAAAACAAAATGGATAAGAATGACTTCACGCGTTTGATTCATGAAGATACCGACTCACACGGGAATAAATTACCTTTAGAAATCTTATCTTATTATTACGAAAATATTATATCGAAAGAATCTCCTAAGTTCGATTTTTCGGGACTGCTAATAGGTTTTCAAACAGATGAGGAACAACCTTCAAATTCGACATCAACATCAGTTTCGGGCTCGGATTCAGATTCGGATTCAGTTTCAAAATCATCGAGTCAAAGTATACAGATATATTCTCCCGTAGAAATGATAAGGAACAAAATACTGACTCCTTATGAGCTCCATCAGTCGGTAGTACCGCCAATACAATTATCTTCAACAACAAGACCACCATCAACTTCTATATCTTCTTATTTTTCCACACAATCATCAACTGCAAGCAGTAACCCTTCCGTACTTCAAGACGATATCGACATATACTCACACATAGCATCGAATACCATTTCTGAATGTAATATGCGTGCCGAGGTAGCAAAGTTTTGTCCCGGTAACAGGTTCCATGCAAGAAATGTAGTGAATGACTTTAATCACAAGTATGATAAATGTTTTTCAGTTCTCAAGGACGTAAAAGGTGGATACCTTCGCATTTCTAAATCCCAAACAAGTAGACTAATGACGCAAGCGATCCACATAATGAATGAATCACCTGAAGAGGATCATTATTTTTTGAAAATCATTCAGATGGGAGAAATCTATGAATTTTACACCAACAAGAAGCTAATATTTGCCAATAAAAATGAATGGAAATTTAAGTTCGGAATTCTTACCACTGCAGGAATTATACTTGTTGACAAGAAAGGAACTGATCTTGGTGAACCGGAGGTTATCGTAGACGAAAAAAGCGGTTACAGCAATTATATCTTGGACTTTAAAAGCGTTAGCAGTGCTATTCATATACCTTACAATGGAATTTTTGCTGTTAAGCGTATTAATGAATTTTGTAAAAATGGGTTTGTTGGTGTCACTGAAGATGATAACGAGGCCATTGACTTTGACGCCCTAACAGATGCTGACCAAGACAGTGTTTTATATTTGGTGGGACCTCAAGGAAAATATATATGGAAGTGTCGAAATGAATCGGAACGTGATACTTGGATTGATTCAATTAACCTTATGGCAACTTTTGATACATGTTTTTTTGAATTTGGATGCTTGACAAATACAGTGGTCTGTTCAAGAAAACTGGAAATCAAAGAGAAATATGATAAGCTTATGGAGGGCAAGATTACAAAACTAAAAAAACTAGTAGAGTTGAAGAGGATAGCAACCTTGTATGAACAGACAGTTCCGATAACTCTAAAAACAAAAATTGACATGATCCGATGGATTAAATTATTGGCCGTAAAGATGGATTGGCTGGTCTATGAAATAAAAAGAAACCAAATATATATTTCCATCATGGAAGAAATTAATGATGCTCACGAGAACATTCTTGACGATTCACCAGCGAAAGTGAGTAAAGAAACTGGAAGTATAGTAGATTCAATTGAAGAAAGTTTTTTGTTTAACGACCCAAGCCTAGATACATGTGTTCCAGAAATAGAATCTATTACTCCCAGTCAAAGCTCAGCCAACGATATTGCTGAATATCTAAATCCTTAATGCATTATTTATGATATACATACTTGAAGTATAATATTCTTTAAAAACATTTGAACATATATCGCAAGTCTATAAGATTCCAGTCAATCATGTAATTACTTTCAAGATATCACTTATTTTCGACATTTTTCTTCTCAAAATGCCGGTCTGCCCTATTACTTCCGACATTTATGATCTTTGGACAACCATCCTTATTTTTTTCCAACTTGCAACATTCCCAACAATAAAAAGCTTCATTAGATCCCAACCCCCCACATATTATACAACTCGTCCCACTCTTCCCAAAAGCACATTGCTCACATATCCTGACTTTACTCTTCGGTCTTACGTTTGAATCACAAATCGGACACTTCCCATCACATTTCTCACAAAGCAATCCCATATGCGTACCTGGTTGCTTCATGCACATGACCAAGTCAAACTGATGACGCGACATGATGACTCTCTACTTTTTAAATATCGATTTCCTGTTTTGTTGTCGTGCGGTGAAAGGCATGTGTAAAGACTTTTTTGTTAGTTTCTGCCTTTTCCGCGATGACCTCGATTTTTTGAAAAGGTCAACTTAACACCCTTTAAACGTCGATAAGGAATCCCAGTATGGTACATACCATTTTTAATGTACATATAGACTATTCACTTGGCCAGTCTATATTAACGGGACACATAAGAAGCAGTTAAATTTTATTACCAGAAAGAACTAATGAAATCAAGTGCGTTGGAAGGAGACAACATATGTCCAATTTGCTTTGATGATTTAAACGATACTGACATCCTACAGGGGAAATTAAAACCATGTAATCATAAATATCATTATGATTGTATTAGAAGGTGGCATGGATACTCTGATAATTCAGATTGTCCACTTTGTAGATGTCAGCCTAAGACTATGATTGTGTTGAGCAGAAATCACAATGGTGTAGAGACCATTGATCATACTATTAATTTCGAAATTGGAGTACTGGCTAACCTCTCAGCTCGAATGGCTGATTTAATATTGCAGCAAGAAATCGCTCAAGAAGTAGCAAGAAGTGAACGAGAGACGCGGGAGATGTATGGCTCCGAAGATGTTCGGAATAGTAGCACCTTGTATGCAGTCCGGGATGAGGAAGAGGAAGGATCGCTTTCTGGGTCAGACGCTTCTTATTATCATAGCCAAATAGAAAGTAGATCAAGATTATTCTATGCCAATGAGAACCGAGAAATCGAATGGTGGATTTGTGGACTTTGTAACGTTGATATTCATGGTATTCCTAGTGAAAGTGTACATTGCGCGGATTGCAATAGGTCATACCACCGATCCTGTTTAACGTCACTAATCATCGAGGTTGGCAATACTTCAGGACATGAAGAAGAATGTCCAGCATGTGGCTCATACTTGGGTGAACTTGTCATTGATGACTTAGATATAAGCTCTTCAACAAAGGATAGATTGGATCACTCTGGCATTCAGGGAATCGACGGGGTGTTTACTCGGACCTCTCTTTCATCATCAGAAGGTGACCAGTTTGAAAATAGCTTACTAACAAACATAAACTCTTTTACGCCTCAGTATGAGAATACAGAAGAATCAACTGATTCATTAGTAGGTGAAAATTCCAATCAAAATGTCGACACCTCACCCTGTTGTCTGGGGTCTAGAGATCGCGTAGCCTGTACTAGACTTACAGAAGCAACGCACTTGGAGAAGAAATACCAGACCACTTCGAGAGGAACAACCACTCCCCCAGAAAATGATTTTGAATCGTTAATTGAAACTAAAACTAAAATACAAGAACACGTAAGGAAGGAGTTGAAAAAATATTATCGAAATGAAACAACTGGTATTAGTATTTCTAAAGAGACATTTACAGATATCAACAGGGTCGTATCTAGAAGACTATATGCTCTTTCTGATTTTCGCTACATATCAGATATGGATTATGATAAGCTAGCGAGAGAAAATATCGTTTTGGAAATCAAATCCTTAGAAGGACCAGCCTTGGGTTGATTAGACTTTATACAATACTCTTATAATAAATACCAGTATCATGTTAAGCTAATTTCTTTTGAACCTTTGATTAGCTCTTCACTAAACTGTGACAACCCTAATAAATGTCGCATCTCTCTAGCATTTTTCACGGGAAATGAATTTTTTTTTTCAAGACTTATAAAAGCGAAAGGGAAGCACGAGTTGGACAATTGTTCTAATACAAGTTTGCTTCCTCTGTTAATGACAACGATTTAAATAAACCACCACAAATGGAAGTGTGGTCAGATTGACGTGACCAGGAGGTCGCAGAAGAGAAGAGGGTTGTATCTTCATTCAAGAATTTCTTTTACCTGTGATTAAACATTTTCCAATATACCAATTGTTCCGACTGAATAGTGGTTATAACTGCATGTCGACAACCTTTTTTCGTTAAGTTTCAGCCTTGTATGAGGTTTAAAGAATTCTCAAGATTAGCACTTTTGCATAAAGGCAATAGCATCCTCTTCTCTTTTTCAATTAATCTGAAGACCGAACCATTTTGAAAATTATATTTTTTTTTGTCTTCTCTTTAAATGATGATTATTTATCGACCGGGCGGACATATTAGTATCATCGAAGGAATAGCTGGGCATTGTTATCTTTCTTTTGTGTACAAATTTTAAAAGGAAAGGTAGCTTAGCATATTGTTTCTTTGTTGAGAATTGATGATTGGTCTCAAGATAGCTGACTTTTAAAAGACATCAGAAAATATATTAAGTCCATTAGATGATGGAGTTATCTTATATGGTTTCTTGAATCTATAAAATGGAAATTTTGCAATGATTTTGTGATGATTTTTGACTATATTCACACTGTACTAGGAATTTAAGTATTTCGATGAATACATCAACCAAAAAACTGATTTAATGACTCTGATAATTGTTGCAAATTAAAAACTTTTCTTGAAAACGAAAAATCTTTCTTGATCTTAGCAGCTTGTTCGATGATAAAGTGTCTTTACACATGCATCTTTTAGTTATTTAATTCGAATATTCAAAACTTACCCAGTCAAACCATTTCTCATACGTAACTTTGGGATAGACTATACGAATGATGAAACATAAAAGACGAGACAAGCCACATTCAATACAAATTTATATTGCTAGTTAATGCAGAACTAAAAACATTTATTAATTGAACCAGCTAATATACGCTTCGAAGGGCTACGTCTTTTCTTCCAACTTTTTACTTCTGCAATGACTAGTTTTAGGACCTTTATCTATATTTATCTCTTTGGTGGTGTCACGTTTATTCCTTTAGTAATAGTATCGTTATGGTGTTTGAACAAACGACTGGAATCTAATGAAGAAAAGGAGGATAAAGAAGATCCTCTACTTGTCCCTGATATCAATCCTGATTTTAAAGCAGGTGCATTGGAAGAGGATAAAGGTGTCAAAGTGTTCAAAAAAGGTTGGATAACCGTCACAAATCAATATTATTATCATTTCACGGAATTAGCTAATTTACAAAGCAATGATGATAATAAGACAAATGAAAATATCCTTCAAAGATCTCAATTAAAGAAAAAACAAAAATTCTACGCTGTTTTGAAGCATGGTAATTTGTTTCTGTATAGAGATGATTCACCTAAGAGTTCTATACTCCATGCCATTGCTTTAGCCGATAGTTTTGTTACCATTTGGCCGCGGGATACCACAAATGAAATGCTTGATGCTTCTTTATTCACCAAAAGGACATGTGTCGCATTGTTCAGGAATAATACTGCCTATTTCTCGAAAAAAACAAACTCTCTTCAATTCACAGTTACATCAAGTCAGGAGGAAACAGAACCATCGACAGCAACGTCAAATCAATTTTTTTTATACTTTGATAATAATACGGATAAGGAAGACTGGTATTTTCAATTAATCAATGCTTCCAAAAATATAAATATTAAGGCTAATAATAATGAACTCCCCAGCCTATCTAATATTCAACATTCAATATTAAACCCAAATATAACAGCAGATACTGCCCATTTGAGAACTCATGATATGTTATACTTGATCCAAACTCTCCATTCTACTGAGGGGCAATTAACTACAAAATGGTTCAACGCTTTGATTGGTAGATTATTTTTATCTTTACAGAGAACTGACACATTAAATAAAGCCCTTCTGGAAAAGGTACACAAAAAACTCAACAAAATCAACAAACCAGGGTTTCTGGATAATTTAGTAGTTGAAGAAATTGATGTGGGCACAAGTGCACCATTTATTACCAACCCCTCCTTAAGAGAAATATCTCCTGAAGGATTGACCAAGATAGCACTAAATCTACAATACAAGGGTAACTTATCTGTAATTATATCAACGAAAGTTAATATAAATTTAGGCTCAAGGTTTAAACCAAGGGAAGTCTCGGTGCAGCTGGCTATTAAAGTGAAAGAGATATCAGGTCCATTGATAGTCTTGATTAAACCACCTCCTTCTAATAGGATATGGTATGCCTTTGAAACCGAACCTATAATCGATTTGGAGATCGAGCCCGTAGTCAGTTCCAGTAAACTCTCCTACACCATGATTACCAATGTAATCAAGGGAAAGTTTGTTGAAGGTATCAAAGAATCACTAGTTATGCCATACATGGACGATATTGTGTTTTACTCAACCGATGATGAAGTTTATAGAGGTGGTATTTGGGAAAGTCATATTGTTTCCACCTGGAATACGGATAAACATCCTTCATCTCCGTCAGCGGGCATTTCTATAGGAAATAACGACAAGGATAATGAAGATATCCAAGACAAAGGCGTTGATGTTGATTTTGAAAGGAGAAGTTCACTTGGGAGGAAAGATTCATATGTGAGAAAATCAATGGCTTCTATGGATTCCAGTGATTCGCAATTTAAAAATCGTGCTGTTCAGAATATTAAAAACGTCCTGAAGTCAAAAACTCAAACAGGGCATGAAGAGAGTGAAGGCTCTTTGAAAAATTCTTTGGATGCTCTTCATTCTGATGAAGAAGATGATCCTATAAAACCAAAACAGTATATTAAGAGTTCGATCAAAAAATTTGGAAAGTGGTATAGCGAGAAAGTGAGTACTAATAATCTAGATTCGGATGAATCGTCATCAGCATCTAGTTTAGTTACTAAAAACGAAAAAATTACACAACCTCCAAAAATGATAAGCAATAGAAGAAGAGTTCCACCGAAACCCCCAGTTACTCCATACGAACATCAAGGAAAAGTTTCAGATGTGCCTACCAATCCTTCGATGCTGAATGGAGAGACTACGATGACAAAACCAGTACCACCACCTCGTACGGAACTTCAAACACCAACCACATCACCGAGCATGCATGCGACAGAAATGTTTGCAAGCAAAGAAAAAGATAGAAAATTATCGATGTCATCGAAATCGACTGGAGGTTATGAGTCTAATAGAATCCCATTGTCTCCAGAGTCGCCTTCATACGCGTTTGCCAAGGCATCCAATAATAGAGATTTCTCTGGCGATGTATTCAATGAAAATCTAGAAGATTCTGTTGATGAATAACCAGGATTATCTTTCGTTGGTAGTAGATCTTATAAAAATAGGTTCAAATAGTCTATCATATTTTGGACATAATATTAGGCAAAGCTAGTTATTATAATAAATCAATAATTTAGAATAGGTTCACTATGTTTCTTATTTTAACTATCCATTCAAAGACCGGGTTTCTGAGTAAAGCTAAAAGTTCCAACGTAAATTAAAATAGTCTATATCAATATCCGTAAAGAATTTAAAATAAAAAAGAATGTTTATTTAACCGTCAGGAGTATAAAATAACTGTTATTATGTAGCGTTTAATATTGGTATAGTGGGTCCTTTCCATACTACGGTTCAGTTGTCATCACCATGGATTGGCTTCAATTTCATCATTACCAGCCCAAACTGGTCTTTGAGCAGTTGCTGAAGGGGCATTTACCTCACCAAAGTAAACGTCACCTTCAGTGTTTCCATATTCATTAGCATCCTCTTCGGTTTCGCTGTGGGAAAAAGTATGAGGTTCTGTGGTATCCTGTCCTTCATTAGAAAGAGAAGAATTGTTTTCATTGTCCGTCTCTCCTTTCTCCTCTAGAGCTAACAATTCTTCAGGATAGTTTCTACGTCTCTTGACGTTATCATCATGTATCTCCCATGCATCATCTTGTACCTCAACAGGTAACAGGGGCAAGAATGAGTATGCATCTTCTCCCCTTGAGTATGTATCAGTTAGTTCAGCAACTGTTGGTAGTACCATCATAGAAACTGGTCTCTCTTCAAGGTAAACTTTTTGCTTCCCTAATGTCTTGTTTAAATGTGATAACTTTTTCCTTAGTTTGGAGTTGAATTTCTTTTCATTGACCTCGTAACTATACTTTTCGATCACCTTTAGTAACTGAGAAGGTGATAACCTAGATAATAGTTTTATCGTGGAATCTAAGGATTCTTCTGTGTCTAAAGTAGTCGCCACTTGTAACCATTGTAAAAGCTGGAATACCGGCTCTAAATGAATTTGAGATATACGATGGAAGGATTGATAATAAAACAAAGAATTTGTCATATCGTATATCGGTGATTTTGTAGGTTCCTTTTCTTTAGGATTATTTGATGAATCATTTAATGGCTTAAAGGTAGCCACATTTCTCAAAGTAGGATTTGCAAGATCTATGTCACCAACATCTTGCATTAAAGTATAAGGAAATCTTTCCCACATGAAATCATCAATTAAGAGTGGTTTAGGAACTACTAAATCGTTATTCTTAATCCATGTTTCCAATGTTGATAGATTTAACCTAATTTGAATGGCGTGTGCCCTTGACAAACATTTCTTCTTTTTATCTTTCATAATCTTGTTAAATAAACTTGTCGAAAACCAATTCATGGCCAAAGAAAGACATTGCTGTTGGAAAACCGGATGTAATTGATGCAGTGATAGAACATACGTCAAAGCACCAAATATCTGAACGATCTTCAAAGGAGATGGTTTCATTTGCTCTTCCAAAGAGGGTGGGTATAGATGTTTTAAAATTTCGGTGTCGTAAAATAAAATCTGATCATTATTTGTGCCTATACTTTTCCCATCATCTGCAACATCGCCCGTGTTTTGGTGGTCATCATCATTTGACATATTTGAATGTGTGTGTTCTAAAGAATGTTGCTTTCCTTTTTTCATTTGAAGAAGTTTCTCCTGTTGACGGTATAGCTTGGCTTGCTTTCTCTTTTTAAAAAAGTTCCAATCTCTCTTGTATAATGTTTGCTTGACATCTTGCATTGTTGTATATGCCAATAAAGTTGGTTCAATTAAATTGTTCAATCTCGAATGTATAGATGACGTTAATTCTATCATAATAGAATGCATTGAACTGACTAATTCCTGCAGAATTGAAGGATGTCTTTTGAAAAATGATTCATCTCTACACAAGTAATAATACAAAAAGGATAGAGCACCGAGCCAGTATGATTGCTTAATAATATCACCATTTGAGTACGGAGCTTCCACAGATGTTACAACCATGTCACTCTCCATTGAGATGGAAGCTAAAATTTTAGTTAGTGCCAAATGGAGTAAATTTTCAACTGTTTGTTTTGCCTTAAGTTTGTGATCTGCGTATCTAACACATTGAAAAAGTAAAGCGGCAGGATACGTCGTTAAATGTTGGAAATTATTTGGTAACGAAATCAAAAGATCTAACAATTGAGGAATGTCATAGTCGGCAAATTCCAAATATTGATATTTGACCAATTTAGAGAAGTCAAAACTTTCAAGCAATGAGTGTATTTGGCTCTGTTTTGTACTATCTCCTTCATTTTCTTCATCACCATTTCCAACAACAACATTGCTAGGTGGTGAAAATAAAAGGCTATGGTCGTAATCGTCATGTGTTGAAAGGGATAAACCTGCAACCTTCAAATCGATAGTGTTCAATCCACCTACATCATTCATCCCATGCGGTTCTGTAGTAGCACTATCTATGATTGTTGTACTACCTGTAGTTGGTTTATCAGTGCGATATTGGTACATGTTGTTTTGCTCCAAAAAGGTGTCCAAGGTGGAATCTGGAACAATAAAAGACCATGCTGTATTACCCTCTCTATTAATTTGGTCAAAATGAATTTCACTATCATAATTCAACAATTCTGTACAGCAATCAGTTCTCTCTAAAGCAAACGCCCACATTAAAGGAGAGTATCCTAGAATGTTATCGGTTAAATTTAAATCCAAACGTTGGTTGGAGGAATAATCATGCAGTAGTTCAATATATGAAGATCTATTGAATGCAATAATGTAGTGTATCAGGGCCATACCTGTGAGCGATTTATCATTAATATTTGTCACATTGGCTAGGAGCTGTTTGAAAGTGGTAAATTCTTCAGATGAATCTTCATCACATACCAGACGAACTAATTCTATCCAGTTACTATTAGAGCCATTAGAGTCAGTCGGTAGCTTACTTAAAGTTGCCTTTATCAAGCTCAATTTATCCGTCGAGTCAATGGCATTCTTAACGGCCTTTTTGCCCAAACCTAGAGCAGCTGATGAATCCATCGAGCTCCATACAGAACCTACAATACCATCCATGCTTTACTATGGGTTTGTTATGGTATTTTATGATCTTGTAGGGTTGATTCAATGTGTCGTTATATTTCAGTTCTGAGTTGTTTAAGTGATGAATTGTTCATTTCATTGTTTGTTGTTCCGTTGACAGCGACGCGATTTTCTGTACAAGTATTTGATAACAACTTGAAACTACATCAAATTATCAGAGGAATTGATTTACATTTACGCTGCGGTGGAAGATATATGTGAGAAAAGTACCTAAAGTCACTACCATGAACGGTCATGAATTTACATTTGAGGCGGCAGGTCTGTCCTCTCCTATCAAACAGCAAACTTTCTCTCAAGAGCCACAACTCACTAGTGGGAGAACCGAAATGACACAACCACGTGTCCTGAATCCATCGCCTACGGGTCTTAGACAATCGCCTTCATCACCTTCATTGGCAACATCAACTAAACTAATTGAAAATTTGCACCAACAGATTGATCAATTAACCAACACAAATATACAATTGACGTTACAATCCCAGAATCTACTGAGTAAATTAGAAAGTTATCAACAGAAGGAAATCAAGCTGGCAGAATCACAATCACTTTTAATACATGAACAAGATAATCTGGTATCTATGATAAATAGAAAAGACAGAAGGATAAACGATGTTCAGACAGAGTTCCAGGGATTACAAGCTAAATATGAAATGATTAAGATGGAAAATGATTCTAATGAAACTAAGGCTGAATCTTTTGATCAATTGAAGAAATCAAAGACAGAGGAGATGGAGAAGTTGAGGTTACAATATGATACAATGTTAGAATCCCAATTACATTATAGGGACCATTATGTTGCCGAATTGGCTTCATTATCCCAAGAAATCGAGGAATTTCAAAAGAGTAGAGGAAAAACGTTAAAGGATGCGTTATCAAAGGAATCCAAGAATATTGAGCGTTTAAGAATTTTAATGGAGAAGATAGAGAGCAACGATAAAACTGACAAGAATGAAGCCGAGGCAAAATATAAGGAAGCTATTGATAACTTGAAACTACCATCATGGCTTTCCCTTTTTTATCAGAGCAGAAATACATTATTGGCATTTGCGGGGAACAACAATTTAGAGATTTCCAAAAGCTCGGATGACTTGATCAACGATAAGACAGTGACCGAATTGGAGAATAGGTTAAAGGAAGAGCATGAAAAATTGGGAAAGCTGAAAGTATCCAACAGTAGATTGAGAAAGCCATCTCCTAATTTGGCGCAAAATATTAAGAGAAGATCGTTCTATGGTGCTGGCACGGCGTCCTCAACAAACGTGCTATTACCGGGAACCCGATCAACGTCTAGTACCCACACAAGTCCGAACCCAAATTCATACAGTGAGAGCAGACGTATTCTAAGGAACAGTAGCACCGTGAAATCAAGTATATAAGCATAGAAACATATAGAATTTTCATAATTTAATGATACCACACGTAAATTAACTGGGATTATATTTTGCTCGGTATTTATTAGGTGCAGCGCGCCTAATTACTATCAGCACATTTCACTTGGACGAAACAAAGTCGATGACAATAGACACTGAACATGTTCTTACTATAATTCAGAACTGGCAATAAATAGATGGACTCTCAACATAGCCTACCGAAGTACACGCTACGCAATCATACAGATCCTATATCTGCTTTAGCCCTCTATTATCCAGCACGGGACACAGTTGTTCCATATTTAATATCTGCAGATGCATCAGGTAAGATTGTCATATGGGATTTGATAACAAGAAGACCGGTCCATACCTTCGCCTCAGGAGTTATAAAAGCACAAGTGATATCTTTACAACTACTTTCAAATAATTTGCTTTCAGTCCTATCGAAGGATCATAAATTGAGTATATTCCATAATAAAGGTGATGAGATAAAAAGTTGGGATTTGGTCTTTCATGTCCCTGTTAATACCCTGAACTTTGCAAACTGTATTGTTTATCACTTGGATAATGAACAGTTGGGGCTAGTCTGTTGTAATACACAGGATTCGGAAGCTATTGACATATATACTTTCATTTTGAATGAACAACATTCTTTGAAAAGGCAATTTAATGCACTAAATTTTTTCGGTTCAATAAAAGAACTTATTACAGAAAGGGAGGTTAACAATAAGAAATTGAATTTTGAAAAATTAGGAATTGTGATGAAGTTCACAAGAGATTGCGAAAGTAAGGTTATTTTTATTGGAACGGAGAGTGGTTTGGTGCTGGGGTTCAAGATACACGACAACATATCGTTTTCATCTAAGATTATTAATAACAGAGACTTTAAGGAAAATAAACCAAAAAGTGGATTGAGTAAGTTGTTATCTGCAGATGATCAAATACCCAATGCACAAAGGCACTTCACCAATGTTATTGAACTTGTTTATGTTTCAGACTTACATTGTCCCAACCCTATCCTTGATTTAGAAATTAAGGATAATATTTTACTGAGCTGTTCCACCTTGAAAAAGATTGGGAGTTTCTGTCTTAAAAATATTTCAGCTCAAGATTCACAGACCAGGATGTTGGATAGCTATAAGTTTTCTACCACTGATAATAATATTACATTAATGAGGGAGAAGAATTTAAAATTATCGGATAATTCTTTCTATGAGATACCTTTTTCAAACGTAAGCCACGTCCAATCGACAAAGGACTATATATTGGCTGCTGATTGGAAAGGTGAAACTTTTGTCTTTTCCAATCAGAGAGAAATATCTACACTGACACCAACAATACTTGCTACTTTTGAGAAAAGTAGAAGTAGCATCCCTATAAATGAATCATCTAAGGGTAATTTACAAAACGTAAACAGCTCAAGTGGACCAAAGAAGGCAAATAAATCCAAAGTTAGATCCATAATAGCGCTAGACAGCACGACGAACTCACTGGATGAAACATTACATTCAAACCTTGAGCTAATGAATAAGCGAAGGAATGTGACTAAAAGCATGACACCCGGTCAGCAAAGGCGATTATTAAAATTCGCCGAAACTTCTTGGTGTATAATTGGTTACGATGACGGTTGCATTTCCCTTCATGATTTAAATGATACACGAGCATCATAACTATTCTATTGATCGTTCATTCAAATGGCATTACAAATATATAAATCTATCAATTTTACTATATATTTCATTATTTTCATTATTTCATAATCTTCCAAATACTGCTAGAACCACTGCCACCACTGCTTGTGCTCTTTTTTCGACTATGAGATTTGCTCCCACTCTTATTTCCACCATGTGTGGAATGGTGACTGTGATGCTTTGACAGTAATTTTTCCTTTTCAACAAGTTCTCTGATAAGTAAACTCAAGGCAACATCAACATTTACATCATCAGTATTGTCCACAGCAACAAATCCACAATTCCATTGGGTTGCTAAATTTCGCCCCCATTCAACCAATACAGGGCTAGCCATAGGATCATCTAAATGAGTACATACGATGATAATTGGAGGTGGTGAATTTGGAGAAGAGGGATCCATATCAATGGATCTTAATTTGTTATCAAAAGATCTCAATTTATTCAACTTTGATCTTTCTTCACTTTCGTTATAACTTTTCCAAAAATTCTTAAAATTATACACTATGGAATAAGTGTCATCTTCTTTACCCAATTCCCACCTTTTTTGATAATTTCTAAACTCGGTCCATGCATCCAAAATACAATTTCTCATAATGGTTAGCATTGTGTATCCACCATCAATTTCATGGCGACGATTCAAATACGAGTTGTCTTTCGGGTTTAATGACTCCTGATTTTCATTATAATCTGGTGGGTTGACATTGTAATTGAAAAGCTCTGGAACTGCACTATAAACAAAAATGTACGCGTCTATTTTTCCATTTAGTTCTGATGCTCCAGATGCAACCAATAACGTCGTAGTAGTTACAGGCTTTCTCGGCTCATTCGCCAGTCCTTTTAAAATTGATTTGTCCAAATTTCTAAAGAGTGAGACTTCGAGGAATGGGACGACAATATCTGGATTAAATGCAGGAGTATCGATTATATCTATCGATATTGGAGTGTATGATGGTGGCAAATAATTTTCCGGGAGCTTTACAGTGGATGATGGAATATTATTACTATTATTATTGTTATTGTTTGGTTTATTAATGGCGCTTCTTGAATTGTAATGATTAGCAGCGGCTGTTGGTTCCATGTATTGATAAAATGCATTATCAGATTTCTTTAAATCAAAATGCTTGATATGATTATTGGATCTAGTCTTATATTGGTTTTTGAGATTAGTAAAATCATTCATAAATGCTTGGAAGACTAGTGGTGATAATTGTATCTCAGGCGATATCTGTGGTGAGGAAAACAAGGGCTGTGGAGTCTGGCCACCGGGAGTCCTACTATACAATCGTTCATGGGCTTGACCATCTAACAGGGTCTTTGCTAATTTTGTATGTGGGTTAAAATCAAATAACCAATTAGTTTGGTTTCTTGTTGGATAATGAACTTCATGAACAAAATTAACTGTCAATCTGGAAATCAACGAAGTTTTGCCTGTGGATTCACCCCCGAGGACAGCAAGTCTAATAGGTCGTTGATCTGACATTGTCCCAGAATTAGTTTACCCTTTGATCAGGTAAAACCATGGAGCCGCCTTGAATGGGAATGTGTCAAGTAGTCTTTCGACCAGATTGTTTTATTCATGAAATTTCAAAAGTACATATTCGCTACCCGGATAAACTTGAAGCTTACGTAAATGAAGACAGGATAGTTAACTACTTGACTGCAATAATTAAATTGCTATGAATGTTAATTTTTTATTAATGTTTATAAGAAGCTTGTAAAATCTTTGAATAAAGAACTATTATCTAACATTTCTGTTGTATGTGTGGATGCAGAAAATGATGAGAAGGTTGATGACGCAGATGTTGATCTGGATCCGATAGTTCTATCAGATGCATCTCTATGTAATTGCAACTGAGTGTTTGATTCAGGATAAGAGTGTAATTTCTTTTTCTTATTTACAGTATGTGATGTAAGTGAAGAATTATCACAGCTCTTAATAAATTTATTCGCTACCTTTACCTCATTTTGAAGATTTTTTACATCATCAAATGCGCTTAATAATTGTGGCAGCCTATCAGTTATCTTATTGGAGGGTATTATGTTGGTAGTGCTAATGGTTAAGGGACGAGTAGTATTCAAAAATATACTTCTGGCCTTCGTGTTTTGATATGATAGTAAGGCTTTCCTTAACATTTTATTTTCCCTCCTTATCACTTTTGTTTTTAAGTTATTAAAACAAACCTCAAAATGAATAAAACACGATGTTGAATCCATTGAATCTGCGTCCATGGTTTCAGATATTCGGTTCAATTCGGCAAGTAGGTTACTGGCAAAATGTGACATGGACTCATACAAATCAACCTTAATACTTGGTTTCATTTGTTCTAATTCTAAACCATAGAGTAGTAATGTGGATATCATCGTCAATATGGATACCTTTTCTTTAAATCTTCTAATATGTTTATTCAAATAAATCCAGAGTTGTATCAGTAATGAAGTTTGATTATTCAAATTGAAATTGCACTTGTACAAAAAAGTTGTTACTAACGATAAATTTGCATATTGTTCCTGTACCTTATTCAATAACACTTGGAAAAACTGTCGACATTGCAAAATATCATCATAATGTTGATCATCAGCATTAGCTCTGTTGATCATCTCATTTCTATTCTTGACCATGATATAAAGAAACGTTTGTTTCTTGAAATTATCCGATAAGGTATCCTTCAAATGAACCATGTTCTCGAAGATTCGCAATATTTGATAGCATTGTTGCACTATTTGTCCATCCTCCACGGTCCTTATAGGTTGATTATCAATCAATGCCTTCAAATACGTCGGCTGTAGTTCCATATTCATATCTAAGGAGGATTCCTTTCCCTGAGAATGACTACTTAAGAAAAGTAAAGAAACGTTTTCATCACTATTGAAGTCATCAAGGATATTCCTATTTATTGTTGCCATATATTCATATAATTGAAATTGGCGTCTCTCTTCTTGTCTCTTTTAGGACTTTGTACGTAATTCGCCAAGTGTTCGATGTTGCAAATCACGGTATGTGGTAAGCCGATAGAATACACCAATGAGATTCGATCAAATATTAATCTGCAAGGGGGACAGAATTGGTTCTTGTCTTGTACGTAAATAAGTTATGTGAGATGCCAGCATTGTCTATTGTGGAAGAAGATGTGTTTCTTGCCTACATTGTTATTAGCTTCGATTCTGTCGTGGATTTTTCAATATTTTACTATATTGGGTAAAGCATAAATACGGAACGCCATGAAGGATAAAGCACGACATTACGCATATATGGATTATTAAACATCTTTTATGCTCCTTGTTAGTAAGGAATGAAATAGAATATAGTTCCTTCAGTAATGATTACTATTGAGAAGTGTATTAGCTCATGTGGTTATTAAGTCCGTTGGGTGAAATCGAGATCTCCGACGGTTATAACGATTTTTTTTTTGGATTCTTGTTTTTGCACGTAAAGGGGTTTGTGCTGAAGATAACGATGATGAGGATGTGATCGAGAATGTCGAAGAGAAGTAAGATTTGTCTTGACATCAAATTGAATCAATTGTTCTCATTCGGCCAATGACTACTCAAATGGTGCCCATTGATTTAAAGAAATATAAGGATGAACATTCAGGAAACATCATCGTAGTGTCTAACAGATTGCCTGTCACGATCACGAAGAACAAAACCACAGGAGACTATGAGTATTCCATGTCATCAGGTGGGTTGGTTACTGCATTACAAGGGTTGAAGAAGACCTCGACTTTCCAATGGTATGGTTGGCCAGGTTTGGAGATTCCTGATGACGAAAAGGAACAAGTGAAGAAGGACCTTTTAGAAAAGTTCAATGCAATTCCAATTTTCCTCACTGATGAAATTGCAGATTTACATTACAATGGGTTCAGTAACTCTATTCTGTGGCCATTGTTCCATTACCACCCTGGTGAAATTAATTTCGATGAAAATGCATGGATGGCATATAACGAGGCAAATAAGACGTTTGCTGATGCCATTGTTGAAAATGTTCAGGATAATGATTTAGTGTGGGTTCATGATTATCATTTAATGTTGTTACCTGAAATTTTAAGGAACGAATTCAATAAACGTAAGTTGAGAAATGTGAAGTTAGGTTGGTTCTTACATACTCCGTTCCCATCAAGTGAAATTTACAGAATTCTGCCGGTAAGACAGGAAATATTAAAGGGTGTGTTGAGTTGTAACCTAATTGGGTTTCATACATATGACTATGCCAGACATTTTTTGTCCTCTGTGCAGAGAGTATTAAATGTAAACACATTGCCTAATGGTGTGGAATATAAAGGAACTTTTGTTAATGTGGGAGCATTCCCTATTGGGATTGATGTAGATCATTTTAAGGATGGTCTCAAAAAACCACAGGTGATACAAAGAATTGAAGAATTGAAAAAGACTTTCAAAGGTTTAAAGATTATTGTTGGTGTTGATAGGCTAGATTATATTAAAGGTGTTCCGCAAAAGCTGCACGCCATGGAAGTATTTTTAACAGAACATCCAGAATGGATTGGAAAAGTGGTTCTAGTTCAAGTTGCAGTTCCAAGTCGTGGGGATGTTGAAGAATATCAGTATCTAAGATCTGTTGTTAATGAATTAGTTGGAAGAATTAATGGTCAATTCGGTACAGTAGAATTTGTTCCAATTCATTTCATGCATAAGAGTATCCCATTTGAAGAACTTATTTCTCTTTATGCAGCAAGTGACGTTTGCTTGGTGTCTTCAACAAGAGATGGGATGAATTTGGTTTCATATGAGTATATTGCCTGTCAAGAAGAGAAAAAGGGTACTTTGTTACTGAGTGAGTTTACTGGTGCCGCACAATCATTGAACGGTGCCGTCATTTTTAATCCATGGAATACTGATGAACTGTCAGAAGCAATTAACGAAGCCTTAACGTTGCCTGAGGAAAAAAGAGATGCAAATTGGGAAAAATTGAACAAATATATCAGTAAATATACGTCTTCCTTCTGGGGTGAGAATTTTGTTCATGAACTTAGAAACACTACTTTTTCAACGAGCCAAGAATAATTGTAATTACCATCTGAATAACGATGGGTAGTTTATTTTGTTTATCTAAGTAACATAAAGTATTATAAAGCGTCATATGTAATAAAATTTCTTAATATGTACTAAGCGCTATACTGACGGCTCCCAAAAAAAAACTTCAAATGGAAAAGTCAATCAATCTTTACAAAAGACCTAACAAACCTTACGTACCAGGCAAAAGAAATAAGTGGATAAAGGAGTTCTAAATCGAGTCAATATGGGTTCCATTTTTCTACCTCATTTGCATACAGGCTGGCATGTTGATCAAGCAATCGTTACGGAAGAAGAAAGGTTAGTCGTCATTAGATTTGGACATGATTACAACAGAGATTGTATGCTAATGGACGAAATGCTATATTCTATTGCTGAAAAAGTTAAGAATTTTGCCACGATATATCTATGTGACATTGACGAAGTACCAGATTTCAATGAAATGTATGAATTGACGGATCCAGTAACTCTAATGTTTTTCTATCGAAATAAACATATGTTGTGTGATTTTGGAACAGGTAATAATAATAAGATGAATTTTGTCATTGAGGATGAACAAGAACTAATAGATATTATTGAGACGATCTTCAGAGGGGCAAGGAAAAATAAGGGTTTGGTAGTATCACCATATGATTATAGTTTCAAGAGAGTTGATATATGACCATTGCTTGTTTGGATACCACTTGTGCTGGTATCTAGACTTACAAATAGTGTATCTTTCAAGATCAATATGTTACATATGTACATATATAGTGTGTGATAACAGTTGTAGACACAAATTTCATACATGACAATAGGAACCGTTTGAATTGTAAATGATATTTGTATTTTCAGCTAGCAATAAATAAATAAATTTGAAAAAAAAAACTAAAACAGAATAATTATAAAGATACGATGTTTTTATTATGTGAATAACCAATTCCTTAAGAAAATATACAAATGTTAACTAATACAGGAATAAAAAATAAGATATTAGAAATATTAATATATTATTCTTATTTCTTGGCAGCCTTAGTAGCAGCCTTGGTGACCTTACCAGCCTTGTCAGACTTGACGACAGACTTGATAACACCGACAGCGACAGTTTGTCTCATATCTCTGACAGCGAATCTACCTAATGGTGGGTATTCAGAGAAAGCTTCAACACACATTGGCTTAGATGGAACGAACTTAACCAAAGCAGCATCACCAGACTTCAAGAACTTTGGATGGTCTTCCAACTTCTTACCGGATCTTCTGTCGTTCTTTTCCAACAATTCGTCGAACTTACAAGCAATATGAGCAGTGTGACAATCCAAGACTGGAGAGTAACCGGCAGAAATTTGACCTGGATGGTTCAAGACAATAACGGTGGCGTTGAAAGATTCAGTACCCTTTGGTGGATCGTTCTTAGAGTCACCACAAACGTTACCTCTTCTAATTTCCTTGACGGAAACATTCTTAACGTTGAAACCAACATTGTCACCTGGGACACCTTCTTCTAATTGTTCGTGATGCATTTCAACGGACTTAACTTCAGTGGTGACACCGGCTGGGGCGAAGGTAACAATCATACCTGGCTTGATAACACCGGTTTCGACTCTACCGACTGGCACCGTACCAATACCACCAATCTTGTAAACATCTTGCAATGGCAATCTCAATGGCTTGTCAGTTGGTCTGGATGGTTGTTCAATGGCGTCAATGGCTTCCAATAAAGTCTTACCCTTGACGACACCGGACTTGGTTTCCTTTTCCCAACCCTTGTACCATGGAGCGTTAGTGGTTGGTTCAATCATGTTGTCACCGTTCCAACCGGAGATTGGAATGAATGGAACAGTCTTTGGGTTGTAACCGACCTTCTTGATGAAATTGGAAGTTTCCTTAACAATTTCTTGGAATCTGGATTCGTCCCATTTGACGGAGTCCATCTTGTTAACAGCGACAATCAATTGTCTGACACCTAAGGTGAAAGCCAACAAAGCGTGTTCTCTGGTTTGACCATCCTTGGAAATACCGGCTTCGAATTCACCGACACCACCAGCAATAATCAAAATAGCACAATCAGCTTGAGAAGTACCAGTAATCATATTCTTGATGAAATCTCTGTGACCTGGAGCATCGATAACAGTAACTTGGTACTTTGGAGTTTCGAACTTCCATAAAGCGATATCGATAGTGATACCTCTTTCTCTTTCGGCCTTTAACTTATCCAAAACCCAAGCGTACTTGAAAGAACCCTTACCTAATTCAGCGGCTTCCTTTTCGAACTTTTCAATGGTTCTCTTGTCAATACCACCACACTTGTAAATCAAATGACCGGTAGTAGTGGACTTACCAGAATCGACGTGACCGATGACGACGACGTTAATGTGAGACTTTTCCTTACCCATTTTTATGTATGTGAATTAGTTTGGATTGCTATGAGGTTTTAAACTAAGAACAAGATTGTAATAAGAAATAACAGAAGAAAAAAGGGTTTTCACTGAAAGTTGAGACGAGATGATCTTAAATATAAATGTTTAATGGGTAAGAAAAAAATTTTCTAAGGATGGGAATGAAAATTTTAGTGAAAAAAAAAGAGAAAAAGAAAAAGGAAAGGAAGAGATGCCCCTCGCTCATTTCTTTTTTCTTTCGTTTCTGGCTCCTAATCCTCTCGAGCGTTGTGCGGTTATTTCTGGGGAAAGTGCCTACGGGGCGCTTGCCAAACCAAAACTGTAAAAATATACCCTGCTGGGTACAGTGAAAATGCCGTAGCCCACATGCGGTTTGTCTTTTCAAATTTTTTCTTCGGTTTTTTCTTAGTAAACTTTTGTTGGTGGCAAAGTGGCGGACGTTCCAACCGTGCGGCCATTTCTTAGGAGGGAATGTCTCTGATGGGGGACATTCAATACATCTTGCCTCCCTTGTTAGTTATGCGGTGTCTGGGTGGCTAAAACACTCTGAAAGATGAACGGGTGTTTGTTGACAAACAGTCAAACTTTTTGTGAGTGTGAGCACTACTGATAACAGATGTCAGATATGAATTTAACACCAACATTCTTTTAATGAGCAATGTGGATGTAAAAATATAGGGACGTCACTAGGTAACGTTAAAAAGAATTTTTTTGATCTTGAGGTTATGGTAAACGTGTTTTCTTGGTTATTAATTTCAACTTTTGCTGGGTGTTTTGTCTTCACAAGTAGCATTGACACATTGTGTGCCACACTTTACGCAAAACTACAAAATCACAGAACAGAGTCTATATTTAACTACAACTACAGATTGAAGTGACTTTACTTTGTGTTGGAGACTGGAAACAACCAGAGATATTTTGATAAGTAAAATACTACAACTAATAAGAATTGCGATAGAATGGCCGTAGGTTCTTTGACACCCGACCCTATTCAAGAAAGACTCGAGGATGAAGATATATTTTCCTTTGATGAAGAATTGGTACAATTAAGAGACGCAGCTATAAGACAGAAAAGATATAGGCCTTATTTCAAATGCCTAGAAGAATATAATGGAGACATTAGGAAGCTATTCAAAGAAACAGAGGAAATGCAAGAGAAGGTAAATTCTGTAACAGATGTAGGGGTTTCTCAATTGTTGGATTTAAAAGACAATATAATATTGAAGTCAAGAAGAATCCAATTCAAAGAAGAAAAGCATTATGTGTATGATAGTGAAAGATCTGATTGCACTTCCGTAGAATCTTCTTCCCATGGATTGAAAAAAATATTTAAATTTTGGAACAGACGTGGTAAGAAGGAAATAGTAATTATTTCTCAAACAAGTAAATGTTTTGGTCATAATACTGATGAATATACATCCTCCACGGGGAATTCATCCTCTCCTTATTCCATAAACAATGCGGTAAATTTTCAAAATGATTGCTTAGTTCAGTCAGAAAGGAAAGATAAATGGTTAGAAATGGAGAAACACCATGGCGGAGGTAATTTGGATTATTCTTATCCCTTTATAATGCATGAAAGTCCTCCGAAACTTTCTATTAATTTTTATAAGGATGTTGTGAAGAAAAATGAAGTGGATATCCCAGAAAGTGTCCTTAGTGAACCAATTATTGATATCAAAGAGGCAATTCATTTAAAGTACAGAATGTTAAGTCCTTTAAAAAAGCCTTTTAAGAAAGTATTAACCGTTCCCTCCATGGAAATTCTTCAAGAACAACAAAACAGAGGACGGAAGCATTTCCGTGGCAGTTTTACAGAAGTATATGAAAATTATTATACAAAAAAAGCATGTACTGAAAAAGAAGGGAGGTTTAGAGAATTTTTTAATTTAGGTTTGTTTATAACAAAGAGGAATAAGGAAGAAAGTGAAGAAAGTTTGCAATGAATTTTTTGTTTACCTTTGCCATCAAAAAATTTAAATTTTAATGGTATTCCAAAAAATGTCAAAAAGATAAATAGTTATAGAAAACTCCTTTTGATATTTTGAGTATCTAAAGGGGAAAGAACCTATGGGTTTTATCTTGATTTCGAAATCATTTTCAATAATATCACTACTGGAATAAATTACAGGTTTTTATTCTTTTTTAGACAAGAAATAATAAGTAATACGTGGTCTACAAAATATAAGAAAGTTTTTACGCGAGGTTCATTTCTAATAGTTATGTTTTTCTTTATAACCACTCTCAAGAGAACATCTAATCTAGAAACAATTTTTGCTGGAGCTACTGACCCTACACACCTTCTATAACTACCACCATGTTTCATGTAATTTAACGTAGTTACACCGTCTTAAGCAAAAGCGGACTCCTGTTCATAAAGTTGTCTTATTCAGTGGAGAGATTATAGCGATAGGCCTGCGCTTTCCAGAAATCGAAAAAATAACCGCCAAGGAGAATGATTTCAAACGCTGGAAAAGAACAACAAACGCGAGAATCGAGTTAACGTGTTTCGGATACGTTTTTTTCCTTTTGAAAGCAAAACGTGAAATTTAGTAGTTCCCAATGTGGAAAACGCAGTGAGGTATAAGCCAACCAACCGATCTTAGTTATTGTGAATCCCAAACTATTAAAGGTCCCACAAATATATATTAAGTCTACATTCTAAAAATCAAAATAAACATTCACATTTGCTTAAAAATACAATCAGTTAATACATTGAAACCAATATGAGTGCAATCATTAACGAAGTGAAGGCAGCGGAAACGTCGGATACTTCATCCTGTGTTACCTGTTCAGGGACCGCAGAATGCCCCACATGTGCAGCTGATGAATATTGTGTGATGACATTAATGACATGTTATCAATGTCCCACTACGTACTGTGCCAAGAGTAGTACATCAAGTAATTCGACAAACGCCTCAACAAATACGAACGGTTCCACCACAGGTGCTTCTGTCAATGGGAAACTTGTTGGGGGAGTTGTAGGTGGTGTAGTTGGTGGGGTTGTGTTACTTGTCGGATTAGCCTTGGTATTTCTATACCGAAAGTATTGGAAACCTAGAAGGTTAGCCAATAGATTACAGAATAAACGTATGAGTGAAGGTCTAGAAGATTTAGAAATAGATTTTGACGATGATGAAGACGATGATGATTTTGACGAATATGATGGTGATGAGGAAGAAGAAAACAACTCAACAAGGAAAGAAAATATTGGTGTTACAACAAATTCAAGAGCATCTCAGCAATTACATTCGAATGACGCCCTCGGAATAAGAGGAAACCGAAGCAGTACATCAACAGTCCGTACCAAGGCGTCAAATATCTTACCTATTGCATATATTCCAGGTGTTACTAGTGCAGGCATTAAGAAACCACCACATTCTTTCAAGGGGCTAAATAATAGCCCATTGAATAGAGCAGGGGATATTAGATCACATATTACGCTGGGATCATCAATTTTGGGAGATGATGACGATGATGAACTATACAATGAATCGAACGAGATCGATATGGGTCAGGCAAACACCGCTTCCCTTCAAATGAATAGTAAAAACCAGAGGAATATGGCGCCCGCAAGTTTAACGACGGCAATAAGGGCTAAACCAAAACTGGTTCAAATTACAGAAGAGGAAAATGAAGAGTTCCCCGAAGACAATACCCCAGCGACCGAAACTCCTCAACAGGAAGACAAGAATGATACCCAAGAGGTGAATACTTTAGGAGAAGAAAGTGATGACAATGAAGGTAGTTTCATATTAGATCTTGAATTCCCAGAGTCATTAAGAGACGAACCACACACAGAAGGAGAGGGCTCGCAGAAAGTAGAAAGTCCGTTTGAAGATAAATTCAGGATTGAAGATTGAAAATAAATCAATCGTTCGTCTGATTATAATATAAGTTGTAACAACACTATAAATACGTATATTTTTACTAATCTGGGACCTATCTTTTGACTTTGCATGAACCGTCAAGGGCTCGGAGACACGGTTCGGGACGAGTGTATTATTAATAATGAGAGGGAACCACCCCACTCCTATACCTATAGAGGTTATAGTACCGATGTTTCTCGTCGCGCTAATTACGTAAGTACCTCCAATATAGCTCCGTTCCTGGGTGAGTAAGTCTGACACAGCGCTGTTTGTGTGATCGAGTGGAAAATTTTCGAAATATTCCCGGTCGATCTCGAGCTCGAGGTTATAAAAACAGCATGATTACCTTCTTTCCAGCTGACTCTTGTAATAGTTACCTTTGAATCAACGTAACCTCAGCGAACGTTAAAGGATCTATACTTCTTTTTCTTCTCTAAAACACTACTAATAATTAAAAGAATAATGTCTCAATTCGGTGCTATTGACAAATTGGCTGTTTCTACCATTAGATTATTGGCCGTCGATGAAGTCTCCAAGGCTAACTCTGGTCACCCAGGTGCTCCATTGGGTATGGCTCCAGCCGCCCATGTCGTCTGGTCTCAAATGAACATGAATCCAAAGAACCCAGACTGGATCAACAGAGATAGATTCGTTCTATCTAACGGTCATGCTGTTGCTCTATTATACGCTATGTTGCACTTGACTGGTTACGACTTCTCAATTGAAGATCTAAAACAATTCAGACAATTGGGTTCCAAGACTCCAGGTCATCCAGAATTTGAATTACCAGGTGTTGAAGTTACCACTGGTCCATTGGGTCAAGGTGTTACCAATGCTGTCGGTATGGCCATTGCCCAAAAGAACTTGGCTGCTACTTACAACAAGCCAAACTTTACTTTGTCTGATAACTTTACCTACGTTTTCTTAGGTGATGGTTGTTTACAAGAAGGTATCTCATCCGAAGCCTCCTCTTTGGCTGGTCATTTGGAATTAGGTAACTTGATCTGTGTCTACGATGATAACAAAATTACCATTGATGGTAGCACTGAAGTTTCTTTCGATGAAGATGTCGCCAAGAGATACGAAGCCTACGGCTGGGAAGTTCTATACGTGGAAAATGGTAATGAAGATTTGGAAGGTATTGCCGCTGCCATTGCCAAGGCTAAGTTATCTACCACCAAGCCTACTTTAATCAAGATGACCACTACTATCGGTTACGGTTCCCTACACCAAGGTAATCACTCCGTCCACGGTGCTCCATTGAAGGCTGACGATGTTAAGCAATTGAGAAAGAAGTTCGGTTTCGATTCAGAAAAGTCTTTCGTCGTTCCACAAGAAGTTTACGATTTCTACCAAGCTAAGATTGGTACTCCAGGTGCCGCTGCTAACAAGAAATGGGATCAATTATTCTCTCAATACCAACAAAAATTCCCACAAGAAGGTGCTGAATTCGCCAGAAGATTGAGAGGTGAATTACCAGCTAACTGGGATAGTGCTTTACCAGTTTACACTCCAAAGGATTCTGCTCTTGCCACCAGAAAATTATCTGAAATGACTTTGGATAAGATCTTCAACGAATTACCAGAAATCATTGGTGGTTCCGCAGATTTAACTCCATCCAATTTGACCAGAACCCAAGGTGCTGTTGATTTCCAGCCACCTTCCTCTGGTCTAGGTGATTACTCTGGTAGATACATTAGATACGGTATCAGAGAACATGCCATGGGTGCTATCATGAACGGTATTTCTGCTTATGGGGCTCATTACTTGCCATACGGTGGTACTTTCTTAAACTTCGTCTCATACGCTGCTGGTGCCGTTAGATTATCTGCTCTATCTGGCCACCCAGTTATTTGGGTCGCCACCCATGATTCCATTGGTGTCGGTGAAGATGGTCCAACTCATCAACCTATTGAAACTTTAGCTCACTTCAGAGCTCTACCAAACATTCATGTCTGGAGACCAGCTGATGGTAACGAAGTTTCCGCTGCATACAAGGTTGCCATTGAATCTAAATCTACCCCAAGTATCATTGCTCTATCCAGACAAAACTTGCCACAATTGGAAGGTTCTTCCATCGAAAAGGCCGCCAAGGGTGGTTACGTTCTACAAGATGTTGCTAACCCAGATATCATACTTCTTGCCACCGGTTCTGAAGTTTCTTTGAGTGTTGAAGCTGCCAAGGTCTTGGCAGCCAAGGGCATTAAGGCACGTGTTGTTTCTCTACCAGATTTCTACAACTTCGATAAGCAAGACGAAGCTTACAGATTATCTGTTTTGCCAGATGGTATTCCAGTCTTATCTGTTGAAGTTTTGACCACTTCTTGTTGGGGTAAGTACGCTCACCAATCTTTCGGTTTGGACAGATTCGGTGCTTCTGGTAAGGCTCCAGAAGTCTTCAAATTCTTCGGTTTCACCGCTGAAGGTGTTGCTGAAAGAGCCACCAAGACCATTGCTTTCTACAAGGGTAAGGATGTTATCTCTCCATTAAGAAGAGCTTTCTAAGCAAAGAATAGAAAGTATATTCCTGTTGTATCTCCTTATTCTCGATATGGTTTTATGTCTTTATGATTAGAAGTACTGTACGTATATATATATATAAATAATACTTATACAATTTTAACGTTGATTTTAATTTGTGAATTTGAGCTATTTATTTACGTGTGTGTGTGTTAGGGATGGGCGGTGTCAATTTTTTCAAGGCTCGATCGAGCTTAAAATGCTCATTAATGGGTTTATCTATATGAACCTTTAAAAAAATCTTGATCATATAAAAGGTCTGTGTTAATTTCATGTCAAGAAAGGTTACCTTTTCTAAGGGAAAGTATATTATAGAGTGGATACCATAACTTTCGAAATATGACATCAGATAATGAATCAAAAAAGATAGCAGTTGCATTTGTTTGTCTAGGTAATATCTGTCGTTCACCCATGGCAGAAGCCGTCTTCAAACATACAGTGAAGAAGAATCACCTGGAAGATAGGTTCAAGAAGATTGATTCCTTTGGTACCGCCCGTTATCATATCGGTGAGACGCCTGATTCACGTAGTTCTTCCACATGCAGAAAGCATGGCGTTCCAGTGGATCACCGTGCTCAGCAGATTAAACCGGCTCATTTTACTGAATTCGATTATATTATTTGTATGGATGAATCCAATTTGAAGGATTTGAGAAGAATACAACCTAAGGGTTCAAAAGCGGTAGTTTGCATGTTTGGTGAATGGAATTTGGATGGTGCTTATGATAAGGTGGTAGATGATCCATATTATGGTGGAGTGGATGGTTTTGAATATAATTTCAAACAAGTTTGCAACTTTAGTGAGAATTTTTTGAAGAAGGAGTTGTAAAAATATGCATGTTGCGTTTATCTAAGTTATATGTAATACATATACAAACTCATGGGGTTTTTCTTTTTCAATTATTACAAATTAAATCTCACGAGTTTAACAATGACTGGTAATTATAAGCTAACTTTATTTCTTTATATACATCATGATCAAAGTTTTTCGAAACCTTCTTCATGATAAACAAAATCAGGGCCGCAACGTCTTGCAAGCCAACTTTTCTTATAGTCGAAATATCTCCATGATTCTTCTTCATCACTATTACTATCTTCTCTCTTGTTGTTTGGGATAGTATTGGACATATTTATTGTTGGTGGTAATTTTTCAATTTCTCTAAAATACCAACAAGAATCTACTTTATTAAACAACCAATGTCTATTTTGAGACAGTTCTCTAGCGGCTAAGAATTGATCATAGGTTCCTTGATAGTGATAAAAAATAAAAAACAGAGTATCCAAATCGAATTTCGAGAATATTTTGGCCAAAGATGTTCGGGAATAGATATCTTCTACTGATTGATGACTAGCATGGGTTTTATCATTTGGATTTAAATTTCCTTGATTTGATTTAATAACTTCATAGGGGTAAGTAAATCTTATTGGTTCACTGGGGAAGAAAATTGATGTTGGATGAGGGTTTGATAAAGGCACTTGATATAAATATGGTGAATCAGCGTCTAATGAATCCGGGCAATTTAATAATGATGATTCCAATTGAGAAACCATCTTTGGTGGCATTTCCTTATATGGTTGCATTAATGGTTTCTTAGAAGCTAACCAATATTTTAATTCTTTTTTAAATAATGGATTTTTAAAGGCTTTATTACTTTCAATATCATTCTTAATGGATTCTTCAATTTCCTTTGTCTTATCTGGTGGGAATTGCAATTCTTGTTCTTGTTGTGAATCATCTTCATTTTTCTTTGTTGTTTGTTCCTGTTGAGTTGCCTTTGCGTCGTCTTGCTCTTGTTGGATATTATTATTGTTATTAGTATTATTATTGTTATTATTATTATTAATTGTAGCTGGTTGTTTAGTATTATCTGATGTTGATTTTGGTAAATTATTCAATTTTGTAGTTTGCGAAGGTATTCTAATGGAAGATTGACGTGATGGAGATGGTGATGGAGAAGGAGATGATGACGAGATCGTTAATTTTTTCAATTCTTTCTTTGCTGAATTTAATTCTTTCTTTGGTGATTTCTTTGTTGCTGCAGCTTGCGGAACAGATACTGGTACAGGAGTTGTTGTAGTTGCATTAAGTTCACAGCCCATATCTTCGTATATGGTATCATATTCTACAAAATCTGGATCTTCATTATTTTCGACGTAATACTTAATATCATCTTGATAATCTTTAATGGTTTCTGGATCCATTTCATTATTTTGTAACATTTTTAATATATTTTCCAAATTTGTAATATGAAATTCATGTCTTTCAATTTGTTCATCATCATTTTGAGCCTCATGAGATTCCAATTGCTTTTGTAATTCATCCAGACATTCATGAATGAATTCCACTTGATCTCTTTTTTTCAATTCTCTTGGATCTTTAATAATATCAGGATTTGTTAATGCTTCCTTTGAGAATTGTTTTGTCTTCATTAATTTTTCAATTGATTTAAATCTTTCCATACCATTTTCAATAAGTCTTCTATTTTCCATTAATGCTTGTTGTCTATCCTTTGTATCATCTTTACTTAACCAAGTTTTAATTTGTTCTCTATGCTTTTGTAATTTTTTGATTTCTCTTTTCAAATCAGCTTCTAATTTTTCTCTATATGAATTATTTGACGGTTCAGTATCTTGAAACTTTTCATAAATGACTTCAAAATCTTCCAGTCCCTCTCTTACTTTTTTCAATAGTTTATCGATATCCTGCTGTAGTTTCCTTTGGGACATTGCTACACTGTGTCAATTGCTTTTGTTGCTGTTGTTCTGTTCTCTTTACGCACTGCCCACCTATTATATAGAATAGCATACATGGCATACAGTTATGCTTACCACTCACTGAAGATCGTGGAAACATTTAAAATGGCCAGCCGTACCGAATGACAAACAAACCAGAAGGGGCTGCATCCGGGTAACTGCAATTTCAGTCACGTGGCAATAACCGTTCCAAATATAATGTTTGTTTTTTCGGATCGTCGTACACAGCGACGACTGGAGTGGCTGGCCCCTATTCATTTCACCAATTCCATTTTCTCATTTTGTGTGTTTGCCCGTTACGTAACCCTTGACGCACGACGGGAGAGTCCCGGCACACTCCCAGCAGCAGCCGTCCACGGCCGTTTCTGGGCCAGCGCTGCTGCCCGAACAAACAAACGAATCCAATGTCCCATTTCCTTCAAACAAAACGCAAACGTACGTTCTTGATCTTCGCAATCTTGGCTCCGTCATCCCCATTAAAGCACCATTCCATTCCATCTGGCGAGAAAAAAAACAGCTTGCAAGAAAATAACAACAACAACAACAACAACAACAACTACAACAGGCCCTCTTCTGTCGTAGACAACACAGGCAACACAAACCCTTCCACCCATCTGTCCCAGCAGCAGCACTAGCAGCAGCAGCATGACAACTACTACACAAAACTTGCAACCCAAACTACAACAGGGTCCCGTCGCTGCACAAGGTACCCCCGCCACCGCCGCCGCCACGGCAACAACCCCCTCCACAACTGTACAACCTATCCAACAGGTCCCTCAACAACCTCTAGATCCAGTGGCACAAGCCACTGCGGAAACTTGGCTCTCCATTGCCTCATTGGCAGAGACCGTAGGTGATGCAGATCGTGCGGCAATGGCTTATGACGCTACTTTACAATTCAATCCACAATCTACAAAGGCTCTCACTTCACTGGCTCATTTGTATAGATCCCGCGATATGTTTCAAAGAGCCGCCGAATTGTATGAAAGAGCTCTCTCCATTAATCCTGAATTAAGTGACGTTTGGGCTACTTTGGGCCATTGTTATTTAATGCTAGACGATTTACAAAGAGCTTATAATTCTTATCAACAAGCGTTGTATCATCTTTCTAATCCAAACGTCCCCAAATTGTGGCATGGTATTGGGATTCTTTATGATAGATATGGTTCTTTGGATTATGCAGAGGAGGCATTCGCAAAAGTATTAGAATTGGACCCACAATTTGAAAAGGCAAATGAAATTTATTTTAGATTGGGGATCATTTATAAACATCAGGGGAAATGGACTCAAGCTTTGGAATGCTTTAGATATATCTTAAATCAACCACCTGCTCCCTTACAAGAATGGGATATTTGGTTTCAATTGGGGAGTGTATTGGAATCCATGAATGAATGGCAAGGTGCAAGAGAAGCTTATGAACATGTCTTATTACAAAATGAAAATCATGCTAAAGTTTTACAACAATTAGGTTGTTTATATGGTATGAATAACGTTAGCTTTTATGATCCACAAAAGGCTTTAAATTATCTATTAAAATCATTAGAAGTGGATCCAAATGATTCAACAACTTGGTATCATTTGGGTAGAGTTCATATGATTAGAAATGATTACACTGCCGCTTATGATGCTTTCCAACAAGCTGTTAATAGAGATTCAAGAAATCCAATCTTTTGGTGTTCCATTGGTGTCTTATATTATCAAATTTCTCAATATAGAGATGCATTGGATGCTTATACAAGAGCCATTAGATTAAATCCATATATTAGTGAAGTTTGGTACGATTTAGGAACACTTTATGAAACTTGTAATAATCAATTGAATGATGCATTGGATGCATATAAACAAGCTGCAAGATTGGATCCAGAAAATGTTCATATTAGGAAAAGATTAGAATCCTTAACTCAACAATTATCAAATCCAAATCAACAACAACAGCAACAGCAACAGCAACAACAACAGTCATCATCCTCATCTACCGCTAATGATAACAAACTGGAAAATGCAAACCAACAAGGTATTCAAAACAGACAAGGTATGCAAGGACAATCTGAATTCCCTGCAAATATCAACAATAATGAAAATGGCATTAATCCACCACCAGTAATGTTACAACCAACATTACAACAAAATGACCAGGGAAATCCATTAAATGTTAGACCATCTTTACCAAATCAAAATACCAACACTGGTGTTTATCCAAATGGATTGTTGGCACAACAAGCTCAAGTCCAACAACAATTACAATTGCAACAATTACAACAACAACAAGGACAAAATCTTGTAGCACAACAACAACAACAACAACAACAACTATCCCCTCAACAATATCCTGGGCCAACAATGTTATCTCCTCAAACTCAACAAACTGCAATGAACATGCAACAAATGTCCAATAGTCCACCATTACTCTCTCAATCTGCCATCTTGCAACGTGAACAACAAATTCAACAACAACAGCAACAGCAACAGCAACAACAACAATTACAAATACAACAACAACAAGAACTATTGGAACAACAACAAAAGATCCAACAACAACAACAGCAGCAGCAGCAGCAGCAACAACAACAACAACAACAAGAACAAAATGCTCAAATGGAGTCTTCCATCCTTCCTCAAAAGAGATCTATGGAAGGCAATATCCATACTTTAGTGGACGCTGCTGTCTCAAGTGCTTCTGAACCTGCTTCCTCCATTCCAATTCCAACACAACCACCTGCGGGAGCCATTGCCACGACAACAGTTCCTCAAAATATAAATACATCTCCATCTCAACCTGCAACAGTCTTAACTCCAACAACGGCACCAGCAACAATAACAGAAAATATTCAAACAAATTCAGAAGAACCACAAGCAAAGAAACCAAAAGTAGCTTCACCACCACCACCACCAGAAGAACCACAACCTTCTGAAGCAGCACCTACCACCACCCCTGCAAAACAAGATAATGTTACATCTCCACCCCCACAAGAAAAGGAACCAACACCACCACCACCAGCAGCACCAGCACCAGTTGAAACGGTGACGACAGTATCAGAACCAGCAACGGAACCTGAACATACGCTACCCGATGGAAAGGAAACGGATGTTTCTCCAACTAAGCAAGACTCACTAACAGACGATCATCACAATGAAATATTGAATAGTACTAGTGAGGTGGATATCGTCATTAAGCCATCAGCAGAAGCCATGGAAAAAGTTCAAGAAGAAACACGTATACGTGAAGAGGAAGAACGTGAAAGATTAGAAGCTAACAATGTTGAAAATGCCGATAAGAAAAATGCTACTGATGGTAAGGATGAAAAGACAGAACAGATTAAGGAAAATATCGTTAGACAAGTGGAGGAAGATGAAAATTACGATGATTAAAATTGGTTTTTAGTTATCGATAAATAAGGAAAAAAGGAAAAAAAAATTCAAAAAAGCACCACACCCACCCCCTCAATATATATGTTTTTTGTATCACTATGTAATTCTTATAAAAATTAATTAGAGAAATATGTGGATAGTATTGAACAATTGAACTGGTTTTGTAATATTAACGGTAGGGTGAACAAACGATTTGATGAGAGAGAAACAAAAAAAAAATGTCGACACCGGCAGGATTTGAACCAGCGCGGGCAGAGCCCAACAGATTTCAAGTCTGTCGCCTTAACCACTCGGCCACAGTGCCAAACTAGAAAACTTAAGCTAATCCATCACTACTTGAACGTCAATGATTTCCTTTAAAAACACACACACACATTAGAATAACAATTCAAGGTTGATATTGGGAAAATAAGTCCTTCTAATTAATCAGATAATAAGTTAGTTATTTACTGTACAGATTGTTGAAATTTATCTATAAAGTTTGTCCATTTTTCCTTCGAATCATACAAACTACAACTGCCCAGTTCTCCAAAAGTTACATGGTCTTCACTTATAATCAATTCTGGAATCTTTTCATTGGTGTCGTTTTTGACTTCCTCCCTTTCCGCTTCTTCCTCATCCATATCAATATCCATTTTATCATCCATTATGTTATTGGAATTTGTTTCACCAATTGACATATTTACATCATCCATACCGCGATTATCATCTTCCTCCTCATCCTGTTCCTCAGTTATAACTGGCGCCGCCATAATTTCATGAATATTGAATTGTTGAAGACCTTCATCTTTAAACATTGCTGCCTCCGTCATACTAGGCCTCTTATGATTTTGTGATGATCTCCTTCGTCTGACAGATGATGCCATGGCAACACTTGCATGTCTCCCGGAGTTCTCCTTCTTTATCTCCAAATCACCCTCAATTCTTCCATTTTTCAAATCAACAGAGTCAAAATCCACACTAGGAGATGCCACAGCATGGAATATACCCTTTAGAATGACTTCAGACCACAACACCCAATTTAAAAGATCGCAACACAGATCCAGATTATCATTACTTATGTCGAATTTGGTAACGTTGACTAGTTTAGTCGTGAAATCATTTAATACCTGCACTTTGCTGTTGTAATTATTATCGTACAATATGTCTAGTATTCCGACTGGTTTTACTTGATTCTCGTCATTCTCTTGAGAGGTGATTATTAATTCATCTGGAATAAATTCATCAGGAAACCAAATAGATTGCCCTTCTACGGGTATAATTTCCATTGCTAATCTTACTCCACAAATATAATTTTCCGAGGATTCATTAATCCAATTTTTTGTCCCTGATGAATATAGATATTCGTAAAGACGTTGAGAGGGATCCATTGATTTTTCAAAATAAACTTTAATTAATGGTAAATCAGAACGATCTTTGGATTTAATATAAATACCAAACTTATTATCCAAATTGGTCTCCACTTTCAAATTAAGTTGATTGTCAATGAAATATTGTTGAATGTATTGACTGAGTTCTGTAAAATACTTGAATAGATCTAGTTTACCATTATTGGGAACAATATTCGCTTGGGTCGAGCCTGATATGTTGGAATCACTCGTCGTGCTCGCAAGACCACTATTGTTAAGGGTGGTAGGATCACTATCAATTTGGGAATATGTGTCAAGTAAATACAGGTATTGCAAATCATGGTGAAATACTTTTAAATCAGGATATTTCGTCAATGAATTCAACAGGATATTGCTACTTCCCGGATTCGATTTTTCTTCATCATTGAAATAATTAAAATTATCAAAATTCGATGCTAAAACCAATTTAACATCCTTCACAATTCCCTTCTTCTTGTCAAAATCAATGTCAATGACGATAATCTTGGATGCTGTGGAGAGTCTTGACGTTGTGCTATCAATATCATCGATAAAGGATTCCAAACCGAGTGTTTGACAAAGTTTCGTTATATTATCTATTGTAATCAAACCAGGTTTATACCCCTTGAATAACACTATCATTTCTCCCATCATCTCATCATACTTGTCAACCGCCATTGTTGATTCTTGGGTTTCCTTGGTTGTACTTTGCCTATGCTTTTAATCCAAGGTACTTTTACTTTTTAATGTTCGTCGGCGAGTTAAAGACAATACGAAATAATTTAACCGCGAACGTAGAAGTAATTGCATGTCAGAACAATTTCAAGAGAAGTGCAATTGATGAAAGAGGCTTATCAATTTAACCTTATATCTAAACAATGACTAGATTGGTGATATCCACATCTACGTTCCAATCTCAGGTAGCGGACCTTCTTCCGTGTAACAAATATAAGAAATCACAATTGACACATTCATTGATTGAAAGTACTGGTTTACTGAACTCATTTGACCACGTCATATCTGATTTCATTTGTTCGAAGGATGATTTATTACAATTTCACTCCAAGGATTACATTGAGCTATTAATGGACAATAAATATAACACAGTTTTACCATACGATGTGGAAGAAAGTTCATGGAATGAATTAAATGAAATCTCCACCAGTTGGCACGAATCTAAGAATGAAGCTGAATTCAAACGGTTTACTTCTCGAGAGAAACTTTATGAACATTTTAAACAGCTCTCTCCAAAGGAAAAACCCATCAATGGAAAACGTTCAGCTTGGGATGCATTATTAGATTCAGATCCAGATGAAGAGGTCCAACAGAATGAAACTCTCGAAGGTAATGCTGAAATAAAGGCTACTCTTATGAAGGAGCATAACCTAGAAGGTGACTGCCCCCTCTTTTCTTATATTCCAATGTACACACAGGTGGTAACTGGTGCCACATTGTCCTTGTCAAAATTTCTCCAACCGAATAGCGAACGAAGCATTGCGATCAATTGGGATGGTGGAAGACACCATGCATTTAAAAATAAGGCAAGTGGGTTTTGTTACGTTAATGATATTGTTTTATTGATTCAAAAAATAAGAAAAAATGGATTCAAAAACATTTCTTATGTGGATTTTGATCTGCATCATGGTGATGGTGTTCAGAAAGCCTTTCAGTTCTCCAAAAATGTACAGACCGTGTCATTGCATATGTTTGAACCTGGTTTCTTTCCCTGTACAGGTTCATTACAAGAAGCAAAAGCTGGAAGTTCTATTGTAAATATCCCACTATTACATGGACTGGATGGAACATTTCTCAAACAATTAACAAAGGACATAATTATTCCAGTTGTAGAACAACATGAGCCTGAAGTTCTAGTGATTCAGTGTGGTGGTGATGGTTTAATTGGTGATCAATATAACGAATGGCAACTGACAATTCATGATTTATCAGGTGCTATCATGAAATTGATTAACACTTTTCCTTCTTGTTCTGTTGTATTATTGGGTGGTGGTGGCTATAATGAAAAAGTGATGAGTAGATTTTATAATTACTTGACCTGGAATATTGCATTCGAGTACAGTAAGCGCCCACCGAGTGGCTTGTTTCTTTCGTCTGAGCTTAATTTGCTCATACCAGATCATGAATTTATCGATGTTTACCAAGATGAACAGTATAAATATTGGATATATGAGCAAGAAGGAAGCTCAAAATATAAGACTTTAAGAAACGATAACAAAGTAGATTTCGTAGCCGAATTACGTGCTTACTATGGTCATGGTTTGCAGCCTCAATTGCCCCATGACGTAAGCGAAGATAACTCACCTGGAACAGTACATATGATGGTCCCCAAATGAAGATACAGCTTGCCGCTCTATTCAATATGGTGCTACTATTAGTATCGACGTGAAACCAGTGTCGTATTTGCTATTACCCGTCCCCTGATTTTCTCAAGTTAAGCCCCGGGCAAGGAAAAGACAAGATTATCTATCTACTGTTGAATAAAGCTTGGGACCATTCCATTAATGGCGAGTAATTAAGCACCTTTCCTTATATACCCTGTTCAAGACTCCAATTTTCTAGTAGTGTTTAAAAGAAATGGCATCTTTCAATCTAACAGAAGCACAAATTGGAGAATTTAAGGATGCGTTTGACTTATTTGACAGAGACCATAATGGCTCAATATCCGCATCTGAATTAGCCACAGTAATGAAATCATTAGGTTTGTCACCTACTGAAGCAGAAGTTACTGATCTTATGAATGAAATAGATGTGGATGGGAACCACCAAATAGAATTTGATGAATTTCTGGCTTTGATGTCTCGTCAGCTAAAATCTAATGACTCTGAACAGGAGTTAATAGAAGCCTTTAAAGTATTTGATAAAAATGGGGATGGTTTAATTTCAAAAACAGAGTTAAAGCAGGTCTTAACTTCAATAGGGGAAAAAATAGATGATACAGAATTAGAAGAGATGATAAAAGATGTTAGCAATGGATCAGGTCAAATTAATATTCAACAGTTCGCTTCGTTACTCGCCAAATGATATACACGACAACCCCTTTGCTCAATAATTTAACGAAAGTTTACTGTCTATTGTTGTCAAAAGTTTCTATAAATCATTCAAGGGGGCGGCGGCAGAGAATTGTACTAAATTTTCAACAACTAAGAAATGATATGTTCAAGTTTTAATTTCTTGTATAATGCATAGTAAATATATAATATATATTTCTCATCAGGTCATTCTGAGTAATGATCGACTCTAATTTTACTTAATACCGGTTTCTTTTTAGGAACAACAGGTGGCACGTGCTTTAAACTGGCCTTCTTCTTGGGTACCGGAGGTAATTTTTTAGGAGTTCGTTGATTCCTTTTCTCTTCCTCTTTCAATGTCTTTCTCAATTGGACATGCTCTGATAACTCATCAGAAGCCTCTCTTGCACAATATTTCCTAGCCTCTTCTATGCCAGTTGATTTTCTCAATTTAATATGCTGTAGCTGAGATGCCATATCATCTACTTCGTCTTGAAGATCTGAAGTTGAATTATTTTCTTTAAATTGCTGTTGCTGTTTCTCATACGTATTACTGGCCTTCCTCAATTTTACATGTTGAATCTGATTTAACATATCATCCATCCCGTTTCCCTGAGGTTCTTGAGGTTCTTGAGGTTCTTGAGATTCTTGAGCATTTATTCCTATACCTGAAGGACTAACATTCTGGACTTGACTTGGTGAACTTTCTGTTTGAGGTTCCATTGTGGGAACATTCGTATTCTGAATAGAAGCACCTCTTGTTGGAAGTGAGGGAGGAAGACGAGATGCATTTGGTTGATTTGGCATCGAGTTTTCCTGAACGGGAGTTTGTTCCAAATTATTATTATTCATCATTGATGGCTTGGAGACAGGCTGTGGAGGTAACTGTTGCTGTGGAACCCCATTTTCAGGTTGTGCATTGTTTGGTTGTTGAGATTCAGTATTAATGGCACTAGAATTTGGGTCACTTACCGGTTCCTTCTCTTCTCCCCCCTGCTTCATCATTGCCCTCCCCTTATGTTGTGGAGGTGGTGGTAATTTTGATATATCAATCATATTTCCACTATAGTAAGGTTGGGTTGATGCAACACCTTGATTTGGTAAATTAGTTGGATAGCTAGGTGAGAAAGGAGTCTGGGTCTGAGCCTGGGCACCCGGCAGTTGTTGTTCCTGCTGCTGCTGCAATTGGATGGGGGGTTGTAAGGGTTGCAAGGGTTGCTGCTGTTGTTGATTATACGTTGCCTGAGGAACTGGTTGTTGCTGTTGCTGTTGAGTCGTTGGATTACTATAATACTGTTGGGGATTTGGAGGAGAATATGGTTGTACATTTGGCTGCACACCATTATAATTATTGGACTGGGTTGACGATACCGTACTAGTACTTGGAGTAGCTGCACTCCCATTGTAATATCCTTGCTGGTTTGGATTCGTTAAGGTGCTATTATTATAGGATTGTTGTTGAGGCATAGTTACTATAGGATTCTGGAAATTAGTATTTGGAACTGTACTTCCATTATAATACTGTTGTGTACCCAAATTCGGTGGATTCGTTGCTTGAGGTTGTGCATTGTTAGCATATGTATTTGGAGGTTGTATCGCCTGCTGTTGTGGTTGAGGTTGGTTATACTGGTTGTATTGACCGGGTTGCGAATACGCTCCAGGTTGATTCTGCGTTGGAAACATATTCTGTTGAGAATTATAGGTAGTTGGTTGTGATCCCATATTATTAAGGGTGACTGGGCTTGTTGCATTATAGGGCTGTGGTGAATTTGGATTATAGGGATGTGTTTGGAACTGTCGTTGAGGCATAGATGGTGAGGAATATGCAGATGTATTTCTCATTGGCGGAGGAGATGCTGAAGTATGTGTATCATGACCATACCCATATCTGGCACCCTCATAATCTCTTGACTCTCTGTCCTCGTGGTGCTTATGAGAACGTTTTTTTCCTGATTGCCATCCAGACTTTGCCACACTTTTTGTTCCTTTGTATCCGGCTTTGAGTCCTGATTTAAGAGTATCCATTACCTTCCACTACTAGCTACTTTTCACTAAACCTTTCTGTTTTCGACTTAGATTCGTTACTCTTTTTTTTTAACTTTTAGTTCAGTTGTATTTGAAGAAATGGTCTGGTCTTTAATCCCCTATTTTTTTCAAAATTTCAAAAGAATGTCTCGATACGAGTTGATCGACCATTTATGTAGTAAACATATACAACATCGCAAAGATTTGCAGGAAAATGCACTAAGGTTTCTTTATTGATAGGGATATATAAGAGTTATAAATCTGGTGGATTTATTTTAAATAAATAATACAAAGTGACCTGGGATAAGAAATCACATAAAGCACTCTATCTGTCGTGCAATTTTTACGCGGAATCACTTGCTTAGATCAATATCAATATCGAAACTACTTCCACATCCACAGCTACTCTTTAAATGCCCATTTATAATTTTGAATGTAGATCCAATTAATTCTGTTGTGTAGGTAAGCGTAGTATCATTTAGTATCTTCAATGATTTTTCATCGATCAATACCTTCCCTTTCTCCTCAGGTAATACAAATATTATTGAATCCTTAATAGAATCTATGTCATTATGCTCAAACTCATCCGTATCTTCCATCTTACCCTGTAGGCAGGTGTTAGTACCTTCCGTTAATTCCGGTATTAGTTTTAACACATATTGGTAACCATGGCATCCACCACTCTCAACACCGATTTTCAGGATTTCTTTACTATCATTGTATATCTCTTCCAATCGTTCTGCTGCCCTCTCGGATATGGACATGTTAAGGTTTGGTTTTTTATTGATAACTTTCCATGGTTGAATAATGGCTTCACTGGTAGTTAAAAATCTCTTGGATACCCCTCCTGTACAACGAGTTGTTCTCGTTGATTGTAGTATAAATGTATTGAATACTCTAGTTCTTATCATGACAGAAGCATCTAGTAGGTAACTCCTTTGTCTTTTCTTCTTCCGTCTTGTCTTGTCTTGTTTTCATAACAGAAAGGTCATCAAAAGGGAACCCCGCTATATTATCATCCATCGGAGTTTCGAGCGGTTACCCTGTAATCACCATAGATTATTATATACCACTACATACAGCACAATGCGGATCTCTATCATACGCAAAGGTATATGTGAAGCAGCCATCTGCCCCATTAATCATTGTGAAGTTCCCATCTTTTTCGAAATCCATCAAATCATAATATATTTTCATCATTTGATTGCAACACGATGCCGCGATCATGGCGTTCGTGCAACTCACACTAGGAACTATCTTTTTAATGATTCCCAGCATGTAACTAACATTCAATTTCTTTGTATCAATATTAAATTGATTAGCCCTCTCCTTACACAATTGAAATAAAGTGTCTACTTGCCCCTCATCTTCTAAATCCATATCTGCGGAAGTTTGTACACTAATGACATATTCTATAATATGTTCCAATGTTCTTGGGTTGTTAGCAACAGTACACATAGGGTATGTGTTTTGTTGGGTTGGTAATGTATTCAGAGAACATTCCCAACATGCCGTGAAACCAGGTATAATGGTCTTGACATGACCCTTGAGTCCCTCCGTACCACCATCAATAAACGGTATACATATATCATAGTTGGATTCCTTGGTTAATTGCAGTAAAACTTTATTTACAAATCGACGTGGCTCAATGGCATCTAAACCAGATATTATGAATTGGAATTGTTGGAAAAATTCTGTGGGGAAATTGGTAAGATCCTGCACGTATGGTATAACTTTAGTTCGGCTACTTAGAGAGGGTCTGTCATTAATGTATTGAGCAGCGGTGGTTGCTTTGGGAGAATTGATATCTTCGTCTCGGAACAGGAATTGTCTGTTTAAATTGGTTAATTCAATAGTATCCATATCTACAATATGAACTTCCTTTACTCGCATCATGGTTAAATTCTTTAGGATTTCACACCCTAGACCTCCAGCCCCTAATACCAGTACCTTGCAATCCATTTCGAGAGAGTTACTAGCTTCGTCTTGTTTCTTTGCTCTTTCCAACTGTTCTTTGTCTTTGAAAGCATCAGCATTTCAGAAAATCCAAAGTTAAAAACCGGTTTGAACTTCAAATACTGATCGAAAAGAACAACTAAAATATACGTATATGAAATATCTATTTGCGTTATATCTCTCATTTATAAAAAAATGCTATAAACCATCATTGAGTGAATTGATGACAGAACAAATAAAATCAAAAATTTGGCAACAGTTTCAATTAACTAATTAATTATCCTTCTTGAAACCACCATTACCAGCTCTTTCAGCGTCGGCGACAGATTTCTTATCAGTCTTAACAGCGTTTGAGCTGAAGGCAGCCATCATCCCACCAGCATTGAATGGTCTCTTCAAATCACCAACAGCTGGTTTACCAAACAAATGAATCTTCACTTGATTATTTTCAAAGGCACCCTTCACAGGAGAAATGATTTGCATGAACAAAGGATTAGTATATTTCATATACAAATGCATGAACCCCATCATGGCCAACCCAGTGTAAATAGATTTAATGCTTCCATCAATATCTTTCAAATCGTAATCTCTCACAGTTGTCACTTCCAATTTTTCCTTTTCACCTAGGAAGGAATTACCTGGTGTAACGTATTTTATGGTAGTTAAATCATTCTTGGCTACGATCTTTCTTCTAGTTAATTGGTAGACCACCCATGTGATAAAGATGGAACTACAATAAAGGATACGGACGTAAAAGACAATGGTGGGGTCTTCCATGTCTAAACGACGAGAAATTTGCATCATGACAAGCATGATGATAACATTAGTTACTAATGGATTCATGATGGATGATTAGCTCAACGATAGAGATTAAGGATCTATTCAATAGATCAAGCAAAATTTAAACAGAAAACAACGTTTTTATCGTGAAGCCGGTCACTAAATTTGTTCACGTTTGTTATTTTTGTTCTACGGATTTCCATTCTCGATATTTTGAGATTTTCCGGGTATCCAACCACGAGTATTACTTAATTCAAAAACTATATGTATTCGTAAGAATAGTGAAACAAATGAATATATTATATTATGATATTTACTGTATTTTAATAGATCCTTCGATAAGCAACGAGGCAAAAAAAAAAAAATAAGGACTGTAGGTAATAAACAAAACGAAAGAATATTTATAATTATAATTATAGTGCCAATGAGTTAAAGGAATGTCACTGTATTAATTTACAGGACTCATCGATTTGAGGCTTGGAATGAATTGAAAAGAATGATTAAAATTAAAATGCAAAGATTTAAAAGGTTGGGAATATTGGCTGAATGAAAGACTGACACTTTTATCTGGAATATATTTTTTATTTTTTGAAATACTCTTCACTTCCTGCACGATTTAGATTAATGGCAGAAAGTGGAGGAATTGGTAACTGTCTTGCTAATTCCCGGTTACTGGAGGATGGTGACAGTAAAGATGGTAATAATACTGGTGGTTGTGTCATACGATCAGGAAGACTTGATGTTCTGGGATAAGGTAGCCTTAGAATATGATTGTTTCCCACGTTGGTATTATTATCATAATTAGATTTGATGACAATATTGGATTGAGAACCTTGTTGCATGTAAGGTTGTTGGTTCCGCGATGAATTATGAACCACCATAGAATAAGATGGAATTGGACCATTTGGTTGCTGATACATGATGTTTTGAGAATGTAATGGTGGTGATGGATGATATGAAGCATCTCTTGGTAAGGCATTTGGTTGTAAAATTCTTGGTACGGATGGCACTTGCTTATTAATCAAAGTCATGTTTGGGTTCTGAAACCCTGACGCTTCATAACTTGGGAATTGATTAATATGTTGTTGTGGCTGTTGATGTTGCTGATGTTGGTAGAATCCGTTCATATCAGTTCTCACATAGTTAGGTTGAATCATTTCTTGTTGTTGATGTTGTTGTTGTTGGAAATTTGATAATTTTTGGAACCCCCAAGGAGTTGCATGTTTCAATTTCTTTGGGACCTTTCTTGGCTTTCTTCTTGTTGGTTTATATTTGTATTGGGGATACTTCTTCAAATGTTCCAATTTTTCCTCCTTTGCTAAATCGCTCCAATGAGTCTTTTCATTTTCTGAAATATTTTTCCATTTAACTCCTAAAATTTTTGATATTTCTGAATTATGTGGGATATCAGTACCAGCTTTAGTCCATTCATCAATTAATTCCTTATGGTAATGTTGTCTAAACAGGATGAAGGCGTTTTTAGGTCTTGGAATCTTTTCTAATTTTCCCCTATTATGGATGGCACCATTATTATTATCGTCGATGGAAGAGGAAACCATGACCATGTTTGGGAGATTCAAACGGTCAGTTATTGGTGGTAGGGACGTAGCAGTAGTGAATATGGAATGATTGTTTTCGTTCGACATTGTTGGAGAATCGAAGGTATTAGTTATGTCTGCAACGCTTAGTGACCTTGTCATTACTTTGAAGAATATATATAGAAGGGGAGTTTGATTTATGTAGGATGCATGTAAGCCAAGCCAAGAGCGACAACAAACATAATACCGATGACGGGAAGAACATTATATGTATGTATATATATACGAATGTATAATTAGGAAAAAGGAATGGATGGATGGAGATGATAAAATAATTGGAGATTGTCGATGCTTCGAATCTTCAGCGGCAGTAATATTCGGAGGGAAAAATAGCCCGTGTGGGTGTATTCTTAGCCAAGTTGGGACCTTACCGCACTTACCTACTTAGTCACCTGCATTCCATACTACTATACGTGCGCTCGACATTCTCTGGCCACCAAGAACAGAGATCGGTCGGCCATGGAAATAAGGACGAGTGTGCTAACAGAGATCATAATGAAACTGCGCACACACGTGCGGATTTGCAGATTCGCAAGAGAATAGAGAGGAGGCCTTAATAATCATTGGCAAGCGAATGTCGGGCGCGCCAGCACGAAGAACAATAACCCTATTACGCGCGAAGGTAACGTTGCCAGCCCCTCATCCAGTTACTACTTCTGCAAGATGTGCTGCGAGCCAAACTTAGTAATGGATTACAGCACCGCTATTCCGGTTTCCAGAGGGACGCCCGCACGACGCGTCCGCGCTAATCGCCGATAAATGGTCGCGGTGGCCAATGACGCGCGGTTGAGTAGTTCACCATCATATTTTGCGCCTGACCCCAACTTTATGTCATGCAGGACGGCCTCAATGGAAGGTGTCGCCCCCTGCGGGCCCGTCTCCGCCACTATTGTTCCTTTAGCGTGCCCTGGACTGTGTAACACATACGTAACCGGCCCGAGAAACAAAAGGAGCAACGCCCAATGAGCAATTTGAATTCTCCATGAACCAAACTCGCTCAAAGGAACCATTAGCCCGAGGAGGGTTTCTGGTATTTTCACGTCTATCAAGATTCTTTGTTACGTAATGTGCAGGAACCCATCTCATAAGGGGACCTAGTCGGAATTGGAATTTTTGATAAAACAACACTGTTTCTTTGTCATCGGGGTAAAATACCCAATCATACAGGGACAAATATGATCGATCATTCATTTCAATATGGGACAATGACAACTACGTACGTGCAGGAGTTTCGGGTTTAGGTTTTCAACTTTATCTCCAATGCATCTTTTGCACGTATATGTCCGTAGAATATAGTTCGTTTAAGGTACCAGCTTACTCAGTAACGGTATTAAAACCGTAACTATTGCCTTTGAAAATTTTCTCTCTACAGGAATTTTCTACCAATGAAAATACAGTACAAACTTTATTTTTTTTGGTTCGTCTACGGTTTTAACCGCAGAAGTTAAAAACAACAACAATAAATTTTAACTTTTTTGATTTCACGTCTGAAGGAAACTAAAGGAATTCCATTGTTCAAAAAATACAACAGATTTTCGTATAAGAACAATACTACACTAAAATTCATGTACAACCTCCCATTTTCACATGGAAGAATTTTTAAAACCGTTGCCACTGGATTTTAATAGGGGCTTATTATAAACTTGTTCCATATGAAAATCAATTGCCTTCCTATCTGCTTATTCGCATACATATAATAAATAGGCTCTTCCAATCGATCGTACATTACTCTCCGACCAACCCCTATTGTATGCCACCTCGATGAAGTCATCTTACATAAATGACGTTTTATGACAATCTTTTCCAATACGTAACAATTATAAAGATGTGCAACAATTTCCTTCTCATCTCCTTGAATTGAAAAATACTTGATGATTTTTCATCGATATGAAGGAGAGTATGTTCAACGATGGAATTGACTTTTTTCTCAACAACCCCTTATTTCCACGGAAATACCATCCCAGCCATTATTAACTCCTGGTTGACAAGCCTAACGCCGATCTCGGCCAGATGACAAATCATTAAAGTTATTACATACGCATTTGGCTTTGAATAAGATTGGTAAACTGAACGATCGTGACGTACACATCCTTATTACCATCATTGACGTATTTCTTTATTCTTATTCTTATTTTTCTGTATTGGATTATGCTGAAAAACAGACATTGCTTATTCGTTAACCAATTGCTTTATGTTCTTGTTTCTCTATTTTTTTATGGAAAAAATATAAGGTACTTTCTTTATTTCAAAGAATAGCTATTATTACAGCTATTTCTCAACATTCGCCTGATTTTCAACAAATGTAATATCAATTCTATCTCTGTAGAAAAACTTTTCGTCAAGTTAGTAGAAATAAGCTTACCACAGTCAGAATGTCGATGTTCTCTTTTATCCTTCACCGGTAGTGTTGAATGATTTGACATCTTTTAAACTCCGAACATTCTAACATGTTAAGGGTACCCAAAGAAAAAAAAAAACTGAAAAAAAAAAGGTAACGATGTCAAGAACGAATTGAGAATAAGCTCAATACTTTATTCTCACTCAAATTAAACTCGAAACTAGACATTATTACTATCCTTGCTGCTATTAAACCATTAATCTTCAAATAAAATATCCATCTAACACACAATGATGCGTTTACATGGTACTGCTTCCGAAAATTATCAAGGCTCTTCGACATCGAAAAGGGAAATACCAAGGTTGAAATCATTACTTAATGGTCCATCAATAATCTTCAAGAGCATTTTTTTCAAAGATATTATATCACCTTGTAAAATATTATGGACACCACCAAAAGCAACTTCTAAACGTTCCACTGAATACGCAAAAGAATTGATTCATGCTGTGGAAAGAAAAGTTAATTGCCGTGAGGAAACTTCAATCCGACTCGAGAAAAAGAGGATAAGAAATGAGGATATCTTTATACGGGCTCGAAACATACCAAAATATTGTCCCCTATGGGAAAATACCTTAAGTCATTATTTAAAACCAAAGAAGAGGTTTCATGGTGTTCAAGTCGTTGGACCAAAAGTATACGTTATAAAAGTTGATTTGGAAACCATTAATTTTCCACCTTTTAATTACAATATATTCAACCCACATTTGACTGGTCGTTTAAATATTCAAGGGTTTTCAGATACTGGTGAGGACGTTACTACATATTTTGAAGGCTATTCTATTGAAAATGATAAGTTGGGATTCCTATCTTCGAATTGGGAGGACCACCCATGCCTGGAAGACCTAACAGCAGATGATATTGTTGATATTTTTCATTGGCTAAAATTAAAGCCATTCAGAAGAATTTTGAACAAAAAACCAGTCAATAAAAGGTGGAGCAAATTACCCTTGCGGGTTTTGAAAGATATTGTTAATGAAACAGAATATCAAAATGATGGTAGATATGTCTTTATGAAATGGAAAGAGAGGTTTGTAATTGATCATGCAGTAGATGATGAACCAGTAGCGGGAATAACATACCGTGGTTTTTATTATATTGTCCATGATAAGTTTACTGGGGAAATTGAAGGTTTTTACCATGAAAGAGGAACCGCAGCATTTCAAAGACTAAGCTTACAACCCGTAGAAACGCTAACTAATGTAAGTAGCGATTCTTTTGAGCTCTGTTAAATAAAAGAACGTTTATATGATTTAAATTATCAATATATTGTAATGTTACACAGTTCCTTCATATGTAACTCAATTTTGAACTGCAAGGTGTCACATTGAATATATATCACTTTTACCCTGTCGCGGGGAAAAAGTCCAAACAAGACGAATTTGGTTTCTACTAAAGAGAACATACAAAAAGACAAGATTGGGAGGTAAAGTTTAGATATAGGAAAGATTCAAATACTCAACACATACAAAGGACTAATATTTACAAAATGGGTTTAAACAATGTCAAGAGACCAGATCTATGTGCTAGGTATGCTACAATTTATACCATTCTCAATGGGGTATACATACTCTCACACCACCAAATTCTTTACTAACAGTTAATCATTCAATGAATCTAACTTTTTACAGAGCCTCACGTGCAATTCCTCCAAAGGGGCTATACTCCACATTACCAAGTATGAGTGGTATAGTGAATCAATCAATGCCAATGGCAGCTATTTTCCTAAGAAATAGATTTGTTGCCTGGTTTGCAGTAATTCAGAGTGTGCATTATTATTTGAATACAGATGAAGATGAAGCCAATGCTAAAGATGGCAAACAATCCTCCTCCATAGAACAAACTCCCATTATTAAAGTTGCAATGGCTATGGTTGGTTTAATTGTATGTTACATGAACTTAGTATTTCCTGTGGTCAATCAAATGCCTCAACCACCATCCGATGAAATTCCTATTACTGAAGAAAAGTAGGCACATTTGACACTGACATCATTAGTGTTTATAAAAATTATACTTTAATTAACAATTGACATTTTATAGGTATAGTCAAATTTATATTGAAAATACGGATACGAATTAATGATGATTTAATACTTTTTTATTCTGTTTAAAGTTGCTTACTTTTGATTACTGAATAAAACATTTTCTAGTCAATTATCTACTCACCAATATCTTCGAACCAATCTTGTGGTCTTTCATCAATAAATTTCTTCATAATAGTCTTACATCTTTCGTCATCCATTTGTACAACTTGAACGTTTCTTGATGCTAAATAAGCTTCACCTGGACTCTTGAAGTTGACGCTTTCACCAATGACAACACGTGGAATACCATACATCAAGATGGCACCAGTACACATATCACAAGGAGATAAAGTAGTGTATAAGGTGGTATCCTTATAAACTTTCCCTTCCAATCTCCCACAGTTTTCCAATGTGGAGATTTCACCATGTAAAGTTGGAGAGCCCTTTTGGAATCTCATATTGTGACCACGACCCAAAACTTTACCATCCTTGTTATTGATCAGACAACCACCGATGGGAACACCACCTTCAGCGTAACCGTTGGCAGCTTCTTCGAAAGCAATATCCATTCCTAATTTATCCCATTGACCAGCTGACATTTTATCTTGTTTTTGTTCAGTTATTCTTCGATGAGTTGAAGTTTAGACACATTTGTATACATTTTTTTTTTTCATTCTTTTATAACTTTATAAAAATTTCAAAAAAACCTTTCACTACGGCATCTTCTCTGCAAGGAAAAGGAAAAATCCGACCACAATACAATAGGATAATTTAAAGAATATGAAGTCAGATACAATCCAAATATCGGGAACACATTATAATGAAAAATAATGAACGGGAAATTAATAGTAAATTCAAGTATTCTGAATATTACAAAAGAACTCATCCTTTGAGCACATCCATTCAATGCTTACGTAACACATACGGTTGTTTGAAGAATGAAACCCCGGATTTGAAGTTTAACGGAGAAGTAAGTTATTTGAATCCCTTTACCACAGATCTCTTTCAACCAAAGATAGTAGGGAGACAACAGCGGAAATGGAAAGAGATACCAAGAGAGCTTATTGAAGTTAATGTTTAAGTTTATGTGTGCCTGTCGGCCTGTCTCTAGGGCGACTTACCCCAGAGCAACTCTATATGATAATAACTTTCACCGCCTATATGCCATGATTGCTAAAGGTCCATCATCAAGGGTCATCTTTGATAACAAGTGGCCCAACAACAAATTAAATCCTTCTCCATATGATATCTTTGCAATTGCTGAACCTGAGAAAATCAATAAGAAAGCTATGAAGAAATTATATCATCATTATGTCAAACTGTACCATCCTGATCGATGTGGCAATTTAAACATTCTAAAAAATCCTTCATTAGAGAAAAGCTCAAACCAGATGTTGAGTCAAGCTGAAAAGATCAGAAGGTTTAAATTGGTTTCACAATACTATGCGATCTTAATGGATTCTAATAAGAAACGGCAATGGGATTTTAAAAACGCTGCAAGTGGCACTCATATGAATAATGTTAATATGAATGCAAATTATAAATATTGGAATGCCGGGACTTGGGAAGATGTTAATTCATACTATAAGGAAACAAACGAAGGAGGACATACCCTGGAGAAGAAACTAGATCTTTGGGTCTTATTTTGCTGGGTATCCGGATTGTACGTTTGTGTTCAAGGTTACGCTCTTTTGAATAGAGCACAAGAGTCTATATTAAACAAAGATAGACATGTTGTAACAGACCATGATGAGATCAGAACTGAGTTGTTTAAGGCCTATAATAACTTCGGTTTGGAAAATGATAAATGGTCAAGGCTACGGAGGTTCCTTTGGTTTAGAAGCTGGGCTATGGCTTCTCCTAATGAGTATGACAAGGAACATTATGCGAATGAAAAAATGATTAATGACTTACTGAAGAAAGAGCGTTGAATTTGACATTATGACTCAATCCCATCATACCACTAGTTATACATTATGACAATATGATTTGCTGAGGAAGCTCATCCAATTTCGCGCACCAACAAATTGCGCAGCGATGAAATTTTCCAAGAAATCCTGAAAAAAAGATTAAAGAAAGATAAACCATCAATAAACATAGTTAATTAGTTATACTGAAGTCTTAGAGAAAGCGCCAAAGCAACCTAATAGCACCGAAAAGATGGATTTTCTAAAGCCAGACACAGTTTTAAACCTACAGAATATAAGAGCGGAGTTAGTCAAGATGGAGGATACCATTATCTTCCAGTTCATTGAGAGATCACATTTCGCCACATGCTCCTCTGTATACCAACCAAATCATCCAGGTGTTTCAATTCCAAACTTTGATGGTTCATTTCTTGACTGGGCTTTACTGCATCTCGAAATAACACATTCCCAATTAAGAAGATTCGAATCTCCAGATGAAACTCCATTTTTCCCAAATGAAATTTTGAAACCTATTTTGCCTAGTATCAACTACCCACCTATTCTTGCATCTTATGCTTCGGAAGTTAATTATAATGATAAAATTAAAAAAGTTTACATTGATAGAATAGTTCCATTGATTTCAAAATATGATGGTGATCAAAAGGAGAATTATGGTTCTGTGGCTACTAGAGATTGTGAAGTATTACAAAACTTAAGTAGGAGAATTCATTTTGGAAAATTTGTTGCTGAGGCTAAATTTCAATCCGCAAAAGAGTTATACATTGAATTAATTAAAAATAAAGATGTTGAAGGGATTATGAAACATATTACCAATTCAGCTGTCGAAGAAAAAATTCTAGAGAGGCTAACTAAAAAGGCAGAGGTATATGGTGTAGATCCTACGAACAAAGAAGGAGAAAGAAGAATAACACCTGAATACTTAGTTAAAATCTATAAAGAAATCGTTATTCCAATCACCAAAGAAGTTGAGGTAGAATATCTATTGAGGAGACTCGAATCTGATTATTAATATTGAAGGTCACAATTTCCATTCAATGTCATAGTAAAATTTATAAGATTATATTATATCTGATATATATATGATAAAGTTGAATATACATGTTCAGGTTAAATGGTATCCCCTAACCTAGTAGTCTCATAGCCAATTCAAATGTAGCAAATGTGGCCCCATTTGCAGGTGCAGCTCTCAACATAGTTGGACCGAACCCTTTAAAGAATGCACCTAAGCCACCCTTTGCGTAAAGGGTCTTAGCTACTGAAGATATAGAGTTCCCATATTTTGGTGATTTCAAATTATCAGTTTGCATGACTGATTTAATGACATCCAATGGATAAACCATCATCCATAGAGTAGTACCGGATAATGCACCAAATAAACATAGCTTCCATGCCGGTACTTCAGTCCTCTTGAAACCTTTATTAATTTCATTTGCAACCATTGCTTCATAGACCAAGAAATACGTACCACACCCATGGCCCTCTCTTAGCATTGTTGGAGTTAACCCACGCATGAAACCACCTTGTGCTCTTAATTTCCTAATACAATCTAAGGGGCCCTTAAATTCAACGTTAGGCCCTGATCCCGTTTGAGTTTGTAGTCTAATTCTGACATGTTCAATGGGGGAAGCTAGAAAAGAATTCGTTATCCCACCAGTTAGCCCACAAATATAATACTGTGGCAGGCTTAAAATTTGAGATGTGGAGTCAGGATTACGGGAATGGAAAAACCTTTTCATTGCCTCATTTACACCAAATTGAAGAGATACACAAGCACCAACACCAATCAATGGAGTCAATGTACCCTTATAAAACCCTTTAGGTCCTTCGTTCTTCAATAATTTACGGATGACTTCCATGGCAGTGGTTGGAGTCGAGGAAGTCTGTAGACGGACTTTAGTGGTATCAAATGGTTGTCCCACTAGTACTTGGGCAATACCACCAGCAGTCCCAGCCAATAAATCCTTGATGACTCTTGCATTATCGTGCTTAGGATGGTTTTCTAGATCATCGATGAGTTGTGGAGTAGGAAATTCTTCAGACATAATTGGTTCTTGATTACTCCGGTTGAAATCTTAATTATTACTTAATTGATGAAAGTCAACAATTGGTATTGTAATGCGATATAAAACAGTCCTATATAGTCTAGTAAGAAGCATTGATTAATGAATGGAACCTTTTTGGCAGCTACTGTTTTCTGAAATTTTTCAGTTTTTTTCTTCGATGGAGCGCCATTTGACGCGATGCAGGAAAGACATTGTGCCATACACATAACGGGTAAAGGGAAGGGTGATATTAATAAAATTACGTATCCAAAAATGTACCTTGGCATGTGGTTGACAAATGTAGTACGTCATTATATTAATGTTGATTTCCAATCGATAAGATCTCTTTGTCCATATATCTTAGCAATAATGGAAAGTACTAGCTCAAATATGCTAACATTCTGTTGTGGTGCCTTAATATCCAACTCTTCCAGCTCTTTCGGTAACCTTAACAATGTCTTGGCGGAAGAACTTTCAATTTGTCTCTTAATCAATACCTGACATTTTTTCCCAAGATCTCTTAGAGTGCTGGTGTATTCTGCAGTGATATTAACAGGAAGATGAATCATGATTTCTAATAACCATTCCTCTAGTACCGAAGCATTTTTCCCCCTTTTATAAATTTCTTCTAATAGCCCTTGTTGGAAATACTGTATTAAAATCCACACGTTCCTGTCATTTATCATAGTTACAAAACAAGTATGAACTGGAACATTACTAATCAAATATTTATACCAGGCTTTAAATCCGTAGGGTTCCATTGGAGTTTCTAGTACACAGTCCTTTATCTCTGAAATGTTCTTTATCGCCCTTGATTGTAATTTTTCACACATCGTTTCTGCCCAAGTTTCATCAATTTCTAAGGAATGATCACTGGAGTCAGTCGTTTCAATACATTCATCGCTGATAATTCCGATAAGACTTGAAAGTTTATCTTCATCTTTGGATTTAGTTTCCATGTATTGTTTCAATTGGCATAACAAGATATTTAACGTATTATCATCGTATCCAGTGAACTCGTAGGCCTTCTCCTGAACGATATTCTTAGTACATTCAAACCACTTGATCCAGTCATTCATGTTTCTGTCAAAGTAAATTAGTTGGTCTGGAAATTCATATGCACTGTTTCTTCCTTTCTTCCTTGCTGTTAGAGTTGGAAGTTCGTCGTCGTCATCGTCGTACATACTTGCCGTAACGACAGGTCTTGCTCTTTTTTGGGGTTTTATCGACACCACTGTGGTCCTTAGAGCTTCTTTCCTGACATCCTGAAGATACCTTACTACCGCTGGGTCCACCAAGGAGTTCTGTACTGCAAATGCAGGTGCCTGTCCAAATAAAGGATTTACTGCCTGTCTCTCAGTAAGATTCTCATTTTGTCCTTTCTTGGCCATAGTGACCTATATAATAACCAATTGAAAAGTAACTCTCTGAAAAATTCAACTTCAAGTTAAGGTTGTTATTATCAGACACATGAAGGGATGAGTTAAAAAAGCATTAATATTCTCACTTGATGCCTTCCATTAAGTGCATGGATCTTTTTTAGCCGAAGGCGTTTCTTCATCTAAAAATGAAAGTTCGTTCTGAAGACTAAATATCTATCATATATATGTAATTAACTAATGATTATGCACTTTTTATTTGGATTCATTTTATTTAAAAGAATCACTTCTTTACTGCAGTTTTGTTCCCCTTTTTGGCGACTCTAGGGACAACTGGCTTCTTCTTTAATTTAGCTATAACATGTTCATCAAACTCAGAATCACAAGCAGGACACTTATTTCCTGGAGGAATTATAGATAACACACATAAGCAGACAGAACAGATAAATCCCACTGCAACAACTTTACCTGTTAAGTAACATGATGTTCTAAAGTCAACAGAGCCATGGTTTGGTTTCACGATTATTTGCCTTAAAGATGGATCTATAAACATAGCTGTCGCCAGATATTGTATAAGTCCCTTTGTAGATTCGACATGTAGATATGCACCATTAGTAGCGTCTGTGGTCTGTTGTAAGAAGGTACTTTCTTTCGATCCCCCAATCTTCACAACATCAATAGGACATTTAATCTTCGTTGCGGAGAAAATACAATTCATAATTGGAATATATTGAAATATTTCATCTTTACTTTCACCCTTACCACCACAAGTTAGCACCATTAATCTGGATTTCAATGATATAGCTTCTAACTCCTTCGTTACTCTGTTAATGTACGTTAGCCCTGCAGACATGGCTCCTGAAAGTGTACTTTTTTGGGTTACGGTATTCACCTGTTTCAGCTCTTCTTCAAATAGTGCGTATAGTTCATCCACTAATGTCTCGTCCACATTTCTGAACCGTCTATACATATCTTTATTGATAATTGAAAGATCTTTTTTACCAGAATTAACACCTTTCACACTAATACTATTCTTTGGGAAAAGATATTTGATTCCTTGTGAATGTGCAGCTATAACAGCCACCTGATTCGAACTATTGAATGCTAAATGCGCATTAAGGAACACTAACAGTGACTTTAGAACGTTAATTAGGTTCCCCTTCTCGTTTATCTCTTCATCTAATTCTGCCCATAGTTTTGGAGTTATATCAACTATAACTGTGAGAAGGGAAGGAGTTTCCTCCGTGATCGATGATCTTACTTTTGTATGTTGGAAAGTGGGGTCAGCAATGGCATCCATGATATTGTTCTTTTGGAGTCGGGTTTTGGATTATATTGTATAAGACGTTTTATAGGAACTAGTCTTTTGATGTGAAGAAACCATTATCTTCATTACTACGCAGAGGTAGTTATGTTGGTTTCTGGTCCCGCTTTTTTCAAACCGCACGCCAACAGTAATAAAGCCATAGCACTTTTACAAACAAATAAGGTAACATCAACTTGGTAAAAACAGTTTGTATAGACACACAACTAATCTGCAATAGTACCTTTTAATAAAATCATTATATTTATAGTTCTATCTTTTATACAGCTTATATACTTTTAACATATCGAATGTCATTTCTTACTGGCAAATCTAGAAAGCAAATCTAACATTTAACTTCTTTGTAAGTGAAACCAAAGTAACCAAACTGTTTCATGGGTTTAACATCATTTTTTCTTTGTTGAGTTTGAACGATCAAGCTTCTTCATGTCACCCAATTTTTTCATAGCATCATCGTATCTGGCGTTCATCGGTCTAGAAGCCGTTCTTGTAGACGTCATGCTGGCTCTTTTAGCCTGTTTATCCAGTTCCTCGCTAAATTGTAGCCTTAAAATAGTCTTCAGATCATCTATGCTACAGTATTCCAGCTGTCCATCTTCAATACGTTGAAAGAGTTCATTTTCATTAGAATCACACAAACCATAAAATTCAGTAGCTTCTAGCATGTTAATTTTTGATGGATCGCTGTAGAGATTTCTCAAAGTATGCTGTAGAACGTTAATATTCCTTACCATTTTCTTAACACCGTTGCTATTCATCACAGAAATAGACTGTGCGCCTGCTATGAAGGCAGAGTTGGCTGTTACGTCAATACCAGCAATGACTTTATCTTTACCAGTTCCAGGCAGTTGTTGATTCAGTTTGTTCTCTATCATTCTCAATTCAGATATTAATGAAGCAACATTTTGATCCAATTCCGTACTACCAACATCGAGATTCCATATTTTCACATTTTGAAATAATCTTCCGATACGATATATAGTTCTCCCACGAGTGTCGAATCTTAGCACAGATAACAATTTAAATTGTAAAGAAGAAAATCCCAAGGCAATGTCGTCAAATCTAGCACCTGATTCTTTATCTAAAAGTATGTTCAAACTTCCAACTTTTTCGAATTTACTGACACCTGTAGCTTCAAAAAATGTCCAATCGTTTCGTAGCGTATCGACTTCTAATTCAGTCCCTGTGGTATTATCAGGATTAACAATTTTTTTTAGTTGCGGTAACCAGCTATTGATCCAATATATGGTACTCGTTAAATGAATGGCGATGTCGACTGTAATTGTGTTAAACATACTATTTTTTGTCAGTGAATTACCTTTTTTAAAAAATTGTTTGCAATATTTAAATATTTCTTTGGTTTCATCAGAAAATTTGGTCTCATCACCATGCAATATACCGTCTTCATAATTCATCAATATATCATTATTCAGCCAAGTTTGGAAGAATCGTTTGTTCAATTTTGCATCAGCAGGACCTAGTAAATCTTTGAAAATATTTAAATAATATTGATAAAATTTTTCCAATAAATTCAAAATCACATTGATTAGCTTCTTTCTAAATGCATTTGTAGTATTTGTCACAGCTAACGTACTGTATAATAAATTTTGGAAATCCATTGCAGCTTTAAAGATGTTACGGTTTTCCTCAATATTTTCCAGTGCGTAAGGGTTGTTAGACTCTACTTTAGTGACAAATAATGCATCAAAGGATAATTTAACCTTTGGATAAAATTGTTTATCCATATAATCGGTAAAAAATTTCATTGATAATGTTGTATTTTTGGATAATGCTTCTGGTAATAATTTTGAAGAAGCTTCCGAGAATAATAAGAACGGTTCAAGGATAACCTTCATATTAAATACTGATGGAGGAAGCAGTGATTCTTCTTGTTCAAAGGATTCATCTTTAATGTATATAGATTCTAGATCCATATTGGACGAAACGGCAAATCCCGGAAATATATCTTTTAGTAATGCCTTTAATTCACCTGCATGATTCCTTGCTGCTGAACCGTCATCAATATTGTCTTGTAAGTTAAAAATTTGAGGATTTTCTCTCTTGGGAAGTGCTGGAGCAGCTGATCTACTACCACTTCTGTTTCTCTTATTATTAGTGGGAATATTGTTATTGGTGACTGAAAGGGCTGGGTTATTTAAATATCTTGATAATAACCTCAAAATTTCATCCAGTAGCTTATTCCAAACTTTATCTATTCTATAAGCCGCGTTTGTAGAAGGAGATGAGGATGATCCCACTGAACTTGTTTGTATTACTTTTAATGACTCAAAAATAGCACGATGAGCTTGCATGGCAAATAATAATTTAATAAATATTTCCCAGAAGCACTCTCTCATAATCATCGATGATAAATCTCTCACTGTAAGACCTAAATTATTGTCAATTGGAATGTCCATTGTCATTTTTATTAGTGTTGGATTCTTTTTACGTACTTTCTCTGTACTTTTCAATATTATGTTATGAATTTCCTCTTTTGATCTATTAATAAGAATAGATAATGCGGTGGGTAATCTGTTGATGTCGTGCAATAAGGAAAGTAAGTGGAATATTCTATAGTATTCGGATTCCTCCAAATTTGCTGGTAACATGGTTCTTATTGAAGCAGTGGTTGGGTTACCAATATTTTGCACAAATATATCCAATTTGGAATTTATATCATGAGAATGTTTCATAATATCAATATTTGCAATATTGTACAAGTAATTTTCCAAGCTGGTGAAACCATTCTGTGTGATGCTTATTGTCTTTAACAAATCATTATCCATATCAGGGGTATTTTTCTTGGAATAAATAATGTTATGAAGTTCTTCAATTAAATTGTTAAACAGGACATGTTCTTGTAATTCCAATTGTTGTCTTATAGGTTTTAATGGTTTCAAATTTTTCAATTCTTCATTATTCAACAATTGGAACCCTCTCTCCAAAGATTTTTGAACGTCCTTGTATTCTTCATTTCTAATATGATCCTCCACTTTCTCGGGTAATTGTAACAGTTCCTCCACAGAGGACAAGACAGAAATCGTCCTCGAGAATTTCATATTTGATTCATTCAATTCCATCAAGGACCCCTTCTGCATGGTAATATTCTCATTAACCAGGTTCAAATTTCTTTTTAAATGAGATGTATTCTCTTGAGCCTCCGTGATGCAAGCCACTGTCTTCCCATACGATGCTACGTTTGCATTGAACACTTGAGAATGTTCATTGACTACATCTTGCAAATGTGCTCCTATCTGTGACTTCAATTGATTGAACTCCTGATATCTGTGTCCCAATCCGACAGAAGTGTCATCAAGGAAGGCCAATGCTAGTTCTAAGGGGTTTGTCTTCTCTGTGAGTGTTCGATTCCATTGAGAATTGATTAGGGATAGATCGTTTTGTAAGTTGTCTAGGGATGTGTTCATTGCATTTTGTTGGTGTTCAGTGATGCTATTAATGGAGAGGGCACGAGCTCTTCTCCCCATTGTTGTTCTTCCCGTTGTAGGATTGAGATAATCCATGTGATTTTATTAATTTAATTGGCTGAATGGGAGGAGGAGATTAGTTCAACCTGTCAAGAGAGGCAGGTAAGTTTATGTATGATTCAAGATATACCTTTAGATTTCATTATTTTCACGAAACCCGGGTAACGAAAAAAAGAAGAAAATCAAGATAGTATTGTTATTAAAATAGTCCATTGATTAATTAGTCATTATAAATGTAATTTCTATTCTGTCTAAACTTCTTCACTTCCTCCTTTAAGTATGATCTCAATATTTCCATTGAATTCAATTTAAATTCGTAAGAAAAATCAAAAGGTCCTAGCATATGAACTGGTTCATCCATGGGAGTTCTTACCTCATTTAAGAATGGGTGTGTAATTGCTTGCTCCACATCAAATCTTTCCCTGGGATTCCATTTCAATAAATTTTGTAATAAGTGAATGGATGAATTAGATGCTTCTGGATATAATGTTTTCCAATCAATTGGTGAATTCCAATGTAATTTGGCTAAATTATTATTGAATATATTGTAAGCTTTCACGGAGGCGAATTGAGACAATAATCGTTGTGATGGTGGACCCAATATTTTCACAATTTCATAAACTTGGTGTAACGTGTCATGACCCATAAATATAGGTCTCCTTCCGTAAAATTCAGCCAGGATACACCCCACTGACCACAGGTCTATTGCCTTTGTATACATCTTATGAGATAATATCAATTCCGGGGCCCTATACCATCTTGTCGCCACGTAATTTGTAATATCGTGTAATTTAGGACTTGCCAAGTTACCATTATCATTATAAAATTTGGGGTTAATACCTCTTGCCAAGCCAAAATCGCAAATTTTCAAATTCCCATTCAACGTACACAATATATTCCCCGGTTTCAAATCTCTATGAATGACATCAGCGGAATGAATATATTTCAAACCTGATAAAATTTGGTACATGAAGTATTGGATATGGAACTCTGTCAATTTGATGGAGGAATGAATAACCTTGGCCAAATCGTAATCGATCAACTCTTGGTAACAATACAATCCATCGTATGGTGAGTTTTCATTTATGATTTCCAAATCTATCAAATTAACGATATTCTTATGTCCTTGGAAGAAGTTCATAAATTTCAATTCCCTAATAGCTCTCTTTAGCAAGATCTCCTTCTGGAAGATATTGGTAACTTTCTTGATGGCCACAGGGTATGCATTTGCTGGGTTTTTATTATCCATGGCGGAACATACCACACCATAGGAACCCTTCCCTAGGACTTTGATAATCTTGTAGCGGCCCCTTATGGAGAATTTTGTACTAGAGCAGACTGTTCTTTGGGGGACGACGGGTTGTTTGTGGAACCCCAATTTTGCTCTCTTCCTGGAGATGGAGGATGAGGATGATCTGGAGGGCGGTGGTGGTGGATATATGGGCGGGTTAAATTTTTGTTTATAGAACTGGGTGGGGTCTCCCTGCCAGTTCTGCAGGGAGTCGTTGTTGTTGAGAGCAAGATGGTTGTTCATTCTAGCGAGGGTGCTTGCCGTAGTGGTAGTAGCAGCTGCTATTGCAGTAGTTGTAGCAATTGTAGTGGCAGAAGAAGAGAACAATTTGTGGCGGCCAAAGCGCCAGGGTTACCCGGGGCGAGGATTTGCGTGTTGGCCGATGAGAAGACGGATTCGCGTGTGCGGTGTGTTCTTCGCAAAGGAAAGGGGCGGTCGCGTTTTCGCTCACCAGCAAAACAGAAACAGAGTATTTAGGCCATCCATACTAGTGTCTTTGTTTGTTTGTTTGTTTATTTATGCCCCAGCCTTAGATCTTGTTAACGTGTTTCTACTATACACTACCACTACACCACAACACAGCACAACACACAACCACAACCACCGCAATGCCACCAAAGGAAGCCAAGAGAAGAACCCAGAGAAGAAAGAAGGACCCTAACGCCCCAAAGAGAGGACTCTCTGCATACATGTTCTTCGCCAACGAAAACAGAGACATAGTGAAAGCTGAAAATCCAAACATTACCTTCGGTCAAGTCGGTAAAGTGCTAGGTGAAAAATGGAAGGCATTGACCGCTGAGGAAAAGGAACCTTACGAAGCTAAGGCTAAGGCTGATAAGAAAAGATACGAATCTGAAAAGGAATTGTATATGGCTACTCAAGTCCATGCCGATGATGAAGAAGAGGAAAAATAATCGAATCTTCTTCTATCCTGCTCTTTCTCTTTAATTATATTAACCAATTGCAAACTTTTTTTTTCGTTATATTTCTCTCCCCTTCCCCCTTATATCTTTTGGTTAAGTAATAAATTTTGTATTAATACTATATTTTCTAACTTTTATTTTCAACCGTTCATTAAGAATGTAGATCTTATACAGCTTTTATCCTTTAGGGGTAATATTAACTTGAATGCATCACCCTCGTTTAAATAATATCTAAACATACGTTTCATTCGAATAAATCCCATACCTTCATATAATTGTAACGCAACTTTGTTCTCCACCTCCGCTTCTAACATAATCTCATCACAGCCATCATCAATCATCTTATTGATCGCAATCTCCACTAATTTCTTAGCAATACCTCGTCCACGATAACTTTTTTCCACGGCAAGCATACCAATATATCCTCGCATTCGACTATTACGATGCATTTCACTCTTACAAATAATACAACCAATAGGTACATCATCATCACTACTCCCACTATCAAACGCAAGAAAACATAATTCAGGCCATTGATTCAGAAAATATCGATAAACATAGATCGAATATGGTTCTGATAAATCAATATCAATCAACTTCTTCAATTCATTAAAATGCCTGATCGAATTGATGTCTAAACTCTTGTACTCTATACCACCCATCCTCTACTTTTCTTTACTTTACTTTCCTTTCTATCTCTTGTATTCTCTTACTAATACAACAATTATCTAATCGCTTTACGTGAGAAAAAAAAAAAAGAATCACCTGTCTCACTCAAAAGTACAAATAGAACAGAACACCCTTTAAAAATTCAATTAAAAAAAAAACCTGTCAAATTCGAATCATGTCATCATCTCACTCCACCATCAAAACAGCACAATAACAACGATGTCCCTCTCCAACAAGACAACGATAATAAACGTCACAACGGGGGATCCACAACTCACATCCCTCAAATATTTCATCAAATTTCAACATCTACTAACATTCATCGCTAATAAATGGCAAATTCCAACAAATCAAATACTTATAATATTACCATATGGTTCCAAGTTAACTTCGAAAAACTTCTCCTCATACCATGTGGATCAAGGACCCCTCTACGTCTTCGATAGAAGACTATTTCAATTAAATAACAAGCCATCCGCAACATCAACGACGACGGATCATCTCCACGATGAGGCGGAAACACTACTGGATACCCTCCTATCGCATCATCGAAAGAGGAAGGACACAGAACTGATAATGTTAGTGAAACCGATACATTCCCCACTGGAGGAATGGCAGACCTCCACCAGGGACGAGACAGAGACAGAGCTGACGTATAACAAAGTGACGAGCTTAATAACGACTAATCTGGGATGGTTAAGTGCCCTAGAGATTGATGTGCATTATTTCGCTAATATTATTAAGGATACCATGAATGAGGTGGTTCATTTGTTAGATTCACTTTGCGTGTGTGAACAGTATTTGAAATTGTATTTCTTTGACGTAATGAAACTGTATGATTCCAACGTGCAATTCCTGCAACAGTTACAGGGGAAAGGGTTGGATGTGGTGAGCCACTGGCAACAATGTTATGAATCTATCTTGAGTAAATTGAATTGCGAAGAAACATCTTTACAAGCGTTTGTGGATGAAGAATCATTAAGGGAGAAGCAAAATGCTATTACAGATTTGGATAAGAAGGTTAATGACAAATTGAATAATGTTAAAATTAATATGGACAATAATTCTAAATGTAAAGATGATGTTGGAGTGCATATTCAATCCATACGACGGGAATTCACTTTGGATGAATCTAAATATGTCCTGGAGGATACAATGTTAAGTAAATTTAATGGATTGGTAGAAACAATGAAATCTCGCAGTAGGGAAGTCCTTAATAAGGAAACTGACGAATTCAACGTGGAATATTTAAAGTCAGTGAAAGATATGCTCATTGATGATAAACTTAACGCAACAAAGATTCTCTTAACCATTGCACAAGCATTGTATTCTCAAGCTGAACAATTATTCCAATTAAAGAGAAGTTTGCAAGTTAAATCAATTATCATTTTTGGCCAAATTGCATTCATACAATTGGAAACTTTGAAATTAAAGAAAATTCTTTTAAGTGATTGTAATAAAGATTTGGAAAAGTATCAAAAATATGAAATTGAATTCGCTCAGGTGGAAGATTTACCTCTCGTGTATGGTCTTTTTCTCATTGAAAGTTATAGAATTCAATCTTGGTATTACCAAATGTTATTAGATTTAATGGATTTTGCCAAATCGCTGGAAACAAATTTAAATTCCGAAACTTACAAAAGAGAAAGATGGAAACAAAAATTCAGATCATTAACTAATTTATTCAAAGATACGAGTGATAACGGTATGACTTCTCTATTGGCATCCAATCTTAGTGAATTCTTTAAAGATGGGATTTCAAATGTGACTACGATCTTAAGAGAACAATATTTACCTAATTACAAACAAAAATGCCTCAAATTCTATCATAATGTGGAAGTATACCTCACTCAATTGCAAACAGTGGATGTGCCAGAAAAATTTTTTATGATCTTATCTCAAAATTTTAATACTATTAAACATCTTCCAACACTAACGACATTATCGTCCTCGCCATCATCATCCCTCTCATCCCCAGATATGACTAACCAACAAATTTCAGAACTAGATGGGTATAAAGTAAGAATTAAAAAATTAGAATCCTTATTACATGAATCTAAATATTTACGTTATGAAGATTGGCCCTCAGGGATATTATTAAATAAATCTCCTTCAATGTCATCAAAAAATAACATTTTTCGTAATAACTTGTCAAGCATTAACACCAAATTGGCAATGTCAACTAACAATTCAATGAATTTGACACTTCAACCTGATAATGAACAACAGGAAGAAATAGAACAATACGTGAGTTATCAACCAATAGATAATAATATGCAGATCCAAATCAATGAACTTCAAGATATCATAACAGACTTAAAAATGAACTTGGAGTCGACTACAAAAGAACTAACTATGCGTACTAATGAGGTTGTGGATTTGAAAATTGAATGCAAGGCGTACAGAGAAACTTTGACAAATTTAAATAGCGAATTGTCCAGACTAACTGAAACAGATGAAAAGGAAAAAATTAATCGAGTCGATAGAGACGCAATATTCAAGAAACAAATGATACAAATGATTGAAAAAAACAAAACTTTAATGTCTGAAGTAGAAACATGGAAAGGTAAATGCACTGAATTGCAAGAAACTAATGATAAATCCGTTGAAATTGAAGAATTGAAGAAAATGCATAGTCTTGAACTTGGTTCAATACGTGAAACACATGATCAACAAATAAAGAAATTACAGGATAAAATAAGTTCTTTGGAAACTCAAAAGGTTTCAACAGTTCAATTGTCAGAAGATGTCAAAGAAACCATGGATGTGGCAGTCTCTACAGAAGAAGATATGGGATCAAAGGAGGAAAGTGTCATTGACGTTGCAACCGTCACAGAATGCGATAAAGAAAGGGAAGAAAAGAGAGAAGGTGTCAAAGCAAAGGAGTTGACACCTGATATCATTGAACGCAACTTACAGAACGCAGAGAGTGAACTATTTGAAATATTTTCTTCAAATATTACAATTCTTGAAAACATTGGTTTATTATTAACATATGCTGATGATCGTTCCGTACAAATAAAAAGAGTAAAAGGTTTGAGGAAAGGTGCTATGCAGAGCATGTTGGATGAAACCACTCAATTCACGGAAGCAGATAGATTTATTAAAAGTTCTGTGTTTCACGAAATTCAATCATCTTTCACTAGAATTCAAGAAGGTAACGATAAAATGGAAAATCGTGTTTTTTTCCTCAATAACATTGAAACGATATACTCGGAAAAGCTCTATGAAACTGCTGTGATAAGGAGGTTCAAAGATATTGAATTTTTAGCCAAGAAACTGACAAAAGAAAACAAGCTCAAGAGAAGCCTGTTAGAACAATACCAAAGAGAAAAGTTAACATTAAAGAATTTTGAGATTGGTGATACAGTATTATTTTTACCAACTAGAGAAGATTTCCCTGCAGATGGCTCTTACTCAGGCTCTATGAACTCTTCCTTTTCCTCTGTGGATCTTTCAACTCCACCACCATTTGAAACCACCAAAACACAGCCCTCGCTTATCGGTAGCAATTCGAACATTGATAATGACGTGACGGAAAAACCCACCATAAAACGACCATGGGCAGCATTTACTGCATTCGATGAAAATACTAGATATCTTTTGAGAGACGTACAAGAACAAACAAAGGGTAGGGATTGGGCGATTGGCCAGATCAAAACGATGCAAAAATTTGCTGTTGATGGAACTAACTTTAATCCTTTCAAGCTCCAGAAAGGTACCATCTGGTACCAAGTAACCGCAGATATCATAACCAGCCGACCACCTGCTAAATAATGACAGACCGACCTATTTAATAATATTCATTCTTATTTGTAATATTCAAATACACAATATACTTATATTCTTATTGTTTACTTTGCAATATCATTGCTGTTTTTCATATATACAAGACTATCTATATTAAGATCCAATCCTTAGCGTAATTCTACACCATATTTGCTGACTAATTCATGATTAACTTTATTTTGTAGATCATTTATCTCAGCGTTGGTAATATTTCTATCCATTGACTGATAATTTATTCGATAACACAGAGATTTTCTGTGTGTTTTAGGATGTAAAAACTCGTCAGTTAACTTGACACTTTCCACTAGATCACCCGCAATATTTCTTACAATTTCCATTATATCGTTTTCATGAATTTCTTTGAATTTCTCAGAAGTATCAGGTAACCAAAATGCTACATCTCGTAAGGTACCAGGGTACTTAGAGTATGGTTTGAATGTTGTTATTTCGCCCTTCTTAAATTGCTTATGAAATCTTTCATCTTTAGTCCACAGCAATCTAATATCAGGTATTTCAAACAATAGCATAGCAATTCTGTCTAAACCAAGACCAAAAGCCCAGCCTATCTTTGAGTCAGCTTTATATCCTGCATTTCTCAATACCTGTTCCTTTACTACTCCACAACCACAAATTTCTAACCAATCATTATTCCACCATACTTCAATTTCCCAAGAAGGAGTTGTCCAAGGGAAGGTCGTCGTGACCCACCTAACTTGTAATGAATCAGGAATTTCAGTAGATTTCTTTAGTTTCATTGATTCGATCTTCTTGCTGAAAACCTCTGCAACAATTAATTCCAAAGATCTTTTCAAATGTGCCTCACATAACAAGGCTTCCTTGTTAGTCATATATGGTTGTCTTGTAGAATCATCAAAGGGGTCGGCCTCCTTCACAACAATCTTTGTAGTATAATTTTTCAATAATTGTTCGAGCTCCTTAATACTCTTCTCCAAATGGTGTAATTCTTCCGAAGATCTACCCCAAAGATGTGCACCTTCCATTTGATGGAAAACTGGATAATGGGTCCTATCAATCTCATCCCTTCTGTACACATCTGCAGATATTAAAAATGCTTCCTCATTATTCTCTTTAATAGAATGGAAACATTCTTGCTCATGGGCTGATGTATGAGTCCTCAATAGAGTCTCTCCATTGATATAATATGTGTCTGATACGGATCTACCTGGGTGATCTTTCGGGAACCCCAATGAATCGAAGTTTTGCCATTTGGTCACTATTGGCTTGAAATGATTGAAGGTTGCAAAATGAGAGCCTGGTAATGAGTTAAATCTGTGCTCTATAATATTACGAAGTATACCAATCGGGTGTGATTCGTTTAAATGGAGTGATCTATCTGTTAAATTTAGGATAGATTCTGTCACGTTAGTGAAATTTGGATCTGATTGGTAGGAGACTCCATTAATCTCCAAGCTTTTCGGTACCGAATGTGATAATTTGGATATGCTAGTGGAGAAGGTTCTCCTTAGCGGGTAAAGGACCAGCTTATACATGTGTAACGTCTGTTTTCCTCTTAAAGGTCTCGAGGTTAGCGGAAATGAAATTTCAAATAAGGGATCATTTCAATAAGCTGTCCGTAGTACAGAGCCAAGAAAGTCCTCAATAGCAGTATACATAGATCGGCAATTGTATGGACGCAAGATATCAAGACATTTATCACGAGCCACTATTCGTTTATTAAACTCTCTATACTTTTATGCTATATACTATACCAAGTTGGTCGCTATTCGTTGTTACCCTCGTGGAGTCCGTAAATACCGTTAAAGAAATCACTGTGCAAATATCAAAATATCTAACATTATTTAACTACAGAGAAAGTTGGAAAACACTGAAAGTAAAGAAGATATCAAGAGAGTCGGCCAAATGCTATTGAAATCATACACAAGTAATATACCAGGCCCTGTATCATTGCAGCTGATACCCAGATTTCTATCTTTTAAACGTTTTAAGCATGAGTATGCCCCCAGATATAAGGATACGGAAAAGAAGAAACAAAAAGGGCGTGTCCCTGTGAGAACAGGTGGATCAATCAAGGGTTCAACTCTAGAATTTGGTCAATTTGGAATGAGATTGAAGACAGAGGGGACAAGGCTCACGGCCCAACAATTAAAGGAGGCTGACAATGCCATTATGAGATATGTAAGACCTTTAAATAATGGTCAACTATGGAGAAGACTTTGCACTAATGTTGCAGTTTGTGTGAAAGGTAACGAAACAAGAATGGGGAAAGGTAAAGGTGATTTTGATCACTGGATGGTTAGAGTGCCAACAGGAAAGATTATTTTTGAATTGAATGGGGATGACTTACATGAAAAGGTCGCTAGAGAAGCTTTTAGAAAGGCAGGTGATAAATTACCAGGTGTTTATGAATTTGTCACCAAACAGTCGTTGGTTAGAGTTGGATTGAATAGTTTCAAAGATTCTAAGTTGGAGCAAGAGAAGAAAGAAAATTATTTCTTAAAATTACAAAAGAAGCCTTCCAAACAGTATTTAAATCTTTTAAAATCCAAGGAACCAGAGTTTAAATTGTTCAGGGGACGTTAGGTGAAGAAATGTTTCCCATGTAAATAATAACATGATATATAAGATATTCTTATATATTCTAATTTAAATTTATCATTCGTTCATTCGTCCAAGATACACATTACTTTGGCAATGAATCCTTCTAAATGGAATATAGCTTTATTACCTAATGATAATCTTTCATCAAATACACTGGCGCATTCAATTATTCCTAATTTCATCTTATCTTTAGATATACCAGAGTTTTTTAATAACGCAAGTGTCAGCTCTTGAAGAATGGTTTTTGCTGGAATGCAATGCGCTAATAGATCATAAAGTATAGCACGACATTCAATTAAGGATCCGACTGTCTTTTCCCTTTGAATTTTATTTGATAATTTTAATATAACGACAAGCCAGTCTGGTCTCACTATAGGAGTTCCTACCTTCAATTGCATTTCATTATTTAGTGACATAGATTCTAGCATCAGCAATGCCGTTCTTAAATTACCATTACATTCTCTTGCAATTTGGTTCAATATTGAGCCATTTTCTAAGTTAATCTTCTCCATTTCCACGACATTGCCTAATATGGAAACAATTTCATTATTAACAGGGGCTGGTACACGAACCATTAAACAACGCGACCTAATAGGAGAAATTATAGAAGACATTGAATCACACAACATAATCAATCTGATGTTTCTGGAATATTTCTCCATGGTACGTCTTAAAGCAGCCTGGGCGTCTCTAGTCAAAGAATTAGCTTCATTGATAACGACACATTTATATCTATGAGCTAAACCATCTTTGGATTCTTGAAAATCCACTTGTTCCATTTGTGCCACCTCTTTTAACAATTCCTGGATAACAATTCTATCGTTATTTCCCATGTCACTGGGCGTTATTTCCAAATGGTAGGGCGAACTAACCACATTCAATTCCAACTTACGATTAGAAGGGGTTACAAATTCTCTTATATCAATCTTTAATCTATAAACACCAGAACCAAAAATGGACTCCAAGAGAGTCATACATCTAGTCTTTTTACCACTACCATTAGGTCCATAGAATAAAAGATGAGGTAAGTCCTTTGGCTGTTGTGATAATGAGTTGAGAAGCGCTGTTAGCGGTTCCGTATGAGACAATGTCTTCAATGTCTTTGGACGATATTTGTCAACCCACAATGACATACTTGGTTTATTAATTGTTTGCTTTGCTTTCTTAGTATCATGACAGATCTCACTTTAATCAATTCACGATTTGTTAAATAATTCAAAGATTTTTCACGCGTTTGCCAGTTTTTTCCAGACAACGGGATCTGGAAATAAACAATGAGCAATCAATCGATCTCCTATTGAAATGAAAAGCATCCATTTCTAGAGTAAATAGAGCCAACGAAATCCTTATTACTAGAAGGTGAGTAAACACAAAAGAAGATATCGCGTGGTTACAATTTTTAATCAATTCGAAATCGATAGCTTTTTTGCCATCACCTTATAATACCTAGTCGAACAATGGAACGTAAAAAATCATTCATAACCCACAATAATAATGCTGCATCAAGTAATTCAAGTAACATCAAGGGGTTGCAACTGTTTATTGCTGACTTGAGATCTACCCAACAATCAGAAGAACAAGAAAAGAGGATCCAAGCGGAGATAGTTAAGATCAAACAGCACTTTAACTCAAAAGATCATCATGATAAATTGGGTGGCTATCAAAGAAAAAAATATATTGCCAAGTTGGCATATGTGTACATCACTTCAAATACTACCAAACTAAATGATATTTTATTTGGGTTGGATCAAACTGTAGAATTGTTAAAGTCCAATGTCTTTTCTGAAAAACTCATGGGATATATGACTTTGGAATTGTTATACGAGCATCGCAATGTCATTGAGAAGATCAATGACAAAGTTGAATATCAATTGAACAAAGATCTGGTCGGTAACAATGATAACTTTACGTCATTGGCCTTGAATTTTATTGGGGTGGTAGGTCTGCTCTCAAGTCAAATGGGATTCAATGAAGAATTAGTGTCTAATGTATTCCAAATATTAAGGTCTCCTACATCTTCTCAAAACTTGAAGAAAAAATCTGCATTAGCATTTTTGACGCTTCTAAAAGCTAATCCAGCCATCCTTACAGAAGATTCTCAAAGGAAGCAATTATGGATTCAGAGGATCACCAATCTCTTGGATGACACCCAGAATTATAGATTGACACTGACCATTTTACCTTTAGTGGAATTTATTACGAGGAATATAGACCCCAACTGTTGTACAAGATTGTTACCCCAACTGACCCAAATTCTTTATGATTGTGTGGTCTTAGGAACGTCATCGTCAAGGGTGAACCAATTCCCTTTGGAGTACAAATTTGCCAATATTCCAAATCCTTGGTTAATCACGAAGATCGTATCTTTATTGAGTTTAATGATTATGTCCCCAAATGAATCTGATACTAATGTACAAAACACAGCTATGTTACATACTGATAATATTGAACCAGAAATTTTAAATAAATTGAGAAGCTGTGTTACAGAAGCTATCAAGTTAGGTACAAAAGCATGTAATGACCCCATGGAAAGAATTGTTCAAAATACTGTATTATTTTCTTTAATTAATTTTGCATCTAAGCTGGATCCGTCACCTGAAGCCATAAAGAACTCTGTAGTGGCATTATGCTCATTATTATCATCTCCTGAAATAAATGTTAGATACTTAACTTTAGATTCATTGGTCAAGTTATGCTCTTTGAGTGGAAAACCTGCTATTGATGCTGTTCGTTATGATAACCTTAATATCATCCTTAACTTATTGAAGCATGAACGAGATGCATCAATCATAAGAAAAATTGTGGATCTTTTGTACACGTTTACTGATTCAGATAATGTTAAATTAATTGTTGATCAATTATTGAATTTTGTCACCAATTCGAAGCATGTTAATGATCCTCATATTAAATCGGACATTGCTGTCAAGATTGCCATCCTAACCGAAAAATACGCTACAGACCCGAATTGGTTTGTTATAATTTCTTTGAAAATTCTATCCTTAACAACCTCTAGTGCTTCATTCAATGATGATGAGATTTGGCAGAGATTATGTCAAATTGTTGTGAATAATCCCTACTTACAAAAAATTACATGTGAAAAACTACTTGATTATCTCTATGAAAATGAAGTTTCCGAATCCATTATTAAAACTAGTGCATTTTTATTAGGTGAATATGCGAACCAAATCACTGATAGTGTGTCAATACCTGAACTTTTCAATCTTTTTACCGATAAATACTTCATCGTCTCCAATTTAACAAAGGCAATGATTTTAACCATTATGGTTAAACTATATATATTTGCACCTGAGATCGGATCTGCAGTGATTAAGTTTCTTCAATTAGAGTTGAACTCTCTAGATATTGAACTACAAACAAGATCATTTGAATATTTGAAACTAATCCAGTTGGCAAAGGTGAATGGAGGTGATATCAATCTGTTAAGAACCCTTTTTGCTCCTATTCCTCCTTTTAATACTAAGGCTAACCCATTATTGAAGAGGCTTGGAAGTCTCCCATCTACTGCGGGCAACACATTGGCAGAAGCTACGCCACCTTCATCTTCGAGTCCATTGCCAAGTGATACCACCGCCTCAACAACGGTATTAACACCCTCAAACAAGATGCCACCAATTGCACCTGTTTCTCGAATGAATACTCAAAAAACACAAGAGCAATATTATTCGGAGCAAATATTGTCACCAAATTGGAAAGAAGGTTTCGTGAGAATGATCCTACACAAACAAGGTATCCTTCAATCCACACCATTAATAAAAATAATTTATAGAATTACTGCCCCAGATCCCACTCAACTATCAGAACTAAGAATTTCTTTGACGTTCATAAATCAAACTGAATGGGATATTACAGGTCTTTCCACGGAGATTATTCCTCATCGTATACAGGATAATCCAGAATATGTCATCACAAAGAAGGAAATACCGTCAAATGCCTCAATTCAGCCACAGAAGAGATCTGAGCAAAGCTTTGAGCTTATTGTAAGGAAACCATTCGATGTGGAACTGAGTCCCATTTTACTAGTCCATTTTAAATGTGGTGGTAGCGTAAATGTCTTAAAGTTGAAGGCCGCAGTCGGTGTAACAAGCACTTTGGGACCAAATCCACAACATGTGACTGAATTACCAGAATTTATTCAACGATGGAAAGTACTAAGTTCTGCTTTGGGTAAAGATGGAGAATGTGTAATTGATGGTATAACATTGAAAAGAGAGTCTAGTGTCCTTGAAGATAACGTGGAGGATGCTGTACTTTTAATGAAACAGACCATGAAACGTGTAGGATTTGATATTGTAGAACAAGGAAATGTTAACAATACAATATTTGCATCAGGAATAATTCATACAAAGAGTGATGGTAACTTTGGATGTCTCGTCAAGGTTAAATATCAAGATAATGGGAAAATTAGTATCACATGTAAAACCACCAAAGCGGGTCCACTAGCAACATATATTGCAGAATGTATTAGGTACACATTAATGAAATAAACAAATAAGAATATAACTCTACCGTTTAATGAATATAACTTGTCTTTCTTTTCTTATAAACCAAAAATGTGTCAAATCAGTGATCTGCGAAAACGGCGTTACCCGATTGCCGCGATGACTATCGTCAATGGATAATGCTCCCTTAATTGAACGACTCCTATTAAACAACACACTACAGAACGTTGTCGTCAAGTGAGTCAACGATAGTTAAAGAGAACCCAGTTTCAGCAACTTACACAAAGAAATGGAAGAAACGTTACATCAGTTGGACCCAAATTACGTGATCTGCCTGAAGTACTCTAAAGAAAACATAACTATTCTATCAAAGGAGTTATTCAATCTTGGCACTTCAATCCTAACAAGGCCAGGGCATTCAATTGACACAGTGTATGCCTTCATAAGAACTGAAGATAATGATAATGAAATACACAATGAATCAAATGATGGTGAAGAACAAGAGAACCGATCAGATAATGATGCAACATTGGTTGAAACTAGAGAATTGGATTTATATGAAACTCTAGATAAATTTGACTTTGTCAAGTCAATTATACCATTATATGGTGCAAAGACATCGAAGCAACTAAATCATTTTCTAAGACAACAGATTGCTCCTAAGAATCTCATCTCTTTACCTACGGATTCAGATTTAAAAAAATTAAAGACACTAATGAGGAACGATGGGCTCATTGAGTATTTTGGTTTTTTCAAAAATTATACAAAATCATTAGAACTATTACTAATTTTTGGTTTTCTTATAAGGACAGTTTGTGGGTCTCTTTCATGGGAATTCAATCCATATTATACCACCTTTCTAATCATATGGAATCTTTATTTCACTGCTTCCTGGATTTATAAAGTTGAGCCGGACTATACAAATAAACTTCGCTTAAATACAACGACATCAGGTGTACATGACGTATTAAATACATCATTTAATTCACCTAAGACGGTTCTCTTAAGGAAATGTAGTTTTATTCCTGTAGCGTTGCTTTTCGTTTCATTTCTCGTAACCTTTCAATGTCTTTGTTTTGTTGTTGATATTTTCATTACCCAATTTTATTCAGGTCCTTTAGTCATTATTCTAACTTTATTACCAACCGTTCTAATTTCTGCCTTTACTCCGGTCTTAACGACTGTTTTCAATAGGAATTTTGTTGACAAGTTTATCTCCTGGGAAAACGGTCCTAATCCAATGAAGTCAAAGATGGAAAAGAATTTTATATTGACTTTCTTTATAAATTATACCCCATTGTTAATAACCATGTTCATTTATTTGCCCTTAGGTTATAAATTTACTCCTGAATTAAAAAAGTCTTTAGCAGGGTGGTGTCTTTATTTCCACATCCCTATTACTTCCTCTCTTTTTAGAGTTGATCCAACTCGTTACAGAACTCAATTTTTCTACTTTATCGTCACAAATCAGCTGATATTGTTGGCTACTCAAAATATTGTACCAATTCTAATTGAGATATTACTTCCTAAGATTACAGGTGAGGCAAACCCAGAGTCAGAACAATCAAAAATTTCAATTAATATGAAGAGCAAATTTCCAAAAGATTATGAGCTATGGAGAACTGTTAGATCTTACAATATAGGGCCATGGGGCAATTTTGATTTAACAGTTAATCGTGAAAAGCTTGTCATTCAATTTGGATTTTTAGTAATGTTTTCACCAATTTGGCCACTTTCACCATTTATATGCTACGTGCTTAATCACATCATCATAAAGGCAGACATGTGGCGAGCTATCAAGAAATGCAAACCTTTTATACTTCAAACCGGAGAGAAGCAATACCTTGAAGATTCAATAAAACCACAACCTACAAGATCATGGAACGTGACAATGCTGATTGTATCCCTTCTAGGTGCTACAATTTCATCTATTACGACAATTATGTATAGACACTGTTTCTTACCTGATGTAGGAGTTGCAACTGAATTTGAAAAAACTGAGCTTTGGTATAGGTATCCACCTATTCCGTATTCATGGTCTACAATATTGGTGTTTGCAATATTCTCGGAGCATCTTTCAGTTTTGGTCTATTTCTTTTTTAGCAGGTTTTTCGAAAGTACTAAGCAGAAGTTAAATAAAGGGTATGTACCTACTAAAGGAGAGAAAATAGTTATTCAAGGTCGCTTATCACACCTGGTAGCTGAAACAGACAAGTTTATGACTGAGGAAAGTTTACTCATTAATAACGGTAAAGTTAAGAACGATGCCAATATAAACTCTGACTCCGAGGTTAACAGATTAGCCTTCCTAAAGAAAGATATTACCGTCGAAAATAGTAAATTTGATGGGAAGAGCAATAATAAAGGATCAATTGGAGATGATTGGGCTATTATTACTGAATCCAACAGGGAAAATAAACCAAATATCTTGAGATTAGGTGACCAGGCTACCGCTAATCATGGTAAAGGTGTTGATATGATCACAGCTTCTAACAATAAGGTTGAAAGGCGTAGATCGTCAATATCCCATCATTTTGCTGGCGCCACGATCCCAGATACTATTCCAACATCTAAAAACTACCATTTCGGAGAAAAGAGGTACACGATGAAGGCCAAATCTCTAAAACACAATCCAGATGTTTCGGTTGATCCAACTCAATCCATAATTTCTGGTATTGCTCGTAGAGAACCATCTATTTCGACCTTAGCTAAAGATAAAGCTCATCGTTCAGAGAAGAATTTTATTGAAGGTAGCATAAGCACAAAAGCTGCCTCAACTGCCTTGACAGGAACAAATGTTTCCTCGATTGAACCCTGCCCACCTGGTGAACATGTAAGACTGCCACAGAAGCAACGGAATGAGGCTCTTGAAAAGAACATTATGATGAATAAAATCGAAGGCAATATGACGGAAGTTCCTACTTCTTCTACAACGAAAAGAAAATCACAGGGTCCCTCTTCACTCAGAAGCCTAACACACTCTATCAAAAAGACAGTAAGTGGCAATGATGCTTCAAAGAAGAAATCTTCAAACGAGCAATCTACATTAACAAAAAAGAAGAATGGTATATTTAGTAAAATTAGACAAAAAATTTGAGGCCAAATTTTAATGTCGTTCGGTTCCCGGCTTTTATAATAGTTTTTTATAATAACAAATATATTCTGTATGAAAAAATCAATTCACATAATTATGTACTTAGGTCTATTCTTGCTCTTTTCCAGACATTATGAAGATATACTGGCTCATCGTTATCCACTTTTGTCAACCTCCCATCATTCAAATCTGGTTTAGCAATGGAAAGTTGTGCAAATGTTCCCCTCCCACCTTTATGTTTTATGAATCTTCCAGGGTTTATTATAACTACATTTTGAACAACCCTTGCGAAACATGGGAGCTCACTAGGGAAAATCATGACGTCTGGGGCAACATTGCCAACAAATTCTGTTAAACCCAAATAAGGGATCTCTAAATCTGCACCAGCGATGTGTTTGTAGATTTTTTTTTCTTTTGATGCAAGAATTTCTCTAGTTTTCCCTGGAAAAAGTGGATAATATCTACGCTGTTGTAATATATGTTCAGAAATCCTGTCAAATCTATCTCTACTAAAAGTTAATCCACCCTTCGTTGTCTCCACAAGATCTTTAAATATGTCAATATTTGAACAACCAAAGAATGCTTCATTCAATTGAAATGTAGATGGATTGCTGAAGCACTTGAAATTCTTTGGTAATTGCAAATACTTTCTGTCGAATGAATCCTGCGGGTATGAGGCATGCTTAGATATTGCATCTCTTGTGCATGGGATTAAAATCACCTGAATAAGTGGGTTGATTGTTCTTAAAATTGGCGTAATAACCTTTATAAAAATTTCATCTAATGTTTTTGGTTGAATCTTTAAATTAGGAAAGCTTGGGATGCTTCCTTTAGCTATGAGAGGATTTGTAACATCAATAAACGGGCCAAACATTATCAGAACATGTGGTTTGATATCATTGTTAAGCCGATTAACAAAGTCAAGTAAAAGATCTGTATTTATACTATCCTCTGCAAAGTATGGACCACTTGTGATTATCACTTTCATAGATTCCGCTTCTAAGCTTTCCTGGGACTCACTTATCTCCTCCTCTGTAGAAACTGGTGCGTCAGGATATGGTAGAGGAAGTATTTCATCAACAAGGAAATATTCACCATTAGCATTTTTACCTTTCAAAGCTACAATCTGGCCACTAAACATTGATAGTTCTTCAACTTTCTTTAAATCGAGTCTTACTCTTCGACCGATACCCATAACCCGTGAAGTCTCCAACGCTAACGATTCAGTATTCAAACGGCCTTCTGCATTGGGACTATCTGGTACAACTCTACCAACCGCGTATATTTCGGATTGTGATTGTATGGTTGGATCGCTAAACTGAGATGGTGATAAATTAAAATGTTTCTGGATTATCTTAGAAAATATTTCAATTTGTTCATCGAGAACGTCGGATGCATCCAGCAAGTTTTGTCTCATAGTCCTAAATTTATATTTTTTATGATCGTAAAATGGAGAAATCCTAATCTTCTTTCCATCTTGAGCATTAAGATCGAGACCACTTGATACTTCCATATTCTCGGGATTAAGAGAATTTAAAATCTTACCTGCTTCAACACTTTGTTTCATATGTACAGGGGTTTCAGTTTTAACTGAAACATTTGCAATCGATTCAGTAGAGTTGTCAAGTGAGTCACGAGAAGGCACTTCTTCCTCATGGATTTCTGACTTGATGGCAGCAGTTGGTTCGTCCTTGAATTCTAGTTTCAAATTACTCTTCTCAGTACTACTTGTTACACTACTTGTAATGCCAAGCTTACGTTTCTTTAAAGTTGGAGTCCGGGGACTGCTGCTCAGCCCCATTCCAAATATTGATGGACTTAAATTCGAAGGTCTTAAAGCTTTGAGTTTCTTACGATTTGAAGATGGATTTGATGAGGCACTGTTCATTGACATTGCATTGGCTTGCTTTTCCATTTGATGTTGTAAGAATTGCTTAAATTGATCCAAATTTTTTATTGTGAATTCAGTTTGAGTTTCATGCTTTGAATTGGAAAACTGTTCCCACTTGATGTATAGATCTTCTACGTTAATAGCATGGATTTTGGTTAAGTTGAGTAAAATGGCTAAAATTTCGGGCTTATCTACTCCAGGTCCAAACTGTGTAACAAACTGTTTCGCATCCAATGCACTCATTTTTTTAGAAGGGAGATGTTGCTGGATCTATGAAATGCTGTTCTGAAATTAATGCAGATTATTGTATATAGTAAATAATAAATACAAATATTCAAATCTTTGAAAGTTGACGTGATTGAAAAATCACTGATCTTTACGCGTTCATGTTTCCACGCGACGCGTCAATCAACCACCGTTCATTGCGATGATAAAATGTTCACCAATTTAAATGTTTTCTTCTCCAAACAAGTAAACATTTGGAATATATCTGTCTCATCGTGATTGCTTGATTTTAAAATTCGTAGTATGTAGCTTAAAACCTTTGTACTTTGGTATCTCCAATTAGTATTCGTTGTCTCAGTAAAATACGACATTGTTTGAATTATTTCAGTCAATTGTTGTTTCTTGAACGCTAGAAAATTGTTTGAATTGTATTGTGTTTGCAAAGTTCTAGACAATGTTTCCATCAAAAATGTCTCTTTAATCCCTGGATTTTGTTCATTTATCTCCATTACTAAAATACTTAGTATTCTTGTTATTGATTTAGAATTGAAGAATCCTAATACTAACAATTCGTCTCGCAGTTCCTGAGATAATAAATAAATTTCATTATTGTAGTCTGATATGTTATTAATCAGAAGAACAATTTCATTCCATACATCTGCTATTTTACTTGAGAATATCAGTTGAGGATTTTCCAAATTGGAGCTAACTTTAATTAGACAAAATAATAAAACCATTGATTTACAACCTAATCTCACAGGTATTGATGGTGTTTCATCTGTAGACTGTAAAAGCATGCAACATAAGTCAAGTAATTCGTTGTATCCATTCTCTTTATCTAACCAATTTTTTAATTGTTGATCATGACCGAAGGAAATTAAAGGCTCAATGAGGTAGTTCAGATGTTTCATTGTAAAGGAGCCGCTCTTAATTCTATTAATTGATTTTAGCATGTGCTTAAAGTAATATTGGAAGTCATTAAAATCGTTTGTTGGGTGGCTTATGGTATCAGCTACTTCATAATGAATTAATGAATCAGGAACAAATTGATTTAGCAAGGAATTTTCTAATTTAAATGTTGATTCATTTGAAATTATTTTTATGGGAGATACCAATGCATTCTCTTGCATTTCTTGACCTAAGTGTGAAAACTCCATTTTTTCTTGAGAGTTCATACCTAAGGAAGGCATATCGTGCTGTCCAATATTCACCTTCTCAAAAGCAATTGCCTTCTTGGTAGAATCTTTTTTTGATGACGATGATAATGTTGATTTTTTTCTCTCAGCAACGGACTCAATAACGGTAGGGGTAGGACAAACGTTTGGATCCTGCTCTGTGAGAATTTCTCTATGAAATGATCCTTCCACGTTTGATTTCTTTTCATCCACAGTATTAATAATTTTTGGAGGATCGGTACTAAATTTAACTGTATGCTCGTTCTCATCACCCTTTTCATTCTTATTGAAAATATCACTTAAACTGATATCTTTATCGTTATCTAGGTCTACAGTTTCTGTTTCTGTTTCAGATAATCGAATATTGTTCGCAGTTTGATACACACTTACTATCTTGGTCATTTCATATAATCTGTTATTATTCTCTGTATGCTGTTGAACATTCTCATCATTACTATTATCATCGACGTCCTTCTCGTCCTCTCCGGTTGGCGAATTATGAATAACACTGCTTGTACTTGGAGTTCGTTTATCTGTGGCATTGCTTTGAGATTTCTGGAAGGGGTTGACCATTGTCATTTCCATATACCGCTTAACGTTAGTATCGTCTTCCTTTTCATCTATATCATTGTAATCTTGTTCCGTTGTATTTGGTATTTCATCTAGTTTCATAATTTCATTAATGTCAAAGAAGTTAATATCTTTCAACTTCAATTCATTGAATATTTTCAATTTAGTTGAAAATAAGTCATAATTCGCCAATATCTCTTTGAAGATTTCTCTACTGTTCAAATATATCTTGTATAGCAATTCAAAATAAAGAGAAGAATCAAATTCTTGGCCATACAGTTGGAAGAGTTTAGAAAGTAACTTACCAATAATGTCATTATCTGTGGTAAAGGATTTCTCATTTTCCTTGATGGTTTCAAATAGCAAAGAAATAAATTTGAAGGAGAAATTGAAGATCTTGGACCTATATTTCAAATAAAATATTGATATTTCGGGAGACTCCCGGTTAGTAAGATTGAAAGTTGATGTTATGTTGTTAAATTCTGTTAATGTTATAGTTATCAAATCGTTATAATCTTTCTTGCTTTCCAAGTGTGTTAGTTTGTTAAACAAATCGGAAGACTCTAAATTGTTTATAGAATATAATTCAATGATGTAATTTAGAGGAAAGACGTTGATAAATCTTGCAATGGTTAATAAATTTTTCAATTGAAAGGGATTTTTCAACATTGCATTACGCAATGAAGGTAATATTTTATCAAAATTGAAGAGAATGTCTTTCTTCTCATCCAGTAAGGTATTCTGTAAGATTTCAATGGCATTCTTGGTTGTGGAAAGGTTTTGTAATTTTTCATATATTATTTCGTCATCTCTCATGTTAATTGTGTTTGTATTATTGGAATCCTCCTTCTCCTCATTCAAATACTTCTTTATTAATGTATTTGAATGATTATTAGATACTTCATCTGTGAGATCAAGATGATTTGGGTCTTCACGGTGAAGTTCAAAATCCTTCTCTGCTGAATACGGATTTGATAGATGACGTTTTTTCGCTACAGATCCATTATTGGTCAACGACATTGGAGGAGCACTTACTTTTCTCTTCAAATTAGAATTACCATTTTGGTCCTTGAGACTAGTGTGTAGGTCAGAATTATGAATATTATTGCTGTTGCTGTTGCTGCTGTTGTTGTTGTGTTCTCGTAGTAGAAACTCACTTGTGGATCTAATTTTCGAATTTCTTTGATTATTATTGGTGTTTAGAGATGATGATTTTGATGCTTGTGTTGGTTTTGCATAGCTTGGGAAATTTTTATTTCTGTTGTTATGATTAATACTTGATCTTCTTGAGCCATTGATGGAATTGAAGTGTGATGAGACATTTCTTTGATTTTGTGAAATTTTGGAATAATCCAAGTGTAAATGATTTGGTATTGATAATTCTATTGATTTTTTCAATTGTGCGGAAAAGGCACTATTCAAGAGATCCTTGGCATTATTTGGGTAACATTTATAGTAGTACCAGAATGTAACTCTCATTGGTTCTCTTACTATCGTTTGAGCATCTGATATTCCCTTTTTCAACCATTCTTCAATGTAAATCAAATTGTTTTCCAATTTTGATGATTGGATGTTGAATTTAATTAAGATTATTCTTAATAAAGTGGCAGAACATATCCTGGGAAAGACATTTTTCTCGTTGATTAATGAGAAGCAATTGGAAAAGAGTTTATTATGAAAGCTTTCAATATGAATTAACATTATAATGAGACAGTGGAATGACATTTGTGAAGAAATTTTCTTAGTTGATGAAAGAAGATTTTTCAGTATGATAAATATCTGATCAATCATTTGTAATGATAATTTATCATTACATAATATTATAATGTCTTTTAATAATTGGCAGGAATTTAATGAAAGGGTTGTTCTTAACGATAGGATTGTCTTTGATATACAATCTAAAAAGTTTGTATCTCTTAAGATATTAATCAATTGTGATAAATTTGCATCGTCTTGAAATATTTTATTATCAATATGAAAGATTTTGGATCTCATTTCAATTATATTTGATTGTCTTTGTTTCCAATTTTGTTCCGTTTCCTTAATACCTTGGAATGGTATTAATAGATTATTCAAGTCAGAATGCAATTGATCCATGGAATTATAATAATTGTTGTTATGAGGATGTGGATGAAGTTTATTGTTAGGGTTGGATATCGTTGAAGATTGTGGTGATTGAGAATCATTTAATATTATGTTTAATTCGTAGTCTTTATCAAATATTTGATTTGATGATGTTTCGGTTATATCTATATCGTTAATGCCTTGAGATGAGTGTTGATTATTGGTGGTATTGGAGGTGGAAGATGATGATATCATGCAATTCTGTGTCACGATAGTTTTGATATCATTCTTGGTCAGTTGATTTATGAAATCCATTATGGATTGCTCATTTAAATATTTTTTCAAGATATCACTTATTAATTCAGCAATTAAATGAGATTGTGGATCTTGTTGAGGATTATTCAGTAGTTTAATAAAGAATGGGATAAAGATTTGTAAAGTAAAAATTGGGTTTTTGTTGTTTTTTAAATTTATCTTTATCAATTCATCAATGGTTAACAATATCAATTTAATATTGTTCTGGTAATCCACCAATAATTTCTGTAAATAATCCTCTAAGAATAATGGGGTAACTAGATAAATTGTCTCTAGGGCTTTTATCGATAATAGCCAGAATTTTTTTTCTAAGTTACCATTAGTGTTGTTTAATTTGGAGATTATATTTGGTAAATTATTAATTAGATGATTTATTAATCTCCCCACTGTTATTCTATCGAAGTTGGAAGGAGATTGCACAGCTACTCTCTTAATCAAATAGCATAATGATGAATGAGATAACGTTATCAGATTGATTAAATTTGAATATTTCTCCGGTATTAATAATAAAGTGTCGAAAAATGATGGTATTAGTGGTATATTGACTAGTTCTTTCTTAACATGACCTTTAAACTTGGTCAATGTTGATATTTTTGAATCTATTGATATTGAATCATCGTTGAATATGGAGAATAATGATTGGAAATCGTTTTGTATTTCATTTACGCTCATTTGTTATTAAATGATGTAAACGCGTAATTTGTGAAGTAAAATCCTTTAATTGAGTGTTAGTTTGTTAAAGAAGTGGTTTACCAAAAAAGGTTTATATGAGTTGGAGTTGTTGTGTGTTTTTTCGCACTTATCTTATATGGTGGTTCTATTAGAATAAGTCAAGAATGGCATCCATTGTTTTGTTTATAGGTTGAGCTTGTAGAGGTTGAGAATATAATAGATTTCTATCTACTCACAAACAAACAAAATCTAACGCGACGCGATTTTCCGGGTTACCCAAAAAAAGCGTATTGTAAATTACATTACAGTTGGATTATATTATATTATACTACATTAGATATAGATATAAATATATGTATAGGGTTTATCATTAGTGCTTAAGGAATGGTGTATTGAGGTCATTATCATATTTGGCCAGTAGTTGTTTGTTCTTCATGTGTATGCAAAGTCAAAGGTTTTTGAAGTAGATGACCCATTCTTTCAATTTTTGTTCTTAGATAACCTTCAATTTCCACGGAATCGATTCCTTCATTTGCATTAGTCCAATGGATGGGTACCATTGGTACTCTTTCCACACATGTCAAATAAGGTTTATATTCAATTTGACTGATCTTATCAGGGTTATTAGTCAATAGTCTTACATTTTTAATTCCTAAATCCATCAAGATAGATTTCCCAATGGAAAAATCTCTTCCGTCAGCTGGATGTTTTAACATCAAATTAGCTTGAACGGTATCAGCACCTAAATCTTGTAAATTATAAGCCTTTAATTTTTCACCTAACCCGATCCCACGACCTTCTTGTCTCAAATATACAATCACACCATGACCATTACCTCCTACGATACCTGTTTCCTTCTCCACATCCAATGATATCAACTTCCCAGCTCTATCGAATTGTTCCCCACAATCGCAACGAGCACTCCATGCATTCTCCCCGGTGTAACATTCACTATGAATTCTCACCAGAGTCTTATTCTCTTCATCCCAAACGCATCTCTTATCGAAAAGCATGTCACCGGTCTTTGGATCGAATTCCAACTTCAACCCCAATCTATCATCCACATCAGCGGACACTCTACCGGGGTACAATTTCCCGACGTATGCGCCCCTGATCATTCTCTCCTGTTGTGTCTCTTCAGGGTATCTGTAGCGGAATAGAGAGCGGGACCTTATGTCCTCGCCGAAGACGATGGCGAGATGTTCTTTGGAGTCCTGGTCGTTGGTGTACAAGTGGAGGAAGATGTCAGGACCTTGTGTGGTTGGAATACGAGCTCTTGCTATGCATTCTACTTTTGGTAAGTTGGCTGTCATTTGTGTTGTGCTTGTTGTGTTGTTGTGTTGTGTTTGGCCGGATACAGAATAGATGAGAGAGTCCTAACCCAGAATGGAAGTGTTCCAGATAAGTGTGTACGTATATGTATATATATATATGATTGCGCCATTAGCGGGAAGGAAATGGAAAGCGAGATATTAGTTATGTATTTGTCATGGAAAAAAGCAAAGGGTGTTTATCCGGGTAACGCCGGAAATTTCCACGGAAGCGCATCCGAAACCGTTCCGAGATTGCGATTACTAATGCATTTACTACTATCATTATTGCTATCACTATCATCTACTACTACTACTAATGCTAATGGATGGATAGTAAGTACATTAGTGAATCATGGTACATCGTTACATGCTCTTAATCTTACAATATCTAAAACTATTTTGAGTTCGGTTACGTAAGCAGGCTCCTCTCTCTCCTCCCCATCCGGGTGACCCCCTCCAGGTTTTTTTCTTAGCCTCTGAGCAAAGAAGCAAACAAACTCATCCATCCATCCATTATGCCCACAACATCAAGGTGGAACACTAACTACTTACATCCCAAGAGAGACTACTTCAACACATACCATTGAACCACTCACTCACACCGTACCGCAACTCTCACACATTTGCATTACCAACCCCACCAACTCAACATAACAATGTCCACCCAAGAAGAAACACTACCCCCCCCACAAACAGTGTCCCCCACAATTGTCCTCAGAGTCCTTCTCTCTCTCAAGGAAGCCGCCAAGATCATAGGGCTCAAGGGTTCCACCATCTCCAAGATTAGGGAAACTCACGGTGTCAAGATCGGGATCTCAGAGAAGGTCACCGGATGCTCCGATAGAATTCTATCCTGTGCAGGCCCTATAATTAATGTCGCTAATGCACTTAGTGATTGTGTGGATATCTTAAATGAAAAGGATTATGATGCAGAGGGAAATTTATTGCCTCCTTTGAAATTCGAAAAATATAACTTCCATTTCTTAAATCATTTATTACCTCCACCATCAAGAAATGAAGTACTGGAAGAAGAAAATGGTGAAGAAGAAAATGATGATGGTGAAACGAAAAAGCAGGATGCGAATGAAGCAAATTTGGAAGATCAAGTCCCAGTGGATAAGATTGGAAATTTGAGATTGATCGTACCAAATCGTCATCTTTCATCCATTATTGGGAAGGGTGGTGTAAGAATTAAAGCCTTAATTGAAACATATGGTGTCAAGATTGTCGCATCAAAACATTTCCTACCAGATTCAAGTGAAAGAGTATTGGAAATTCAAGGTTTCCCAGCTTCCATTTCAAAAGTACTTATTGAAATTTCAGAAATATTATTAAATGATGTAGATATTAATTTCATCCCAGAAAAACATTATTACCCTCATTTGAAACATCAATCCAATGGCTTTAATACAAGACAAGAAAGTGATACTAGTTATCATCCATCAAGTAATAATTTCGAAAATAATAGTAATAATAACGATGAATTTAAAGTGGAAGTATTAATCCCAGAAATTTATGTGGGTGCCTTAATCGGGAAACAAGGTAATAGAATCGCAAATTTAAAAGATTTTACAAAGACTAAAATCATCATTGAAAGGAAAGATGACGAATCAAGAGATGATAGTTCAAATAGAATATTCACCATCATTGGTCATTTACCTAAAAATGTTAAACTTGCTGAATCCATGTTATTGAAAAATTTAGATTCAGAAATTGAAAGACGTCAAGCTAAGTTTAATAGTGATACTATAGTCTCTTCCGGTCAACCAATTAAACATGAAGATATCGAATGATTGATTTTTCAACCTTTTTTTTCAAAGAGAGAAAAAAAAAGAAATTGTATTATATATAACTCCCCCTTTTGTTTTTTGTTTTTATTATTCCTCCTGCTTACTCTACTCTACTCTACTCTACTCTACTCTACCCTTTTTTTTTTCCCAATCTGCCTTTCGTTCATATAAATTACTACTATACTATCTACCTTATTATATTTTATCTATTCAATAAATGTAAAGTTATTTATTCTTTCTTCAATTCGGATTTTCTCAAACAGGCGAGGAAAAATCAAAACAATCAATCATTGAAATAATTTAAAACTAAAATCTTGAAAATTTCAGCCAATTTCCATCACTCAATCATACTACAATCTATCCTATAATAGATGCATGAATGAATGCATGAATGAACAATAATAAATTCACTTTTTCAACTACTCAAACTTCCACAAATAACTATAATAATAATGACCCTCATACGAACAATAATAATATGACCTTCCACAATTTCAATTCAACTCCAAATGAAATAATAAACACATTGGGTGTCTCCAAACGAATGGGTAATAAGGTGTTAAATGAATTAGATTCAAGAACGCATCAAAAATTTGAGCAATTGAAAGATAACGACGATACCAATGCTACACACGAATCATCATCCTCGTCGTCGTTCCAACAATTGTTCAATACCAAGCACAATGTACAATTCAATCACATGCAATCAATAGGCAATCAACCAACCACACCAAAGAAAAATATTCATTCATACACGCCAGATAATGGCAACATTCATGACAATACCGTTTCTGAATCCATGAAACGAATGAAGACGAACGACTCACAATCCAGAATAAAGAGAAGATCTATCACACCAGCAACTCCCGTGAGTGAAATAACAAGACGAATACGTAGATTACGATTAAGAGCATCCATTGCACCTAAAGTGGATGATTCCATTACCAGCTCCACATCGATTAGAAATACACCCTTGACTGGTGGGAACCCAATTACTATGATGAACCCACCTACTTTTTTGAAACCAACAATAAATTCATTGAATAAGAGAACTATAAAGCGTTCAGAACCTATTCATTCTAATCTTAATAGAAACGTTACTACGTCAGATGCTTCTAATATACGGCAAGAGAGGACACGAAGGGATAATTCCAAACAGGAAACCACCGTTGTCGTCAATTCCAATGTGAAACCTCGAACGTCACAATTAAAGAAAAGTACAACAATGTCAGTATTTGATCGATTGTATTCAACGGCAACACCGAAAACAAGCATATCCAGATCCACTTCCATGAACACAATTCAGAGCGGGGAACCTAGTAGTAGTAATGTGCATTCAAGAAGAGTTCATTCGGATACAGCTAATACTATCACTGATAAATCCATGTCACATAATGCCTCCACCAGCAAGATAAAATTTGGTAGGAGTAAGACAAGTGGATCATTATCATCGAATTTAAATAATGGTTCTGATGCTGGGCAAGAGGTTAGAAGACCTTTATGGCGTTGAAGAAGTAAAGAATAAAGAAAGATTTTTTATAATTGAATATTTAATTTAAGAATTTTTGAAATTTTAAAAAACCATATGCATCATTACATAAATACAAGAATTATAGTATAATATAAACATTGCCATCATTGTCATCATTAATTCAAATTAAGACTTTGCCCAACTTCTTGTAAACCGCTCTCTCTTGGAATATAAAAAGGAAAAAATTAAAATAAAATAGGAAAGTAGAGGAGATAAAAAGATTAGATTAGCTTAGACTAGACTAATCGATCTATTTAAACTTCTTACCAAACATGATCATTTGCAATTGATCATACATGGAGATGACACCTGCACCAGCAACACCTCTTAAGATGTTAGCACCACAACCCTTGAACAAAGAGGAGACACCTTCAGCGGCAACAACCTTTCTGAAACAGTCAAAGGCACCATCGTACTTAACGGCTTGACCAGAAGTCATCATCATTCTTCTTCTAACGGTATCCAATGGGTATGAAGCAGTGGAGGCACCAGTAGTAACAATCCAACCTAACAAGAATGAAGCTAAGAAGGAACCTTCCAATGAACCAGTCAAGACGGCAGGCTTCAAAGAATCATATAGACCAAAGTATAAACCTCTGTAAACAATGATACCAACGACAGATGGTAAGAACCCACGGTATAAACCAGCCATACCATCAGTAGCCAAAGTTTGCTTGTAAACATCAATCAACCCCTTGTATTGTCTAGAACCACCCTTCTTGGAAGATTTAGCATCGGCAGCCAATCTAGTTCTTGCATAATCCAAAGAATAGACGAATAATAATGACAAACCACCAGCAGCACCACCAGAAGCCAAGTTACCAGCGAACCATTTCCCATAACCTTCTTCCTTCTTAAACCCAAACATGGCCTTAATCTTATCCTTGAATGCGAAATTCAAAGCTTGTGTTGGAAAATATCTAATAACATTAGCAGTATTACCTCTCCAGAACGCTATGATACCTTCAGTCTTTGCAGTTCTTTGGAAACATTCGATAATACCCTTATATTTCGAATCCAATGAACCTTGTTTAATCATTTCATCTTGATTTTGAATCAATAATTTAACTCTTTCAATGGGGGAAGCAGCAGTCTTTGCCACGGCGGCGGAGACACCACCCATTAAGAAATCGATAGCGAAATTGGATTCCTTTTTAACTTCTTCTTTAGAGCTCATATTTACAAAATTGTTTTATGTTTGGTGCTTTATTGTATGTGTCTTTTTGCAAAGTGAATAACAGAAGATGGATATTGATGAAAGTCTCGGTGTAAGTAGTTTACTTATATAGTCTGTTACCTACCAATTGACGTTGTCGATGGAGGATGGGTTACTAAGGATGATTGCAGGTAAGGTTCGACCGAGATTTCCATGCCTACAAATCACAGGAAAAAGAAGTTTGGTTCCCCGGTGTCGGTCTGGGGCCCGCGAATAACCTGCTCTCATTGGTCCGTTCTATTTTTTTGAATGAATGGACGTATAACGCTATCATTCTTACGTAAGTTTCATCTTGTTGTCTATTAGCTCAAATTTGACCTTAGTTATGTTGAATATATATATATATAACTTATAGATAGGATAGGTAGAATTATAGGGGAGCGGGTTAGTTCCGTTTGATATTGTTCTGCTCCGTCAGCACTTTGTCCAATTCAGCTTGATTCTTGAAATCCTGTCTCCAATTGCAGATGGGACAATGTAGTTGCTTCCCCCAGTACAGTGGTACTATGGGGACCCAATACACCGCGAAGAATTCTCTTCGTTTGATGGGTCTCACACTGAAATTGTGGCAATTCGGACAGTATATGTTATTGTGTGCAGGGGTTTGGTCGTATTCTTTATCGAAATGACTTATGCCGCAGAGAATGGGCAGGAATAGAAACATTTTATGCTTTTGAGATTGCTGTTCAGTTGACTCCTTGTTTGCAAGTATGCTGCTTTCGCTTGTTTTCCTGCGTAAGTTGTGGAAGAGATGCAAGGGAAACCCAGATAACCCTTGTTCACCATCGGCATTGCCAGGATTTCAAATGTTCTCTGCGCGATGGGAACAGATGGAGGGGAGGGACGAATGTCCGACGGTAGACATGGGAAAAAAGACCGTTGTGCAATGTACAAAGGTCAAATCCGTGATAAGTGAGAAAAATCCAAAAATTGGCCTAAGGGCTTCCTTAATTTTTTCAATAACCCGAATGGCTAAAAATCATGGGGGCATCAGGGTACAATTTTTATAGGGCGAAAATCATTGATGTAAGCAGGTAAATGTAGAAGTAACCTTTATTTAGACATATATTATATATATCATTCCAAGTTGAGTTCCTTTGTTAATCTTAAAGCATCATTTAAAGTACAATCTGTGATATTGATTGACCCCAATTTAATTCTAAGTAAGAAGGACCGTATGATACAAAGATCCTCAAACATTTGATCTGAGAGTTGGCTTTTTCTTTTGTCAAATATTTGTGCCGCCAAGCTGAACAGTCTCTCAGCATGAATCGATGTCGATGGAATACAATGGAATAATTTATTAGCTAATGATAACAGTGGAAACTCTCTTTTATGCCTTGACCAGAATATATTATCTGCCCCCACAATCATCTGGACTTGGCGGTCGAATGGCGACCAGCGTTTTTTAGATTTGGATAAAACCTCGTTTGAATACTCCTTGACCAATGATAGAGCACGTAGACGGTATTGCTCAAGTTCTAATCTGATTTGTTCTTGTAAGTCATCCTTAATACTGAATTCATCAAATTCCTCCTCAAATTCCAAGTTTTTTTCTTCTTGTCCTTCTGATGAATAATCTTCAGCATTATACACTCTTCCTGCATGGCTCGAAATACCGATCATGTCTTCTGTATCGCTATCCTTAATGGGATAATAAGATATATTCAAAAAAGGTATTAAAATATCAGTAAGTTTTTGTGATACAAAGGATATTACATGGTCACTTTTTTTGATTTCGGTATTCTCACGAGGGAACTGTTCTATAAAAACAGAGCTATCAACAAATGCAATGTTTAGATAAGATGATAATAAACAAATATCCATACTGACATACTTTTTATAGTATTTATCCATTTTCCTTCTGAAACGAATAAAAACTGGGAGATGTCTGTGCGTTAGGTTGGAACTTTTCGATTTTTCAACGAATATTTTGTCTATTTTATCCTTATAGGAAATAAGCAAAGGAAGGGTGTTCTTCAACGTGCAGGTATCATTAGAAAGCATTTCGCAAAGAGAACGAAAAGGAGATAAGATATCAGTTAAATCGTCCATTAGAACAAAATCTTCTTCATCGAAAAACACTCCCAGGGATGGCTCCCGATTTAACTCCATCAAGACAGGTTTCAACTCTCGTAACCTGAGCACAACATCTAACGCTGATAGCCATCTTGTTTTTGAATATGTTTTGATGGCCAAAGGTTCCTCTCCATTCATTTTTCCAAACTCAACGCATAGTTCTCGGTATAGTAGTTGATTAACACTGCTTGATTTAATATTAAGAGCAAGCTGATTATTTTTCTTCAGAATAATGTCACCAGTTATAAAGCTAAAAATGCCACCAATATCGGCAGATTCTGAAGAAAGTTGGCTGTTATTTGATAGAAGATATTCAGTAAAGATATCTTGTTTTAAAATTTCATTCCTTGACCCATCAGAATTCAACTGATATTTCATTGCAGCTAACTCTAATAATTTTGATTTAAGCTCAGAATCTACAAATCCCAAACTGTCCTCTTCGACCATATCAAACATGGTACTATTCATAATGTTAGCACTATGTAGTAAACAAGGTACATGGCCAAGAAAACGAGTCCCTAACAGGCCAGTTCTTGAGAGTTCTTTCGGTACCTTTAGCATATTGGCAGCATTATCAGTTGACATACCTACAGTTACTGTTCTCAAACCATCAAACTTATTAAAAATTTCGCCAAGTTGCTGACTTATATCGATTGTTTTGTGAGAATCAGACCTGTCCATCTTCACTAGAAAAGGAATTTGTTTTCCTTCCTCTTCATCATATGTAACCAGTAAAACTCCCAAATAGTTAGACATTTTGTGATTGGACCAGTGATCAAAAACAAGAGACATGAACGTTACATTATCGAGTGCATATAACCTCTTTGTAAGCGATACAAGTAATGTCTTTCTATTGGTAAAGGTCTTTTCATTTAATATGTGAGCCGAAGATGCTATCTCACTCCTCCAGAAATAATTAATATCTTTGGATTTTGTGCGAATAAAGTTGCTCATATTAGATTTGTTCGGCTTAAAAATCTGTTCTGGTTTACTGTTATTCTCAGTTGGAATTAACGCCATTGTTGACCACAGAGTTTTGGCCGTGAAGGACTCTACCCAGTTGATGGAAAGACGGGATTCTAAAATTAACCCAACGGCTATATCAAAGAATGACTGCGTCTTAATATATTGTTTTAAATCTCGGTATTTGTCCAGCTTCTTCTTACATATCTCTTTTATTATCCTTTCATCCTTTAAATTTCCATGGAAATAATCAGGAGGATTAGTACAGTCATCTCTTAAATGAAGTTCAGCAGGTTCAGAATTATATCTGGCTTCCCTTCGATTGTAACGATAAACATTATTACAATTGGTACATTTTAAAATTGAACGATCTTTCTTTCCTTCCAGAAAATGTGACCATATGCTATTCTTTCCTTTACTGTCGATACGTGTCCATTCTGAATCTTCAGACTGAGATGGGTAATCTTGGACTAGAACGAACTTTTTTAGGACTTTTCTTCTCTTTGGCGTTGGCGTGGAATTGTTGTTACTGCTGACAGATGTGTTAGGGGTCGTTGTATCCCTAAAGCTTATTTGTCGAACGAGTATCTCAGAGCTACATGTGTTTGAAGGTGGGCTATCAGGTATATTATTATTCATTATATATCCTTGTTTGGATTTCTGACAGTCTGTACTTCAATGCTTGGCCTTGTTCAACTTGTTATATACATAGACTAACGAACTAACGGGAAACTTAGAACAATATTTAAAACAATCATGAGGTAAAAAGCGTTTCTTTGTTGAAATTTAGGGGGGTTAAAGACTTTTTATAAAGGGCTGGATAATTCTATTTTTTAGTTTTTCTGGAAATCAAACTGAAAAATTAGGTGTTCTCAAATATATTTTAGGGTTTTCAATTTAACCCTACTTTGTACATTGCACAACGGTCTTTTTTCCCATGTCTATCCGACGGAGTTGAGAGACAAACGCACGTTATCAGTCCGTGGGAGAACAGTCTCTTGGAGTATGCCTACCGACGGCGGGTGTCTGGGTGGGCGCACCCGTCCCATTCCGTTCCACTGCACCGGTCCCCGCGGAGAAACCGCCGTACCAATCCCTCCAAGTCCGCCAATGCCCGCGGAATCCAAGACTGTCCAGAAAACACCTTCCTCTTTAGGGTATACGGAATGTACACGTTTTACTTTATCATGCCGTCCTCACAGTGGGCTGCCTCTACGAGAGTCCCTCTGCCAGCGCGCTTTTGACTCCTGATGGCATTGTTCTCTCTATCAATTGCCCTGAACGGTTACTAAGAGAAAGACACCAAGTCCTCGTCCTTGCTAGAGTCGGGCGCAGCAGACGTGCATGGGGTCTTGTGCGGTGCGTTGTCCACTGCTCCCATGGTCCAATATCCACACAGGAAAATGGATACCCAATTCGGCTTTAAACACCTTTTCAAGAAAGTCGTCAATGAATGTGTCCTTGCGAATTCTCCTTTCCTTCCTCCTCTTCCCTTCTCATCCCTCTCTTTCTCTGCGGATCTTTGTCTGCCACCTCGCATCTGGTTTTATTTTTATTATACTTTGGTCTTTTTGGATAACAGGTACCTAACCATTAGGAGTCCGTGCGTGCGGACTTTTCTCTCTGCACAGGATGATACTTTTTGGGAAATTTCTTTCACCACGGAATGTGTCTATTTGCCAATTTTCTCATATATTATGACTGGTATTACTAGTGCTCATCATGGGTATATTTAAGAACCACTCTTTCCAATTTCTTTCCTCCTTTTCTTTTCTTGCCTTCTTGTTCCCTCTTGCTTTCACTACTCCTAAAACGATTGCCATTCCCATTCTTCTTATCTGTTACAAGCTATTATTAGCAAACTACCATTAACTCATTATATATCTTCCCTAATCATTGAAACAATTAGCAAACCAAACCCAAAAAAAAAAAAGCAATACCATAATTATAATAATAATAATAAGCATAATGCTACATTCGCTCTCAGATAATATCGACCTTTTGGAAACTGTTCCAATTAGTAATAATAATAATAACAGAACAACAATTGATCCATTAACTCTAAACGAAGTCAGAAACGAGCAAATTTATAATGAAGAATCCCTAAGCTTCGACAATGATAGCAATGCAATTTCAATGGGGGACCCATTAATCTTCAATAACGGAATGTGGCAATCGGATTCTCAAGTATTTAACCCATTCCCATCATTCTCTTTAGATTACGTCACTACACAACGTTCAATGGATGGAAATCCATTAGACTCCATAGAATTATCAAACATTAATAGAAACGATGATAATGATTTGTTCACGACGGAGGAATCCCTAGACTCGTCGGTCTTGAATACACCAAACATTAACAACTCTCCAAAGGGTTCCATTACTTCTTCTTCATCGTCCTCTGATGATACCGTGTTCTCCACAATAGCCAATTTTAACCCATACAACTATGAAGAGGAGGAAAATAACAGTAATGATGCATTCGTTCAATTTAAAGATTTCATTAATAATACTCCATCTTCATTCTCCTCGGCATCCATTGGAGAAGCTCCCTTATTGACGACGACGGCAGCCACTACTACTTTCTCCCCATCGGAATTAATATTGAACAGTAGTAAAAATTCCAAGAGAGCAAATTCTACAAATGTGTACCTGGAGGGTGCTCACAAGAAACATAACAGACAATCGAAAAAGAGATCACAATCCACATGTGCTGATTCTAAGAAGGTGTCTGATTCAAGATTGTCGGCTCAAGGATTGGCTAAAGTGTTGAATCTATCGTCACCTGAGGAGGCTTTGAAAAGGGAGCGTTTCATCTTGAATATTTTTGAACATGATTTGAACTATCCATTGGGTTACAAGACTTGGATCCGTGATACGACGAAGGAGTATAGGACGAAATTGATTGAAGAACTTTATCAACGTGTTCAGAAAACATATCCGGAATATAATCATTCCGTATTGGAAACGATAATTAGGAGAGCTACTTATTATATGATGCAGAGTAGGTTGAGAAGAGAAAGGAGAGCAAAGACTAAGGATAAAATTAAGGTGAAAAGTGAAGTAACTTTATAGAGATTATTAAAATTAGATGTGATGAGTTGTGATGTGATAAGATGTGATGAGATGAGATGGACTGGATCCTGACATCTGTGTAATATGTTCGAGTAGCCTGTGGCTATAAAAATTGTACCCTTTGATATTGTACCATTAATTATAATGCAAAGAGAAACCCGTCAATCGAAGATTGTATATTTATATAAAAATCTTTAGCCCTCTGGATTCTTCTAATTTATCATTCTTTATTACTTTTTATTACTATTAGTATACATTGACATATTTAGTGCAGAGACAGTATGAGGGAATATATTTATCAAATTGGTGCCATGTATCTACGGCCACATTAAAATCTGGTAAAAGAACCCTTCTTCTTTTTCATACTCTTATTCTTCTTATAATTATGATGTCTTGCGTCTCTCCATCCAGACGTACTAACTTTCTTAGTCTCAGTAGACTTCTTTTCCTCATCAGTTTTGCCTTCCGCATCAATTTCCATAACTGCATCGGCATCGCCACCATTCTGTTCTTTCAACTTAGCCATCTTTTGATCTATTAAACCTTGCTTTAATTTATTGGCAATTCTTTCTTCACGGGCATCGACAATTTTTTGAAACACAGCATGACGTTTTACTGATTTAGCCTTTAGGTGACTCTTCGCACGTAGTGATTTAGCCATGACTTGTAGTATTGTTGTTTAGGAGTAACGAAACTTATACCTTTTTAAATTACAGTTAATATAGTACTATTAAAGCAACTCATCGCTTATCAGACATAGTACTGCATGTTTTTTTAGAAGAAAATTTTCATGAATTTTTTTTAACCCTTTTCAAGACTGTAACATCCTTGCATTTTTAAAAAGAGACTCAAAATCCAAACCTTTTTAAAATTCGGAAATATCAACGGAAGTTCGTTTTAGTCTCATCAGCGCGAAAAAAGTAAACACGGAAAAGACCAGAGGCGACTGGGAAGGCGAGATCCTTTCTCCACTGACTGGCTTCTCCTTCCACCAATTGGCCCCAGTTTCTAAATCCCTCTCTGCCTAGGACGTTCCAGTCCAGCCTAGCAATGGGCCTACGGTGCTCCCTCCATTACGGTCTACGGTTTGTAGCTGCCCATTCTACGACCATCGCACTGGATTTACCCTAATGGAGTGAGTGGTTCACCGAATTCACCCATGCTCTGTAGCCCAGCTACTGTGCTCACTAAGTTATTCCATAGTGACAAGCAATTTGACAAAAGCCTTAATTAGAGCTACTACACCTATAAGCAATTTTTTTTTGGAACTCTTGAAGGAAAAGATCACCAAGAAACAGTAAAAATGTATGTTAAATTGAACTTTGGAAAAGTAACCGTTGGAAGAGAACATGGTCTTCATTGCAAGGACCCTCTGCAACCTCATAATTGAAGGAACAAAAGATAACTAACAATAAGCATATAAATATCCAATGCATTGAAACAGGGCTAACTTACGTACACAAAAGAGACTTGCCGCTTCCGTTATCGGTGTCGGTAAGGGAAAGGTTTGGTTAGATCCAAATGAAACTTCTGAATTGGCTCAAGCTAACTCCAGAGATGCCATTAGAAGATTGGTCAAGAACGGTACCATTGTTAAGAAGGCCGTCACCGTCCATTCCAGATCTAGAACTAGAGCCCATGCTTTGTCCAAGAGAAATGGTCGTCACACCGGTTACGGTAAGAGAAAGGGTACCAAGGAAGCTCGTTTACCATCTCAAGTTGTCTGGATTAGAAGATTACGTGTCTTGAGAAGATTATTGGCTAAGTACAGAGATGCTGGTAAGATTGACAAGCATCTATACCATGTTCTATATAAGGAAGCTAAGGGTAATGCTTTCAAGCACAAGAGAGCTTTAGTTGAACACATTATTCAAGCCAAGGCTGATGCTCAACGTGAAAAGGCTTTGTCTGAAGAAGCTGAAGCTAGAAGATTGAAGAACAGAGCTGCTCGTGAAAGAAGAGCTCAAAGAATCAATGAAAAGAGAGAAGCTTTGTTGAAGGAAGATGCCTAAATCTATTAATTCTTTAATTCGATAATAAAATAAAAATTAAAAAAATAGTAGATGCCTCCATAATTAAGAACTAACTTTAATGTTTTCATTATATAATATATATCTAATTCATTTGTTTTCCACTATTTTGTATGATTGTATGAAATAATCCCTTTATTTACTCTTCTAAGATTTCTACCTACACATGTTAAATAATTTTTTTTATAGCTGTGAATTAAGTTTGCTGTCTTTTATTTGTTAAGCAAGACCATTTCTGAGTAAGTCATCCATTGAAAGCAGTCTTGAGAACAACTTCATTAAATTATTTTACATTCATGACATTTTTTCTACAAGGTTGAAGACAAAAGTTGGTTTGTTTTATTTGTTCTTAGCGTTATATGCATACAGCATTTTCTTTTTATAAATTAATTATTAATGCAAGTTGTATAAAAGTGAATGTTTGTAAGAAACGAAAAAAAATGCATAATAATATTATTTAAATTTAAATATAAGGTCCTTTCAGCGCAATACAATTGATCTCCTCCATCAATGGCTGGCTCGATCCATAGTAGTATCATTCAATGTATTGGAATTGTTATTTTCGTTGAAATTTTTATTTACACTGTCATTTTGATATGATGCGCTACTATTAGATCTCTTCGCCTGAGGATCAGTTGCAATTGGTCTGTCTAAAAACTTCGGAAGCACAGGAGTATTGGAGTTAACTGGTACTAAAGGTTGTTGGATTTGACTGGGTCGGAACATTCCAGTGTTCGCACCATTATATGTGGGAACCTTATAACTGTTATATTGTTCAGTTTGAGGTTGATTGATTATTTGGGGTTGTTGAACGGTTGCCATTTGACCATATGGATGATGATAAAACGTTGAACCTTGCGGAAGTTGATAAAAGTTTTGAGAAGCTGGCGTTACAATCATTGGATTTTGAGGATTTCCAGAGCCCAATTGTTTATCATCTGCAAAAGGTCCATGAATACCAGTGCCATTATTTACAACGGATTGAGATGAAGATGGCAAAGGTAGAACTTGTGGTTGAGAATAAGGTGAAGATCTAAAGTATTCGGGTTGAAATTGCGGTAGTTTTATTGCATTGTTTCTCTCCTGATGCAGGTCTGTGGATTCGTGTTCTTGTTTACGAATATAATCATTATTTTTATTTGGGTCGTTTACATTTTGCGATGATATAAATCCCTTTGTTTTCTCAAATGGTAGCATGTGATTGGGCAGATCTTGATTGGAAGGCATAACTTCTGTTGGGTTCCCATAAGAAGTGAATTGTTGATAGGTAGCTTGAGGTGCAACATTGGTAATCATTGGGGCAGATCTTAAGTCTGCAGTTCCATTTGGAATGACAGTACCTGGAATACCAGGTAAATGTATTCGATCAGAAATCATGTCACCACCATACCCAGTATTGTATGATTGATATTTGCTCCGGTTGTAAAATTGACTATTGTAGTAGGGCAATTGATCCCCAGGATGAGAACCATCTTGATGATTGTGGATTTGTTCTGAATTATTTTGAGAGAGTGCTTCTATAATTTCTTCAAAAGTAGAATAAAATGCATGAACTGATTGTTCATCTTGATCAGCACCATTCTCAATTAAATTTAAAATTTCCGTATCCATGGTGGTCAATGCTATATCACTTGCCATTTTATTCAAAATCGTTTTTTTCCATACTTGAATGTGAGATGATATTTGTTTCTTTGTTCTAACCTCGCCCGTATGATATTGAATATAAAGAGATATGAGTTCATTTCTGCCATAGTTCCTGGTTCGCAACTTTATTTTGGAGGTTCCATTTTTCATTATGATTCTCAGAGCAGATGTAAATGCACTTTCAACTTTATACGGCCATTTGTCATGACCGTACATCAGAGGGAAAACAATTGATTGTTGCTCTAAAGAAGGTTCGACCGTTCTAGGATCTGGCATGATTTCAGAACTTACTAAATTGGGTCCAGGTTGTTGTCTCCCGACTGATAATTCATGATTATTAATTTCTTTCTGGTTTGGGTCCGACATTGTTTCCGATTTCAGTTCTGGGTGTGTATAAATGTTTTTCCTTAAGTTGGTTGGTTGGCTGCAAGAATGAAGATTTAAAATTATGAAAACTTTCAAGGTTCTCGAAAATATCAGAGTCCTTGAACTTGTATATGAGGACTTAGTTCCAGGTTGCTTGTGTTATTGAATTATTCTGTTAGATAACCTCCAGCGTAACACCGTTCTATTCTACAGGGCGTTGCTTATTGGGACCACTGACAATGAAGATTTTCTAGATCTAATATAACCTTTCTTTCTTCCTAATAAATAACAACTGCCGCTTTCTGAATTTTAACTCAGCGAATAGGATAGTTCTATTGGTTGATTGTTTATTTGTTTGGAGTTTTAACGAAGCTAGCTTCTTGTCCCTTTGAGAAGACTTTCCGTCCAATGTAACCGGAAATGAATGAAGAATGAATCTTATTGTACAATCAAATGTCAATGTGGAGTGTTATATACTTTTAAATATCCGAAAGAAAATATGCTAACTTTATTTCTCCAGGATCGAAATAAACTTTTTGACTAATCTTCGACGAGTATTTGAGTTCGTACCGATGGGGAAGTTTGGAAGGCAACTCAGATTGTGCTGAGCTAAGCAGGTATGAAGAAGGAACACAGAGACGACCCAGGAGAAAAAACTTTTGGAAAATTCTTGACCTTAGTCCTAAGTCAACTACGTGGGATTTAACGATTGAAGGATAAAGTTCAAGCCTGGTACCATACAGAAATTACCGCGCAGAAGCTCCAGTAAAAAAGATTTGTTATGATCTGAATAAAGTTTAACTTTTCAGGAGTTAAAAATAAGGTTTGGGAATTGCAAAGTACTCCTGAGTTTACCCGTGAAAGTTGTTTCCACGGAAAATGATCATATGTCAGGGCGCACATGGAATTTTTAGATTAAGGTTATATGGCTCTGTAATCTCTCGGATTATTGCTTGAGGAAACCCTCTCACTCCGTTATTACATCATTTCTTTGTAATAAGTATTTGAAAAGGAGTTATTGAGATCCAGGTTCCTTTTTTCCACAATATTCCATTTTCTATTGAACCACCTTATTATGAACTGAGCTACACTCCTATTCAGATATTTTTTTCTAACGTTAATACCCCTGAGAGTAACCGCAGCTCAACGAATTTTTAAGTTTAGATGTTTGCAACGCGGTGCGGGATTCGGGTCTGCGGGATTATACTCGAGATCGAACGCTTGCATTGAGCGCCCTGGACCACGATCTGACACACAGAGTCTCTGCAGAGAAAGATTTTACCTTATTCTGGACAACACAGGGGAATGGTAGCTGAATGTTGAACCTCTCCTCATAGTTGCACTAGTTCTCTTAGAAAAACCGTCTGGTGAACTTTACAGCGTGTATAAACTTGGCAATTATATCGGAATTTGCCATGTTTTTCGCTGGCTAATGCTAAAGTTTACATAAATATTGAAAAGAATGTACCTGAAATTCTTGTCCTCCTCCTAATCAACTCGAAAATTCAAAAATGTAAAACTAATATCCAATTATCTTCTTATCATAAATATAGTCAATCTCAATCTACATACTTAGCAAATATATCAAATATTTATGTAATAAAACTAAGTGAAAACAGGAAAAGTCAGTGGGAAATAACATGACTAAGCCTTTGAAACATGCTCAACCAAATCAACCACTCTAGTGGAATAACCAAATTCGTTATCGTACCACGAAACCAATTTCACAAATCTAGGAGAAAGTTGAATACCTGCAGAAGCATCGAAAATTGAAGAATGCTTGTCACCCAAGAAATCTGAAGACACAACAGCATCTTCAGTATAACCCAAAATACCCTTCATCTTACCATCAGCTGCAGCTTTGATTACCTTCTTAATTTCTTCATAGTTGGTATCCTTCTTCAAAGTCACAGTCAGATCAACAACAGAAACATCAACTGTTGGAACTCTGAAAGCCATACCAGTTAACTTACCTTGCAATTGAGGCAACACTTTACCTACAGCCTTGGCTGCACCAGTAGATGATGGAATAATATTGGCAGAAGCAGTTCTACCACCCCTCCAATCCTTATGAGATGGACCATCGACAGTCTTTTGAGTGGCTGTTTGAGAATGAACAGTAGTCATCAAACCTTCTTGAATACCGAAATGTTCGTCAATGACCTTAGCCAATGGTGCCAAACAGTTGGTTGTACAAGAGGCATTGGAAACAATCTTCAAATCGGAAGAATATTTCTCCTCATTAACACCCATACAGAACATTGGAGCTGTACCAGATGGAGCAGTGATGACAACCTTCTTAGCACCAGCATCAATATGTTTTTGAGCTGTATCCAATTCCTTGAAGATACCAGTAGATTCCACAACGATGTCAACCTTCTCTTGGCCCCATGGCAAGTTAGATGGATCTCTTTCATTATGAACCGCAATCTTCTTACCATCAATAATCAAATTCTTTTCATCATGAGATACAGAGCCTCCATATCTACCGTGAGTGGAATCATACTTGAACATGTAAGCAGCGTAATCGTTGGTAATAAATGGATCGTTAATAGCGACAACTTCAACATTAGACCTAGAAAGGGCAACTCTTAAGACCAATCTACCGATTCTACCAAAACCGTTGATAGCAATTCTGACCATTTTGTTTTTAAAATTCTTTGTTTGTTTGTTTTAATTTATTTCTTTCTTATGTCTTAATAAACTGGTTTTCTGGAAAAAGCAAATATTAAAGAAACGATAAAAGAATAGAATAGATCAATTAGTTTAATGAATTGACCTTCCCTTTATACCATCTGAGAAAAAATGAAGGGTCCTGCAGACTTCAATTTGAAGTAACGACGCACGCCACCCCTGTAAGTAGGGCATTCGACACACAATGAAATGCTTAATAAGAGACTCAGCAGCTTATATCTGCATACAATCGTACATCACAGCAAAAATATAGAAAAACGTAAGTGATGTTCTGATGGGAACTGTAACTATCATTGGAAGACGATCAAACAAAATGATAGTTGGATAAAATACCGCATCAAATTTCGGCGCGAACATTGTGTCGGCTAAAAAATCTACGGCTACTCTCACGAACAATAGCGTGCGATGGAAAACGAATTTCACGGATAATCCCCTGATTCTGACTAAGAAATGTTACCTCACATCAGAATTGATAGGACTATGGGCATATTCCTTAAAGATTAACTGAGTGGAAAAATGTAGGCAGCAGATAGTCTAGCCTGAGTTCAAAACAACTACCAATCAACCAGGGGCTTCTTAGGTCCTGAAGACTGATGACGTTAGTTCAGATATATTTTTGATCTTGGAAAAGTTGAAAGATAGTAATTATTCTTATAATCCCAGTTTTAGACTCTGTTTCTCTCTCTTTTCCCTTAAATTTTTGTAACGTTGTTGAATAAAACAAGTGACATGTCCCACCCTCCCCTCAATTCTTACTGGGATGAAGTATAAACACCCCAACCTTTTGCAGCTTGATCTCGTATGGTTTAGGAAAGGTAGAAATGTTTATTGTGTGAAGGTTACTTTTTCATTCTTCTTGATCCAGACGACAACTATTAGAAAAGTACTTGAAAAATAATAAAAGTGGCAACTCAAACATCCTTAATTCTTTCTCTCTGGGTGTGCTAGGAGGTTAAAAGCGTTTCGTTGTATAGCTTTAGTTGTTCGTAGGCGGTATTTAGCCGCCATGGTCCCTATTATATTTTGCGGGTAACCGCAAAAAGATCACCCCGTGATATTCACAAAAAAGAAAAATCGCTCGCATTTTGTCCTATTTTCTTTTTGCGATTTTGCCACCATTTGGAATTTATAAAACAATCTTTTTTCCAAAATCAAACTTTTCTTTCGAGCTTCTTCATCTTTAGGGAGTTTAATAAACACCGTCAAGACTACTAGTCATAAAGCAATCCGCAAATCCATAATAAACAATGTCTTCATCAAAACGTATTACAAAAGAACTAAGTGATATGGGAAGGTATGTCTAATCACATTTTTAAGCAAGAAGAAAGGTAACGTTTTTCCGGTCTACTTTGCTTGCCATTTTTTTATCCTTCAAACGTGTTCTATTACTAACATTTGTATGCATCTAGAGATCCTCCAACTTCCTGTTCAGCTGGTCCAGTAGGTGATGATCTATATCACTGGCAAGCATCCATTATGGGTCCACCAGATTCTCCATACGCCGGTGGTGTTTTCTTCTTATCTATTCATTTCCCAACTGACTACCCATTCAAGCCACCTAAGATTTCCTTTACCACCAAGATATATCATCCAAATATCAATGCTAACGGTAATATATGTTTAGATATCTTGAAGGATCAATGGTCTCCAGCTTTGACCCTTTCTAAGGTACTATTGTCTATTTGCTCACTTTTAACTGATGCAAACCCAGACGATCCATTAGTTCCAGAAATCGCTCATATCTACAAGACTGATAGACCTAAGTACGAAGCTACCGCAAGAGAATGGACGAAAAAATATGCAGTATAATTTACCTGAAAGGGAAAAGAATACTTAATGATCTTTGAAGATAAAACTGATAAAGAAGGTTATTATTGTTCTCGTGTACTTATTTATATAAAAAGTTATATAAACATTAATAATTGTCTTTAATCTCAAGTATTAAACTCAGAGTATAACTGAAGAATTCCAGGTTGCTGTCAAAAATTAAGTCATTCTTTGATTCAAATAAAAAAAATATATCTCCGCGACGGGGAATTGAACCCCGATCTGGCACGCGACAAGCGCCCATTCTAACCATTAAACTATCACGGAAAGAGAGAAAGAAGAAAATCAGCACTCACGCTGGGGGTCGAACCCAGAATCTTCTGATTAGAAGTCAGACGCGTTGCCATTACGCCACGCAAGCTTATTTTCTTGTTTTCGTTGGATAACTATTCCCTCCTTGAATAGGTATCAAAGCCCTTAAGTTTCACATATATTAAGAACCAAGATTAAAAACTGAGATCAACACCTGTAAAGCGATCAACGTTTTGAAGGATTATAGCTATCTAGATTACCGGGGGTTTACATTATCATTATTTCCACTCTTTTGAAGAAGATTATAGAATTACAATAAAAGAAGTTCAAACGAAAAAGAATTGCCTTGAGTTACTCTGAGTATTTCAAATGTTTTATATATATTGTTTATCGTAAAAAGCCGAGCGTTTGGTTTTTAAGACAATCTAACCAGGATACCGTTCTGGTGATGTTGAAAAAATGTAAGCATACGGTCGCTAGGAAGTAATAAGTGCATCTTCTCTAAAAGCTCAGTGTATTCCTCTACACTTCCTTGCTGTTTTAATGCTCCTAAATCATGTGGTAGTTGAAAATTATAAGTAGACAATAAAAAGTGATTTTGAAATCACAAATAGGAGTACCAGATATCATTTTCTCAACAGTGTTTCTTCGTAATAACGATTGTGAAGAAAGGAAGTAGCTCCACACTCCATATTTTTAAAATCAACCATTATTCTAGTGGTTAATTACCTAGGTAACCAAATAAGTTGAGGTACTACCCGACTATCGTGTTTGGATTACCGTATTAAACGCACCCTTTCTATTTCGACGTGCCTATTTAGACAGATTTCTGGGGGGTTGTTAATTCAACTGCTGAATCACTATGCGGTAAAATTTCTTGATATCTCGTCAACAATGGTCTGTTTTTTTTAACATATTCTAAATCTAATTCAAATGAAGTCGCTTTAACCGCACTATCCGTAGTTAAATTAAAATAGGACTCGATCACTGGAAAAAAATAGTTCCATCTATGAATATTGTTGACAATAACTTCTTGTCATTTTTATTGAGAGCCTGTATTACTCTTTCTGACTGATCATCCGTCGCTGGCAGATTCTTGTCTGACATTGCTGGTCTTATACGAGTTCTTTCAGTCAATGTCTTAGAAGCAGAAGTAACAAAAGTAATATCTCTATCTGAAGTGGTAACATTTGGGAAGCCATAAAAACAAAAAAACTTGTCTGGACTGTATATCAAGATTAATAACTTTTTGGGTGATTTCAATATCACAGCAGTTCTCCCGGGTTACTTATAAACGTAGTACGTCCCTTCATTTCCTAAATTGAACTATATGCTTGAAACCAAATCCTTAAATTTTAGAGTCTACTCAATGCGTATTGTATATGCTGTGTAAGTTAAAGGTTCGTACATTTTTTGCCTTTCTTTATAAGTAGCAATTTTTTTAATTACCGTTATAACTAAAAAAATGGTGGAATCATTTCGGGTACTGATGATCTATAATTCGTCATGCTTAATAATGTTTGTTTCATCATTTTGCTCTTCATTAGGAGAATCAATTTGTTCATTTATGGAATGACTGGATGTCGATATTGTTTCATCTTGTCTTACTTCAGCTGCACTATTACTATTCAGATCTTCTCCGTGATTGTCTTCTATTTTATTGTTTTCACTATCTTCATCACCAGTATTAGAAGTATGTTCATCTACAGGACCATCAGACGCCATTTGAACTTCGGGATGTTCCACTTCTTCTGCAACATCTGGTTTTGAAACAATGTCTTCAGTACTTTCATGCCTATCCGTATCGTCCTCTCCATTTTTAATGTCCATTTCATTTGTATGTTCTGCAACCTCTTCTAGTACAAAGTCAGAATCATCAGTAAGGTCCTCATTATTGGTCCTTATGTGCCCTTCATTGTTACTCACGACATTTGCTTCTTGACTTTCAGATTCTTCATCAGTTGGCATAGTAGTTATTGTAACCTCGTCATTTCCTTGAACTTCAGGCTCAGCAACAATCTCTATTTTAGTTGTTATTTCAGGAGAAAGTTCTTGTGATAAAGTTTTTTCTTCTTTCGTACTTTGAGGTGCATCTTCTATTTCAGGACTTTCGGTCTGTATGTCATCTTCTAGAGGAGTGTTTAGTTCTTCTTGATTTTTTTCAGAACCTTCTAAAGCAATATTTGTTAGAATCTCATTCCCTTCTACATCAGGTTGTCCGCTTTCAACTAATGAAGCAGATTGTTCAACGTTTTCATTTGTTGCTGCAGGGTCAACAGGGTCGGTGCCTTGGTCCGTTAGGTCTGTATTCCGTTGTAGAGTTGCTGCATCTTCTTCGAAGCTTACTTGACTATCCATCATAGTGTGTTTCACAGCATCATGTTCAGCTTGAATATTATTATATGCATCCTCTATCGGTTGATCTACACTTCCATCCATTTCAGTCTTAGTATCTCTTTCATCATATTGATCATTATTTTCTCCAGCACTAGGTTCATTTTGGTCACCCGGTAAACTAGATTCATTCTCTTTGACCTCCTTTGCTTGTCCAAATGGAATTTCGTCTAAACGCTCTTCCTTTTCGATGTTAACCTCAATGCTTGATTCCTTCTGCTCTTCCTTTTTAGTTTCGATATCCTTCTCTGTTTGAGTTACATCAGATTCGTTTTCATTCAGCGACTCTGCATTCACTTGGTTTTTAGTACCTTCTTGTGATGTTTCCTCTTGGTTTTCAGTACTTTCTTGTGATGGCTCCCTTTGGTTGTCAGTATTTTCTTGTGATGTTTCTCCGTTGTTTTCCATATCTCCTTGAGCTATTTGATCATGATTATCTAAGTTATTTTTGTTATCGAGAAAATCATCTTCAACATTCAATTCCTTCTTTTCTAATGTGGCTTCTACCTCATCATTTTGGCCATTCTCTCCACTCTCTTCTTTATCAATTAATATATTACTTTTTTCGTTTTCATTTGGAATGTTCTCATCTTGGGTAGGTTCCACTGCTTTAACAAAAGTTGGCTCTCCATCGTCCAGCTGCATCATTTGTAATATATTTTCAATATCAATATCATCTCCAAGTACTTCTAGAATTTGCCCTGAATGCAATAACTGTTCGTATATGGTATCTATATCATGAACTACTCTTTGGACTCCAGAAACAGGATCGACCATAACCAAGTTTAAATCACCGGCATTGCTTAATAATTTCTTGAGTTTTTCTTCTGAGAAGTCAAAGGAAATGTCTTTCCCATTTGAATTAAGGGCTTGAGCGTTTTTATTCTTTTTAAGTTTTCTACCTAATTTTTGGAAAGAGATAAAATTACCATCTACTCCAGAATGGAGACTCTTAAATAAAAGTAGCTCTAGTGTGTCATTAGGTGATTCCTTTACTTTAAACCTAGATAGAAATTTTCCATCAGTATCAACGATATCAGCAATCCATTCAAATGCGTCTCCAATTTCAGCAATAGAACCATCACTATCTTTTAACAAATGAAGGTCCATCATTCTTCCAAATATTGTATTAAATGTTTTGTAAAGATGTTCGCTGGGAAGTTCCCATGATTCTCCGGAAGGTAGTGGTCCTGAATACATTAATTTATATTTTTTATTATTTCCCAAGGCATTTGGTCTTAAGAGGTAGATAGATCTTCCCAAGAATATTGGATCATACAAAGTAGTTAAATCAACGACGCCATGTTCTAGTTCATTTGATCTTGAACAAAATATGGACATTGCAGCGTGTTTATCTTCATTAATGGACAGCAAATCCACGTTGCATAAGTCAGGTACTGATATCTGCGCCTGATATTTGCAAGTAGCTACTTCTCTTACCCATTGAATTGATGCCTCGCCCACAGCGGACCCACAAACATATTGAACCTCAATGGTTCTTGGTTCACCACTCAAGTCACATATGTCACCTGAGCCAATGACTTCATTAATATAATATCCGAAATCATTATATAAAAGTTCAAAATGGCGATTTGAATCCCTCTTATCTGGTCTCCCCAGGACGTATATTAATGTTGGGTGTGTAGGTGTCCCATGATATTGGCTAAATTGTCTCTTGGAACAGTATTGATATGCCCAGAAGCCACTTCTATATCCTATGCATTGATCTGGTAGTATACCTTTAACGATGTCGACACCCAGATCCAAAGTATCATTGAGTACCCTTTGGAAATTTTCCTTATCGCTTTGTAATTCTTGTAGAGTGGACATCTTAGTATCATTCGAGACAAAACATTTTAGATCTTGTCCCATTGTCACTATCTTACCGGATTCTAGGAATGTTTCATTATTCATTACAGATTGTTCCCAGTATTGAGGTGTTACATAATTTATTTCATATTTTTCGAATGCACTGGGGTCAGCTACTGGTGGAAAAAGACACAAGCTTGTGGTAGCTAATGTCAGTAAAGTGAGTATATTTCGGCTCCACATATGTCTATCGTCTTTGTTGCCTTTATCGTTTTGGTCTGTATTGCTTCGGTAGGTAGAGTTAAGGTTACCTGTCTTTTAATTTTTCAAAAAAATGAAGTTGGAATTTTATCTCGGAGGAATAAATAAAGGTACAATTAGTTGATCAGTTAACATTTATGAATTTTTATTACATTTATAAAAGTATATTAGATAGTTTATACATCTTTTAAACGAGACACAGAAAGTAAAAAAAAAATTGTTCATTGATTGATTAGTTGATAGTAGAATATAATATGGTTTAATTTAATTTTGGTAGTCCTATAACGAACAGTACCCAGTTATCTTTTTTCTTAGTGAGTGAATGGAGTAGCAGGCTAATCGCGGGCACCTTAATAGCATAAAGGGGAGTCTTGTACTTTACATAGTAGCCATCTTATTGATCATATGAATGAATCAAGATGAGCCTACGGAGAGTATCTGGTTTTATTATATCCCTTACAATAAGGCGACGGCAATGGCAGCAACGGCACCCATGAAACCAGAAGCTGGAGCGAATTGGGCAACAGCGGCACCCTTAGACTTGGAAGAAGAGGAAGTGGATGAGGAGGAGGAGTCTGATGAAGTGGCAGTTGCAGAAGTAGATCCGGAAGAAGTCTTAGAAGAACCTGAAGAGGTAGAAGTGGAAGATAGTTTGATAGAAGTGGAAGTAGCACCATTCTTACAAACAAACTTGTCACCTTGAATGGCATTGTTTGAATGCAACTTTTCAAATGGAGAACAAGAGAAGTTACCAGACTTAGATTCGAAGTCAGCACCACCTCTAACAGATTTCAAAGATGGTAATTCCAAATCAGAGAAGTTACCAACAACAACAACGGCACCACCGACAGTGTTCAACTTTGGGAATCCATTGATAGACTTCAAAGCGGTGTTATTGGCAATGACGAAACCACCACCAACAGAAGTCAAGTTAGTACATTGTAAAGTAGTCAAATCGTTGTTTGAGTTAACGGTAAAAGTTTGACCAACCTTAGTCAAGTTAACCATCTTTAGGGATTCAATAGAGTTGTTGAAGAAACCGAAAGAAGCGTTAACGTTTTCTAAAGAAGCGAAAGAAGCGTTACTGACACTTCTTAAAGTAATGTTGTTGGCCCAGATTAGATTGTCGAAGGAAACAGCAGTGTTGTCACCGTTGAAAGAGACTTGTAAAGAGTCAGAGACGGTTTGTAAAGTGGACTTAATGGAGGTCAAATATCTGTTGTTGTTAATGTTGAATGCACTAACAGTCTTCAAAGAAGAGAACCCATCGACAGATTCCAAAGAAGTATCGGAGATGATAATGTTGTTAGCAGATTGTAAGTTACTGGCAAAAGTGGAGATGGCAGGTAAAGTCAATAGATTGATGGTATCGACTTCCTTCAAAGAACCGAAAGAAGCGCTATCTAAGACAGTCAATTTTTCTAGGTTTAGAGCACCAGTAATGGTTTGCACAGAGTCTGCAGAGAAGGAATTCAACAAAGTAGCGTTGTTAATAGATAAAGAACCTTGAATTTCTTGCACGTTAGCTAAAGCAGCGGAACCCAAGTCACCAGTAATGGTTAGATTACCAACTAAGGTTTCACAACCGGCGTACTTGTCCAAATCAGCTTGAGCGGTAGCGGTAGCACTGGTACCGATACTACATGAAGATGGGATAGATGCGGAAAGGGCAGTTGCACCCATCAAGGCAGCCAAGGTCAAAGTAGACTTGAATTGCATTATAATATATTAGATGAAGCGAATGAAGTTATTGGTTTGTCTTTGAGACTGAAATACCGAGGTAAGATGAAGGACTTTAGAAACTACAATTTGAATCAAATCTCGAAGATCGAGAGAGTATATATAGCAAAAAAAAAATTGAGATGGAAGGTTTGAGACACCGATACTGGATGATTTTTCAGTCAGGAACGCAGCACGGAAATTTCAAGATCAATTTCCAATTTTTTTGGCAGCCTTCGAGGAAAATTATTTGCAGCACGTCGGCGAGTGTGTAGAAATTACCCAATCGGGTAAATGGGATGGATGCTAAAAATAAACGAGCACAGTAACAATGCAACGTTTGCGGAGTTGAATGATCCTTCCATTGATCAGCTTTGGGCTTGAGTGGTCTTGTTTTCCTCTTACGGTACACGTGGATTTGTTACTGCACTCTAAAGTACGACTGCACTGGTGCTTAGTTCCATTAGGCCGCGTCTTCCCCGCAATGTGCACTTTAATAGGCAATATAGACAAACTTGCTTATATATGGCTGAGTTTCCCAAGAATACGTAGGTTGAACGATGTAGATTTCTTCAATAAGCTAAGTAGCGGGACAGGTGGTGGAAGCAGGTTCCCACACTCCACAACAGAGTCTCTAAATACCCTTCCTGAACTTGTTTAGAACCCTCCGTTAACAGGACGTGATTTCTTTAGTAACTTGATTTTTCTAACAGCCTCTAAACTTAAATGCAAGAGCAGATTTGATAGCCTCTTGTGTCTTCCTACAAATCCATAATATTATCTGAAACCTATCACTCCTAAGCTTACGTAAACAATGGAAACGGCTCAAAAATAATTTTTTGATCGGGTAAGCTTCTAAAATGAACGAAAAAATTACAAATCCATTTTGGCACTAGAAAATAGAAAGTACACACATAACACATAAAAAAAGAAACTCCATTTATATCAGAACAGGGAAGTTCTATATAGTTCTAACCAAAATTTAGGGAACTATACCTTGAACTAAAACCACTAACAGGTTTCATATTTTACTTTTAAGAAAAGTACACATATCGGTTTTCTTTAGAAGTTGACCAGTTTTTTTTTGATCACCCCCATAAGAGTCATTTCCCATTATAGACCGTTTTATTCGTTTAATATCGACCGTTTATTCATTTCACTAGAATCAAAACTATAAAAGGGTACACCACTATCACATTTACAAAAAAGATATGAGTAATAGAAAGAGTACGGCAGCTAGTCTCCTTTTACGGCAATACAGAGAATTAACAGACCCTAAAAAAGCTATCCCATCATTTCACATAGAATTAGATGATGATTCAAACTTATTTGTATGGAATATAGGTGTAATGGTCCTCAACGAGGACTCTATCTATCATGGAGGTTATTTTAAGGCACAAATGAGATTTCCTGAGGATTTCCCATTTTCTCCACCACAGTTTCGTTTCACTCCAGCAATTTATCATCCTAATGTTTATAGAGATGGTAGACTTTGTATATCGATCTTACATCAAGGTGGTGATCCGATGACTGATGAACCAGACGCTGAAACTTGGTCCCCCGTACAAACGGTAGAAAGTGTTTTAATTTCTATCGTGTCATTATTGGAGGATCCAAATATTTCTTCACCTGCAAACGTCGATGCTGCAGTAGATTATAGGAAGAACCCTGAACAATATAAACAAAGAGTGAAAATGGAAGTGGAAAGATCAAAACAAGATATCCCTGTGGGATTCGTTATGCCCACTTCTGACTCTGCATACGTGTCTCAAACAAATAGTACTGAACCCGAACCTGCTAAGTATGCCACCGATAATTTCTGGTATGATAGTGATCTAGAAGATGGAGAGGATGTTTACAATTATGATGAATATCGTGACGGTAATGGTGACAGCGAAGAGGAAGATATTGAGTTTGAAGATGACGACAATGATAGTATAGATACGGATAGTGTCATGGATAGAAAACAGCCAAGAACTGCCGGCGATGAAAGTGAAGATGTTGAAGAAGTAGAGAGAATGGGCAAGAAGTAATATCCTATTCTAAACTAAATTCCTTCCCGCTCATGACCTACTATATAATCTACTCATAAATTTGTGTAAAATACTTCTTATTATTATTATTTCGGTTAATAACATACGAATCATTCTTGGATGTTGCTTCGCAAAGTAGCTACATGTCTAATAAGGCTGTCTTTTTATCTATTGGCGGATGTACAGAATAACCGATCAGATCATTTATGACTTGGGGGGTAACGCGTTTCAAACAAGAAAAAATACAGACGCCAAAAAAAGTTAAACTTTTCTCTACACGCCAAAAGCAAATAACAATTGGAAACTAACTATCGAAAGATATTGATTTTAGTTAACAAACAAATCAAAGTTAAGTATTCCGTAGTGGATACACATTCCTTGCATTCCGACTGACCAACTTATCCTCTCTTCTCAATTTCTAATTCTCGAAGTAAACACTTCCATTACAATCGTTCCATAACCAATAAACAAACAGTCGCTCATCCATCATCATGGTATCTCCTGCCAAACGGTCTGTCAGATCTCCATTAAAGGAAACAGACGCAAACTTAAACCAATTGTTAGTCATATCACAAGTTAAGAATGAGAATCTTAACATAGCACCTTTAAAGAAACGTTCTTTGGAAAGATTAGAGCAAAAGGAATTGGATTTAAATAACAAACGTCCGAAGATTGAAAGGGGAAGATCCATTGAAGGTGCCATTCAGGTTACTAAGACAAATGCTCTCAAAAAGAAAGAAGAACAAAAAGTTACACCTTCTGATCTATTGGAGTGGCAAAATAATTGGAAAAAAATCATGAAACGAGATTCAAAGATATACTTCGATACTGCTGATGAACTTGATACTTCGAGATCTATGAAGACGAAAATGGATAAGAAACAAGAATTGTTAAAATGTGGGTTTTCTATGCTTAGTGCGCAGATCACATCGTTTTTTGATGCCAGCAGTACTATTGTTATAACTAGGCGGAATACCGACAACATACATCTTTTACCTGAAACAGATATACTTCGTAGAGCTAAAAGAAACTATATGAAAGTTTGGAATTATGAAAAGGCAACAAGGTTTTTAAAAAATTTGGACGTTGATATCGATAAGATTGATATGAGTAAGACAGCTCTTGCGACGAGAACGTTATCTAATTTATTACAAAATGAGAAAAAATATGGACCTAGCGATAGAGATCCACGAACAAGAAGAGATGATGTTCACTATTTCAAAAATCCTCATGTTTATTTGTATGATAGTTGGCAAACATGGGCTCCAATCATAGCATTAGAATGGAAAAGACACGAATTGAACAAGGATGATAACTTACCTTATCCAACTCTGAAAATAGGAACCTTTGGCAGATGTCCATTTATTGGTGATAGAAGTTGCGATGAAAGTAGTTATAAGAGAGCCATTAAAAGGTTTTCTCGTGACAAGACAAATAAGCCATATGCTCTCGAATTACGCAGAATGTATCAGCATCATTGTGAACCCTCTATAGAAAATGTTGATCTAATATTTATCCCCCACACATGCATGGATTCAAAGAAATTAGTTGATAGCTGGTTACAGAGAATTAAAAGGGAACCGCAGGTTAAAGCAGTAGAAACTAATGATCTACCAACAACTAAACAATTAATGTGGGGAGAAAAAGTACCTGCACCACCAAAATTGAAAAATAATTTACAAGTGCTACCTGGACAAGAAACTGAAGAATTCCCTGATGATTTATGTACGATAAAAAGACAACCAAGAATTCCATACGAGATTAAGGCTAGTGGAGTCAACCAGTCTAATGATGCGGCAACCTCATTCGGCAATGGGCTTGGACCAACTAAGGCAACGGTTACAAGTAAGAACATAAGAACTCTGAATCGATTAGTTATAGATCGAAAGCTAGAAGTCAATCGAATTCCATTGTTAGTTAATAAAAAGTCAAGCAATGATGTCAAATCAGAAACTAAAATTATAAGTCATGGTCCTACCAAGGATGTCCCCTCAAAGATGAAAACTAATGTTAAGGATGGCGTTCCAGGTAAAGAACCTCCTCCAGCACAAGAAAAAGTCGTTAATAATTCAGGGTATTGTGAAAATTGCCGTGTAAAATATGAATCTTTGGAAGATCATATTGTATCTGAAAAGCATATGGAATTTGCTGACGATGATTTAAATTTTGAATCCATTGACTATTTAATCGAAAAGCTGCAATTCCAATTTTAATTCCCCATTTTTTTTCCAACTTTGTCACGAAAATCATATATTATAGCATCTCATAGATTACCCTAAGTATATCATTCTTTATATCTAGCTTCGTCAACTGTCACTGTGTAATCAACATAATTTATTCAAAAACAAAAAACTGTGTTAATAATTCAAAGAAAAAAATGATCTCTCAAATTTTGGTTTGTTTTATATCCGTTTGGACTGTAAGTACAAGGGTTTGGAAGTTCGGTTTGTTGCTCCTTATTCTAATTATTTTGTTCATCTTTTCTTCAAAGAGTTGTTTTGATATTTACCATGAATTTTCGTAGGGATAAATTTTAGTTCAAATTACATTTTCAGAAATCTCAAATTTCTAAAAAATAAATAAACAAAAAACAAATAAAATTTTAATAGCTATATAAGGTAACGGTTACTGTAAGATGATAGGGAATGGTTCAAGCTTGATCATTGTTCCTTTAAAAACAACTATATGTGAATATTCGGAGTTTTCAACCAGCTTTTTTTCTTCCTTAATGTTAATCCGAAAGGAAAAGGGTAGAGTTTGAAATATAAGGGAGTTATTCTCGGTATTAATACTACTCCTCAAAAAAACATGTCTTGGAAAAAAAATAATAGAGTGTTAGTTGTTTTGTTTGCAGTATTTCAGGGTCCCTCTTTTACCTGAACTATTACCAATTCAAGACACTAAATTAACCGCGCTAAAAACCGGAAAGCGGAACTAGAAAAAGAAAAACGAAAATTTGATATACCAAATAGAACTCCATATAAAATTTGGAATTTTCGTTTGATGTTAAAACTTTTGAAGTGTATTTTTACAGGGAAGGTTAACAAACCATAAACACAGAACTTAAGATATTGAGGATGTGCACACTTAGCCAGGATATATCATCACCGGGACCGGGTCAACTGCCAGAAAGAGGCCATAAACCGAGACTGATAATTTTAATAAGACACGGAGAAAGTGAATCAAACAAAGATAAAAAAATCAATGAGGTTGTACCTAATCATTTAATCCCACTTACTGATAACGGTTGGGAACAGGCACGAAATGCCGGTGTGGAATTACTAAAAGTTTTAAATACAGATAATGATGATCTGGTTGAGGAGTTAGAAAAGAAGTACGGTGGTAAATCTGCCGAACAATGTAAACTACTGCCGTTAAAGCATTACAAACCATTAAAGAAGACGCTAGATAAAAATATTGTGTTTTATACGTCTCCATATCGAAGAACTAGAGAAACACTCAAGGGGATTTTAGACGTTTTTGATGAATACAACCACTTAAATAGCGGAGTTCGAGTCTGCGACGACCATGCATACAAGCCATGCGGTAAGCAAAAGTTAGCTTTTTGGCCTTGTGTTCCAAGTGGTCAGTATGAAAATAACAGCAAGACACATGACTTTGAAACGAAAGAAACGAAAGAATACTTACAATATAGGGTAAGGGATGAACCTCGAATTAGGGAACAAGATTTTGGTAATTTTCAAGAAGTTAGTAGTATGCAAGATGTCATGTCAAAAAGGGCTACGTATGGCCATTTTTTCTTTAGATTTCCAGAGGGAGAAAGTGCAGCTGATGTATACGATAGAGTGGCTAGTTTTCAAGAAACTCTATTCAGACATTTTGAAGAGAGATATACTCGAAAAGCAAGAGATGTCATTGTTCTCGTTACCCATGGTATTTACTCTAGGGTTTTCCTGATGAAGTGGTTTCGCTGGACATACGAGGAATTTGAATCTTTTACCAATGTTCCAAATGGTAGTATGATGGTCATGGAGTTAGATGAATCGGTAGACGGATATGTTTTAAGAACCGTCTTACCTAAATGGTGTTAGCATCAGACATTGCATAGTAATATATACAAAGCATTCATTCATTTTATTTATTTCTTTATCAAGAGTGTGTAATAACCAAGTAATAGCTAAACCAATATGAATTCTTTTGTCAAAGTCCGAACCTACATCTGGGATTGTCCGAATCCAATACCTGATCCTTTTCGTTACCCAGTGCAACTTCCAAATTCCTGACTTCCTGTATGAAAACCCAGAACCCCACAGTCTGGTTAGCTTCTTATAATTGAAAACTTCATAAAATAAAAACGTGATTGATAGACTACTTGTCTCTTGTTGTCTTTATACGCAACATGTCGCCACAGTATAAACCGGCGGAACAACTGCATTGGCTCATTATTCCCGCTCATGTTTACCGCATTAACCGCCCACGACGTAGACAGATACGTAAGTGAAAGATTTCTTCGTTCTTAAACAACAATGAATATAAATGGAAAATAAAATCATTTTTTATAATAGACGCTTACTTTCCATGAATTTTTCGTCTAACTTGGAATATTGCTCTTTTTTCTTGATAGCACCAAACTATATCATATAGATCAACACAATAAAATAAAAATGGCTAGAACTTTCTTCGTCGGTGGTAACTTCAAATTGAATGGTAACAAGAAATCCATTAAGGAAATTGTTGAAAGATTGAACAACGCTTCTCTTCCAGAAAACGTCGAAGTTGTCATCTGTCCACCAGCTGCTTACTTAGACTACGCTGTCTCTTTAGTTAACAAGAAGCAAGTCACCGTCGGTGCCCAAAACACTTACTTGAAGGCTTCTGGTGCTTACACTGGTGAAAACTCTGTTGACCAAGTCAAGGACACTGGTGCTAAGTGGGTCATTCTAGGTCACTCTGAAAGAAGATCTTACTTCCACGAAGATGACAAGACTGTCGCTGACAAGACCAAGTTCGCTTTGGACAACGGTGTCGGTGTCATCTTGTGTATTGGTGAAACCTTAGAAGAAAAGAAGGCCGGTATTACCTTAGAAGTTGTTGAAAGACAATTGACCGCCGTCTTGGCTGAAGTCAAGGACTGGACTAACGTCGTTATTGCTTACGAACCAGTCTGGGCTATTGGTTCCGGTTTGGCCGCTACCCCAGAAGATGCTCAAGAAATTCACGCTTCTATCAGAAAGTTCTTGGCTTCCAAGTTGGGTCAAGCTACTGCTGATCAAATCAGAATCTTGTACGGTGGTTCCGCTAACGGTTCTAACGCTGTTACCTTCAAGGACAAGGCTGATGTTGATGGTTTCTTGGTTGGTGGTGCTTCTTTGAAGCCAGAATTTGTTGACATTATCAACTCTAGAAACTAAGTTGTTACGAATCTAAATAATTTATAATGTTTTTTTACTATTCTAGTATTCATGATATCATGTACAATAAATGAAAATATCCAATCATTTTATAAAATTGATTTTAACTCTTTAAATTCTTCCTTAAGGATAATGTATGAAATTTATGTAAGAATACCGAAATATTTTGCTCTTGGTGCACAGGAAAGTTCTAATTCCTTCCATTGAACAATGAATTCATCGGCCATCCAATATACTATCTTACCTGTTAAGCTCAGACTATTAATTCTTGCTAATGATTCAATATATATAATATTACTGGAAGAGGAAAATAACAAAATCCATTCCAATAACTTAAACCAAAGAACCAGGATACAGCAGGTGCCAGGTCCATTCAATAGAATTAGATGCGGTTTGAAAGCGATCGATTTACGAATTCGGATGACATTTAATAACGAAGTCATCAATGTCAAGAAGATACTTTTTAAGCTTGCCAAAAGACCTGAATTCACTTCTCTCGCCTTCTTAAATTCTATATATTCCACCTTACAAGCTGATTGTAATAGTTTTGAGAATTTGTTGCGTGAATCAATATCAGAATACCCTACATAGAGAACATTGTCTTGGTTCAGTAGAGTTTCCTTATAATTTTGTAAAATTCGTAGCATTTCTCCAGTATGTCCACCAGAACCTAAGAATACAAATATATGTAATGGCCCGTTGGTGCCTTTATGAGCTGTCAATATTCTATCATTGGGATGCGTTCGGTAGAATGGCAATATTGATATGAATCGAAAGATGTAGGCTGTTAAAATAAGAAGTATTGCTGAGGTAAGATAGAATATATCCATAACAGACAGTATAGTTCCCTTTTAGTTATTGCAGAGTAGATAGGGCTGGTCGGTGGTTGCTTCTATTTTAGTAGGAGGAAGAATTGCTGCTTGCTATTTTTTGAAATATTATCTCAACATTTAACGCGACACAAACGCGTGAACTTTCGTTCTGCTTTGCTCCGCGAAAAATATCTTTACAGAATATCTACGATGGCTATCCAACAGAGGAGTCTACAACATAATTTGTTGAAGAGCTGCTACAAAACCGTTTCTTTTCTTTTCTTCTATATTTACTAACTCATTCAGATAATAAAAAGTGAAATATCATTGGGAACTACACAAAATGTTACGTTTATCTAGTGGATCAACAAAAAACAACAAGGAACTGGAAAAGAGACATTCCCCAATGTTAGAGAAGAAACCTAAGAACTCACTCAATAAAAGCTTTCAAATAAAAAATAGATCTCTTGATATTTTAACCCATGAAAGGAAGCAACACCCACAAGTCCGACAAGTGAGAGGGTCAGCAACAGAAAACAAATTAAAAAGATGTAGTGTCTCCTTAGATGCTAACATGGTGCGTGATTATAAACTTGCCTTAGAACATCTAGACTCCTCAAGAAAACCATATCTAAGGTCTCCCGCCAAGAGTGCCTCCGATTCAAGTATTTCCTCGAATTCAAGCTCAATATCTTCCCTTTTTGAAAATGATATCACTATTAGAGATGTCCTATACGAGGATTTTTTGAACTCGTGCGAACAAGAGGACATAATCATCAATTCGGATAAAAGAATACCTGGTCCTGGAAGGGAAAGTATGTCCATAATATCAATTAAGAAGGAAGATAGTAAGATTAAGGAGTCGGAAGGGATTTATGAACCGAGCATTTACGAAACATTTAATGATGATACAAGAATACACGCAAGAACCGAGTTAATATTTTACTAGAAGGCTCATAATAATAACCGCAAGGGGTATGCGGTAGATAATTGCTAATACATAATTAGTTATTTAGAATAACGTAGTACGATTCTCTGCGCCGACAACGTGCTTACCAAATTAGGCATTGTCACGGAGTTTGATGATTTTTTTTTCTCGGTGTAGTCCCACCCTTAAAATGGAAAATTCTCGAATCAGCTGGAAATACTCCACTACAGTCTCTTCTCAGGCGACCCAAATACTGATGAGCCAGAGATTGAGACAGCGAGATGTGGACTTGAGGTCTTTCTCATCCCCTGAATTATTGAAAAGTAGATCAGAAAAGATACTCAGAGACATATAAATTGGATACCTACCTGTCAAAAATACATTTTAGTTATCGTTCTTTTATTCTTATAACATCACTAACTATTTATTTTAAACACAGCAAGAATAAACAAATTTTACTTCTTTTAATAAACTTTATTACAGAATAGAATAACAAATCAACAGTAATGTCATTTAACAGTCCATTTTTCCACTTTTTCGATACAATTAACAATGATGTCGATTACTTCAACAGAATGTTGGATAATTCCTACCCAGAAAAGCGTCAGAGATTAATTGGAGGTAACGAGGCACCAAAGGCATCCGATAGGCAATTAGCAAAGGCCAATGTGGGTACTGATATTGACCCCTTTGGTCCATTAGATAACTGGTTTGATAATGATTTATCTTTATTCCCAACTAATTTTGCTTCTTCAACAGCGGTGGCAGTTCCAGTTGATATCTTGGATCATGAAAAGAATTATGAATTAAAGATCACTGTTCCAGGTGTTAAGTCAAAGAAAGATATTGATTTAGAATACCACAAGAATAAAAACCAAATTATTGTTAGTGGTGAAGTTCCTTCAACAGCAACAGAAGAAAACAAACAGAAAATTAAGGTTAAGGAACGTGCTTCTGGTAAGTTTAAGAGAGTAATTGCCTTGCCAGATTATCCTCCAATCGATGCTGACAACATTAAGGCTGATTATTCAAGTGGTGTCTTGACTTTAACTGTCCCAAAGTTGAAGCCAAAAAAGGGAGAAAAAGATCATGTTCAAAAGATTGAAATTTCTTCTGAAGAATCGTGGGGCAATTAAGGGTCCTATTTTGCTCCGAGTTTTATGAGTTTATGATATTTTTTTGATGAAATAGATTTGATGATAATATAATTTCTTTAGCTGAGTAAATAAGATAATATATATTTCTTTATACTTCTAAGAAAAACTAAATTTGATCTTAAGGTGTCTATCGAATGAAAAATAATAGGGTTAAAATGAGGTCCCAAAATATTTTACTTTATTTTCCTTTATTGTTTTGTAATCTCGCCTCGGCAGCTCTTGCACGCTGTTCACGCATAAACCTTCTTCTTTGTTCATCAGTGAGTGAATTTAAATTTTGTTCGATTGATATAGCACCGGGCTCCAGTTTTCTTCCAACTCCTCTTTTAGCCTCTTTTTCTTTCATCTGTCTTTCTTTCGCTGCCTCTAGTTCTTTTTTCATGATGTCACTTGTTTCTTGCTTCGCAAGGTTTTCTTCCTCTTCATTTAATTTATCAACCTCCTCTCTGCTTACAGCTCTATCAATGTGTGATTCTTCCCAATTCGTGAATTTTTCTCCGAGGTTGTACCTAGATATCTGAAATGCTTGCTTCACCTTTTTATCTTTAGTCATGTCCCATGCAGTCCTGCCAATGTTGTTTTTAATACAGGGATCGGCCTTCATATTAGAAAGCAAAATCATAACCATCTGCTTGAGACCATTTTGTGACGCATAATGCAGCAGACTTGGTGTTGAAATATACTGAGATTCAGGTTCTAAGTGGAAGTTTACGTCCAACTTGTTTTTTCTTAGATATGCAATTAATAAAGGCGCTCTCCCTTTTTTCAACAAAGATATCAACTCTTCAGTATGTTTTTCTTCTTTGCTCTGTGGTGTTGATACCGGCTCCTTCTGTGCTTGTCTCTTTTTTGAGGTGTTCTCAGTTAGTGGAACCTTTGTCATTAGTGGTTCGGGCTTAGAAAGCCTCTTCAGATAAGTCAATTCACACCAAGCCCTTCTTAGTTCAGCAACTGTAGGCCTGCTGGTGGTAAATGGGAAGTTTTTTAATCTAGGGTCTTCTTTTTTGATACAGGTAGATTCTACAAATACTCTCCTATCTTGTGCACTACGAGCCCGTAGGAAGATGTTTTCACACTTTGCTAAGTATGGTTCCCAATCTTTTAACAAGTTTTCAATATCTATCTTAAGAGCTGCCTCATTATATCTACGCAAAGTGGACCCGGCAGAATTCGCTTTCCCTTTTGCATTATCCATTGCTGACTGAGAACCACCTTGCTTTCTTCTAGTCGTATACCTGTGGAAAGTCTTATGTTCTAAGAAAAGGACAGCTTGCTCCTGAAAATTGACATCCTGTTTCTTGGCGTTACCACCCACATTTACTCTCTGGTGTGAAACAATTGCTCCTGCAAAATGACCACCGCCAACCATGAAAAGAGCTGAAATTGCTCCAACTTCTGAAGATCCAGTATTCCATAGTTTCAATGTCTCATATGGATTCGAAATAGTAGTCTTGTCAAATAGGGACTTGTAGATACCAAAAATCTCAGTTTCTGGCAGAAGACTGGATTGGAAATAAATGTGAGCAGATTTTGTATTCAAATGACTTATTAGGATTGTATCTTCTTCATTAGTAGAAAGATCTTCTAATCTATGCGAGATATCCCGAACAGATTCTTCATATATATCATTAGTTTCATCATCTTTATCACTAGCGCTTGAGTCCTCTTCCATCTCATCAATTAAATTAAGATCAGAGTCTGGCTCCGAACTTGATTTCTCTTTGCTAGATTCCTGTCTTCCCCTATCTCTTTCGAAGTCTTCCACTGTGATAATTGGGAGGTTTTTTAAGTTTCTTTTTAAATTTAGAGTGTGGAAATCAGTTTGGTAATGTAACTTTTGGAGAGCTCTATCATCAAAGTTAATTTGACAAACGTTACAATGCAAAATAGTGGAAACATCTTTGGTTTTCAGGGCATTTATTGATTGTTCATCAGAGGGAATTGCAAACTCTTCCTTTTCTTGGACAGGCTTACTCACTTGATTTAAATTATTATCGAAATATAGTAGCCTCAGTGAATCCAATATCGTTGGGGACAGTTCATAAACGTAAAGGTCATGCTTCTTATATTTATTAGAAATCATTTTTACAATGGTTCCTATTATACCCAAACTTTGCCTTTTGCATGGCAGCCAAACATTCAATGGTTGACCGCTTACAGTTTTCACACTCACCTAAAACTTTTCAATTAAAGCTTTCACGAAAAATTAGCGCCGACACAACAGGTCTGCGCAAGTACACAATATTTCCCTAAAATTTAAATGCTAATGAACCCAAGATAAATAGTTACCATTGAAGCGAAAGGATTTATTAGAAATTATGTATTTATCTACAAAGATTTTTAAAACTGTTATTGGTTCATTTCTTGGAACCAATTCTGTGACATTCTTCCAAGAAGAATCTAATTTGTTCTGGATCCATAAAGGGACTAGTTCCATGACCAAAATTAACGATATAATTCTTCTTCCCACCTCCAAATCTTTTGATCATTTCTTCGGTCTTCTTGGTGATAACTTCCTTCGAACCATAAATAACACCTGGATCAAGGTTACCTTGTAATGTAACTCTCCCTTTGTTAATCGACACGGCCTCCTTTGGATCCCATGTCCAATCTAAAGATACTGCATCAAATCCAGAATCACACAATTTATCAAGAGCATACCAAGAATTCTTTGCAAATACAATCATTGGAATTTTTTCCGTGATTCCCAATTCTTGTAGTCTTCTGGGGACTTTGCTGACAATTTGTTTCAAATAGGGTAAAGAGAATTCATCAAAATCCAAAGATGATAATTCACCACCCCAGCTTTCAAAAACTTGTAAGACTTGGGCACCTGCAACGACCTGCTGAGACAGAAATTCTACGGCCACATCGGTAATCCTCTGTAATAACCTCTTACACAGATCAGGATGTTCATTGATCCATTGCTTAGCATATCTAAAGATACGAGATCCACCTCCTTCCGTCATGTAAACCAATAAAGTCCATGGTCCACCACAGAATCCAAATAAGGGCACCTCACCATTCAGTTTCCATCTAGTCAAATTAATGGACTTGAAAGCCCAATCTAATTCCTTTAATACATCCACTTTATAATCGAGAACTTCAATTACGTCACTAACTTCTCTTAAGGGGTGAGGAAAAGATGGACCCTTCCCTTCAATCATTTCAACTTTCATCCCCATTGCTTGAGGAATTACAAGGATATCGCTAAATATGATTGCAGCATCAATCAACCCTTGAAAATGTTTAATTGGTTGGATTGTAATCTCTGAAGCAATCTCAGCATCACGACATGTCTCGAAGAAGTCTCTTCCGCCCTTAGCTTCGTGATATTCAGGTAAGTATCTTCCCGCTTGTCTCATTAACCAACATGGTGGCCTTTCTACTTCTTCACCTCTTAATACTCTTAGTAAAAGATCATTCTTCAATGGTGGAAATTCGTCTCTCATGTTCTCCATTTTTTCAAGTCGTTGGGTGTCAAATAGTGGGAGGATTGGTGGAGGAAACGTGGAACAAATGATGACTGTTTCCTTTTAAAGGATATTCGCCAATTGACAGCTACCGTACGATTCGGTTAACGTTGCGGCTCGCGCCAAATATAAACGAGCCAAGAATGTCAAATAACGCTACGTATCAATTAACGTCACCTATCAATCTTTGTAAATTGATAACAAAATACATTAGTGATTACTTCTCCAACCTTTATCAAACCATCAAATAAAGTCCTTAAATATGTTGTTCCCCACAAAACGGAAATTTAAGGGTTGAGAAGGAAGTGTGACGGTAAAAAGATTCTTAATACCTTAGTATCGAGTAAACGAGGACGAAAACGAATAATCTCCAGTATAAAAAAACCAATAACTCAGTTATAATATACTTCCAAAATCATTTTTATTTATTTTTGAATAAAAATATATACGAGAGGTGGAGATGACATATTATCGCTTTTACAGTAAGTTTTTCTTCCCTTCTTGATTTAGAGAGTTGTGAGAACAATCTGACGTTTTTCATAAGAGGTTGATTCAATTACGTTGTTGTCAATTTAGTCATGAATGGAATATCCATATTCACATCCACCAACCTCTGAGCTACAATAACATTTCATTTACAATCCAGCCTCGAGGTGCTGTGGTGAGGCATAGCTTATAGTTAAAGTTAGATTCCATTATTCATTTCTTATCAAAAACAGACATGACAATTATATTAATATTAAGGCAAAAAAGAGTGTCAAAGTTCTAACTGTTTTTCCTCAAAAGTTAGTGGAAAAAAAAAGTTTTCAAATATTCTTCACATAATTTTTTTACACATGCTTAACCGCTCTTAAGACTGAACTAATTCGTCCTACATTACAATGATACTTGTCCAATGACCTTCTTTTAAGACTTTTTGTTTCATGTGAGGGTTTCTTCTCCGGTTTAAAGGCCAGGAAGTCTAAAAAATTATATTGAGGAACTATGGTCCCCTCACAAGTTCATGCTACGATGGAATTCTATAGCTGAATTAATTACTTCTTCCGATGCTATAATCCGATGTCTAAGCACCTAGGGCTCATTCGGCATACTGTCGCCCGAGAAGTCTTCTTGGCTAGCACAACGTTAGAATCCAACTATAAACAAACTTGACTGCACGATATCAGCCCAAAGTTCCCCTGTGATAGTCAGATAGGTGACATTGTTGCGATGGCTATCTCTTGAGGACTGCCATGTTCGAGGGAAAGAACCGCCTAATAGAGTCGTCCGACGTTACCCGGTCCCAGCAATGAAAAGTTGTGGGGAACGGCGCGAAGAAGATCTGTAAAAATTGAAAAGATGCCCCATAAAAATTTTTATCCCTTGACCCAGACGAAAACCGCAGAGAACAAAGCATTTCTTTACTGCACGCGCCAAGATAAAGCACGATATCATAGAATAAAATGCCTATAACTTTGAAATAAAGCCCTTCCACCTTCAGGTATCGGATAGCTGGACCACTCCTTGGCCATTATTCGCTCTTGAGAGCCGACTTGACTACGCAAATCGTTAAGAGCATGAGGACGCTGATTCCTCTTCAACCAGCTCTTTCAAATATACTTGATTCTTAAAATATGAATTTGGTTTGATGCTCTGTATAATCTTCTTTCTTCTTGAGTCTTTAATCTTTCATTCAATCTTGAAACTCTTTTTCGTTACCTTCATCCAATTTCGTAGCTGGGAAATAAATACCAAATTTGATTGTTATTGGCATCTAACACCTACCTGGAAGGATCTCATTCATATTGAATATTAAATCAAGATCCAGAAAAATATGCCAAGAAACGTTATACAACCGAACAAGGAAAAGACTGTGGACTATTCGTCGACAGAATATCTTCCAAACGAGTTAGAATCTCCATCATTCAACCTCGATGCAACTGAGGAATCTAGATCTGGTCTAGTTCACAGATTCGTCGACTCATTCAAGAGGGCTCAAGATTCTACAGAAAATGATCTCGAAGATGGGACGAAACCATTAGGTGATGCTTCACATTTAAAGAAGGCCATGAAGTCAAGACATGTCATCATGATGTGTGTTGGTACCGGTATCGGTACGGGTCTTCTAGTGGCTAATGCTTCAGGGCTATCCTACGGGGGGCCCGGTTCATTAGTTATTGGTTATGTATTGGTTTCCTTTGTTACTTATTTCATGATTCAAGCCGCAGGTGAAATGGCCGTCGCATACCCTACATTACCGGGAAATTTCAATTCTTATACATCAATGTTCATTTCTAAACCATTCGGTTTCGCTACAGTATGGTTATTTTTCATCCAATGGTTAACTGTGTTCCCATTAGAATTGATCACCGCATCATTAACTATCAAATACTGGAATGATAAAATCAATGCTGATGTATTCATTGTCATCTTCTACGTGTTCTTATTATTTATTCATTTCTTTGGTGTCAAAGCTTACGGTGAAGCTGAATTTATCTTCAATTCATGTAAAGTTCTGATGATTGCTGGGTTTATCATATTATCAATCGTAATCAACTGTGGTGGTGCAGGTAAAGATGGTTATATTGGTGCAAAATATTGGAGAGATCCAGGTTCTTTTGCTGAAGGTGATTCCGTGGAAAAATTTAAAGGTATTTGTTACATCTTAGTCACCGCATATTTCTCCTATGGTGGTGCTGAATTATTCTCATTATCTGTCAATGAACAAGAGAATCCAAGAAAATCTACCCCTCAAGCTGCCAAACAAAGTATATACCGTATCTTAATCATTTATTTGTTGACAATGATTTTAATTGGGTTTAACGTCCCTCATAATAACGATCAACTAATGGGGTCGGGTGGATCCGCAACACATGCATCCCCATACGTCCTGGCCGCATCAATTCATGGTGTTAAAGTGGTTCCTCATTTTATCAATGCTGTCATTTTGATCTCTGTTATTTCTGTCGCAAATTCAGCTCTTTATGCATCTCCAAGATTGATGTGTTCCCTTGCTGAACAAGGTTATGCTCCAAAATTCTTAGATTATGTTGACAGAGAAGGTAGACCATTACGTGCTCTAATACTTTGTGCTGTTTTTGGTGTCATTGGGTTTGTCTCTGCATCATCCAAGGAGGAAGAAGTCTTCACTTGGTTAGCTGCCATTGCAGGGTTAAGTGAACTTTTCACTTGGTCAGGAATTATGCTTTCTCACGTCCGTTTTAGACAATGTATGAAACTACATGGTAGATCCGAGGAAGAAATTGGTTTCAGAGCTGTTACTGGTATCTGGGGGTCAATGTACGGGATCTCCTTTAACATGCTGGTGTTCATTGCCCAATTTTGGGTCGCTCTTGCCCCACCAAGTCTTCATGGTAAAGTAGATGCTGAGTCATTCTTCCAAAGTTACTTAGCTGCACCAATTTGGCTATTCTTTTACTTCGGCTACATGCTTTATAAGAGAGATTTCACATTTTTAGTCCCACTGGATAAAATTGACCTAAATTTCCACAGAAGAATCTATGATCCTGAACTGATAAGACAGGAAGATGAAGAAAATAAGGAAAAAATCAAAAATTCCTCTGTGTGGGTTAGAATGTTCCATTTCTGGTGCTAAGTTTCATCTCGCATATATTCTCTTACTCCCCCCTCTACCATAGCATTCTTTTTTTCATTTCTCTGTTCTTTACATCTAATTAATGTATGTATTACAGTTGTATATTAACACTATTATTCATGATTATTAAATAACAATAGTTTTTATTATTCAGCCTTCCTTATGTTACGTTGTTGGAATATCGAGCGCTAAGTATTCTTGATTTTTTTGTCAACTTTTCAAATCAAAAAAAAAAAAATATTTCAAAGCGAAGAGCAGCTTATATATCTTGAATTAGCTAGTTATCCATTTCAATCGAAAAACACTTCGAGAACAAATAAGGAAGCTTCCTGATTATAACGTTTCCAAAAAGAAGATGTTATCATTTTGCCCTCTATGTAACAATATGCTACTGATAACCACTGCTGATAGCGGGGTATACACATTGACGTGCCGTTCATGCCCATACGAGTTCCCCATCGAAGGAATAGAAATATACGATAGGAAAACGCTACCAAGGAAGGAGGTGGATGATGTTCTTGGTGGTGGATGGGATAATGTTGATCAGACAAAGGTGCAATGTCCTAATTATGAGAAATGTGGTGGTGAGAGTGCTTATTTCTTCCAATTGCAAATTAGATCCGCTGATGAACCTATGACAACTTTTTACAAGTGCGTGAATTGTGCCCATAGATGGAAGGAAAATTGATTCACCGGGGAGAAGAGTGGATATTCCCAAACTTCTAATATTCATAAAGAACTGATTCCAAATGTATACCATGTATTATCCAAATATAGACTCCATGTAATAGGAAAAACAACAACTCTGCATCTATCCTCTATGCGTTTCAACTACAAATTATACATTAATAAATCAAATTAGATTAAATTCCATTAATAAACATATCTATATGAACAGAACACAATAAATAAAATAAATAGTCATTTATCATTAAGCCCATTCTCTTGGGTTAGTGGTAACTTCCAATAATTTGGCTTCCCTTGAACCAGGAGCAGGATGATGGTTATATAACCAGGAAGCATGTTCTGGCAAACTCATCAAAATAGATTCCACTCTTGAACCAGGGGTTCTCAAACCGAATTGAGTACCTCTATCGTAAATTAAGTTGAATTCAACGTATCTACCACGTCTAATCAATTGCCATTGTTTTTCTTCTTCAGTGTATGGCATATCCTTTCTCTTTTCAATTATTGGCAAGTAAGAAGGTAGGAAAGCATCGAAACAATCTTCACAGATCTTTAAGATTTCTTGTGGATCACGGTCATCGAAATCATCAAAGAAGATACCACCAATACCACGAGTTTCCTTACGATGAGCAATATAGAAATATTCATCACACCATTTCTTGTATTTTGGATAAAGGGTCTTATCGTGCTTGTCCAAGGCCTTCTTATGTAATTCATGGAAATGCTTAGCATCTTCTTCATAAAGATAGAATGGAGTCAAATCGGCACCACCACCGAACCACCAAGATTGTGGAGTTCCATCTGGATTCCAGGTTTCAAAGTAACGGTAATTCAAATGGGTAGTTGGAGCATGAGGATTCTTTGGATGAATAACCATAGATAACCCACAGGCAAAGAACTTAACACCATCTGGGACAGGTAAACCAGTCTTTGGATCCTTTGGTAATTTCAAGTTCTTATGGTCATCCTTCATAGCCAAGACGGCAGTTGGAGTCAAATTTCCGTAAACGACAGAAACGTTGACACCACCCTTTTCAAAAGTGGAACCATTAGCGATAACCATGGAAGTACCACCACCACCGTCATTACCACGAGTCCAAGAATCTGCATGGAACTTGACAGTATCTAAAGATTCAAGACCCTTAGTAATTTCGGCTTGCTTACGGCGGATAAGGGCCTCCATTTGTTGCCTAATTGGCAAATGAGTTTTGTCTTGTGGAGCAGGCATTATAGAATATGATGACATATCCTTAATTTCTTGATAGAAGATAAATTCAAGAGTAAACAAGGTAAACAATAAAGGTTAAAAAGAAACGACAAATCCTAAAGGATAGGAGAAAGGAAATATGTATGCTTAGTAAGGTAATCGGTGCCCTTTTTATACCTTTCAGTAGAACTGTTGACGTTGAATGGATTCGTATTTTGGTTCGTCGCAGGAACGAAGTTTCGTCATGTGGGAAATGTCCTCGAGGCCATTTGTTGACGAGAAAAGTGAAAAAGGGGATATGCCGACGTGGAATTTTGCAACCAGAGAAATGACTTTCCTGTGAAAGACTCGTAGGACCGCAGAGGTGCTTACGTAGCACATTCAAGATAGGAATATATATATCCTTACTAGGTAACCTCCTCAGCTCAATTCGTCCTAGGGGTTTACCTTTACTTAATGTAGAAAATTTCTTGAAGGTTCAAAGACAGATCTTCATATGGATCTGTCTTTTTTGCATCTCGCCCATGGGCCTGGACCCTAACGCTGAGTGCAAAAAATCGGAACACTGTGAATGTCTCGGTGTCAACTAAGTGTTGAGATGCTACCTATGAACTTAGCTGTCAACTGGGGAAGAGGCCCGAATTATACTCAATTGGTCTGTCGAGAATTTAGTAGTGGATGAGTTGAAGATATTAGATTAGATAGATAATTCTCCATGTATCTAAGTAAAACCAAAAGACTTACTACTTGCAAGCTGATAGTCAGCTAAAACGTCTTGGAAAAAAGGAACCGATGAAATGATCTACACATGACTGGGGTTTTCATCGCAATTGGTAGCGTATCGTTTATGTAATTGAGAAATATACGAATGGTAAAAGTAGGATTTACGGGTATTGTAATATTTTTTGAGTTAAGCAACTGCGCCGACAGCATAGCCAGAAAGGGCGAACACTATGTTTTCGCGTGTTTCATGTCATGTCTAGTTGACACTTACATTCTTAAGACACCTGACCTAACGTTGGTCCATAAAATTGAAATTCCTCAACGTTGCTGTTTGAGACCTCCTCTGCCCAAAACAATATTCTATGTAGAACACTTGTTCTAATGAGAGATCACGTGGTAAACCAGTCATCTGATTTGATAGTCAATTTAATTGAATGTGGAACCTAGTATTGACGAAACTCTAACTGTTCTCTAAAATGAGCCACTCCGGAAAAAACACTTTAATTGTCTTAGTTTCTTTAATAGTGGTAACTAAATGTCCTGAAAATATGACTTTCTCATTTAACTAAACCAGGCAACACTCCAAAGAGTTTACGTACGTAAATGAGTTGTAAGGGGGGGGGGCTTGATATGGCAGAATGGAGGCTTAATTTATTACACACGTTCTTTAAGAACCGAACAAGAATCATTCACTTCTTTCAATTGACTCTGATTCTTCATTAAATGACACTACTTACGAGCTAACAAGTCGGCACAATTACACTAAAAATAACATTCTTATCTGGTGTCAAAACATGTAACGTCATGCAGATCATGAAAGAATACGTATGCCAAGCCAAGAGTTAAGCCACTTTTTTCTACCTCTGCCTATTTCGATCAATACGTAGATGAGATACGTCTCGTTACTGTGGAGTAGCCCGCCCAGAGATGGAAAGTTTCCTAAAATAGAATGCTCCCACTCATTTTCAAACCCCTTTGACATACTGTCCGTAGCGAAAGCAACCTAAAGTGTTGCGGGTATTCTTGGGGGGCGTACTCTTGGCGTCGAAATGCCACGTATAAACATATACTTCTGTACGTATCCTCTTGCCGCGAAAGTTTGCCAAGCCCCAAATATTCTCAGATTCAATTGTCTGGACAGAGAAAATACGTGGGGAGCTGCCTGCTACGTCAGTTGGAGAAAGGGGCAAACACACAAAGCGGAAGGTGACTTACCCCCGTCCCAGAGAAACCAGCGCAGAGAACAAAACAAAAATCAGGACATCTGGCTACCGTTGACGCGTACGGGCCGTGCCGAAATCGTTTCGTGCTCGGTTACCCATCGCATTCCTGCGCGCTTTTCTCTGGAGCTTGGCAGGACAAGACCAAAACCTGGTGCAATTTGCCCCCAAGAAGTTTCCGTGGAACGCCCGGGTTTACCAAGACATTCAGAGAGACCCTGACAAAAGACCCTAATTGAATGAAATGCCAACAACAGCGCGGTTTCTTGGCACGGTTGTCGACTGATTTTCCTACCAACGTATGTTTCTCTTCCCCTTTTGATTCCTATTTAAACAACGCGTATTTTGGACCTGCTTCTCAGTTCTTGGCATGGATATTGCTCGACTCTCAATCGCAATCTCAATCCACCACTTGCATAACACTAACATTAATAAATAAAGGTAAAGACGCTAAATGATGATGATGAATCCAACGATACAACCCGTTCTATCCGCTCCAGACTACATGCAAAGGACACTTCCTCAAATAGAACCCACTGCTGCTATTAATTTGAAGCTATGTACGCTGCTCCCCCGCTTCTCCGACACTCAATTGGTGGAAAATGATCTCAAGTTTAAACTAACGAGGCATTTATCACTCTGGCATCCATCTAACAATTTTACCACTGGTCCAATCGAGAATAACAATAGATCAAGAGATAATTCTATCCCAGAAATGAATTACCCCAACAGCTCACAGAACCCATCCCCCATTCTAACGAACAATACTTATTCCACTCAAAATTCAAATGATATAAGCTCGGCTAATACTCCACCTTCAAACGTTCAACTACCAACGATATGGAGTACCGTACCAAGAAGAATCCCACTCGAACCTACTACATTATCGAAAGTGGGATCAATGTCTTCACTTATGCTGCCTAATCCAAATGTTAATACTAACCTTCAACCAACGGGAACATCACCTACTCCTCAATATTATAGTGATAGTGGTGTAATTCCAACTGAAATGGGGTATTATTACCCATCAGAGGATGGTTCCAAGAAGCATAGAATATCCAAGAGACAAAGAGCCATAATGGTGAAGGATTTGAAGAAAAGGAAGCATGAGGAGGAATTGGAAAAGAGAAGAAAATATATTTGTAAAGTTTGCTCCAAGGGATTCACAACATCTGGTCATTTGGCAAGACATAACAGAATTCATACGGGTGAGAAAAAACATCATTGCAGTTATCCAGGCTGTTATTTGAAGTTTAGTAGACATGATAATTGCGTTCAGCATTATAGGACTCATTTTAAAGTGAGGGAACCATATTATTATGGCCGCCCTGAATAAATATTTATAAAAGATACATACATTTGACTTGCTTATACGATTTAAGACTAGTTATATTATTCATTTACAGCATGGTTTAACTTAACCCTAAAGATACTTATGTTGCGCTATGGTGTAAGGATGCCGTCCGTTAAAAATTTGAGATTTTGGAAAGCAAAATTTTCTTTTTCCGCCCGAGTATAAAGGAGGACAAGTTTGAAATAAGAACAAACATTACTAAAATGTTACTACCTTTTAGACAGTAAGATAATAGAGTAAATTTAAACATAGTAATGAATTGTTCTAAGTGAGTGAAACAAGCTAGCCTCTTCAGTCGAATATCTAGATATTGTTTCATATTAGTTACAAATGGGAAAAAAGGGAAGCAAAAAAAGAGAATTTGAATGATATTTTTATGATGATAAACAAATAACAACAACAACTTGAATTTCTTCAACCGATAATTATAGGAGGATAAATTACTTTGACATAGCTTTTTAACCCTGATCAAAAATATCATATCAAGAATTCTTTTTTTGTGCTTCCCACTTCTCAATCATCAATCAGTTTATATATATCCTTGAATGGTTCTTGCGATCTGAATAGTTAGTTATTTTCCGTAGATGATTGTAATTGCAAACACTTATGCTACGCACCTTTGATTCAACAACTCTGAGAAGGAAAGATAATTGAATTTTTTTTACGTGAGTACACTTGACAATGGACTTAAACACTTTAAAACACCGACCCATTATTTCCTACTGGTAATGATCCGGGATGGGGATTGTTGATCATTTCTCATTACTTTTCCTAATTGGGAAATGGTCTCTCATTTGTGACAAAAATTTCGACATGACTAAAAAAAAAAGAAGGAGCAAGAGATGAGAGGATTCTTGAATGACTAATGAGATACTATTTGTAAATACCATTATATCAACCTACTTGCATTAATTCAAGTTTTTTTTCTCAAACCCTACAACTTATATAACAAAACAAAGCAATTGAATCAAATCTGTCCGCATCAACATGCAAGATTTTATTTTATCAATCATTTTCCAATGCACTCATATCTATCTGATTAAGTTACCATTGTTAATCCTGACGTTACTGTGGAGAAGTTTAATCCACTTTATCAAAGAGTTTCTTTTCCATAAGACTAATGGATTCTGCCTGGAATTAGACGCCGAGACAACTTTGAGAAAGAATGATGGACGATACAAATTATCTAATTTAAATTATTCCAATCTGCTTCCGCTCATCTTTATCCTAGCATTGAGATATTCTTCCAGGTCCACATCCCATCTTGTTGAGAAGGATGTGGTTCCAATGACATTTTCTACTTTAAAGGAAACAAGACTTCCAGGTCAATATGCCATCAATATGCAAAACAATGTTCCAGAAATGCCAATTGAGAAGAAAAAAGCTATATTAAGAATGAATGAGTTACAAATTTCTGATTCATGGAGAAATAGTTCCGTTGGTTTGCCAAGAAATTTCATTGCTCATAATACAACCCCCAAAATTGCACCGGTTCTTCTATGGAAGGAGAAGGATTTATATCGTTAATAACTAAAGAAAATATGAGATCCTTTACAGTGATCTGATTAAAATATTTACATGATACACACATATATAATATAAATATATATATACCTACATATCTTTAACAAGACGATTATATGTATTTCTTAAATTCTTCTCTACCCAATAATTCCACAATTTTCTCATTAACCAAGTCATTATCCGTTAATTTAACATCATCCTTCTGGTTAACGATTGATTTTAAAACAGAGGATGAATCAGAAGAAGATACACCATTTGTTGCATCTTCCTTTGATGCAATTGGTGATCTTTGAAACACGGTACATTTCATACCTACCCCAGCCATGGCATGTTTTGTAATATACGAGATCCACATTTCAATCAATTCAGAATTAGTATCCCAAACTTTAATTATTCTCTTATGAGTATGTCTTTCAAAATTTTCCTTTGATTTGGCATGAACAAAGGGAGATTTAATGACAGTCCAACGTTCTCTTCTCGTAGGTAATGGTTTGGGTCCCGTCAATGGTATCCCCAAATAGAAACCTACCCTTAGTGCGAAATCCGAATAAAAATCGAGATTTTCATTATCATAGGATCGTAATTGGATCTCAGCGACTAAATCACCGTATTTTATTGGATTCCTTAATGGCGCATGGTATACTGCCTTGATATTAATCGGCACTATGGGTGCATCTACTGGTTGATTCCTTATCTTTTCAATGGGTGGTTTATCAATAGAGATATCATTTGTTGGTATCGTAGATGTGGATGCAATGAATCTTGCTTGAAGCGGTATACTTCTCTTGAGGAGACATGTGTTTGTAAGTTTCAGTTTAGGAACGGTTGATCTCCACATTTCGCTGGTATGCTGTCTCTTTAAGAGGTGGAGTTGTTGTTCCCTTTACATTCATTTACAGGCATATAATAATTTCAGTTGTGGGATCCTTTCGGGGATAGAATTGATTAACAAAAATCCCGGGTAACGTGCTTAAAATCTTGAAAAAGTACTCTAGGCGCAAACCCACTGGGCGGCTATATGAGTAGATCAGATTTTAATCTTAACCTACATTGGCATATACAGTGGATACTATTATAAGGGGGGGGGGGGGCAAGATATGTTTGTCAATTACCACATTTGAAAATCTTTTACCTTCCCTCAATGTAACTTCTACGCTTTCCAAGCCTCCCCCTCCTCCAAACCACACTGACTCAGGGCTGGAGTTGGAATATACAGGAACAACTCCTCACTTTATCACACGTGGGGGCCCGCAAATGGTTTATTTGTTTAATGGTAATAGTCTATCAACTGGAAAAACGTCCCAGGAACAACACACACGTGACATCTTCTTAAAGTGCACCTGGAAAAGCCACACACATATAAACACCCGTGGAAGGGGACCCCTCATATCATATCTTATCTTATCTATCTATCTTATCTTGTCGCCCACGTGGGTCACGACAAAATAACCGGACCCTTCCGCGGATCCACCGAAAATTTTATGGCGTCATTCACAGACGGGACAATACAGCTATTGACATGCCAGGTACGTTTACGTATATATATAAGGGCACACCTCTGAACAGACTTGAAAACCCTTACCTCATTCTCTCTTACTCAGATCTACCAAACAAGAAACTGTACAACCTGTTATGTCACAGATAGACTACGAGTACAATGAATTCCATACATTACAATCACAAGAGACTGCTAATTTGCTACAAACAGACGCTTCTAAGGGGCTCGACGATGAGAAATTCCAAGCAAGGAAATCTGCCGTCGGGGAGAACTCACTCGGTGACGACATGAAGATCGATTACAAGGCAATGCTAATTCATCAAATTTGTAACGCTATGATCCTGGTCCTGTTCATTTCCATGATCATATCTTTCTCCATCCATGACTGGATCACGGGTGGTGTTATCTCATTTGTAGTCATCGTAAACGTCATCATCGGCCTATTTCAAGAGTATAAGGCTTCCAAGACAATGAACTCTTTGAAAGCATTGAGTTCCCCCAACGCTACAGTCATTAGAAATGGAACAAGAGAAACTATCGACTCGAAGGATGTGGTTCCTGGAGATTTATGTCTAGTGAAAGTGGGTGACGTTATCCCTGCTGATTTAAGATTAATTGAAACTCATAATTTTGAAACTGATGAAGCTTTATTAACCGGAGAATCATTACCAGTAAATAAAGAACCCGGTAATGTTTATGAAGTGGATACACCCGTGGGTGACAGATTAAATATCGCCTTCTCATCATCCACTGTAGTAAAGGGAAGAGCTAAGGGTATTGTCGTTAAGACTGGATTAAACACTGAAATTGGTAAGATTGCTAAATCTTTAAGAGCCAATGAAGGTTTGATCTCGAGAGATCAAAATTTACCATGGTGGAAAAATTGGTGGATTACCATTATGCAGACGACAGGTGCGTTTTTGGGAACCACTAGAGGTACACCCTTGCATAGAAAGTTATCCAAATTGGCCATCTTATTATTCTTCGTCGCTGTTGTCTTCGCTATTGTTGTTATGGCATCTCAGAAATTTATCGTCGATAAAGGAGTTGCCATTTATGCCATCTGTGTCGCTTTATCCATGATCCCATCTTCATTGGTCGTCGTATTAACCATCACCATGTCCGTTGGTGCCGCCGTGATGGCTTCCAGAAACGTTATTATTAGAAAATTGGATTCATTGGAAGCATTAGGTGCCGTTAATGATATTTGTTCAGATAAGACGGGGACTTTAACCCAGGGGAAGATGATTACCAAGGAAATTTGGATCCCAACTTTTGGTATTATAAGAGTGGAAAATTCTAATAACCCAGTGAATCCAGAAATTGGTGAAATAAACTTCACTCCAGAATGGTCACCTTATGAATATGCTCATAATGAAGATGAAGATCAAGGAATATTTAGAGATTTCAAGAATCGCTACCATAATGGAGATTTACCCGCTGATTTGAACGTGGAACTTTGTCGCAAATGGTTAGAAACTGCCACCTTGGCTAACATCGCTACTGTGTTTAAAGATAATGACAATGAATGGAAAGCTCATGGTGATCCAACGGAAATTGCAATTCAAATATTTACCACTAGGATGGGTATCCCTCGTCAATCTTTAACAGGTGAAAAATTATCAGAATCTGATGATCTTGATGAAGAAACTTCCATTGATGAAAGAGAAACAGCCAGTGATGCTCAATTCAAACATTTAGCCGAATTCCCTTTTGATTCAACCATTAAGAGAATGTCTGCCATTTTTGAGGACGTTAAGAATGATTCATTAAACATTTATACTAAAGGTGCCTTTGAAAGTGTATTGAAATGTTGTTCACATTGGTATGGTAATGAAGAAAAACCAGGTCAATTATCGCCACTAACTGAAAATGACAAAACTTTTATCAAGAAGAATGTTGATGTTCTCTCCACTGGTGGGTTGAGAGTGTTAGGATTTGCCACAAAGCAATCCAATTTAGAAGATATAACTGAAGATGATAGAAAACGTTTGACAACAGATAGATCCACAGCTGAATCGGATTTGATTTTTTTGGGACTTATTGGTATTTATGATCCACCAAGAGAGGAAACCGCTGGTGCGGTAAAGAAATTCCATAACGCTGGTATCAATGTTCGTATGTTAACTGGTGATTTCCCCGGTACTGCCAAAGCTATTGCACAAGAAGTTGGTATTTTACCCACAAATCTATACTATTACCCTAAGGAAGTGGTAGAAAATATGGTAATGACTGGTTCCCAATTTGATGAATTGACCCCAGAACAAATTGATAATCTTCCTGTCTTGCCCTTGGTAATTGCACGTTGCTCCCCACAGACAAAAGTTAGAATGATTGAAGCTTTACATCGTCGTGATAAATTCTGCGCTATGACCGGTGATGGTGTCAATGACTCTCCATCTTTGAAAATGGCTAATGTGGGGATCGCCATGGGTATTAATGGGTCTGATGTCGCCAAGGATGCCTCCGATATTGTATTAAGTGATGACAATTTTGCATCCATATTAAATGCCATTGAAGAGGGGAGAAGAATGAGTGATAATATTCAAAAATTCGTCTTACAATTATTAGCTGAAAATGTCGCACAAGCTCTATATTTAATTTGTGGATTAGCATTCCAAGATAAAGAGGGGAAATCTGTATTCCCATTGGCTCCTGTGGAAGTCTTATGGATTATTGTCGTTACTTCATGCTTCCCTGCTATGGGACTGGGTTTAGAAAAAGCTGCTCCTGATTTAATGGATAGACCTCCAAATGATTCGAAAAGTGGTATCTTCACTTGGGAAATCATTGTTGATATGTTTGTTTATGGTATTATAATGGCTGGTTGTTGCATGGGTTCATTCACTACTGTCGTTTACGGTAAGGATGGTGGTAACTTGGGATTCAACTGTAATAAAAGCTATAATGAAACCTGTCACGATGTATTTAGAGGTAGAAGTTCTGCATTTGCAGTCATGACTTGGTGTGCCTTGATTCTTGCCTGGGAAGTTGTGGATTTAAGAAGATCCTTCTTTAGAATGCAACCAGAAACAGATACTCCCGTTAGAGAGTTTTTCAGAGATATTTGGTCCAATAAATTCTTGTTTTGGTCACTTATTTTCGGATTTGTGTCCACTTTCCCTGTTATTTATATCCCAGTTATTAATGACAAAGTTTTCTTACACAAGGGTATTACTTTTGAATGGGGGATTGCATTTGCTTTCACTATTATCTTTTGGATGGGTTGTGAACTCTATAAATTTATGAAGAGACGTTACTTCAGACGTATGATGAATAAAGCCCAAAATCCTGAATCCGATTTAGAAAAGAGAACAAGAAGAGATCCATTTGAAGCATACAGTACTTCAACAACTTTGCAAACAGAAATTAATATTAGCTATAAGAGTTGAAAACCTAATAGATATCCGGCACCATTTTTTTTTTTCTAAGTATTTATTTTAATCACATATATTCTGTACACTATAATATTCAAATTTTTCTATTATAACCAATAGGTTTCATGGCCATCTCTAATGTCAGTAAACAAAGTTGCTCATCAAACGTTTGAGAATAGTACCACTGAAAGCGAGGGCTATTTGTTGTATGTAAATTCCCATAGCCCGTCATAAACATTTCTTCTGAGCCGTATGATGCATCTCGATGTGTAATTGATTATAAAACAATTCAACATGTCTTTAAAACTTGCAATATTTTTCTCCAGAAATGATCATTCTTGATAAAGCGTCAAGCTTAATTTTAATTTCGGTTTAAGAAAGTTTAGACAACGTTGTTAAGGGTACCAGCAAATTGCAACGTTAAAGTGAAAATATATATCTGACAATACGTAGCTGTGTGTCAGTTATACCATGGATGAGTTACCTTCAAGCTCTGGAAATTCAGTTTGCCAATATTCATTCATAGATATATTGTAAGCATCAATGGCTGCATTCTTGTATTTTATTAAGGCATTTTCAGTACTATGACTCGAACCCTTCTTAGCTTGTACATTAGCAGTTGAATTTTCGTTTGGAGCTGTTTCATCATTAGCAGCATCGATAAGGTCTGTTGGTTCAGGCATAGAGTCATTTGAAGCAGTTCCAGAACCGTCAATAGTTCCATTGTTAGTTAATTCTAAAAACCAATTGTAGCACTTCGAACTATCGTAAAGACAGAAAGGATTTCTGAAATATCCATTTTGATAGAGATATTCATTCATATGAAAAGTAATGATGTTCCATGATTTCAAATTGATATTTGGTTTATATTTAAGCACTTCTGAGTACAACTTCATCTTTATATGTGCATCATCTAAGGATTGATCAATGACAATTCTAACTATCACAAAGGAGAATGAACCTATAAAGAACAGGATTGCAAGCAATAAAAAAATCGCTATAGCATCTTCATTCTTCTTGTGAATGGAGATGGCCGAACCTGTAATTAGAATGGCATTTATAACCAACACCCAACGAACCGCCATTGAATTGAACAATTGATATATAAGGTAAGTTATTTGGGAGTGGAAAATATCACGGGGTAGAACAACATGCTCTTCCATATTAAGTGGAGTGTGTACTTCTTCATTCGGCATCTTTTTACCCATGTTTTTTATCGAGGTTTTGAGGGTTGCTTGTAGGATGTTTGATCTAACCTTAAGTTTAAATGACATTGCAACGGGCTGCCTATTTATGAAAATCTCAAAATGAATTCTGACAACGACCTTTTTAAAAATAACTTCTGTTAGTTTTATAGTTGCATTCATATTTATAAGAGTACACAGGGAATTAAACGTATATTATACTATATCATGTTATTTTTAAATTATTAATTCTTTTCTTCAACTTCTTCTCTTAGGACATCAGGTTTCAAAGTTGGGAATAGCAAGACTTCTCTAATAGTGTTAGAGTCAGTCAAGAACATGGCCAATCTATCGATACCACAACCCCAACCACCAGTTGGAGGTAACCCATATTCTAGGGCATTACAGAAGGTTTCATCGACTAATTGAGCTTCGTCATCACCTTGGTCCTTTTGTCTAGCTTGTTCTTCAAAACGAGCTCTTTGATCAAATGGATCGTTCAATTCAGTGTATGCGTTACAGATTTCCTTTGTGGCGACGAAGACTTCGAAACGTTCACATAAACCTGGAGTATCTCTAGAATATTTGGCCAATGGAGACATCATTTGTGGGTGACCAAAGATGAAAGTTGGATTAATACAAACGTCTTCTAATTCACCAACAAGCTTGTCTAACATACGAGCATTAGTCAAAGGTGGAGGACATTCCATCTTATTATCAGCAAGAACCTTCTTCAAGAATTCACCAGTTTCGGCGGTGTGTAATTGGTCACCAGCTGGGAATGTAACATTAAATCTTTTTTCTAATTCTTCAATCATATTCATTCTCTTCCAAGGTCTGGTGAAATTCAATTCCATTTCCTTTTCTGGATTGTTTGGATCTGGGTGATATTTAATGATATAAGAACCTGTAATTTCCTTAACCATTTCAGAGAACATTAATTCAGTCATGTCCATTAAATCATAAACATCGGCATAAGCTTGATAAAATTCACAAGTGGTAAATTCTGGGTTATGAGTCATATCAATACCTTCATTTCTAAATTGTCTACCAATTTCATAAACACGATCCATACCACCAACGACTAATTCCTTTAAGAATAATTCTGGTGCAATTCTCATGTACATATCCATATCTAAATCATTATGATGAGTGACAAATGGTTTAGCGGTGGCACCACCAGCAATGACGTTCATCATTGGAGTTTCCACTTCAATAAATTCTCTTTGATCCAAGAATCTTCTAATGAAACGAATAATTTGAGAACGTTTAATGAAACGACCTCTAGCATCCTTGTTCATAATCAAATCCAAATAACGTTTTCTATATCTTGTTTCTTGATCTTTGAAACCGAAATGATCAGCTGGTAACATATGTAAACATGGAGTTAATAATTCAATACGGGAAACAAAGACAGAAATTTCACCTTCACCACCCTTCTTTGGTTGAGTTCTACCAACGTAACCTTCGACACCAACAATATCACCTCTCTTCAATAGATCGTGATCCTTTTCGTAGTCAGCTTCGTTGTTATAATCTTGCAATTGAGACATCAATTGAACTTCAACACCATCACCATGTAAGACGTAAAATTTCAATTTAGAACCAGATTCTCTCTTGGCATGAATTCTACCAGCAATGGCGACTTTTTCATTTGGTAAAGTTTCACCCCTTTGCAAATAAGCGTATTTCTTTAAGAATTCAGGGTTAGAGATGGAGACTTTGAATTTGTGTGGGTATGGATTTGGAGATTGAGTCTTTCTCAATTCTTGAATTTGACGAGATCTAGCCTCGAAGTATTGAGATGGATCCAAATCGGCGAACAAGTCTGTGTTCTTCTTCTTCTTGGATTCTGGTTTTGGTTGAGCAGCAGCCTTCTTAGCGGCCTTCTTGGCTTCCACTTGTCTTTGCTTGATACGTTTCTTCAACTCGGACTTGGAGACCATTTCACCGGTGGCCTCATCTAGATGCAAATTGGCAACATTTTCGGCGACCTTTTGGACGGCTTCTTCTTGGGACATGATTGGTTGCTTGCTTTGTTGAATGAGTTTATAATAAATAATCCAGATCAAAAAGTAATCATTGCCATGATATCGTTTATAAAATTTCATTTGAACATCGAAGATTATAAAATTTTTTCATTTGATTTGGCAACACCCACACAATTTTCTTTTTCTTCTGGCAGGGTAACGGCACCCAAAAATATTAAAATAACCGCCCAGATATATTATGACCATCCCCTGTTAATATAGATACACTTGTCCTTCTGTTCTGGAAGAAGTGAAGGGTGTGTGTTTCATTCCAGCTAAATTAAAAGAGGATGCATTCCATTTTTACCCGTTAGCTGGAGTTCTGGAGTACACAACGGGAAGGGGAGTGCAGATCCCCTGAATTCACAGGGCCGTTAACCATCCAAACAGTAGACATCATTGCATAACAAGCATGCACCATGCATATACGCACACGTTGTTCCACACACCTTCTCTTCTTCTCGTCTAACCTCAACCCAACTGGAAGAGATGAGAGCAAGTGAATGAAACACACATGATGCGATTTTGAATTTGAATTTGGTTTCCACGGCCCGCTAACAAAACTTTCAGCTAACCCGACCTCCTTTTCACGATTTCAACTCACAATGGAACTGTTGACACACAGCAACCCTCAACAAGTCACGACGTGAACAACTAGCTATTTCAATCGCACTCATTCAGCTAGGAAACCAACAGGTACCAACCCGTCAACTTCCCTGCTCTAGATAGACTAACCGATAGAGAGGTCCGCGGAATCAACTACCCCATCCCTAGAAATTAATACCAAGAGCTAACTGAACACATCATGTCGACTACGAGTGGACCAGTGTCCGTCAACAACACTACTGTCAAACCTAACAATGAGCGATACACTCCGGGTACGCAAGTCGCAGTGGGTGCACATAAGGTGGAAATTATAAAATATATTGCAGAAGGTGGGTTTGCTCAGATATACGCTGTCAAATTCATTGAATTCTTAAATGAATTCGAAAATAATAGAATGAAACCCAAATTACAAATGGGGGACGTTGCCTGTTTGAAAAGAGTTCTTGTACAGGATGAAAATGGATTGAATGAAATGAGAAATGAAGTGGAAGTTATGAAACAATTGCAAGGCGCACCAAATATCGTACAATATTATGATTCAAATGCATCTCGTCGTCATAATGGGTTCCCAGGATTTGAAGTTCTTCTGTTGATGGAATTATGTCCCAATAAATCATTGTTAGATTACATGAATCAAAGACTGGCAACAAAGTTAACGGAAAAGGAAATCTTGAAGATTATGTATGATGTCACATACGCGGTATCACAAATGCATTATTTGCCCACTCCACTATTACATCGTGATATTAAGATTGAAAATGTCCTAGTGGATGCTCAAAATAATTTCAAATTATGTGATTTTGGCTCTACTTCAACAAAATTCCCAATGGTGACAACTCATCAGGACATTGCCGTATTGACTCAAAACATATATGTGCATACTACCCCACAATATAGATCCCCTGAAATGATTGATCTTTATAGATGCTTACCTATTGATGAAAAATCTGATATTTGGGCCCTGGGGATCTTCTTGTATAAATTGTTATTTTTCACCACCCCCTTTGAATTAACAGGTCAATTCGCAATCCTACATTCCAAATATGAATTCCCAAAAAATAATTATTCTTCAAAATTAATTAATTTAATCATAATCATGTTGGCAGAAAATCCAAACTTGAGGCCAAACATTTATCAAGTATTACATAACATTTGCTCCATATCAGGTATGAAAGTACCCATTGAAGATCAATATGCAGAAGGACCATACGATTTCGAAAAATACACTCATTTCCAAAATAAAGTACAAAGCGTTCAATATCAACTTTATTTACTACAAGAAAAGAAGTTCAAGACAAATGGGAAACTACCTCAAGCTGATATTAACTTATTGAATGATTTATTCGTGACATCCTTTGATATCGCCTCGAAAGTACCATTCGAACTCAAAGTGCCAACCCCATTACCTGGCTATTCCGCAGAAATCCCTGAAAGTAATTTTGCCAAACAGGAACAACAATATGAACCACGTAATATCCCTACAGCGGGAGATTATCTTAATGAAAATAGAAAATCTTTTACTTCTAATGATGCCCTCTCAAGACATACTTCCAACACTGCAGATACTTCAAGAGATATAGCTACACCAAGTAATTTTGAAAAAAAGGAGAATGTTAATGAAAAGAGCCCAGGGAAACCAATTGAAAATACAGAACAATACTTCCCCACTGTAGGTGAATTGGATTATTATTTGGATAATGAATTAAAGCAACAACAACAACAACAACAGGTCCATCAACCACAACAAATTCCTGTGCAAAATCAAAACCAACAGCAGCAGCAGCAACAACAACCAAAGCAACTACCAAATATGATACAACAACAAAATATACCCGAACAGCAGCAACAACAACAACTAAACACAGATCGTTATCATTTGAATACAACAGGTATGGTTCAACGACAAAAGAGTCTTGGCTCAGTCTCCACAGATGGAAGATCTGTCGGAAGCAATAGTCATGTAACCAATGCTGAAAATTTACCTACCGAATATACTGCTAAATCTGATCTACCTGGTATGGCCAAGCAACACAAATCTAACAATCCGTTCCCAAAGATGACACATGCATTCCAATCCGCTAATGAAAATGTTGGTACATATTTTGTTGATAATAATGGATCTCGCCAACAAGTACAACAAACTGAAGCTAATATGTATACCAACTTGAACACAGAACAACCTCGACAGCCAGCACAACAACCGTATTACCAGAAACCTGGTGAACCAACTAATCAACAAGCTCAACAACAGCAGCAGCAGCAGCAATTTCAGCAGCCACAGCAAATTAATCAAAGGATAAATGTTGGAGTTTCATCATCCAAGAATCCCATGAACTTCCAGAATATCCCCTCCACTTATTCTAACGGACAGTTATCCCAAAACCAGCAACCTATTTCTTTAGTCCAACAGCAGCAGCAACAACAGACATTGCCTTCTTTAAAACAGAGAACAAACCAGGGATTTATTATGGTTGATACTGATGATATACCACCAGTTGTTCCGCCACATCCACAAACAAAATCTGGCACCACGCTACCTCCAAGACCTCAATCACAAAACCCACCAAAGGTACCACCTCATCCATCGAAGGAGAAGGAAGAACAACTACTGATTGATTTATCTCCACCTAGAGATCTTCCGGGAAGAAAACCTCGTGAATCCACTTCGCCTTTACGACTTGAGGATGATACTAGTAGAATGGCAAGAAGAAGTCTTAGTTTGAATAATCCAAAGAGGCAAGTAACGTTGAATTTAAGTGATATGTCGAATGCGGAAGTTATGGAGTCTTTTAGCACTGGGGGCGTAGAGAGTAGCGTTGCATCCACTGAGAGCATAAATTTAGATTTGGAAGATATGAAACATAAGAAGGGAGGACAGGAAGACGATAATTTAGCAGAGATGGTTGCCAGAAGAAGTATTGAAGAAAGAGAAACTCCTTTGAATGTTCCCAAGAGAGAAAATTTAAAGCAAAAGGATGAGAATCGATTGGAGAATATCACAGGGAGACGATCTTTGGATTTAAGGTACCAAGAAATAAATTTTTCACCTGACCTCAGAAAGGATAAATCGAATAGTTCTACCTCTGTACATCATATTTCTAGTATCCGTGAGGATGAGAGTGTCAATGAAGATGATAGCGAGTTGACTTTAACTGAGAATGAAAAGAGGCAACGTCAACAACCACGTCATCACCAACACACACATTTTGATAGTAGTTCTAATTTAAACAGCAAGGGTGCCAATAGGTCTTCCAGTAGGGGTAACATCAGAGGTAAACAAGATTTAGAAAGCTACAAACACTCGACCAAAAACAATAGCAACAGCAGTATTCCCATAAGTACTACCAATACAAACGAGATGAAGAAGTCCTTTGCTAAGGCTCGACAGTCGTTGGACTTGGAAAGAGTTCGTCGTGAGGCTTTGTTGAATAGCGACAATGGGAAGAGAAGATCGATTTTCTCGATGTTTAGAGGAGACAAGAAATGAAGTTGAACGACAGCGACAAATATATAAATACTATACGATAAATAACATTGTAAGAACATACCTACCAACTATAATGGTCCTTTATGTTGACACTCTATTGATTGTTTGACATCTGTTAGTCGTTGAGCACGGTATTGTCCTTTGCCGCATTTCGGAGATTAAGTTAGCATTTCCCCAATAAATATGAAAATTCGAGGCATTCGATATTAGTTTCTGACATGGTAAACCTATATAAGAGAGACATTCAGGGGCAGTCATTACACCTTCCCAGTTACAACATGATTAGACGAACAACCACTAACAAACTCCTGCTCAAGAATTTTAAGAGATCCCTAATGAGTTCATCTATAGTCATGAAGGAGGCAGCTCCAGTTCTGTTTAGCATGCAAGATACCGCTCGTGTGGTCACATTAAACAGACCTGCAAAACTCAATGCATTAAACTTCGAAATGTGTCAATCCATGTTCCAAATCCTTAATGAATATTCCAAGAGTGATGCTACAAATTTAATTATTGTAAAGTCTTCTGATAAGGGGAGATCTCTCTGTGCAGGCGGTGATGTTGCGACTGTGGCAGTTCAGAACTTGAATGGTAATCACAAGAAGGCAATTGAGTTTTTCGAGGCAGAATATTCCCTTAATTTGCAGATGGCAACATACCCTAAACCAATTGTCACGTACATGAACGGGATTACCATGGGTGGTGGTGTGGGACTCTCAGTTCATACACCGTTCCGTATCGCTACTGAAAATACCAAATGGGCAATGCCGGAAATGGATATCGGATTCTTCCCTGACGTTGGTACCACTTTTGCTCTCCCAAGATTGGTCACCATGGCAAATAACCATTCTCAAATGGCCTTATATTTATGTTTGACTGGTGAAGTTCTTAATGGGGAGGATGCATATATGTTGGGGTTGGCGTCTCATTATGTGAATTCTGAGAACCTACAAAGTTTGGAAGTTCGTTTGGGTGAACTTACTCCTACGAAACATATTACTGCTGATCCTGCAAAGTCTAGCGCCATCTTTTTCGATATGGTTAATGGTACGATAAATGAATTCAGCACAAATTTACCCATGGATTATAAATTCAAGTTTACAACTGATCAATTAGATGTGATTGAATCCTGTTTTGATATTACTAGACATACTTCAATTGAAGAAATCTTAAGAAGTTTGGATCAGTATGCGAAGAGCGAAGCTGGTATAAGTTTTTGCACAGAGATCAAGAATAAACTAGCCACCAAATCAATGACATCTATGCAAATTGCCCTTAAAGTTCTAAAAGAGAATTCAAGAGACGATATAAATTCAGCACTGAGAAGAGATTTATTCACAGCCTCAAATATGTGTGTTAACGAAGAAGGAGTCTCAGAATTTTCAGAAGCTACAAAACATAAACTTGTTGACAAACAAAAAACTCCTTATCCCTGGAAACACAATAGTGTCATTTCACCAAATTTATTAAGGGCAATGGTTAGTCCTAAACTTTCCACACCTGTGTCTCTTTGGGAGAATTTCTCTAACATAACTTGGGATCAGTACCCCTATCATTCGAAGTATCAGCTCCCCTCTGAGCAATCTATTAAGCAATATTTGAGGAGAGTTAGTGGCCATCAGGATGGTGCCACTTCCGCTTTTATTACTAAGAATGAAGTCCTAAAACATTTCACGAGAACGAATAAGTTGACTAAGGATAAAAGTGACGTTGCCCTAATTTGCAACATAATATGTGAGAGGAAATGCAATATGGATCCTGTAAATGGAGCCTTGATATGGAACGATTAGTGTTTTCAATTACTGGACCGTAGACGCATACATGTATATATTTTAAAAGTTATTTAGCTAGCTCTTGTAGGTCTATATTGTTTAACACTATGGTTTAATTATTTCTCTCTTTTGCACGGTTTCTTTGGACCTTTCAACTAATTTACTATGTAGTAGCCAATGCTTCATTGAAATCAAATCACGTCGCGAAACTGATCTCTGTCAGTTTCTCAACATCAACACTAAGTCCTACTCTCTCCATTACAAGTCCATCGTGTTTACGTGTACTAGAGAACAGCAGATTACCCAAGAAGACTTGCATTATGAATACCCATTTCTTTCAAAACAATCAACAGCAAAGTGGAGCGTTCCAGACTATACCTTCCTCCCAAACAACAGGAATTTCAAATTTCAACAAAAATGTACCAATGAACATGTACCAATATCAGCATAACCAAGTTAATCCAGATGCCATTCTTGGAGATATATCCTTCAATTCGAACGCTCGAGGAAGTAAAAATGATGTCTTATCTATAAAAGAGACTCAGCTATCATCCTTGCAGATCGAGATGGATCATTTGAAAAGCATATTAAAAGAGCGAGTACAAGAACAACAGAAGAGTGTTGACGATCCTAACTCCCATGAGCTTCTGAATGTAACAAATCATGAACTATTATTTACAAGACTGAACTCATTATTACAAGATAAAGAAAGAGAAATTAAGGATATACGATTCAAATACGAAAGTATGTTGACAGCTCTGGCTTTAGACCCGGCCAATCCTATGAAATCATATGGTCAACTAGATGTCGAGATGATTTCTCAAAAGATGGTTACTCAATTAGAAACATTAACGAAAGAAAATCAAGAAATGTCGAAGTTATTGAATTTTGAAGTCTCCAAATCCAAAAACATTGAGTTAAACCTAGTTAGGAAAGAAAATGACGAACTACGGAAGAGACTTAATCAATTAGAAAGAGAGGCCAAAGCATCAACGTAATAACCGATGTATTTTAAATCGACAAATAGTCCTATTTTGCATTTTATATTGTTCAGGTCATTTATTCGTAGTGAAGAAGTTCTAGCATTATACCTCTATTTATATTATATAAGCTGAAGGGTCATTTGAAAGCTATCGTGATTTTTAATTAATTCTTAATTAATTACAAACAATGCATTTATTAATTTATTTACTTAAAGCGGCTCTTCTGTTTCTAACACCTTCAGCAAGCTGTTTTAGGACATCTTCAGTACTTTCCCAACCAATACAAGCATCAGTAATAGAACAACCGTATTTTAGACCGGCACGGCCACCTTCTGGTGGAACATCTTGTCTTCCTTCTACTAAGTTGGATTCGATCATAACACCACAGATGGCATTTTCACCGGCAGTTAGTTGATCATAAATACTCTGGGCGACTTTTGGTTGATTTCTATAGTCCTTATTACTGTTGCCATGAGAACAATCGATCATAATTCTCCGTTGAGTATCATTAGCGTCAATTAAGTTGGTTTTCTTTAGTTCTTTTTTTGTAATTTGAACACTTTCAGCATCGAAATTAGTACCATGCTTACCACCTCTTAAAATTACAAAGGTATCCTTGTTACCTTCAGTACCAACAATGGCTGTGACACCTGGCTTGGTAACAGATAAAAAGTAATGTTCATGAGCAGCAGCTCTCATAGCATCAATGGAAACTTGTAAACCACCATCAGTACCATTTTTAAACCCAATTGGGAAAGATAATCCAGAGGCCAACTCCCTATGTAGCTGGGATTCGGTAGTTCTTGCACCAATGGCACCTAGAGAGAAACAATCACTTAGGAATTGTGGGGAAATAGTATCCAACATTTCCCCAGCAATTGGTAATTTTTCTACTAGTTTTGTAAACATTTCCCTAGATATTCTCAAACCCTTATTTATTTGGAAAGAGTTATCAATATCTGGATCATTAATTAATCCCTTCCACCCTACAGTAGTTCTTGGCTTTTCCAAGTAAGCTCTCATAATAATTAAAAGATCCTTTGAAAGAGTGGCGGCAATTTTAGCTAATCTGTCGGCATATTCGTAAGCAGCTTTTGGATCATGAATAGAGCATGGACCAATGACAATAACTAAACGATCATCTTTACCATTCAATATATCACAGACAGCTTCTCTTGCATCTACAATAATCTTATGACCCCTTTCAGAAATAGGATATTCATGTTGAAGAAGATCAGGTGGGGTTAATGGATCGTAACCCTTAATTCTCCAGTCTTCTAGACGAGTTCTGTCACCGGCATGGTCGTTCTTAATAAACATTGTTGTTTTGTCTGTAGTATGTTTGTTTGCAATCTCCTTTTTCGATTGATTGATTTATTACTAATTCAATTAATTCAATTAATTCAATTGTGAATGGATTAAAAAGAAAAGAAATAACTACTAGGCTTATATAGATACAAATGAATGAGAGAAGAAGTAATTCAATTGACTCACTACGAAAGGATATTTCGTGTGACTAATATAATACAATAGAATATAGGGCGATAAATGAGATTTAAGGCAAACGGTCTGACTGATTTTTCATAAATTTTTCACTGAAGATTTCCACCCAAACATCCTCAAAAAAATGACATGAATAATTTTTCTGAGCTTAACCGTCAATACATTTTTGGATTAGTAATTTAATTGTGTAAACTGCTTCAAATCAGCAAGAGACAAATTGGCAACTGTAGTACTGCAAGTTGAGGCAAAAAGAGAGGTCCTACCCGGATTCGAACCGGGGTTGTCCGGATCAAAACCGAAAGTGATAACCACTACACTATAGGACCAGGACTTGATGGGTTTAAATAATAGTGACAATTAAAAACTACTCAAGTAAACTGTCTTCGTATTTATTAAAAGAAAATTCTTCCTGAACAATCAAAAAAAAAAATTTGGATTGTTAGCACCCCGATGGATTGTATATTTCATTAGTCTGTATCTCTACTATCTTGTGTTGTTATTATTTCGCCAATCTAAGATCTTGTTAAAACGAAATATAACTAGATGACTATAAATGTGTCCCAATTTAATTTCTAATTACCAGTTGGAGCTTCACGCATGAGGGGAATATTTTTTAATAGTATATAGGCGTTTTTCAAGAACTATTAGTTAGTGCTTCCAATTTTACAATTATTGAAGTTACGCGTAGTTTTTCCAAACGGGTTTTCCCCTCCAACTGGAAACCCCAGTCGTTTTTCAACTTTCTCTAAACTCATTGATGTTCTATAGGGTCATTATTGGGTGTCACTGCCCTTCTGGAACTTTAATCAACTTCAGTTAAAATAGCCAATCTATTTCATACGATGAATTTCGTTTCTATTTTTGTTACTTTTTAATGTATGTCCATCTATCTAATTCTATAAAACAACTATATTCACTTATTATAATGACTTTTTACCAGGTTAACACATCTTGATCAGCTAGCTTGTAACTGCCATCTTTACTATACCAAACTTTTTCAAGTCTATTAAGATTATGTTTTGTTAGTCTTTGGAATTTGCTACCATTCAATTTATAATAATCTCTGACAATATCTCTCGTTTTTTCGTCCATAGCATTCAGCCCCGCAATTAATACAGCAAAATTACAATAGCAAGTTCTTAAATTCTGAGGTGGAGAATCACTATCCAAGAATTTAAAAAAAGACATAATCCTTTGAACAACCTGCTGAATGGTAATTGATTCTTTCGGTATACCTAATAGTTTTAATAAGACAATGAGCAGAAAGGAGAGTACTTGTGTCTGATGTGATATATCATACCAACTAATAGCGATCTGTTCCCCACTTCTTAACGTCACTATGTCTATCGCATTGTCTTCTATGTGACTATTGTTGGGATGTGATTGACTATTGGGTGGAATTATACCAGACTTATCAATAAACTCATATTCTAGCTGTCTGTCGATTTCCACCAGTATCTTTTGTGTCTTGAAGTATGATAAAGACGTTTTTGACTTTTCAGAGCTTTCTTGGGTAGACCAAGAAAGATAGTCCTGGTTCTTGGTGAAAATACCCTCTCCTTCAGAAAAATAGGCCTTCTCAGAACTTCTAATGGAACTTAAGGCTTTAATAACTTCTTTGATAACCAAATCAAAGTCTTCCTTGTGGCCTCTTAACAAATTGAATTCATTTAGTGGAGTCATTATGTTCAAAGATTTTAGTGAATCAACATATTGATCATTATATGGATCAAACACAAGGTCAAGATCTGAATCATCCGTCACTGACCCACCTAAAACTGTACTAATACTGGCAAATGTTTCCATCACCTTAAACCAACATTTTGCTACATTTAGAACTTTCGATGAGTTCCCAACCGTAATCTTCTTAAATAAATCTGTAACACCTTTTAAATGTGACCGCCATTGTGAATTCATTGTATAAATACAATCCCATGCTAACATGATGACTGTTAATATAATAGGTTCAATTTTATTGATCACATTGGATTCATTTTTAAATTGCTCTCCAAGTAGGCTTAGACAGTGGGATAAATATGCACAATAATTCCTTTCATCCTCTATATTGCCCGTTTTTCTATGAGATATAGATGCACCCACAGCTAATATTGCAGACATTAGATAAGATTCGTTTCTTGCAAAAGAAAGTAAAATATCACGTAATGGGTTTGCTTGTTCTTGGAAAAAGGGTGCAATTGAATCTAGACAATCATAATAGAAAACTTTCAGATAGGTATCATGAACACCACCAAGTTTAATCGAGGTTATATCTGTGTTAAATGTGATTGAATTGTTGACAAGGAACGATATTGGGACAGAACTTTTTGGTGGGTTATGCGATGGAAGTAAATCAGGAATACCAAGATCCGGTAGATCCAAATCTTTCAAACCCTCGTTTAACAAAAATGAATCATTTAACTTCATACTAACCATATCATTGAGATTTTGCATCAGAAGATTGACATCATAGCCATCCATGGTACTAGCAGGGATCAAGTTGGGTACTTCAAGGGACCGTTGGTCAAACGAATTCATTCTTTGTTCCCTAACAAACTCTTTTGTATACTTGTTTTCTTCTGCTGATGAACTATCTTCTTTCATTGGTTTCTTACATCTTTTTTCTGCAGATTCACCGGCAGATTTACTCTTTCTTTTCTTGTTTCCAGATTTGACTATATAAACACATTCACGGCTTAACCTAGCACATTGCCAGCATATAGGTTTGGTCTCATCACATTTCATTCTCCTCCTCTTGCATTCTGCGCACCCGTTTCTCGAATATTTTCTCTTTACAATATTTGTCTTCTTAGCATTGGTGTCAGAATCAGGTAAATTGGTTGAATTGGATTTAGTCTCTGAGTTGGGACTATTCTCCTCCTTCTTAATTTCGGGATTATCAATGGCGGCCATTAGCTTATTGTTGTATAAATAGTCAAACGGCTGAAGCCTATCATTTATAATAGATGCAGGTGCTGTTGGTACGCTCAACGTGTGTCGTTCGAAACTATTACCGATTGTAAATTTATTACCGTTACTGTATGAGGAATTACTATCTAGAGATGCGGGGGAGAGATAGTTTCCTGGTGGAGAAAGTATTGATTGGAATTCCTTATCGTCAGGTGTGTTGGTGTCACCTAAGTCGATCGTATTAAACACCATTTATAAAGACAATAGAAAATAATGACGGTGGAAATTTGTACTTCTCTTCTTAAATGATGCGACTTGAAATAAAGTTTGTTCAGCTGGAATTACCAAATCTGCGTGTTATTCTATGATACTCTGTGTGACTTTGCCCACTTTCCACTCTAAGTAATGTGCTATTGGTGCGTAAGTCGCTTAAAGGTGATTCTGTTATTAATCATGTTGTGAAATTCCTCTGGAAATTTTTCATGTCAAGAAATTTCCGGTCGCTCCTAAATCAAAACACCACAGTTAAACTAGAAAATAGGAATGAGTCACTGTTTCGTGAGAACATCCAAGATTTCTCCGGTGCTCATATATTGTGTCTTCGGATTCTTCGAGATTGAGATCCATTCGTGCCCATATACTGGTTCCTGTTGAAGAGCATTTTTATATGCCAATGAGAAGTCTTTCTTCAACTTCTTGTAGCTACGAATCAGCCAGACCCATGAATCTCCATATGTAGGATTCTTTTTAACTGATCTTTCAAACCACTTCAAAGCGGCAGTATATTGCATCTCTTGATAAAATGAAATTCCAATTTGTAAAAGTACCTGATAATCATTAGAGGTGTTTCTTAAAGCATCTTGAAACATTGTTTTCTTTGAAGAGGCCTTTTTCCTGTTCAAAAGTCTAATATTTTCAACCCATAGTGGAGCATTTTTTGAATTTTTCTGTAATCCTTTAGAGATTAATAATTGGGCCTGTTCTTCATTGCCTAATCTTGCTTCCATTTGAGCCTTTGCAATGTATAATAATTCATGGTCTTTACATTTCAGTAAAGCCACATCTAAATCAGAACGTCCTTTAATGGGGTTATTCAAATCTGTTTCCTCGAGCTTAGACAATGAGACCCATAATAGGACACAGTCTGGAATATTTTTTAGTCCCATGTTGTAAACTTCTTTACATTTGTCAAATTGGCCTAATTCGTGATATATTTGGCCTAACTGTAGATAAAATTTATGTTTAGTCGGGAACATTGGCAAACATTTATTACTCAAAATTTCGATAGCTGTCTGGTTTCGTCCAGAAAAGAGTAGGAAGCTAACGTATTTATAATATACCCGTTCCATTGTTTCACTGCCAACCGAATATTTTTCTAAAATTGTTTGAAACAATTTTTCCGCATCTTCATATCTTTTGGATAAGATCACTAATTTGGTTTTGGCCAGCCAAATATCAAGACAACCTGGAACAATTTCTAATGATTTATTGAGAATCATTTGTGCTTCTTCAATATTATCATCATATTTCCAAACCTCTTTTGCATACATTAAGCACAGATGTGGATTAGCTTTCAATGTAGCATAATTGTCTCTATCATTGAATAGAATATGTTGAAATGTTTTGATCAATTCTTCAAAGCGGTTGATTGATTCACAAACAGTTCGTAATGCTTTCCATAGTCTGAAGTTTGTAGGAGAGTCTTGTAAAAGTATCCTGTAAGAAGTTACCTTGGTCAATGAATTTGTTCTTTTCTCGATATCTTTCAAATACTCCATAGATCCCGAAGGTGATTGTTTCATGGCCACAGTTACAATTGCTTCCATTGATTTCGGATAATTCTGCGTGCTTTCAATTAATTCAGCCTCATCTAACCATTCAGGTAATGATACTTTGATAGAATTCATTTCCCCTGCGTTTAAAGCCTTATCGATAATTCCTATCAAAGCCTTCACAGAGATATCTCGATTAAATTTTTCTTCGATCTGAACTGTGAGAATCAAAAGAGATAATTCTTTGGGGAGATAACACTTTGCTTTTTCTAATGATTTGCTCGCTTCAGGGTAGTCTTGTGATTTGATTAACGTAGTCCAGAGATCTTTGCTCTTGGGAACGAATGCTACAGCACGTTCTAAAATCTTCAAAGCCTCCGTCTTGCTCTGCTCGAGATTACAAGCCATTTGCCATAATTTTTCGTTATAAGGAATTGCCTGTAACGCCTTTCTTACCACTCTATATTTGTTAAAGGTCTCACTTTCTAGCTCCACAGCTTTAAGCCAGAGGGATTCTGATTTTGAATTGAAACGAATTGCCGTTGCAATTAGAACCTTGCAATGTTGAATATTGGATGAATTAAGACGAATATTTTCGAGCCAGAGCTCGTCGCTACGAGGACAAATATTGCAACCTTCTTCAATAATACTTCTTGCTTGTTTAAAATTCCGTATACGTTCCTCTAACCTGGCACTTGCAATCCAACCATCAGGTCTCTTTGGTTCTGATTTCCTATACGATTGTAAAATCATTCTTGTTCTCTTTGTGTCCTCATTCGGTCTGGCGTCTTCTCCAATGTCACCCTCCATCAACACTTCCAACTCATTCAGAAGTGCATTTTGTTCTGCTTCAGTTTTATTATTCACCTCCATAAATCCTTCATCTAATTTTCTTCCTAGTAACTTTTCACGTTCTTCGGTCAGTTTTGTCAAGTTGACTGCTTGGGAGATTAAAGCATCGGGAGCTGCGTATGTTTTCCGGTTTTGTTGTTCCTCCATTCGTGTTCTTTTATTATATCGCGTAGTATCAGTCGCCTCTGGTATATTGAGCCATTGATCTGCAGTGACTTTAGTAAGAGATCTTTTTAAATCAGAAAATTGATTTGGAATGTCTGCAATTGGATCTTTCTGTTCCTTATGCATTTTATTCTTGGCACCCGTTTTCCTCTTATTTCTGCTAGATAATTTTTGTTCAATAGCAGAAAATATATCTTCTGCCTCCTCATCACTTTCATCAGCTTTGTTTTCATCGGCTAAGCTCTGATTCTTTTGTTTTTGCTGTAATCTGATGGGAATTCTACCATTTGAAGGATTACCACCTCTCGTAGCAAATCCAGTGGCACCTCTACCAACACCAGCTATATAACCCAATGGTGGGCTCTGATCTAGAAAAGCTGGCCTATTACTCATATTTTCCAGGTCCCCTCTTGGGTATCTATATTCCTGAAAGTATTATTCTTGTAATGACCATCCATTATTGATAAAATTTAATCATCTTAGCGCCTTTGATATTTGTGATCTCGTGGTTTAGCTTGTCTTTTATCAAGTACAGGAAAATCACATTTTTTGCAACATGGAGGGTTGGCCGAGTGGTCTAAGGCGGCAGACTTAAGATCTGTTGGACGGTTGTCCGCGCGAGTTCGAACCTCGCATCCTTCATTATTTTTTTTTCTTTCATTCTTCAACCATCCGGAGATTCTCCTCAAAATTCTTAGCTTCTTTCAAAATATATTCAGTCTGAAATGATAAATACATTATTTTGATATTATTTTATTACTAATTAACTTATTAGATAGTGTTAATACAGTGACTATGATAAAGAATTAAACAAAGAAAGAAAGTGTTCGCTTGTTATTGAATTAATTGATTAATATTGGTATCTTAAGAGTAAAGTTAGCTTTTTATATTAAAAAGTGAACTCTGATTTATAATTTAAGATCTTGATAAAGATGATGAGCTGGTGAAAAAAAAATAGAAAATGGGATAAAAAGAAAAGAACTAAGGGTCCAACGGAAGACGAAATATTATTGCTAACTTGGAAGTTAGTGCATTATAAGATATCATGACCTTAAAAAATAATGAAATATGGGTTGAAAAAAAGTGTTTTTAAGAGAGTGAGAGATTTTAACAACTTCAGGAGGTTTATTTCTTACTCTTCTTAGCCTTCTTTGATTTCTTAGCCTTCTTAGCCTTCACTGGCTTACCTGCAGGAGGAGAAGCCCTTGGAGCATGTGGGATTTCATGGGCATCAGCATGAACTTCTGGTTCAGCCTTAACATTGAAACCAAGGTTATCGATACCAATGTAAGAAACAATTGGAAGGAATAACATTGGCATGACCAATAATGTTAGGAAATCTAGAATACCGTAGAAAATATGTTCAGAATCTGGTTGCAAAACGTTACCACCTTCACTTAAACCAAAGGCAATTGGGTAGACTAACCAGAAGAACATAATTAGACCGTAGAAACAATTGAACACAAAGAATAGATCCTTGATACCCTTGTTTCTAACCAAGTTTCTAGTAGTAGTCATGATACTGATAGAAGTGACGATAATAGCGGCAATACCGAAAGTGTAGTAACCCCATTTGTATGTGGAGTGGACCAAACCGGCAATTAAGAAACAGACGACGAAGAATTCAGTCATAGCAACGTTGAAGGCAATGTGTAACCATGGAGTGTTACCTAGCAAAGAAGCTTGAATAATTGGCCATGGGAAAGCTAAGAACCAACCAACTTCTCTACTGTAAAAGACTTGTCTAATACCTGGGTGAACGGTTTGAGTGCTTGTCTTGACATGATTGTATTTGGCTTGAGTTTTAGTCCAACCTAAATTGGAAGCCATTGTGAAATAAGTAATTGCCATGAACCCAGTTGGGGCAATTGCGGTATAGTATACTATTCTCTCATTGACAGGTTTTCTAAACATCAAAAGGATTAATATTATGAAGAAAAATGTGTTAACACAGAAGACGGTCCATAACCAATCAGAACCACGGGCGGTTAAATGGAAATCAACACCAGTTGGTGGATTTAGCTTAATAGCTTCGTTCCCAGCTCTTTTAGCAAGGTCGATAAATTCGGACATATTTTTATTATGAATTTAATTGAATTTAATTTCAGTCAATTGATTAATTAAAATGGAACTAAACAAGTATTCTTCAAATTGGAGAGAAAGCCAAGAAAGAAATTGAAATTTTGAGTGAAAAGTACGTAAAATAGGGCCATTCATTTGTAGATATCTGTATTTATACTTCCAATAAGAAACCCAATAGAATGAAAATTTTCATTGGTTAAGTGTTTCGATCGACATTAGAACTATCTCGTTCAAGGATATTTAAGTTTTACCCGTTTCGGTTAACTCATTTGTTTTTATTTATGTCTTACTATTCTGGGCTGCGTACATATGAAAGAGCGACTTACATATCGGAGAGTAAACAGTGTCTGTGAGCATTTCCCAAAGTATCACATTGTTGCAGCCGATTACCCAAATGAGACATTATTGGGAAAAAAACCAGTTCCGACCACCGACACCGAGAAAGTACGTAATTTTTTGTCCGACGAGTCAAACCCGGTTAACAAAATCCGCAGAAAGTGGGCCGCGATGGAACTCACGCTTCGGTGTCATCTGATTTTTCTGAGGGCAAGAAAGACTGAGAGTGCAATCCACATTTATTGCAGTGCAAAATCTCTGGGATTCATGAAGGGGTGGAGGTAATAGGAAGGTTAGAAAGATACCGTTAGATTTTCGACGAATGGCTTGCAAGTATGTAATGTATTTAAATTTCGCATTATACAGGTGGGCCACTCCTTAATTTCAGGGGCGATTGGCGGATCATAATTCTGGGGGTGAGTTCTTTTTGAATCATGGGGTTCTTTCTCCTGCCACATAAAAACTTCGGGGGTTGTTCAACCGGCCCCACTAAAATATATGAGGCAATTCGATGTCATCTACGTAATAATATATGGCTAGGGACGTATTAAACTATAAGGGTGTGTGCTCCACAAAGTCAATTGAGATCACAGGTTAACCTTAGAAGACTCTACATGATCCATGCATTCAGGTTGATTATATTTGTAATATATGACGCTGTTTACCTTGTCCCCTATATCTGTTTTCCTATCAAAGATGGCCCCCCAATTTAACCGCCAGTTAAATTTTGAATTTTGGGAAGTCCGTGTCTCAGGAACTCTTTGAAGCACGTGACCTGAAATTCAGGGAATGCTTTGATGGGTGTTTGACCTCAATTGCCTCACCGAAATTCTGAAAATCCCTCAGTGACACTCCGCACAAGCAATGTTTTTATCTTGCAAATTCCGGTGGGTGTATGGGTGCCGTAATTGTTACCCGGCTTTTTTGACAAGAAAATAAGTTTTCAATCCAAGAAAAAAATTTGTTTATTAAACAGAGAGCACGTGATTGGACCACTACTTTTTCCTAGCCCTAAATTCAGTTTGGCGTGTTGAATACGCGAAAACAGTTCCAAAAAATCAACAATCTTATTGACCAGAAGCTCCGAGAATAAATACCAACTACTGGCCCAAAATGACGAACCTGCTCCGCCTAAAATGGTAAGTGACAGCAGTAACATTGAACATTCCGAGGAATCAGAGTTAGAGAACTTAGGAAGTCAAGTTGGGCATGCAACGTTAACGTCAAGCTCAAAGGAAGATAGTAATTCAGATGGTGATGCTTTGCAGCCTGTGAAAAAAAGAAAACTCCTTTCAACAGATTCTTAAAATTTTTCTTCAACAGAGACTAGTAAACTGTGGCAGCAAGTAAAAACTAGAAGTAAGGCTGCAGTTTACACATATTTTATGGAATCGACAAGAGAGCCCAATCTTTATCAATGTAATTTGTGTCACAAAACAATAGTCTACAACGAGAGTTTTGAAAACTATAATCCAAGAATATTGGACAGACACTTAAAGTTTTCATGTACAAAAGCTCCACCGGTTCTTAATGGAGATATCAGCAGCCAATCTGCATTGATGCACTTGGCCAAAGAAAGACAAAAAAGCTTCAAGAATCTTTCTTACCTTAATTATATTCCTTCAGAATTTGACCTTGCCGTATCTTTTACATCTAAATTGAATTTACCTCTTACATGGATTGAGAACGAAGATATTACTGGCATTTTCAAATATGTACTTAATTCTTTGGACAATAAACAAACATATTGCGAGAACTATCAAAAGAAATTCAATAAAAAAAGCTTAGTTAATGCGATAATTAATAAGACTGAGGACATCCGGTATTTTTGGCAAGCTGAGTTTGCAACGTCTAATTTTATTTTGATGCAGCAAACTTTTGCCAAGAAAGAAAATCTTCTTTCTACTATAATAGAAAGAATCCAAAAACTAGATTCAGTCGTATTTCCATTTTTGATACTGGATAATTGGTCAAACCACAAGATGAATAATTACCTAGGAATGATGATAACCATTTATAATAAAGCTACGCAAAAACTTTGCCCTTTTTTACTAAAAATACCTAGGTGCGAATCTCATACAGCTTCTACTACGTACAATCAAATTCAAGAGCTTTTGGATGACTTCCCAGGTTTAAGTAATTTACTAGTTGGTATGACCTCTGATAATGCATCCAATATGTTAAGACTGTCTAAAGACCTGGAGTTAGGTGAACTGTTTGGAAATGTGTACTTAAGTCACGTTCCTTGTCTTTCGCATAGTACAAATCTTATGAATTCGTGTCTAATACAACCAAGCAGCATTGAGGAAAATAATGAAAATTCCGAGGAAAACGAACCTGGAGACGAAGAGGAGCCAGAAGATCACATGATTCTAATTAATTCTTTTGACCTAAAAAATTACATTGATTCGAAACTGCTAGAAAAATTTGACCACGAATGCATGTTAAATCCTGATGGTACCCAAGGTATTACATATGAAGATGATGTTTTTTTTGAATATTTACGAGGACAAGAACTAGATAAAGAAATTATCAGCTTACTCACTGGGCATCAGCTTCTACAAAAAAATAATCAATTAGCTGCTGAAATTAAAATGAGCATGCACAAGAGGAAAATTTATGATGCCAATTGTGCCCGTATGGGAAGGAGTAGAAGAGGCGAAGGGCTCAGGTTAAAATCATTTTGTCGAACCAGATGGATGTCTGCTGTTGAAACGTTTAAACGACTCCTCTTCTTAAAACCTGTTATACTTTCCATAAGTACTTCGTCTGAATTTGAAACGAAATTTACACATGAAGAATTTAACATCGTTAAAGATATCTTATCCCTCTTAGAGCCCTTCGCAACTCTTTGCGAAACACTTTCCAGTGACAGATGTACTGTTAAGTATGCCCTCCCTCTTCTTGTCCGATGCAAGTGCACTATGAAGACTAACAGCGTGGATTATTTATCAAACGATGATAATAATTTTTCCCACTTGGCACACATGACTCAATTCATGCAGAAAATGGATAAGTACGTTGCTAAGTACAAAAATAATGATATTTGTTTAATATCCTCGTTTTTAACAATTAGTTTTGACGATCACCCAATATGGACACAAATTTTTCCTGGTAAAGGGCAAGATGGTTCTAAAGGAGAGTTCATTCGGTCGAAGATTGCTAAGATGATTACCAAGATGCTGCTTCCTTTACTGAATATTTCATTCTACAATTCAGAAGATGAAGATACTTGTTCGGAAGGGGAGGCTGATAGTAGCTTTATCGATTCATTTGTTCATAATTCGAGCAAGGATTCTAAAAATTCTTTTGATGACACTACAGAGAATATAGCCAACAACAATTTTGATTTTTGCTCAATTGAAAACGATTTATGCGATTTAGTTTTATCAGAGCTTAAAGATTTCAGATTAGAGGCTCAAAAACAAGTTTCGTTATGCTTTGCACAAAACAAGCTGAAAATGGATCCAAGCCTATGCGGGAGAAGTTTCAATAATATTTGCAAAACATTATTCGATGCAGACCTTTATTTTTGGTCCCAGTTTGGAGATAAATTCCCAATTCTCTCTTTGGTTAATAATGTGCTCAAGAATATACCTGCTTCCTCTATTCATATTGAAAGATTTTTCAGTATGGCAAGTAGGATTGCAGATAAAAGAAAAACTGACCTATCAGATAAAATGTTTTCCAGTTTATGCATCTTGAAATCATTTGGCTTGAAAGTTGATTTTACAAAAGTGAACATACACAAGTCCAGTGTTTTCCAGGCAATGGAATACTCAGAAGATCTCAAACAAAGCAATATGTAACAATTTATCTTTTTAGCTTGTAAAATATTTAACTACATAATAAGCATTTTTGGAAAAACTTTTCTGTTCGGTTATATACTTCACCAGTGAAGAGGAGCAGGGTTGTCATTTTTAACCCTAATCTTGCATGTTTACGTGATAATGTATGTATCATCTTTCGTAAACAAATAGCATTTTTTTTTTTGGGATTGAAACTTTATCTTTTCCACTTCCAAATTAAATTTTAAATACTTGGGATTACATAACTTTACAGACAGACCCTTTACGTAATGCATATTTGACACATTTTAGATGCTCTGATAAATATCATCAAAAAAACCCTGGTAGGAACTGTAAAAGTTATTTCACTCTAAGTAACAGGTTAAGAAGATTAAAAGTAGTTTGGATTGTTTATTTGTGAATAACTATCATTTACAGTTTTTTTGATTCTAGTTTCGCATGGTCTATCGAACATACTGTATTCTTTGTTACTTTATTTTTGGTACATCAAAGAATAGTTTCCGATATTTTCTAATTGTTCCATAAATTGTAAAAACTTAACTCTCCTCCATATATTGGTGGCAGTAATAATTACTGCAAGTTTTTCCTTTGTGAAACACTGAAAGAAGGTTACGGAAGCCCCTTAAAAAAGAACTAAAAACATATGTTAAATTGTCACATAACAATATGGAAACAATCAAAATTCTTACAATTTTCATGAAATCTTGTAGACACAGTTCATTATGACAGTTTGCCTAACATTTTTCTGACCTTAATTTTTTTTTTCTCAAGAAATGTTAGGTAACAGCCTTGGTTGCTTCGCAACCAAGAAGAAGAACTGTTACCACCTGAAGAAATCTTTTACACACCTCCCAGAGTATTTTTGAAAACAAAAATATTGATTTGAAATTTTATTTATCTATTTTCAAATTTTCGAATAGTTTATTTATTTAAAAAAATACTCAACTTTTTCAAATAACCCAAAAAAAATAAATAAACGAGAAATTTGTGTTAGTTCTAGAAAATGGGTCAAAAATAAAGATGCTTTACCACCAGAATAACAATTGGTACCTCTACTTGTTTCTTGGAATTACTCAGAATAAATCTCACTTAACCAACGCCAATTTCTGAGATTTGAGATCTCTTGGAACCGTTCTCACTCGGCAAGAAATAAGTTCTATGCTTTCAAAGTTGAACAATTATACACCTAGGATTCTAGAAAAGGATTAGTTAATAACTACTCTGATACTTTCAAGAGTGTGTAAATAAAAGTTTAAACTCTTATAATATCATGTTTTCAACAACAGGTAGTTTGATTTTAATTTACCAAACCTTCACGGAACGAATTATATATATTGAATGCATATTAATGTTATGATTTATGGAATATATATTTTCAATTCCACTTTAAAGTAATTGGCCAGTACCATAAAAGCTCAACCTATCACACACAGTGCTATAGAACTCATCCTTGTTAGCTCAGTTGGTAGAGCGTTCGGCTTTTAAACAAGAATTGCTTAATAATTAAGTGATTAGTTTAAACCAAGGATACCGAAATGTCAGGGGTTCGACCCCCCTATGAGGAGTTCTATTCTTCTTTTTTGTCCCTGCAATACCTTACTGCTATAGTTGATTTATAATCAAAAAGGGTGTTTAATTTGATTTTTATATGGTAGTGCGTCCTTACTAGAAAATGCGACACTGAAATTTAAAGACGCGTCCGGTCAGTTAGTGTTAAAATATTTTGTCAGAGAGAGACTAAAACATTTATCCAAGGAACTTCTATGTCCCTTTCAAAAAAGTTTTCTTTTGGTGCTCATTCCCTAAATATATAACAAATGAGGTGTTTTTTCACCATATACTAATTTCCATGGACTAACAGGACTCCTTTTCTGTACTTAAACACGAAAGAGCAAGGTTTTATTTCCGTCCTGCACGTGTTTACAAACAGACCAGCAGACGCACTTGGTCTCGGTTGTGAGAGATGTCTAATTCTTACTAAGAGCGGTACCAATTACGTAGTTGATAAGTGCCCTCTTCGCCAATAAGGGGAGTCCCTCCATTTCTCGGTCAGCGCCATGTTCGCTTTGTTCTTACATAAAAATTAATAAGAGCGAAACTTCGCCCAACACACTCTGAATTCATTTGTCAATTTAACGGCGCCCCACATTATATAAAGGCGCTCAAAGGGGTATATCCAACAAGACAAGTTTCTCTCCCTCTAGTACATATTATTTACTCGTAACCCAATCAACCAACAACATATACTTACACATTCAGAAATGCCAAAGGTCGCCATTATTATCTACACACTATACGGACACACTTCCCAATTAGCTGAAGCTGAAAAGAGAGGTGTCGAAGCAGCCGGTGGGTCCGCTGACATTTACCAAGTCGCTGAAACTTTGACTCCAGATGTTTTCAAGGCTCTAGGTGGTGCTCCAAAGCCAGACTACCCAATTGCCACTGCTGAAACATTGACCGAGTACGACACCTTCTTATTCGGTATTCCAACCAGATTCGGTAACTTCCCTGCTCAATGGAAGGCTTTCTGGGATAGAACTGGTGGTCTATGGGCCAAGGGTTCCCTACACGGTAAGGTTGCAGGTTGCTTCGTCTCTACCGGTACCGGTGGTGGTAACGAAGCCACTATTATGAACTCCTTGTCCACTTTGGCTCATCACGGTATCATCTACGTCCCATTGGGTTACAAGAATGTTTTCCCAGAATTGACCAACTTAGAAGAAGTCCACGGTGGTTCTCCATGGGGGGCTGGTACCATTGCTGGTGCCGATGGGTCTAGATCTCCAAGTGAATTGGAATTGAAGGTACATGAAATTCAAGGTAAGACCTTTTACGAGACTGTTCAAAAATTTTAATCTAAAATATTAATTTTTTTGTAACTATATTTTATTATTATTATTAATGCAGGGTTTTTTTGAGAAGATTAGTTTATAACAATAATTAACACAATACATAAATTATATCGTATCAAATTTAGGTTTAACTTTAATCGAATTGATTCTTTATTTTCTTATCGCAGTGTGCCTTAAAATTGAGAAAGAAAAAAAGGGGATAACCGATTGGATTACGTAACCGCTTTACGAAATGAAAATGAAAATGAAAAAGTTGAGATCTGCCAAGTAATTTTATATTATATACAGCAAGGGATGTCATGTCAATGACAATGTAGAGAGAATGAATAAACTACTATACCAATACCAAACGGGGAAGAAACCCTTTGAATTATTCTTTTCAGAAGTGGAAAGAAACGAATTCGAGAATCTTTTTGACGATATTAATTTCATCTCTCATTCAAGTAGATTAAGAAAATATCATTTGAACGTTACCGACAAAAATAAAAATGACATTAGAACCAATTGTCTTGATTTCGACTCAGAGGGAAAATTCCTATTATCCGGTAATAATGACGGGTCCATTCTCTTGTTTGCCCTAGATGATAAATTGAAAAATGGCCAATTATTCAATAAGAAGATTCAATATTGTAAACGTCCTCACAGTGATGATAGGAAACAAATGGAAAAATTGATACCGCAAAAGAGAAATAGAGAGGACACAATACGGCAAGTTCATAGTTTTGAAACTAATAGGAATAAATTTAGAATGTATAGACAATCTAGTTCTTTAAGTTCTGAAGATGAAATTAATAATTCGAAAATGGATGACTTGGAGGCAGCACAGGGGGAATCTCACCATGGTGGGATAACAACAATGAAATGGTATGGTGAAGATAATGGAATGTTCTTTACTGGGTCCAACGACAAGATAATTAAAATATGGGATACCAACCAGTTTAAATCTGTTCAGGATCTGGAATTCGAATACATGATTAACCAAATCGATAATGTGGAAAATAATTTCATGAATGAAATTATTGCAGTGGCCAGTGATGATTATTATCCACGTCTGATTGATTTGAAAAATATGAATTTAGGAATCACCATTTTTGGTAAGAAAACAGTCACTTCTCATTTGAAAGAAAATTCAGAATTAAAATCTGAAATTTTGACTTGTAAGATTAATCCCCAGAGGGGGAATGTGATATGTTCAGGTGATGCCGATGGAAGTATTAAATTATGGGATTTGAGAATGACCAACAGGTTGCTCATTGAATTAAGACGCTTTTCTAAAGCTTCCAATGGATATGGGAATGGAACAAGAGCACATCTACAATCATGCACCGATCTGTGCTGGTCAAACACGGGAGATGAGTTGTGTTCAGTGGGAACGGATGGGAAATGCTATATTTGGAGACCGTTTCTTAGTGACAAGGAACTAATTAGCAACCCACAGACCTTAGGTGACATGGATTTATCTCGTACCAAGTTCAAGAAGAGGACATCACAAAGGCTGATCTGGTTTAATGACTACATTATTTGTAATACAGATAATAGCGAGGTGCATATATACGAGACCAACACCGGGAAGCTTTGGAACAAGATAGAGCAAAACACACACGAAGAAAGTAATCTTCTGGTTTCTCCGGGGAAGAGGCATCACATTCCTGGGACTTCAACCCAATTTAAAGGTATGGCAATGCAAAAGGACTTAAGTAACGGTCGTGGTTTAAGAGTATTACTTGGCTCCAACGGAGATATATTAGAGTATACTTAGTGACATTGACCGGGCAACCAGCAAAAACCCCACGGGGAATGAATGCACAGTAAGCACTTAATAGGAGTCTTTCTCATCACCGATCTGAAAGGGAACCAAAATAACCACCCAGTCACTATCTATTATGTATGTTATTTCCCTGACATGACAGTGTTGTATATCTTGTATCTATACTATCGTTATATATTGCGTTCACAATCTGATTAGAATTGACAATTGTCGCTTGACTTCTTCTACCCGAGTATCAGCCAGGTAAAATTAGAACCAACTGGGTTTTCTCTGTAAAAGTAACCATATAGATATATATCCACTAACATCCCATCCTCAGTCCTCTCATTCTGGTAAAAAATACATACCACGAAGGACGGACAAGAATTTACAGACGATATCATTAAGAGAAATTACTGTTTAAGGATACCCCGATATTACGTTAAAAGCATTTGAAACGTAAGAAAGACAACCGGATCGCTTTTCAAAAAAGGGAAAACCATAGATAATCCATTGGACTCTTCTGAAGTTACAAGATCCCATCTATAACCAGCTGCATCCTTTATTCTCTTAGTGATATAGTGCCTACACTTACGATACGAACCAAAATCTAACTCTCCCTGATTTTTTCCTAATTTGAAAAAAAATAAAAATCGAACTCAAATAACGAACAAACATAAAGAGAATCCAAAAGTTCCATCGCAATCTACACCAAAGAACCAATAATTCATAAAGCTCATCTATCGTCCTTCTTCATATATTAGGTCCATAAGAAGATGTCAAGGAATTTAGCTGACTATTTTGCCAAGAATACCAAAACGGATCAAGTTAATGCCAATTCAAATGATAATGACGATGAAGATATGGGCCCCTCTGTCTCTATGGCTGTAGAGGCTGAAAACGATGAAGATTTCAAACGATCAACCTTCAGTTTGAAAAGAACAAGATCTATGGGTGTATTAGACGGTTACGCTGATCCCTCCAAGAAATTGTTAGCGGGAGATGATGACGCTGATGAGGAGGAAGAAGATTATGATGGATCACGTCAATATAATAGTCACTCCACTTCAGTATCACCGCCTTCGGCAGATAATGATAATTTCCTGCTGCCACAGGATGATAATGATGTAGTGAGAGAACCTGAAAGACACGTGGATTATTTATCTCATGAATGGAAAGAGTCAGAGATTCAAAACTCTTGGAAGTATATCATATTGAAGAAGAAGAAAAGAGATGTCGATTTAATTAATGCTGCACGTCTAGAGAACGCATCATGGAGAACTTGGGCAAAGGCAAGAAACCATTTGAAAACCGTATCCCCTGAAATCGTTAATTGGTCTAAGGATTCCGATGTTACTTGGCTTTATGGTCCAATAGTTAATAATGATAACGATAGCATTACAAGTGGGAACGATAAGAATGCTGATATGGTTAGAGGCTATGGTTCAGACGATGAAAACTCCATGAGAATGACACCCAAAGTACATCATCATAAGAATAAGATAGCTCCACCCAAACCAATTTTGAAAAAGAGAACTGTAACAGAAATTATAGAGGAAAATGCACAATGGAAATTAAATGAAGCAAGGAAACATATAAACGAAATTAAACATGCTGCTGTCGTAATGGACCCTAGTTCAGGGAAAGACCTACATGATGATTATGATGCTCTCGCAGCAAGAGTTAACGCTCAATATTATTCTTCAAGACCAAACACGACGGGATCGTATTCTGAGAATTCGAGCTTTGTGCCCAATCAAACTGTTGCAACATCATATTCTTCTTCAAATGATATCATAAACTCTAAACAACCTAATATGAAAACACTTACTCCAGATCAGGATCTTATAAATCAGGATACAAATGCATCTGCCATTAATAATGGAATCCCCCCTGAATTACATGTAAGCACAACTGAACAAAAACCTTCAAAACGATATCCTGACTCACTTGCCAGTTCTTCTGATCAAGATGATACTTCAACACACCTCTCATCCATCTTGGCATCTCCCGCTAAATTAAGCTTAAAAACATCCAAGACAACAAGGGATAGGCATATTCATTTTAATGACCGCGTGGAACAATGTATGGCAATACGATATCAAGCACCTAGTTCCGACTCGGACGCTGATAATTCTGATAAAGATATAAATGAAAGTAAAAATGAAAACTCAGTGGATGGGAACGATAGTAACCTTACATTAGAAAAGATCAACACAAATAATTCGCTAAGGCAGGCCCCATCAATATTTAGTAACGATGGTGATGAAGAGGATGATAGTGATGATATAACGAGTTCCGATGAAGAGAATGATGCCGATTATGGCGGCCTTTTTATAAACGCTAGATTTTCAAGAAGATCAGATACAGGTATTCATTCTCCGGTGACCGACAATTCCTCCATTGGCTCTTCAGTTCATTCAAGATCAACAATAAGACCAATTATCAAATTATTACCAGCCACTACTTTAAATTATGGTTCAGATGAAGAGTCAGAAGATAGTGAATTTAGTGGCTATGGTAATGCTGTTTCACATAATGTCAACACATCAAGAGGTTATGATTATATTTATGATTATAATTCTGTGTATACCGGCGATACATCAAGCTTCTTGCCCGTGGACCATTGTGACATCGTTGATGTACCTGAAGATATTGATTTGAATACACCCATGGAAGAAGATGATAAATCTACTTATGAATTTAACCATGCTGTAAATAAGGCTAAGATCGCACCGTCACTACCATCTCCTAAAATAAAACAAACCGAAAGGGCTAACGATAAGGGATTTATATTTGGAGATGATGATGACGACGCAATATACTCTTCATCTTCGGATAGCGAGGGAGAGTTTATAGAAAATTCCAATTACAAACTTAGTGATGACGATGACGACGACGACGACGACAATGATATAGAGGAAGAAACAATCCCAGATGATCTTTCATTAAAGCGAACAATATCTTTCGGAAAAAGTAGCCGAGCTGATTCCTTAAAGGATCTAACAGAGTCTCTGTCGTCAACCTCTTTGGGTCCAACAACCAGCTTCATTACGGGAAAACCATTAAGTCAACAAACACCTGGGAAAGATCTTCAGCAGACAAAAAGCCCATTGATACGGACAAGAAAGCAAGAAGGAAGGCCTTCAATGAAACGTAACCCATCATCAACAAGTTTTATTTTTGATTCAGATAGTGATGTGGAAGATGAAGATGAATCTAATACAGATTCCGAAGTGGACGAATATCAAGAGAACTCAAGCGACAATAGCAAAGTTATATCAGAAACTGCCCCCAAATCTACCCAGGTTAATGAGCTACCCAAAACATTTAGAATACCAAGCAACTCTATCCCATCACCTGCTGAAGTAGGCCCCAGTGATGTTGCAATTAAGGGATATTTTGCTCCAAGGAGCAATTCGGTAAAAACTGTTTTCACAAATACAAGCCAAATCCATACCCCCCAAGTTCAAGAACCTAAACAGGTTCCAGTTGAGGGAGAAATTTATTCTACTGTGAATAAACATGACGAATCTAATGATGATGAACAACACCACTCAAGCAGCGAGAGTTTACATAACGTGGTACGAAATGCTAAAGGCATTGCAAATAAATATTTACACTCTTGGAAAAAGAGCGAGGATGGTATACAACGACATGTTGATTCAAACTAGGAAAACAGACAAGAATTTATCTAAAACAAAATATAAAAAAGTTATGTGGATAAGCAGTTTTGTATCTATTATTTCTATGCATTTTTTTATTACACACTCATTGATTATAGTTTATTTATTTATTAATAATGATATTATATCGTATAAGTACCGGTCTGATGATATCTTTTGCACTTTTTAGAATGTAAGAGAACAGAGTAGTGATAGCAGTCGTCAATATATTTTAATGATATTTTGTTTTGAACCATGCGCGCTATGGAACTGCCTCGTAGAATATGAATGGGTATTTCATAATACGTAATGAATGTTAAGGGAACTTAAACATCCTTGAAAAAGACCCATACGGGAAGAATATTTATTGCAAGTTAATAGTCCCTACCGTACTATTGTATATTGACACCAATTGGAACGAAGAAGGAATCTTTGAGTGCCAAATTCAAAAATGTCAAACGAAGAAAAACGTCAAAATAGCCAACATAGTCTATCGAAGGGGCCAACAAATATGGAACCTCCCAAGATAGTGTTACCTAACAATCCTATAAAATCCACACAGATACTAGATGATGATTCGGGGTCACTCAATGATGACCTGTTGAGCGTCCATGAAAGTGCAACCGCGTTGAGACGACCCAGTATGGATTCTATGTCCATTAGGAAAAGTTTTGAATCTTCAAGGGTTGGTAGAAACAATTATATCTCCTCATTTAGTTTTGATAGAGGTGGACATAGTGGATCTATGGATTATTCACCTTTGGGGAACAATGCGATCTTTGAAGTTGTTATGAATACAAGAAGGAAGAACTGGTTGAGTTATCCCACTACTCTAGATATACCCCCAGTCACCTTAAGTAAAAATGAAATAGATACCAATTGGAAGAAAGATATTGGGAACTACGTTGAAAATATTAAGAACGAGTACGAAATATTTCAAAATGCTAATAATCTGAGAAATATGAATCGTCTGGAACAATTAAAGAGGATGAAAAGTTATAGTCACACTGGCGATTCTACGACATCCGTTGATGTTCCAGAAAATTCTGATAGTGATGAGAGTTATAGAAATGACAACGATATAAAAGAAATAAATCAAGTGCCGGACTTCTTTTTTGAGAAGCAGTTTCAACTGGATAATCAGCGAACTTTTCATCGTGTTTTAGGGGACATTGATCTTAGATTAACCTCATTAACGACTGATGACCAAAAGAAGAGGGATGAAGCCAATTTGGAACTAAGAGATAAATTGAGTGACTATTTAGATGCCGTCGAGAATCTACTTGTTACAGAAATTTCAAAATCTTCTCACAAATTCTTCCATGCGTTAAGCGAAGTGGATGAAATACAAGAAAGAGCAAGTCATACGGTTTCTGAACTAGATGAATTAGTGAAACTTTTAGAATTCACAGACAAGGAAAAAATACAGAAGAAACTTGATAATATCCAGCTACTTTTCAAAAGGAAAAATATTGAGAAACTAGAGCAAGGTTTATTACAAGTGAAGCTTATTTTGAATAAGACAACTGAATGTAGGAAAGTGTACGAGGATGAAAAATTTAATGAATGTTTAAACATGATAAAATCAATTGATTATCTAATCAAGGGTGATGATTCAATGGACTCAACAGTTCAGGAATGGACAAGTAATTGGCCATATAAACTTGTCCATCTTAAAACATTACCGGCGTTATCTGAGACTCGAGAATTTTTAACGAACATGAAAATTGAAATCGGGGGCAAATATTCTATACAACTAGCAGATGATTTACTCAGTGACTTGAGAGATTTCTGCAAAAACAAGAATACACAGCAGACCATAGTAAGGTTACAGTGTGGAACATCAGACAAAAGTTCTTTAAAATTCGAAGAGAAATTTCAAAATTCAATAAAGACCCTAATACATGAACTAAATCGATGTGAAGAGTTGGCTAGTTCTTTTAAACTGTATCAAGATAAATTTATTGTAGAACTCAAATCTATTATTAAAAACTATTTGCCACATGAACCGCATCATCTACCCGCTACAGAATCATCTCAAGATTTGGTACAAAACCAAAAACCATCAAGTAGTGGATCTAAACTATCAAGGTTAATTAAGGAACAAACCCCTATGGAATTTCAAGATATGATCATGAATATATTTACACAGACTAGTGAAGCGTTGAGGAGACTTTATGGCCATCAAAAACTTTTACTGGATATATCGTTAAGTGAAATTGCATCAATTGATAGTTCTTCTGAAAATCAGCATAATATGATCACACAACTAGATATCCGTGGTGGTATTAATGAAGCAATTAGAATTATCCAATTAAGAATGGGTAAGATCATCGCTGTTAGAAGAGAAATGACGTCTACTCTAAGAGCAGATCATTTTTTGAAACTCTATTCCATTTGTGTGTTATTTATTCAGGAATGTGAAACATTAAGTGGGGAATTTTTAACCAAATATTTAAGTGATGTATTAGCTGCACAACTAAAGAATTATATTTCAGGAGGTGAATCAAGGAACATAAGAACGATACAAAAGAAAATTGAAATTGAAAAATGGACACCATTTATAGTCGAATCATCAGTGCAGAGAGATGTTAATGATATTGTATCAAGCATAGATTTAGATCCAATAAATTGGACAGCCGTGCTAGATTTAACCCAGGAAACTGAGACTGATTTTGAAGAAAATGGAGTCGCAACGGATGGGAACCCACCAGGTCACAGGAAATCAGTAGTGGTTGGTGATAAAACATTTGTTGCTAGTGCCTCTCTAATAACTACAATTGAAATAATAAAGGAGCTGCTAGTTCTGTCTGTCAATATCCCACCCATGTATCTACCCAGCTGTGAAAGATCATGTTTCAGTGCCATGAAATACTTCAACACTGCCACTATGGCCTCTGTCATGGATGGTGGTCGGCCACTGTCCAAATCAGGTAAGAATCTTTCCATAATGGGGGAATCATTGGATTGTATGGCCGAATTTGTCGGTATAGCCCAAAGATTTTTCCAAAGACTTTCAGATTCATATAAGGACTTTATTCCTTACGAACCCAGCAACTACGCTCAATTATTATCATTATATCAGAGTTCATCGGACAGATTATACCAAGCACATGCTCCACCACCACCTGTATAAATTAGATTTATTTTGTAACCATATAGACTAATTTCCTTCTATTAAATTACATTAAAATAATTGCTGACGCTGACGCGCGACAGACATAACACTCAAAAGAAAGGAAAAACTTATCACCCTGACGAAGATAAAAGTGAGAAAGATCAACAACTAGCAAAACATCAACAAGGTCTCACCTAATAAACAAATAACCCTTATAAGCTTTAATTACCCTGATTCAGGTCATCACTAAGGTAAAGCATATTATTGTCTCAGTCGTTAATATATTGATATTTCAAGTTGACTTTAAGGGTGTTTTGTTATTTGACTGATTGAGTGGAATAAATATGAGTAAACATAGTAGGCATTCTGATGAATCCGTAGAAGAAGCTGTCTTCAAGTATATTGGGAGTGATGATGTTGACAAAAATAAGAAGAAGAAGAAGAAATCAAAGACTAAGAAACATTCAGAAGGTGGGGAATCAATGAATTGGTTTATGGAACATAACGAGATAGATGGGTCACAACAGTTCCAAGAATCAGAGAGTCGTGAACCTGATTCAGTAGCTATGGCGGCTGTTGCTGCAGCTTATGCAAATTCTGACATCAAGACAGAAAAGAGATCTCATGATGAGAGTGTTGCTGAGGGATCCCGAGAAGAACAGCATATTAAAAAGAAACATAAATCAAAGGACAAGAGGTCTAAGAAAAAGAAATCTAAGGATAAAAGTAAGAAGGAAAAATTGCAATTGGCAGTAGATCCTGAATTGGCTACACTGGATAACTCACATATTCATGATGATGGAAATATGGATTCAGATTCTCATATTCAAAATACTGACTTCCAGCAATATTTAAACACGGATGGTGAACTGGTGAAACATACTGAAAAATCTGAAGCGGAAGAAGATGAGGAAGAAGAAGATGATGAAGAAGAAGAGTCTTCTGATAATGAATCAAACAAAGAAGAGGATGAAGGAATAGAATCTCCTGCAGTAACTCAGGTAGAACAGAACAAACAATATTCTGAATTGCAAAGAACTGATAATGATGCATCAGCTATCACAGATCAATCTTCTGCTGAGAATAAACTAGATTCCAGGGCTATGGAGGCACGTAATAACGAATTAATTGCCTCGGCAGCTACAAAGGCATCAAAGAGTGTTCCATCTAATATAACAGGAGGGAAAGTCTTTGATGAGAATGAAGAAGCTGCTTTAGACCAGTTCATTGAACAATATAGACAAATTAAAAACTTCACATTACAGCAAACCAAAGAGAGAATATGGGCGACAGGTCGTAAGAGAGATGATTTTTGGGTGAATATCTGTAAAATACTGCCTTACAGGTCAAGATCTTCCATTTACAAGCATGTTCGTAGAAGGTACCACATATTCGAACAAAGAGGTAAATGGACTCCTGAAGAGGATGAAGCTTTGGCAAAATTATGTATTCAAAAGGAAGGTCAATGGGCTGATGTAGGTAGAGCATTGGGAAGAATGCCTGAAGATTGTAGAGATCGTTGGAGAAACTATATTAAATGTGGTTCCAATAGAACTGCTAACAGGTGGTCTGCAGAAGAAGAAATCCAATTGAAAAAAGTCATTGCAGAGATGTTAGAGGAGGCTCAGGAATTTCAAGTAAAACGTGAAAGAGGTGAGATTGATTCGGATACTGCTGATATACCATTGAAAGGAAGAGGTGCTCAAGGCAGGAAATTACCAAATAAACCTAGCTTTAGAGATATCATTAACTGGACTGTTGTTAGTGAACGTATGGGGGGTACAAGATCTCGTATACAATGCCGTTATAAATGGACAAAACTAGTGAGGAAACAGGCACAAACAAATATTCAGAATATGTCTGTGGAAGACAAAAGGTGGATTCTTGAAAAATTAAGAGACCTTGGGTTCACAGAGGACTCTCAGGTGGATTGGGATGAGTTAGCTACCATAAAACCTGATTCGAAATGGAATGGGTTGGAATTGAAATTGTGTTATGAGAAAATGAGAAGTCTTATTAAACAACACAAAGAGAAAAAAGTAAACGAAATAGCGACTGAACTAATAAAGATATTGGACAACTCATTATTCTAGATGAGGAACTTACTGTAATTTAAAACATTTGATATCCAAAAAAATTTGTATTATATATTTTTTATTTCAACCTTACTGACCTAACAGAACTCATAATATTACACAGTTTGAATAACGTTAGACTACATAGTAAATTTTCATTTGAAGATGATTTTTCCATGTAACTAAATATATTGTTTGCCAAGTGAACGCTGTAAGTAATCAGGTTCTCTCAATAAGAAATGTAAAAGATATTGGGTGACGATTTAAAATTCAATAGATTATACAAATAAGTTATAAAAACATATATAAGAAATGAGATTATCGATTTTTTAAATGTTATAATTCACTTCTTCTATATATATATTACGTGGTTAAATGCAATTAGAATTTAGCGAATTGCTTGTTGGCCTTACCAGCAGCTGGGGAGACCTTAACGACGTTAAATCTAACAGTCTTGGAGATTGGTCTACATTGACCAGCGGTAACAATGTCACCAACTTGGACACGGAAAGCTGGGGAAACGTGGACTGGAACGTTCTTATGTCTCTTTTCGTATCTGTTGTACTTTGGAACGTAATGTAAGTAATCTCTTCTGATGACGATGGTACGGTGCATCTTGGTAGAGACAACGGTACCAGTCAAGATCTTACCACGGATGGAAACCAAACCAGTGAATGGACACTTCTTATCAATGTAAGAACCTTCAATAGCGGTCTTTGGGGTCTTGAAACCTAAACCGGCATTCTTATACCATCTCTTGGTTCTTCTGGAAGTCTTGACCTTTGGGTTGGTGAAAATGTGAGGTTGCTAAATAAATTAAAGATTGAAATTATTTGTTAGTACGGCTTATTCTTAATGTTGAGTAAATTCCCATATACTTTTATTGAATGAATTAATGGATATAATACAGATACGCTCTCAAAGTGGCATAGTGTGTACTTTCTTTATCTATTGAAGGTTTTTCTTGAACCCTCTATTATTTTTTCATTATCAGCATATAACTTCCAAACTAATGGTTGTAAAGTCTTGAATACACTTCCGTACATCGTAATATCTGGTAAGTTATTATACTGCATTTAGAATCATCATCTTGGGTAGAATACAATCAATTTGGGTTCATATCTCATTAAAGTAGTGTTTTGGGAGGTTGTTTAATTTGTGCATACCTTTTGGAAAGCTCTTTCAGATTGAACAGTCAATTCAGTAGACATCTTTACAGTTTCTTGGTTTCCTTTCTTTGATAATCACAAGCAGTAATTACAATAAAGCCTTTATCCAATATTACCATATTGATGGCCCTTACCAGATTTGTTAGAAAAGTTGCAAGTGGACTACTACACAGCATCGTTAGGCAGAGATTCCAGCCTATTCTCAGTTTGCTCCCGCCTAGGAAGTGTTCACTTGCCCGAACAAGAGGAGAATAATGGAAGGGGAAACGGAACGGTTTCCGCCCAGAGAAACAAAAATTTCCGCGTAACTTCCAATCCAAAAGCTTTTGACATTAGACAAAAACAACAAATGTCTGGGTTTAACATGGTGTAAGAATGAAACAGTCACAAGTTTTTGTGTTTTACGTAACGTTACTCTAATTGAAAATAACGAACGGCATCGATATTTACTACATATTATTTTAACGTATTTTAACAGACAAAACGAAACCAATTAGGTTAACTTCTATTTATGGTTCATACACTATCATTAATTCTTCTTCTTGTTGGAAGTAGAGTTCTTTGGTAATTCCTTGACGAATGGTAAGAATTCAGGTTCACCAGGGATATATCTTCTAAGCACTTCTGGGACAACCAAACCATCTTCAGTTTGGTAATTTTCTAGGATACAACACAAAGCTCTTTCTGTGGCAGATAGAGTGGAGTTCAAACAGTGAACGTATTTCTTTTCTCTGTCACCCATCTTCTTGATACCACATCTAATTTCCAAGTTTCTTGATTGGTAATCGGTACAGTTAGAACATGAGACTAATTCTTTATATTCTTTTTGGTATGGGAACCAAGCTTCCAAATCGTACTTCTTGGCAGCAGCATTGTTTAATTCACCAGACACGATACCAACGACACGGTATGGAAGCTTCAAAGATTGATAGAACTCTTCAGAGTGATCAATCATCTTATCAAATTCTTCCCATGAATTTTCTGGTTCGGTCAAAACAAATTGTTCTATCTTTTCAAAAGCATGCACTCTGAAAATACCCCAAGCATCTTTACCGTGAGAACCAGCTTCTCTACGGAAACAAGAAGAATAACCAACATATCTAATTGGTAATTGTTCTTGTGGCTTTTCGAACCATTCTCCACTATGGTATGCAGAAATTGGTTGTTCTGAGGTAGCAATTAAATATTTTTCATCATCACCATCAATGACCTTGTATAATTCTTCATCAAATTGGGACAATTGGGCAGTCTTAGCCATAACTTCCTTGTTCATCATAACTGGAGCTTGTAATGGGATGTAACCCTTTTGGGCCAAGAAATTCAAACCGTAATTGATTAAAGCTTGGTTCAAGAAGACACCGTAGTTTCTTAGGAAGAAACCTCTGTGACCGGAGATCTTAACACCACGTTCTGGATCGTACCCATCCAATCTCAAAAGAATTTCATGATGAGATAATTTAGCTGGCTTACCAGTAACGGAAGCAACAGGTCCGACTTCTTCCAAGTCTTCTGGCTTCCAAGTACGGACCAATTCATTGTTGTCTTCATCGTTGGAAATAACAACAGAAGGGTGAACAATGTTACCAACTTGCATAATCTTTTCCTTCAAATCCTTATCATCTGCTTGTTCTTGTTCAGTCAATTTAGCCTTTTGAGCGGTAATTTCATCCTTCTCAGCTAATAATTCCTTTGGATCTTCCTTATTCTTGAATTTCAAACCAATATCCTTTTGTAGCTTGTTTAATTTCTTATTTAACTCATCTAGTTCGAATCTGGTCTTGACCCAGTCCTTGTAGTCAGCAATGATATCGTCAACAAGTTCAACGCTGGCATATCTGGCCTTTTGGGATTGTCTAATTAATTCTGGGTTACCACCCTTTTCTTCAATGAATTGGTTAATATCTAACATTTCGGCGCAATGATTAGTTAGAACGATTGATCTCGAATCCTACTATGTGTTCTCTTATTTCAACGTGTCAACTATCCTCAGGTTTTCAAATTTGGATATAGTCACTTCGAAGAATTCCTGAAAATTTTTCTTTCCGCCCAAATGTAAAGCAAAGGAGGCCGCCCCAAATTTTAGAGGCAAAACCAGCTTATTTTGGAACCCAAATGGCAAATAGGTTGTAGGTAGTGAGATCGCGCACACGTTCGAAACGTTGGGAACGCTTAATACTCTTTTAACTATTAGGATATACAGTCTTGTAGAGTAACAGGAATGATAACCACAACTGAAGTTAGTACAACTAATTAGTACCTTTAAAAATGGAAAGCAATGCAACCACCAATACAATTGGAAACTTGACTTTAATCGTCAGAGAAAAGAACATCTATCATACGATCGTGAAAGATAAGGAGTCCCAATATAGTTCAAGTTCAAATCCCGAGTGTGCTACAGATGTTACATTTCCAACCAATATTAAATATATATTCGAGGATGATGAGGAGCATGAAAAGGTAATAGGATTGGACACTACTAGTTTGGGCTCAAGTAAAGATACTATTGAAAACGTAATAGTTGTTCAACTTGACGAGAATGGAGCATTTGAGGACGTTGATTTGATCAGCGAAAATTATATCCTATTAGATGTGATAAAAAGTGAAGATACCGTGGATGAAAATAAAAATATTAGCAGGAATCATGATATCGAGCTCCAAGTACTGTCCAAATTCAGAGATTTGTCGCCAATTGCTAATGATCTACCCTTAGATGATATGATAAGTTTATATAGGATTCAGAATGAACAGATAGAAACAATTTGCAATTCTTTATAAATCTAAATGAATGACTATGAATCCAAGAATATATACGAATATTACAAACCTTCACTGGGCTTTTCTAGGTGAGCTCAGAGAGATTGGCTGGCATGGGCTTAATTTTGATACGGTAGAATTTTTGAATGTCTCTAAAAGTGCTACCATCACTACTTGTTAAAAAGTTAATGGCAATCCCTTTTCTACCAAATCTACCACTTCTCCCAATTCTATGAATATAATTCTCCATATTTTCTGGCAAATCATAATTAATAACTAATGATACTTGTTGGACATCAATACCACGGGCCCAAACATCTGTGGAAATTAATACACGCGAATGACCCGTTCTGAAATCATTCATAACCTTATCTCTTTCCTCTTGCTTCATATCACCATGCATCGACACTACAGCAAAATTGGATTGTGTTAATTTAGCTGACAACCAATCCACTTTTTTCTTTGTATTACAAAAGATAACACATTGTGTAATTGTTAATGAATCATATATATCACACAAAGTATCAAATTTCCATTCTTCTTTACCCACATCAACATAATACTGTTTAATACCTTCCAAAGAAATTTCATCTTGCTTCACGAGAATCTTGACTGGGTCGCTCATAAATTTCTTAGTGACTTCAATAATGTCTTTACTCATAGTAGCACTTACAACTACCACTTGACAACTCTTGGGTAGTTTTGCAAATATATCATAGATTTGTTGTTTAAAACCAAGAGACTCTCCTAACAGTTCATCAGCTTCATCCAACACTAACATTTGGATGTTCCTTATCGCCAGTAATTGCCTCTTTATCATATCCAACACTCTTCCAGGTGTCCCACTAACGACTTGACACCCACTTTTAGAAACCTTTTTCAAATCATCTTTCATCATTTTCCCACCTGTCATCGCTAGTGACTTTACATTCATATAGTCTCCCAAATTGGAAACAACTTGATTAATTTGCACAGCTAGCTCTCTTGTGGGAGATAAAATCAAAGCTTGCAAATCTTTCTTCTTCAAGTCAATTATTTGAAGCATCCCAATGGCGAATGTGGCAGTCTTACCTGTACCAGATTGCGCCTGAGCAATTATGTCACTCCCTGAGATAATTCTTGTTATGGCTCTAGACTGAATTGATGACGGTGTTTCAAATCCGTATGAGTAGATTCCTCGAAGCAAATCAGGCTTTAATGACATGGATTCAAAAGTTGGTGAGACTTTCAATTTCTTGGATGTTTTAAACTTCAGCTTCTGATCAGTTTCTCTATTAAATGACATTTCGAGAGCCTTGTGTATATTATATGCACTTTAGTGAAGATTTCAATTGCTACTTATAATGTTGCCTTTCTGTCTCTGTTTGTAATGTTAAGTAACCTACTGATTCAAATTTTTCATTTTTCGATGAGCATCGCAAGGTAAGAAAACGATGAAAAAAAACCTGTCAAGAGATTTACGATAAAGGAAAGATGAAGCACCTCCCAACACAATTCTAAGACCTATAAAGCTGTTTTAAGAATGCCACTAAATAATAGGATTGTAGTTTCGATTGGGGGTGGACATGGGGCTGGTGTTACCAATGTTTCTTCTCTATTGAAACAGTCCTTAATCAAACTTTTCCCCTCCCTCATCAAGATAAAAATTGTTAATATGGATGAGTTAGTTATCGACACTACTTGTAGAAAATATAGCGAACAGGATTATAATTTTGCTGAGATATATGAAAAGTTGGTAGAACCAATTTCGCTGGAGGATAATTCTAATACAATTGAAATTGTTATTCTCTGTGGTAGTTATGCCCTTTTTAATGATAAGATCAACGAAATCTCCAAATTAAAAATATTCTTAGATACTGATGGCGATGACAGATTAATAAACTTGATTCATCTTAAGAATGCCGCTGACGATAAAGAGAGCTTGGCATTATTATTGCAAGAATATCTTGAAAACATGAGACCAGAGATGGAAAAGAATATTAGTCCAACGAAAAAGTTAGCAGATTTGATAATACCGCATATGAAAGGAAGTAATGCGAATACTGATAATGATAATATTGGGTTAGAAATTATAGTTGATGGAGTAGTCAAGATTATCGAGCATATAAACGATAAGAATGGTAATTCTTCAATGAAAAGAATATCATCATCTCCATTATGGGATTTCCAAACAGAATTACTGAATGTTGAGAAGGATAGATATTATGATTTAAGTTGATTTTGATCTGAAAGGGTAGTTAATAACTTGGATAGGACTCGAGCTGAAGTTTCACACCCTGCATACTTTAAATTATTCCCTCTTTGATTGCATGTCCTGATAGTTATGTATCTGATATATACTTCGCCTTCATTGATGCCTATTAAATAATGAAAGACTCTCTTATCTGTTTTCTTTCCCTTTGTCTATAGAAGAAGTCAATTGCAGAATCCGCAAGTCCGCACTTCATTTGACTTCTTTTCTTTGCTCAGATAAGGAAATGGTAAAATGTATAACAAAAGGAACCTATCCAAACATTGTATTTATAAAGAAGTGAATATTTATTCTTAGATATCCCCGATTAAAAACTATCGAGAGCCAGAGGGGTAATGCTAAGAACAATCTCACGTCAACAGTCACGTCTTTTAACGAGGTCGGCATCCTCCTCCGCCTCGAGTTCACCTTTAAAGAAAACACCTTTATATGACCTTCATGTTCAACTTGGAGCTACCATGGTTCCCTTTGCTGGTTATTCAATGCCTTTGATATATAAGGATCAAACGCATATCGAGTCTCATAATTGGACGAGAAACAATGCGGGGTTATTCGATGTGTCTCATATGTTGCAGAGTAAATTGGTTGGTCCTGGTTCAGTATCATTTTTAAATAGGATTACTCCTACTGATTTTGGGGCATTGCCTAGAGGATATTCTCACTTGTCAGTCTTCTTGAATCATGAAGGTGGGATTATAGATGATACAATCATAAGTAAGAACTGTAATGATGATGATTTTACTATGGTAACTAATGCAGGCAGAGTGAAGGAAGATTCTACCTTCTTGAAAAGTGAGCTAAAACTTTGCCACTTTGATTGTAATTGGGAAAGTGTTAACGATAGAGCACTGCTGGCATTACAAGGTCCTAAGTCTAAAGATATCTTGGAACCATTGTTAATGGAGGGTCAAACATTGACCAATTTTTTCTTTGGAGAAAGAAAGCTATTTCAATTATATAATGGAGTTACAATTGACATCAGCAGAAGTGGATATACAGGAGAAGATGGGTTTGAAATGAGTGTTCCAGAGAAAAATGCTTCTGAATTTGCATCTCTCTTATTAGATAACTCAACAGTGAAACCGATCGGATTGGCAGCAAGAGATAGTCTTAGGTTAGAAGCTGGAATGTGTTTGTATGGGAATGAATTAAATGAAGAGATCACACCAGTGGAGGCAAGATTGAATTGGATTATTTCCAAAACAAGAAGAAATCTTCCTCAAGAGAATGAAAGATTCAATGGATATGAAAAGATCATGACCCAATTGAACGAGAAGAAGTATGAAAAATTGCGCGTTGGGTTTAAATACACAAAGAAAGGCCCAGCAGCCAGAACAGGAAGTCTAATTTTCTCCTCCGACGGTATCACCCAAGTGGGAATAGTTACATCTGGGAGTGCGTCGCCAAGTTTGAATAATATCAATATAGGTCAAGGATATGTTGATACCGGGATGCATAAGAATGGCAGTGAATTGTTCGTTCAAGTGCGTAACAAATTGTTCCCAATTGAAATTGTGAAAATGCCCATTGTGCCAACTAACTACTACAAGAAATAGAATACTTATTTAGTGACCGACAATATAGATGACTACGTAATTTAGCTATTATTCTCCGCAAAATTTCGGAAATGAGAGCGCCGCTGTAACTTTAATTGAAAGCGGAGTTATGTGGCGTCAATAAAGCCATTCTTTATATAGTCTACATTTGTGTGTTTAACAGAAGATGTATCTTGAGGGGGATCAATTCTTCTAACTTTCTGTTTAAGAGATCAAAAGGGCTACAACCTTAAAGGTACACCACCATGTCTCTGTCAGATGTCCTCTCCACATCTTACTCTAAATTTAAACATTTAACTACCACATCACTCTCGATAATCGTCTTTATCCAGGGATGCATTTCCATCCTCATTACTCAATTCTTCATCAAACTATTCTACTATAAAAACAGTGAGAAATTACAACGTGGTTTGAACCAAACCAAGAGATCTTTCATTATCCTCTTATTATCTATATTTTCCAATGTTTCTCCCACATCAATAAGAATAACTACAGATGACGCCACCATGAGAAGAGATTCTTTTCAAATTAACCGTATTGGTGATATTATTGCCCAATTAGATACTAACTCCATTATTTTTAGCAATCATCAACTTTACATTGATTGGGTAATTATTTGGTGGTTAGCTCATCTGGCTAATCTTTCTGGAAACTTTTTTATTTTATTGAAGAAGTCCTTAGAGAAGATCCCATTATTAGGCTACGGAATGAAAAATTATAAGTTTATCTTTATGAATAGAAAATGGGCCCAAGATAAATCGTTATTGGAACAAAGTTTGGGAGCCATCAACACTAATGCCATTGAAAACGGCAAAAATAAGGATTTAACTAATGCCTGGGGGTACAATATATTATTATTTCCAGAAGGAACCAATTTATGTACTAATGGAATAAGAAAGAATAATGCATACTGTAAAAAAATGGGATTGAAACCCATGAAGAACGTACTAATGCCCCATACTACAGGGTTAAGGTTTATGATTCAAAATTTACAACCTAGCTTAACTAAAATTTATGATGTGACCATTGGATATTCTGGTGTTAAGGGTGAACACGAGTTTGCAGAAATCAAGTATTCCCTGAAAAATATTTTCTTGAAGGGCTTGGGTCCTTCCATGATTGATATTCATATTAGATCGTTTAACTTATATGAGATCCCTTATCAAGATGAGGAAGCATTCTCCAAGTGGCTATTTACAGTTTGGGAGGATAAGAATAGGTTATTAGATCAGTACTACATTAATGACACGTTTCAAGGGATGGATGGGAAAACTACGCTATTCTGTCCTGCCATGGATGTTAATCCATATGATTTTGTCACCGTTGTATTCTTACCTGTCGCATTTGGCATGGTTTTGACAGCATCTCTCTGGGCTTACTTCAACAAGAAACTTGCATAGTAATAACTAAACTAAAACAAAGAACTGCTAGCATCCATAAAAGTATAGTTATATTCTCTACATATTCGTAATTCGCATTTAATAGCATATCGCAGTGTATTTATTAATCTGTATTTATTGTCGTTCACCATCGCGGTGCTCACCCGCAAAACAAGGAAAACTTTTTCCCACAAATGCTACTTGTCGATCTGTTAACACCATTGGAGAACGTGCTCTTAACAATCAAACAAACAAAAAGGTACCGCTTTGAGAAACAGAAAAGCAAGGAAGGAGCCAGTGTTGTCGATATATACATCAATCAATATACTAGATCAATCGATCAGACAGCCCCCTTCTTCTTTTTAGCTCTTTTTATTTACCGCTAATCTATACTATCAATAAAAGTTAAAGCGATCAAGTACCTATATATATTCCATCGTTGCACAGGATAGACAGAGGAAACCAATAAATCTTTTGAGTCTCCTCAATTTGCATCATTTTTTTTATCCACATTCATTCAATTATCATTGCCATCCCACCCGATCCACCAAAAGCTCTTACCTAACTTAGATTTAATTACTTATCTAACATTCCATAGAAAGGATAAGCTCAATGTGTTCCAAGAATAATAGTAATAGTAATAGAGCAGAACCACTGCCATCAATGGATGCTGGAGATTCACATATACACAAGCATGGACATCCACATCATAAACATAATCATACGGACAATGATGATGAGGATACTATAATGTCGTTAAAGGATTTAAACATTTCTGATAAGAAGAAATTATCCACCGTCCTTCATGGTAGAAAGGCAAGTACATATTTGAGAATCTTTAGAGACGATGAAAGTTTAACAGAAACAAATGACTCTACAAGACAAAGAACCACCTCCAAGGGAAAGGATAGAGATGCTGAACTCATACCTCCTCATGAAATAGACAGTAATAATCAGCGGCATGATTTATATCGCAGGAGATCTATATCAATTGCTACTCACCCCAGATATAGAGAACAAAAATTACCAATAATGCAAAGATATAACGCCTCGGTTTTCCCATCTTCCACTCCAACTTCACAAATAAACATGGAGAGAAATGGTCAAAATCATCAACAAGCTTACAATACTGGAAGAGAAGCGCACGTACCTTCTGAACCTCAACATCCTCACTCTGTCGATAATAACAATAACAATGATTCATCCGATAAGCATTTGGATTTAGAACATGAACCTTTGAGTTTAAAACCAATATCATCAGCAACTTATTATCCCCATAAATCAAAATCGACATCAAACTCAAAAATAAATTTAGACGATGATGATAGTAACCTTATTGTCAATGATATTGATCAAAGTGATCTAACCATTGGTGTTGAGCCTCTCGAGAAAATATCTTCCAATGCGTCATCAACATTATCATCCTTATTTCAATCTAACAATTCGTCTACTGCAGGGAGTGTGATGAATGGTTCATCCCTCAGTATAACTGATCAGTATGCGTCATCTAGCAAAATATCAATATCAAAGTCACCCATGAATGGCTCTAATGAAACCATATCTAAACAACCGATAGCCAATGAAGAAACTCAAATATCAATGGAAAGTGATGTTGAGAAACAAGATATGACCCCCGTCGCCCCAATAGAGGAAGAAGAGGAGGAAGAGGAAGAAGAAGAGGATCAAGATAAAGAATATCCATTAGCAGTTGAATTGAAACCGTTTACCAATAAAGTAGGCGGCCATACTGCAATCTTTAGATTTTCTAAAAGAGCTGTTTGTAAAACGTTAGTCAATCGAGAAAATCGATGGTATGAAAACATTGAATTGAATCATAAGGAACTGTTACAATTTATGCCGCGCTATATTGGTGTGCTGAATGTAAGACAACATTTCTATTCAAACGGCTCCAATAATGATGATACTGATGCCGAATTAATGAACCATGTCACCAAGGATGAAGCTTGTGCTGTGATAACTAGCGATGGCAAGAAAGATCGAAAGAATTTCTCTATCGAAAATGAATTAGTCGGTGCTCCACTACAGCATATTCATTCTTTCCCTACAGACTCCTCTCCCATTTTGTTTAATCATAAGAGAAAGTCTGAAACGCTGGATTCTGCCATTATGCTACCTGAAGTTGTAATTAATGATAATAAACACATAATTCCAGATTCCTTATGGGGGAAATATTGGCATTCTCCAAGTTCCATACCAAGTGATTCGATGGTGTCTTCTCATTCTTTAGATGATCTGGATGTGAATATAAATGATAATTCTCATTTTCAAAGACGTGATTCCGGTTCGACAATGATTAACACTGAATTGAAAGACTTAATCCTAAGAGAAGTATTTGCACCAATTTGTCCGAAGAAGAATAGGAAGAGTATCGTCAATTCAAGCACGAATGCAAATACTACAAGGAAAAGTTCCACCTCACAACTCAAATCAAGATCCTCCTCCCAAGATTATAGATGTGATTCGAATCCATCCCTCAGAGCAATTGCAACACCAACTTCTCCGCTATTGAAGAAAACACTACAAGAATCTATATCAAATGCTATTGATTCATCTAATTCCGTCATGGATTTGAAACAATTTCACAAGAAAGAAATCGCCAGAGAAAATTATATTAATGAAATACCTACCCATTCAAAGAAAAAGGTTAGAAATGATTATGATGACCTATCTCCAAACACATCTCCTCGAATGACCCAACAGGAATTCCCTCAAGATATCCCTGAGAATGGTGTGTTTGAGATGGAACAAGATTCTTCGAGTTCAACTCCACAGCAACATACACCTGACTCCAATGAAGTTACAAATTATAACCCTGATGATGAAAACGCACAGGAGGAACCTGATACCATTGTTTCAAAATTTATATTGTTAGAGGATTTAACAAGATCCATGAATAAACCATGTGCTCTTGATTTGAAAATGGGGACGAGACAATATGGAGTCGATGCAAGACGTTCAAAGCAAATATCACAAAGGACCAAATGTTTAAAGACCACATCTAGAAAATTAGGTGTTCGAATCTGTGGGTTAAAGGTTTGGAATCAAGATTACTATATTACAAGAGACAAATACTTTGGTAGACGAGTGAGAATTGGATGGCAATTTTGTCGTACTTTATCAAGATTTATCTATGATGGTGTCTCTATTAGGAGTATAATTAAACAAATCCCAAGGTTAATTAAACAATTAGATACACTAAGTAATGAAATTGTTAAGTTGAAAGGGTATAGATTGTATGGTTCCTCATTGTTGTTAATGTATGATGGTGATAGTACTTCAAAGAGATCACGTATCAAGGTCAACTTAATCGATTTTGCAAAATGTGTTACAAGGGATGATTTAGAGGATGGATTGGAATCGGTAAAAATTCCACCTAAGAATCCTGACAGTGAAGACAGGGGATTCCTAAGAGGCATCAAAAGTTTGAAATTCTATCTCATGTTAATTTGGAACTATCTAACCTCTGACCAACCACTTCTAATGAACGAAGATGAATTATCCAACTATTTAAATGAAAATGAAGAAAAATTTAGCAAGAGCTGGGATTGGTTAGATGACTTTGATAAAGAGGATGAAACAGAATTTAATGATTCAGAGAGTGATCTACGTAAGAAATGGAGAAAATATGAGTTGATTTTTGATGCAGAGCCCAGATACGGGAATAATGACGGTGAAGTCAGTGATTAATATTCGCATAATACTATGTAACATTATAATCGTTTGCATATAGTATATATATAAATAATTTAATTTAATTCGATAATAAGCGAAAACAGAAACTCTTATTGATCTTCAAATCTAAGATTATGTAAGCGACGCGAATTTTATTTCTCTATTGAGTCTTAAATTGTTATTATGTTATGATAACTGAGATACATGAAAGTCTCATAAGGCGACAGGTCAATACTGTGTCCAGTACATCAATTTACGAATATCCAATGTCCATTACCAGAGAGAGTGGGGAAATAAGAGACGAATCAGTCACAATTAGTGAAGGTGATAAGAAGTTCATCGCGCAACGAGATTTGATACTACAAGAAATCACTGTGACAATGGATTCCATATTGAATGGATTAAACGAATTGAATATATCCCTTGAAAGCTCAATAGCAGTTGGTAAGGAATTTGAATCTGTTGCAGATCTTTGGAAGACTTTCTATGATGGGCTAGAAAGTGTTACTGAGCGAGAGGAGAATGAGCTTGATGATGAGGTAAAAGAGAAGTAATTCCGATGAATACAGAATAGAACTAATATTCAAACACACTGTTTAGTATCGAAACAACTTAAAGAACGGAGGTTCTGTCTCTAGCTTTCATTGACTGTGTGATGAACTGAATACATGGCCTCCACTATTCAGACAGATACTATAATTATATGTAAATATTATTTAAGCAAATATATTTTTAGTTGGTTTCATTCTCAGCAATGCATTTCTTTGAGTGTAAACTGGGTAGTCTCATACATTGGTTTCTCGATAGCCCGACTCTAAACTTCACCGTATCAACATCCACGTTATACATTGTCTTATTTGTGTGATTAATCAAATCACGGAGAGGTTTATGAACTTTTCGAGTTAACTGGTCTATTTCAATTGAATTTGCAACCTTCCTTTTATCTGGTGTTAGGCTCGTATTACCTGAAGCTGATTCAGTTTTGAATTTTCTTTGGGTTTCATGCTCGAGCTGTACATCTTCTTTTGAGGAGAAGCTTGCACAGTTTTCAATATGGTTATTTATCTTATTTTGTTCCTTAGTTGCTTTTTCCATAAAATTTATTTCTTTGAGGATAACTGGTAGGATAAGTTCTTTCTCCTCTTCCTCCTCCTCTTCTTCTTCTTCTTCTTCTTCGTTGCTCCTGGATTCTTGATTACAAGGAACAGCTTCATCAGATTGAGGACAATATACTTCCGGAGTACTTTCCTTAATACCTGATAATTCTAATTCTTTAATCTTTTCTTGTAATGAATAGACGGCATATGAAGGTTTTGACGAAGCTGATCTTCTTCTAGTTACTCTCAGAACTGCGTTCGAGTGGCTATCCTCATTCTCTGCCTCCCCTCCTTTAACAACTATCAGTGTTTGACTTCTTTTCATTATAACTTTTAACCTACTATATTTTTCCTAAGGGAAAATAAAACTAGTCTCACTGTAATATTATTATGGACTAACTAACAACCTAGTGTTATATATGAAGAAAGGTGGGCGGCTAACTTAGTAGGAATAGGGCTAAATTTCAGGAAATTAGGGTTTATTTATTTCTTAAGTGTTACCCTCCAAAAATATAATTTTGATAGACTGGGTAACATAATTGATTACGTTATACATCATATGATGTGATTACTCCCGAAATTCGTAGATCTTGGCATATCATTTGAATGAAAAGTAGCATCTGACAGAAAAATATACAACTGGTTTGCCCCTAACCGTGTGCATTTACATATTTTTCCATTGTCAATAACGTTTGGACAAATTAATCAAAGTAACTTCCTCACTGATTTGAGTGAATGCATACTATTGAAAGCGATTCAAGAATATAGAATAAAACATCATGTTAAATCTGCCGACATTCTTTATAGAACTATTCGAATCCAATCTTCATTTAATTCTGACGTTTACTACTTTTTCAATATTAGGAAACTATGCTAGGGAAGGTTTAGCAGGACTATCTAACTATAAACCATCATATGTTGCCTCAGGATCTGTCCTTTGGAGCAATCTAACCGCATCACTAATCATGGGTATAATGCAAGAGCTACATGCAGAGCCAGGTTGGTTTCCCCCTGAATTGACACCTTTGTTTGTTGGTGTGACTACCGGATTTTGTGGGTGTTTATCATCCTTTTCAAGTATGATGCTTGAAATATTTAATCATTCTACCAATTTTGCATCAAATCCAAATCATTATAAATGGCCTAATAATGGGTATGGGATTATGGAATTTTTATCAGTGCTGTTTGTACATTTATTAGTTTCTATGGGAGCTTTAATCTTCGGGAGACAAATGGGTTCTGAAATAATTGTTAGATACTGCTCTGTTATTATGGTCGATGATAATTCAACTAATGATTCAAGTACTAATTCACAAATGGCACCATTTGCAGGTTGCGGTGAAGATAAAGATCAGCTACCTGCCGAGGAACAATTGGAACCACCAAAGAGATATCCAAAACCCTGGATTCAGAAAACTATACATTATGTCGATGTCCTGTCATATTTGCTAGCCATTCCACTTATTATTTTAATTATTGTGTTAGCTGCATATTATAATAACCATTCTCGTGCTGATTGGACATTACCACCATTATTTGGTATTATTGGTGGATTTACAAGATTCTATGTGTCAAATGCATTAAATGCCAAAAATAAACATTTCCCAATCGGTACTTTTGTCTGTAACATAGTCGCGACACTCATATTAGCCATTTTAACTATGGTTCAACGTGGAGTTAGACCTGGGTTTCTTTCACCTGTGGTTCATTCTTCTGTTGCTTGTCTAGTCACAAGTGGCTTAATGAATGGGTTTTGTGGTAGTTTAAGTACTATCAGTACTTTCATTAATGAAGGTTATAAATTACCATTCCTCGATACATTATCTTACTACTTCAGTACTGTTTTTGTTTCTTATTGTCTGGTGGTTATTACATTGGGTGCATACGGTTGGTCGAGAGGACTAATGGAGCCGGTTTGCTGACATACATCCATTGAATTTAGAACTTTGAAAATATCATGCAGCATGGTACATCTTCATTATTAGAAGCCCTAGATGTTTGCACTTACTTTAAACCAATTATATTATACATTATAGACTATAAACATTTATGTTATTACCTATCTCTTCAAATAGTATAGAGTATTTTTATTTAAATTCCCTAACCGTAAAGTAATTCTGGTTTTCTTTAAGTAGCAAAGTATGAGTGTTTTTATTCTAGCAAGGAAAGGGCCTTCCGATATTTCATATATGGACTATGCTCATCAACTGACTTCAGACCCGGAATTCGATAATACCTGAAATCTGCCTGAATTATCTCCTTTTGTTTTAACGGGATTTTCACTCCAAGTATGTCGCTATAAAGAACAGCTATTATGAAGAACATTTGAGATGTTTCTGGGCTATCAGACCACTCATGTACAAACTCTTTATTAAGTAAGGGAGAAATCGATTCATTAAAAAATTTCTCGCATGCTTCCTTATGTTCATCAGGAATTTTTAGATATTTAATAATGTTGAAATACAGACATAAAAGTAGAGGTATCTGATCACCTGCTTCTATGTCACCCTCATTTTTTAATTGTCGTACCAGTAATTCAATAGTTTTCTGAGACATCGTGTACAATGTGTCAGTAGGTACGTCCTCCAACCCGAGATAATTATCATTAGTCATTAAAATAAGACACTTGAGCAAGGCCTCATCATCGCACATATGCAAGGATAAAATTTTAAACAAGTCTAAGAAGTCCTTCTTTGAAATGGCTGACCTTTTTTTAGACATCAGTAAAGATAGTAGCAGTTCAGCGAACTCAGTTATGTCAATTTCCCCATCCCCTTCTAAACCTCTCTTCTCGAATTCCATTGCGTAACATCGGAAAAACATGGGAAGGCCACTAGTAAAGTGATCCTTTGCGAGATAATACTGTTTCCACAAGCTAAAATAGTAATAAAGAGATGTTCTTGATGACGTCTTTTCAAGGAAGTCATCATAGTTCTTTAATAATAAGTTCCGACCCTTAAATATAGATCTTGGAGGAAGTTCGGATTGATCATATAAAGCTGAGATGAACATGTCAATTTCTTCTGGTAAGCTGTCTGTATCAAGTGGTAAAGTTGACAGAATGTATCCTTGTAATAGTAATAACACTGACAGAAATTCATGATTGTAGTTCTCCTCCAAGATAGTCCTAAAACATGTAAGACTCCAACGCCATATATCCTCTGAATGATGTTCTAAGATGAACATTCGAAATTGATCATCATTTTCCAAATTTAAGCACAGATGAAGTAACTCAGAGGCCAAGTCGATGGAAGATAATCTCTTTCTCGTAAGGAAATCTAAATCGTTCTCATATTTCAGGTCGGTACCCATGTTTTTCAAATCGTTATAATGGTGAGTGGCTTCCAAGCGCTGCATTGTTGTTAATGGTATTTTTTGGTCAATGTCAGCATCACTCACTTCTAGTTCCAAATTCTCTTCATCATCATTGTTGATGAGAAACGTTCTATTTCTACCATATAAACGTTGATGGTTTTTCTTGTCAAGATCAGTCCCCTTGATGGATTCCTGTAGAGGCTCTTCAAATAATTTCTTTAAGATATCTGTGTTCTTGGCGTCATTGTTAGGGTCAACTGCGTCTTTTAAGGAAGAGATATATCTGTTCACGTCATTGACGACTTTTAGTTGTGAAGTATCGATATCCTCGTCATCCTCTTCTATCAATCTTTCTTTTCGATAGTTAGTCTTTCGTTTCTTCTTTTTGGGGGCTGTATTACTCATAAAATCAAATGCATCCAATTTACTCTCTTCTTTCTTAAAGTCATCATTGCTCTCATCCTTTGTTTCCAGCTCTAGGCTATCTGACCTGTAGGCAATCACATGTTGTCGAACACTTTCCACTGTAGTTTGTAAAGTCGTAGAAAATTCCTTTGAAGTTGGTCTAGTTGTATCTCGCGAAATAATGCTATTTGTACTCGACGTTTTCAGATCAATACTCTGTTGATGCCCATCGTCGTCATCCTCACTGAATTCCACGTCTTCAAATTTCGATTGAATGGGAATAATTATATGCGATCTTTTCCCCCGTTTCCCATACACCTTCATCAGTTAAGGGTAAATCTCTCTAATGTTTAGGGCATTGGTTCTTCTGTGTTTTGGTTTTATTCCTTGTATACCATAAAATTCAAGTATTCAAGTTTACAGACAGAGACGCGTTAACAAATTAGCCATACAATAAAATGCAATGGTAAAAGTACAAGAGAACACATACTACAGTACAGTTATCTATTCAAAGAGCCAATATTTATTCTACTAAACCACTATTTCATGAACAATGTATGGGGACCTAGCTAACAAACTAATTCTGGAAGCCAAGCGGACGCAACAGTTGAACCATAACTCCAATCAACTACCCATGTACCATGAGGATCTAGTGAGAAAAGTACTTAGAGAAGTGACACAGTTGAAAAATACCACTGATTTTCTCAAGGAGCAACAACAATTGCCTTCAGATTCGGCAATTCAGAATGACAAGGTTTTGAAATGTCAATATTTTGTCACATTATTATGCATGGAACGAAATAAAAGATGTTTGTTAGCATATCAGAAACTTCGTTCTGACGTCTTGAAGTCATTGGCATGGGGTAGTAATGACGGTCCCTTAATGTCAGCGACAGTAGATACCAATGGCTTGTCTCATATGGAACAAGAGTATTTGAAGGAGTATTCCGGATTAATTACGGAATTGAAAGGCGGAGAATGGACAGATATTGATTTGTCTGGTTCATTGACTCCTCCTAGTGATGTATTTATTGATGTGAGAGTATTGAAAGATGCTGGTGAGATCCAGACAGAGTATGGTGTTTTTAATTTGATTAAGGATTCTCAATTCTTCGTAAGGCAATCAGACGTTGAGCGATTAATACAACAAGGATATCTACAGAAAATATGATGATACCATTCTAGCATATGTAACATTACAGAATAAAATTAATAGATAAAGAATAAAACTCATCAATTTTGCTAAAAATTTCTTAAATATATTTTTACAATTGATTATTCAACGGAGATAAATAGAAGGAACTTGGACTTTCCTCAAAAGCTTAAAAACATCCCTTACAAACAGATTAACGAGGTAGGAAAGTGTAATTGTGAATCCAAGATGAGTAAGACTACAATTGAGGAGTCAGCTACCAAGATAAATACTTTAAATAATTACGAAAAGGATTATTTTGAATCCTATAATAATTATGGGATTCATGAAGAGATGTTGCAAGATGAAGTTCGTACCCAATCGTACAGAAACGCAATAAAGGATTGCAAGCACTTATTTCAAGGGAAGATTGTATTGGATGTTGGCTGTGGAACTGGTATATTATCGATGTTTGCTGCAAGAAACGGAGCCAAACATGTGATTGGAGTGGATATGTCAAGTATCATCGAAAAGGCTCAAGAATTAGTTGATTTGAACGGATTTTCTCATAAGATTACATTATTAAGAGGGAAATTGGAAGATATTGAACTGCCTTTCGAAAAAGTTGATATTATTATATCCGAATGGATGGGATATTTCCTCTTATTTGAGTCAATGTTGGACACCGTTTTATATGCAAGAGATAAGTATTTGGTAGATGGTGGTCTCATCTTCCCTGATAAGTGCTCTCTCCATATTGCTGGTATTGAGGATAATGAGTATAAACATGAAAAAACCTCCTTTTGGGAAAACGTCTACGGATTTGATTATTCTCCGTTCATACCATTAGTAATGAGAGAACCGATTGTTGACATTATCGATAAGAATAAAGTCAACACGACAGCAAATGAGATCATTGAATTTGATCTAAATATTGTGAAATTAGAGGATTTAACCTTTGAAGTTCCGTTTCACCTAAAGGCAAAGCGCAATGACACCATTAGCGGCCTGGTAACATGGTTTGATGTTGTATTCCCATGTCCTAAGAAAGATGTGATTCCAGTTTCCTTCTCAACAGGCCCCTTTTCTGCATACACACATTGGAAGCAAACCCTATTTTATTTACAGGATGATTTAGAATGTGAAGTGGATGATGATCTTGAGGGAACATTATCCTGTTCGCCAAGCAAAGTGAACAATAGAGATTTGGATATTAAGATCAAGTACACATTTAGTGCCAAAGGTGCGATCGCAAACATAAGATCGACAAAGAGTGAAAACACATATTTGTTGCATTAATTTTTCTTTAATGATAGAGTTAATTAGCATATATATTCATGTAACGTTAAGCAATGATCTAAAGTGACTACGTATATGTTTGAGCAATCCACCTCAAAAACTTAAAAGATGATTAGTAAACAATCACAGCTTTAGACAAACAAAAGATACTAGATTTAAATTATACAAAAATAAAGATTATTTAAATTATTTAAATGAAGTTATTTGTTTAATCGTGCTTCAAAGTTTCAGTGAAGACAGCAGCTGGTTTGGAACCAGTCTTTTCAACCTTCTTGGAACCTAACTTTTCAGCAGCGAAAACCTTAGCGTAAGGGTTCATTCTCAACAAGATTTGCTTGTTCTTCAATGGGTTCTTCTTTTGAACATGAAGTCTCTTTTGAGTAGCTTGGCCAGCTGGTCTAACAGCAGATTGGATTTCAGTGGAGTTGATAATCTTGGTAACATCAGATTGAGAAATGATGTGAGATGGCAAAGAGTAACCGACCTTGGAGGAGGCAACGGTTTCGGAACCCCAGACTTGGTCCAACTTAGCGAAAGCAGCTTCAGTCCAGATGACGAATCTACCCAAGTGAGCACCTGGAGCTAATTGCAACAAGTTCAAAGAAGTAACGTTGGTGGTTTCGACACCTGGGACGTTTCTCAAAGCCTTGACAATACCATTGTCTTGGGCGTAGACAACTAATGGACCTCTTCTTTGAGTCCATCTTCTGTTTCTGTACTTACCCTTACCAGCTCTCAACTTCTTGGACTTCAAGACCTTCAACAAATCAGCAGAAGCACCAACAGCCTTCAAAGCAGCAACAGCTTCCTTGGTCTTTTGAATAGATTCCAAATCAGTGGAAACAACCAATGGGATTTCTGGAATCTTTTCAACTCTGTGACCTCTAGCCATGACCAAAGAGGCAACAGCAGAAGCAGCAATAGCAGAAGCGGTAGCGTAACGCTTTTCGTTGTGGTTAACCTTAACGTTCCACTTTCTCCAGGTCTTAGTTGGAGCGAACATACGACCACCACGACACATGTTACCGAAGGCAGCTTGACCAGATCTAGCGGTACCACCACCACCAACTCTTGGAATACGGGCGACAGCACGACCGGTACCCCAGGATTCGGCGGAGGTTTGGTGACCAGCCTTTTCAGAAACAGCGTAAGCTTGTCTCTTGTTCTTGTTAACGGACTTGAAAACAGAGTGAACAATGTCTGGTCTGATTGGAGCAGAGAAGACGGCTGGCAATGGCAAAGCTGCGGAGGTAGCTTCACCAGTCAAAGAATGAACAGAAACTTGTGGTCTAGACATTATAATGTGTTGTGAATGATGATTTTTTTCTATTTTCTAATAATTGAAATAAACACTGTAAAACGAACCTTTGCTGGGAACTGAAATTTGTCAAAAACGTTGACTTTAAATATCGTGAATGAAAAATTTTCCATCTTTTGCGTGCGTCTGTCAAAAAAAAAAAGTTGCGTCTGAAAAAAATATCGGGTTTCATTTGCGGGTAATCCAGAAATAAATGGTCGGCGGCTATTTAAAGTGCTGTGAATAAAGTAAAACTGAAACTATATAATATTGAGCTTTATCGTTCTACAACAATTTCAGCGCTCTTTTAAGAATCTCTTTTTCTGATGAGAGGAAAACCTTTATGTTTCGACGTACGTCCTCGCTGATATCGAGGCTATCAAAAAGATTGGAATCGGGCAAAGACTTAATCTTGCAGGTAATCAATCGCTGTAGAAGCTTTTTTGCTGGATTACTATGTATAACACTAGCCTCCAATCTTAAAAAACATCGTTCAAGAGTTGATTCTTTTTGGATGCGGTCCATGAATTTCTTCCACTCAGTTGCAGTCATGGTTAGTAAATTAAGAATAGCGAGAAGAATAAAAGATGGTTCGCCTGTTGCAGTTAAATAGGGTTCAAACATATATTGCTCTGCAGTATTTTCGTCATTCTCTGGCCCTTCTTCTTGCTCCTCATTCTCACTGGCATCCTCAAAGTCACTTTCAGTCTCCTCGGTCATTCTCATCTTTCTGTACCAATCGGAAAAATATTTCAAACCAATTCTAGTCCACCATTCGAGTCGATCTTTATGCGTCTTCTCTTTATTCATTGAATCAACCTCATTTGCCATATGGGAGATATCGAATGGGTTTTCAAGCAACGTGTACCCATATTTTAGCAATAATAATGGATTGGGAATCTCTTCACTAGAAATAAATATTTCTTGGTCGGTTTTAATGTCTTGAGTCGTCACAACATCTACACATTCTTCAGGATCAACTTTTTTCTTTCCCGTAATTTCATCATATTCATCTTCGTCGTCTGATGAGTCTTGACTTCCATTTTCATCTTCAAATTGTTCTTCTTCAAGTTCTTCTAAAAGTTTTATATCAATGACACTATCTCCTCTCGCCGTTGCATTCAAATTTCGGGCATGTGCACCTAATTCATCCATATCTCTTGCCTCCTCAGCTTCTTCAGCAATTATATGTTTACACATTCCTAGTTCTCCACAGTAAGCACAGACATCGTGGATAGATACAAAATCTACATTTGCGTTAACCATATTATGATTAAACAAATCAGCAATGGGAACTAAACCCGTCTCATGAAATGTATCAATTTCAAATCCTACGGATGATAAAACATACATTACGGAAACAAATTTCTGGTGTTTTACGTCTTTACATACGGATTTATTGTCTGGGTTAAAGTCAAAATATTCTTCAGGGATTGCTAAACCAAAATCTTTGTGCCAAGTATATGCAAGCTCCTCGGCTACTTCGTAAAGCAGGTGTATATCATCCTCTATATCAAAACAGTGAAATAACGTATCCATTGTGGTGCCTCCAAGAATCTTTTTGACTTCATTATCCCAGTAAGGAGGTGGTAATATATATCCATAATTCTCATCCTTGAATTTGATTGTTCTCAAGTAAGAATACCAATGACTGTGTTCCCTGAATACTGTAGTCTCGTAAATGAATGCAATGGTCAATGCCAACGGTCCATCTATTTCTTCATCCTGCAACAGATTGGCAATACTACTATTTGATGCCGAAAAGACGGTGCTCTTCGGTATTTGCAATAAAGTGGTGTCCTTAACGATGCCCTGCTTGGCATAAATACCGAGATGATTACCTTTAGATTTTCTAATTTCACAATGAGATGACAGGAATTTTCCCTGACCTGATAAAATAAATTCTAAAAGTCTTTGTTCCTTAATATTAGCCATATTCTCTATCATTCACTTTACTTTAGATTTTTGTTAGATTCGTGAAAGAATATCTCATCTGCAGTTATTTGCTGCCATTAATTATTTTTTTTTTCAAGTGTTTGCGATTTAGAAGCAATATCCGCGGAGTGTCATAAACAGAATATACGTATGGATATAATACTACAGCTCATGCTGTTTCTTTGAAAGAAAATCTGACAAAGCTGAGAGGTACTCAAGAGCTGTTTACAATAATCAATTAATACTTTAAAAGAAATAGTATATTTTTAGTTAAGGGTCTTCGCCTTTTTGGTGCTTTCCCCAGGATTTTTCACATGTTCACTCGGATCATCACGAAAAACGACCTGAAAATTTTGTTCAAAGGATGCAAACAAAAACAAAACCCACAATGATCAATTCCAAGTAAAAAGAGTTGAAATCTTAACGGTTAAGTGATTGACCTGTTGTAATCAATAGCTCATAATATGCTAGATACCCCTACAAAGCAGACTCCAACACCTGAAGTGGAAATGAGTGTCATGTCTGAGACGAAAACAAGTAACGTGGATAAGGTAATTAATGCCGAAGACCCTAAGAAAGATGAAACTCCTACCACCATTAAGGAAAACAAGAAATCGAATTTCATTATAAGAACAATCTGGACCTTTGTGATGATTGGAGGATTTTTTGCCACATTGGCATCCGGTCACATATGGTGTGTCCTTTTAATTGTTTGGTGTCAAATTGCTACGTTCAAGGAATGTATTGCTGTCACAAGTGCATCAGGACGTGAGAAGAACCTACCCTTGACAAGAACTTTGAATTGGTATTTCCTCTTTACCACAATTTATTATTTGGATGGTACGTCGTTGTTCAATTTTTTCAACAGCTCATTTTATGAATACCGTTTTCTTTCTATTATCGCTGCAAATCATAAGTTTATCTGTTACTGTTTATATGTGATGGGTTTTGTGCTGTTTGTTTGTAGTTTAAGAAAGGGATTCCTAAAATTCCAATTTGCGTCTCTGTGCATTACACATATGGTTTTGTTGTTGGTAGTCTTCCAAGCACATTTAATCATTAATAATGTTTTAAGTGGTTTATTCTGGTTCTTGTTACCATGTGGGTTAGTTATAGTCAATGATATATTTGCCTATTTGTGTGGTATAACATTTGGCCGCACAAAATTAATTGAAATTTCCCCAAAGAAAACATTAGAAGGTTTCTTAGGAGCCTGGTTTTTTACTGCATTGGCCAGTATAATTCTAACGAGATTGCTAGCACCATTTTTATATCTAACGTGTCCAGTGCAAGATATTCACACAAATTTCTTTACTCCAATAACATGTGAATTAAACCCTGTCTTTATCCCACAAGAATATAGACTTCCACCAATTGTCTTTGAAAAATTCGGTATTTCTTCCATTACCATCAAGCCAATATATTTCCATGCATTAAATTTAGCCACGTTTGCCTCTCTGTTTGCTCCATTTGGTGGATTTTTTGCATCTGGTTTAAAGAGAACTTTCAAAGTTAAAGATTTTGGTCATTCTATTCCAGGACATGGTGGTATCACTGATAGAATTGACTGTCAATTCTTGATGGGATCATTCGCCAATTTATACTACGAAACTTTTATTAGTGAGCACAGAATTACAGTAGAAACTGTCTTATCGACAATCTTAATGAATTTGAATGAAAAGGAAATATTGCAACTGGTCGAGACATTGACAACCATTTTGTTTAAGAAGGAGGTCATTGAAGAATCTAGTTATAAAGAGTTAGCATCTGTATACAATTCTCTTTCTCACTGAATGTTGAGGAGGCAGTTAGTATGTACATTAGAATTTACTGTTACGAACTATATATAACGAGTTACTTTACAGCAATAAGAAGCTTATTCCAAATGGATATATGAAGGTTTTCTTGATTAACCGCGGAGGAAAAAAGTGTCAAATATCAACTGCGTCTCTGATTACGTAAAGCAGAAATGAAAAGTTTAATAAAAATAACATGAAACTAATTATACACTGCCTGATAAAAAACCATGTTGCAAAATAATACTTAGGTTTGCTGAACAAATAACTGAAGTGCTTATACTACAGAGTACTTATTCTTCTACCCTACCATGATATTCTCACTAGACGAAGAGCTAGGCACCTTGAGTCTAGGAGCCCCAAACCCAATTAACGAAAATGACATGGATACCCTATCGGATGCTATCTCTAGTGATACTGAATATTTGGCACCTCCCCCAGAGTCCCTGAATTCGAGACCTAGAAGAAGGTCATCTATTTTAGATAGATTTCCAATCTTTACTCCCGCAAATGTTAAACATGTTTCCATTACTGGCGACGAAGATAATATAAGTGAAGAAGCAGGTTCTAGTACTGTTAATGGAAATTCAAGCACAATTACACAAGCAGTACCTATTCCTATTACATCTTCAATAAGTGGGAGCTCCACTGGGACGATTACAAGAACTGTGAAAGATTTTAGACCAGTAAGAGTCCTGGGTCAAGGTGCCTATGGCAAGGTCATTCTTGTGAAAGATAAGCTTACAAATAAACTTTATGCTATGAAACAATTGAAGAAGGCGGAAATTTTAATTACTGAATCTCCAAAGAGTAATGAGGAGGACGATGTGAATTTGGGAAAGAGAATAGAGCGAACATTTGCTGAGAAATCAATTCTTGCTGAATTAGAACATCCAAATATTGTCAAGTTGTTTTACTCATTTCATGATAATTCCAAGTTATATCTGCTATTACAATACATTCCAGGTGGTGAATTATTCTTCCATTTGAAGGAACAAGGAACATTGGATGAAGATACTGTGGCCTTTTATGCTGCTGAAATCAGCTGTGCTCTAAAGTTTTTACATGATAAGGGGATAGTCTATAGAGATTTGAAACCAGAAAATTGTTTATTGAATGACAAGGGCCATCTAGTACTGACAGATTTTGGATTAAGTAAGAAAAGTGTTACGCAAAACTCTGCCAATCCAAGTGAGGTTACAAGTTTGAATGAACCATCAGAGGATCTTTCTACTTTGCACTCTATTATTGGAACACCTGAATACTGTGCTCCCGAAATACTACAAGGTTTACCCTACAATAAGAATTGCGATTGGTATTCTCTTGGTTGTTTAATTTATGATATGCTTTCAGGTAAACCACCTTACACTGGGGCAAATCATAAAGTTATATTGAATAAAATTCAAAAAGACAAGCAAGGACCTAAAATTCCATATTATTTGAGTGAAGGAATGAAAGACATGTTAAATTGGTTATTGAAGAAAGACCAGTCTAAAAGATGGGACGTTGACAAATATTGGGCAGCTGAACCAATTAAAAATGGGAAAAATCAAATGAAGAAGAAAAAACCAAGCAAGGAACGTACTTTACGCTTCCAATCCCATTTTATATTCAGGAAAATTGATTGGTCACTATTAGAAAGCGGAGCCATTCAACATACTTCGGTGGGCCCTATTGTTCCTATTATCACTGATTTGGAACTTGCAGAAAATTTCGATTCCGAATTTACTTCGATGTCTTATGAGGATTTTGATAGTGGACTTGGTAATGAGAAAGGATCAGATATATTTCAAGGTTTTAGTTATAAGGCAAGTGGAAGTTATTTAGAGAAGTATTTCTGAGTGACGTTGGTGCCGTAATTAGGTCACCAAATATAAAAATAATATTCTTCATCAAGCAAAGATCAACTTCAATTTTTAAATTTTGACATTATAACGATATTTTATAGACAAATAACTTCAGGCGTATTAATATATAATAATCAACGCATTGTTTCAGATAATTCTATCAGCCATGTTGAACTTTACAAATCATAGTTTGAGAGCCCTGTTATTAAATTGAGTTTGAAAATTGACGTACCGGACAACAAAACCTTGTACATGGCGAAATATGGTCTTTATGGCAGTTTTGGCTGAAGTATTGTATAGCCGTTTAAGAAAACAATTCACATTTTGCGTTATACTCTCAACTTTTTTTTCTCCAATTCGTTGAAACTCTTTAAGAATTGATATGTTTATAATGACAACTATCAAGTCAATAATTATGAAAGGTAGGTACACAATATTCTCTCTTCTTCAAATACAAAAAATAATCGGCCTTTTAAAAATTTTATGTCGTCTATATTTTTCCATAACTCCGAACATTTTGAGATCCAATCAATCAGCCTTGAAATTTTAAGAACTAAAAGTGATACCCCAACACCACTTTCGAAGCTTCCTACCATGCTAATATAAGAACTATTTATTCAAAAAATACTCCACAATCAACTAATCAAACAATTCCAAATGATACCAACTTTCAAAAGGATGATGTCCAGCAAGCCAACGATCCCCAAGCAGTTCAAATCACTGGTTTACTCATCTCATAGTGTTGAAGATCCAACTTCAGTACTAACCTTACAACGATACACTCCAAAGGAAGATCTCACTAAGTCTATTGTACTACGTTCTTTAGCCTTCCCAATCAACCCTTCTGATATCAATCAGTTACAAGGAGTGTACCCCTCTTTACCCGAAAAAACCTTAGATTACTCTACGAAAGCTCCTTCTGCAATTGCTGGTAATGAAGGTGTCTTTGAAGTAGTTTCTATTCCAGAAGGTGAAACAGACCTGGTTCAAGGCGATTGGGTAATCCCGCTCGAAGCCAATCAGGGAACTTGGTCAGATTACAGAGTTTTTGCTAATTCTTCAGATTTGATTAAAGTTAATGACCTTGATCTTTATACTGCAGCAACAATTTCTGTTAATGGTTGTACTGCATATCAACTAGTGAAGAATTATGTCAATTGGGATGTGCAAAGTCTAGGTAATGAATGGCTGGTTCAAAATGCGGGAACTTCGGGTGTTTCCAAGATGGTAAGTCAAATAGCGAAGGCGAATGGTATCAAGACATTAAGTGTCATTCGTGATAGGGATGATTTTGATGAAGTTGCTAGTACTTTGGAGAAAAAATATGGTGCAACAAAAGTCATCTCCGAAACTCAAAATAATGATAAGCAATTTAATAAGGAAGAATTACCAAAGATTTTAGGTTCTCATGCTAGGGTAAGATTGGCACTCAATTCTGTTGGGGGAAAATCCAGTTCAGCTATTGCAAGAAAGTTAGAAAATGATGCCTTAATGCTAACCTATGGTGGGATGTCCAAACAACCTGTTACACTTCCAACATCATTGCATATCTTCAAAGGACTAACATCTAAAGGGTTTTGGATTACAAAAAACGTTAAGGAAAGACCCCAAGATAAGATTGATGCCGTCCAGAACATAACTGAAATGTACAAGGATGGAACATTCCTTTCTCCCAGAGATGAAATTGAAAAATTACAATGGGATGTCAGAAGAGCATCGGATAACGATATTCTTGAACTAGTCAAAGCTGGAATAAGAGGGAAAGGGAAAAAGAAGGTGGTTGCCTTACAATGGTGAGGGAAATTCCAAGGTTCATATTTAAAAATTCAAAATAGAAAAGGAGATAATGATTTGTGTCACTATTGTATTCCTGTCATTAAATCCACCGAGATTGTCATACGCATGTACAAAAAAATTTTCACCGAGCGGACAAAAAGCAGCAAGGCGGTAATCATTATTTTATTATTTAACAGAGCAACAGATTAGCGCTTTCTCTTCATCGATTAACTGTAAACAATTCGTATAGTCTATAATATCTTTCATTATGTCGGGATAATTAAGCAAAAAATAATATAATGCCACCAAAGAAACAAGTCGAAGAAAAGAAGGTCCTTTTAGGTCGTCCAGGTAACAATTTGAAGGCCGGTATCGTTGGTCTAGCCAATGTCGGTAAGTCCACTTTCTTCCAAGCCATCACTAGATGTCCTCTAGGTAACCCAGCAAACTATCCTTTTGCTACCATTGACCCAGAAGAAGCTCGTGTTATTGTCCCATCTCCAAGATTCGACAAGTTATGTGAGGTTTTCAATAAGACCGCTTCTAAGGTCCCAGCTCATTTGACTGTCTACGATATTGCTGGTTTGACAAAAGGTGCTTCTGCTGGTGAAGGTCTAGGTAACGCTTTCTTGTCTCATATCAGAGCTGTCGATTCCATCTATCAAGTTGTTCGTTGTTTCGATGATGCTGAAATTATCCATATCGAAGGTGATGTTGATCCTGTTCGTGATTTAGAAATTATCAGTACTGAATTGAGATTAAAGGATATTGAATTCTCCGAAAAATCTTTGGAAGCTGCTGACAAGATTGCCAGAAGAGGTGGTCAATCCTTAGAAGTCAAGAACAAGAAGGAAGAAATGGCTTTGATTGAAAGAATTATCCAACTATTGAAGGACGGTCACAGAGTTGCCAACCAATCTTGGACTCCAAAGGAAGTTGAAATTATCAACACCATGCAATTATTGACCGCTAAGCCATGTATCTACTTGATTAACTTGTCTGAAAGAGATTATGCTAGAAAAAAGAATAAGCATTTGTTAAGAATCAAGGAATGGGTTGACACATACTCTCCAGGTGATATGATTATTCCATTCAGTGTTTGTTTGGAAGAAAAATTATCTCATATGTCAGAAGAGGAGGCTGAAGAAGAGTTAAAGAAATTAGGTGTTCAATCTGCTTTACCAAAGATTATTACCACCATGAGACAAAAATTAGATTTAATCTCTTTTTTCACTTGTGGTCCTGATGAAGTCCGTGAATGGACTATCAGAAGAGGTACTAAGGCTCCACAAGCTGCTGGTGTTATCCATAACGATCTAATGAAGACCTTTATCCTAGCAGAAGTCATGAAATACGACGACATCGTAGAATACAAGGATGAAGGTGCCATTAAGGCTGCCGGTAAGTTGTTGAAGAAGGGTAAAGATTATGTCATTGAAGATGGTGATGTTGTTTACTTTAGAGCTGCCGCTGGTAAGAATTAAAAACCTATAAAAATTTAAAGCACTAATGCATCTCCAATATTTCTGTATATTACAAGTTTAATAGAGCAATGTTTCATATGTTAATGCTTCTTGATTGAGCTAAATATTAATTGTATATATTCTTGGATTGTGCATGGCTAATCTTTAAGAAAGCTTGAGACCTGTGTAGAATTTACTCGGAATTATATTAATGTTAAAACACCAAGGAAAGAAGCTGCTAAGTAGCCTCAAAAAGTTGTCAGATTTGACTTTTTTTCAATAAAAGGTTCTTCAATGAGTTAGGTTAGGGACGCCTTTTTTGGAGATCGCAATATGGTGATCCCCTTTTAAGAAATATTGAGTTAAAATTTAAAGGTTTAAAATACGTCTTACAGAGATGTACCATATGAAATATTATCCTTTATCTTGTATACGGATATTGAGTGTTATATTGATGACAGTGAAGTTCCTATAAGGTCCATTCTTAATGGGACTCAATAAAAAATTTTCGTCGAGACGAGCACGAAAGAACATCCACCCATCAAATTCATTCACACATCAATTCAAACTCAGTTTAAAACTGTATAAGAATAACATAACCTAACACACCACAGCAATTGAATCAATATGCCACCAAAGAAGCAGGTCGAAGAAAAGAAGGTCCTTTTAGGTCGTCCAGGTAACAATTTGAAGGCCGGTATCGTTGGTCTAGCCAATGTCGGTAAGTCCACTTTCTTCCAAGCCATCACTAGATGTCCTCTAGGTAACCCAGCAAACTATCCTTTTGCTACCATTGACCCAGAAGAAGCTCGTGTTATTGTCCCATCTCCAAGATTTGATAAGTTATGTGAAATTTACAAACCTGCTTCTGAAGTTCCAGCTCATTTGACTGTCTACGATATTGCTGGTTTGACAAAAGGTGCTTCTGCCGGTGAAGGTCTAGGTAACGCTTTCTTGTCTCATATCAGATCTGTTGACTCCATCTATCAAGTTGTTCGTTGTTTCGATGATGCTGAAATTATCCATATCGAAGGTGATGTTGATCCTGTTCGTGATCTAGAAATTATTAGCACTGAATTGAGATTAAAAGATATTGAATTCTCTGAGAAGGCTCTAGAGGCTGCAGAAAAGATTGCCAAAAGAGGTGGTCAATCCTTAGAAGTTAAGCAAAAGAAGGAAGAAATGGCTTTAATTGAAAGAATTATCCAACTATTGAAGGATGGTCACAGAGTTGCCAACCAATCTTGGACTCCAAAGGAAGTCGAAGTTATTAACTCTATGTTCTTGTTAACAGCTAAGCCATGTATCTACTTGATTAACTTGTCTGAAAGAGATTATGCTAGAAAAAAGAATAAGCATTTGTTAAGAATCAAGGAATGGGTTGACACCTACTCCCCAGGTGATTTGATTATTCCATTCAGTGTTTGTTTAGAAGAAAAATTATCTCATATGTCAGAAGAGGAGGCTGAGGAAGAATTGAAGGGTCTAGGCGTTCAATCTGCTTTACCAAAAATTGTCACTACCATGAGAAAAAAATTGGAATTGATTTCCTTCTTTACATGTGGTCCTGATGAAGTTCGTGAATGGACAATTAGAAAGGGTACTAAGGCTCCACAAGCGGCTGGTGTTATCCATAATGATTTAATGAACACCTTTATTTTGGCAGAAGTTATGAAGTACGACGATGTCATTGAATATAAAGATGATGCAGCAATTAAGGCTGCCGGTAAGTTGATGAAGAAGGGTAAGGACTACGTGGTTGAAGATGGTGACATTATTTACTTCAGATCTGGTGCAGGTAAGAATTAATCAATGTACACTCTAATTTTTTTCCTTCTCAACACTTCATATAAGATGTATTTCAAGATAATAAGGTATATCATTTTTATTTAGTATTTTGTTCATTTTATATCGTTAATAGTCAATTCTTGTTTTTAAATTCAAGGTAAATGTCATTGAACTAATGTTAAGTACTTTCTTCTTTATTTACACGAAATTATTACTTGGCCATTAAAGAATTATCTAAATAGAAAGGAGTACCACTTATTGTTGTGTTTTTCACGTTCAATACTTGGTACAAACGCTTTAACATGTTGCTCAATCTTGTCAGCTCCACTCTTTTCGTCATAGGGAGTACCTAATGCTTCTATAAACTGTCCCTCCGGATCCATCAAGTAAAAGAAAATTGAATGTTCTACAACATAGTCGTCATCAAATGATTTATCTCTTGGAGTGGCAAAGAAAGCTTTGTAGGTATGACAGACATCCTTTATTTCATCATAAGTTCCTGTTAATCCAATAATGCCAGGATGAAAATCACTGAGGTATTTCTTCAGGACTTCTGGTGTGTCTCTTACTGGGTCACAAGTGATAAATATCGGCTGTAAGTTTTTTATTCCTCGTTTCTCTAAATCATTTAACCAACCTCCAAGTTTGTCTAATTCTTCGGGACAGATGTCGGGACAGTGGCTGAAACCAAAGTATATGATTGAAAACTTTCCTAATAGATCTTTCTCAGTAAACTCATTCCCATTATAATCCTTCAGTTTGAAGGGTCCACCAACCAATGGAGTCCCATAACCCCTATTCGCTTCAGCTTCTTTTTGAATTTCTAACTTTTGTTTCTCTCTGTCCAAGTAATAATACGATCCTGTACCGAGGAAGAGAGCCAGGATGGTCGCCTTCCATGTTGAAAACTTTAGGTAATTATTGGAGTTATTTTGTTTTTCAAATTTTACCTTTCTTTTAGGTTCTTCTGTGACATGAATTTCACTCAATTTCTTTTTCTTAATACTACTATCCTGATTTCGGGCATTGGTTGCTGTAGTATACCAAGAAACTCTATTGCATAAACCAATTGGCGTCTTCGAGGCCCTTAACAGTCTCAAAGAGGTTCTCCTTATAGCTATATTGTTCATAGTATTTATTTTACTTCGATCGGTATCTCTATAACTATGTTGAATGTAAGAGCTTATATTTATCTAACCAATTGCTAGTATATGTATAATAATTACAGCTGATGGGTACTATTATCCCCTTGAATTTACTTTTTCAACGGAAACATCACGTGCTACCAACTAACCCTAATAGGGCTAAAAATTGAAGTGAGTTGTTGACATATTTCCGTTTATGGTAATGTTATTATTTCCTTAATAGAATATTTCATCAAATATATGAAGAGTTTCAGAGTTTAAAGATGTAGATTCCTATTGATTTTTATGGAACTTGTAAAGAAAATTAAGTTAAGAAGAGCCAAGGATAATTACTTGGCAGAAACCATATAATTTTGCTACAAACAAAGAAAATTGCATATGACTAAAAATCCATTTATGGTTGATCCATCGAGTGGATCTCCAGAGAGGCACAGTAGACCTGCTCTAGCAAGGTTTCACACAAATACAAGCTCAACTTCTGAATATACCCAACAAAGTCAAGATGATTACCCTGAGGAATTAGATCACTCGAGGAATTTCCAAGGTCTTCCACCATCTCCCTCTAGGGCCGCCCTAAGATACTCTCCAGACCGTCGTCACAGAACACAATTTTATCGTGATAGTGTCCATAATTCTCCTGTTAATATAAATAGGTATACTGCTAATTTGCAGGAGTCCCCAAAAAGAAACAATGACGTTGTCCTTGAATTCAATGGAGCTGATAATAGTCGTGGAGATTTGATTGACAGCTACTACGCTAGCCAACCACCTATCCTATTAAGTCCGCAACAAGAACCGGCAACCAATAATTTATTTAATGCTCCAAGAAGACTTTCACAAACCTCGAAACTTACATTTTCAACTACTTCGACTGCGACAAGATCTTCCACATACGATGACGATGAAAAATTCCGCAAATCATTTGATGAAGAATCATCCGTCTTATCAAGTGAAACTTTCACTGAAACAAGATTTGAAGTAAACCATCCAGTTCGTCGTGACTATGTTAGACGTGCTAATTCTGAGAGCAAGAGAAGACCAATTCCTCATGTTCCAAAAGAAAAAACCATTCTTAAGTTGGATAATCCAATCCCAAGAGGTTTATTAGACACACTTCCAAGAAGAGGTTCTCCTGAATTCACTGAAATGAGGTACACAGCATGCACTGTAGACCCAGATGAATTCTTGGAAGCTGGTTATTCCTTGAGATTTGCAGAGATGAATCGTGAGTGTCAAATTGTAATTTGTATCACGATGTATAATGAAGACAAAATATCATTGGCAAGAACCTTACATTCAATAATGAAAAATGTTGCACACTTATGTAACCGTCAAAAATCCCATGTTTGGGGTAAAGATGGTTGGAAAAAGGTTTCTGTAATCTTAGTGAGTGACGGGAGAGCTAAAGTTAACCAAGGTGCTTTGGATTATTTGGCTGCCTTGGGTGTTTATCAAGAGGATATGGCCAAGGCATCTGTTAATGGTGATCCGGTAAAGGCTCATGTTTTTGAATTGACCACTCAGGTTTCCATTAACTCCGATCTAGATTATGTTTCCAAGGATATTGTTCCCGTTCAATTGGTATTTTGTTTGAAAGAGGAAAACAAAAAGAAAATTAATTCCCATCGTTGGTTATTTAATGCATTTTGTCCTGTCTTGCAACCTACTGTCGTTTGTCTGGTCGATGTCGGTACCCGTTTAAATCATACTGCCATTTATCACTTATGGAAAGTTTTCGATAGAGATTCCAACGTAGCTGGTGCTGCAGGACAAATTGTCACAATGAAGGGTAAATTGGGTCGTAAATTATTGAACCCATTGGTTGCATCACAAAACTTTGAATATAAGATTTCAAATATTTTAGACAAACCTCTAGAAAGTGTTTTCGGTTATATTTCAGTGTTACCGGGCGCTCTGTCAGCATATAGATATCGTGCCTTACAAAATCATGCCGATGGTACTGGTCCATTAAACTCATATTTCTTGGGTGAGACTCAAGATGGGAGTGACCAAGATGTTTTCACTGCTAACATGTATCTTGCCGAGGACAGAATTTTATGTTGGGAGCTTGTAGCAAAGAGGGATGCCAAGTGGGTTTTGAAGTATGTCAAAGAAGCTACAGGTGAAACAGATGTTCCTGAGGATGTGCCGGAATTTATTTCTCAAAGAAGACGTTGGTTAAATGGTGCAATGTTTGCTGCACTTTACGCTCAACTTCATTTCTTCCAAGTTTGGAAAACTACCCATTCAGTTACTCGTAAATTTTTTCTTCATATTGAATTTTTCTACCAATTTGTTCAAATGCTGTTTTCTTGGTTTTCAATTGCAAATTTTGTCCTAACGTTTTATTATTTGGCTGGTTCAATGAATAAAGTTATCAAACATGGTGAAGCTTTATTCATCTTTTTCAAATATTTGATATTCTGTGATTTAGCCAGTTTATTCATTATATCCATGGGTAATAGACCACAAGGGGCAAAGCATTTATTTATTACCTCAATGGTGATCTTGACTGTCTGCGCAACATATTCTTTAATTTGTGGTTTTATTTTTGCGTTTAAGGCTCTTTGTGAACCAGGTACATCAAATAAAGTATTTATAAATGTTGTCGTTTCATTACTTTCCACCTATGGATTATATTTTTTCTCATCTTTGATGTACTTGGACCCATGGCACATGTTTACCTCATCCATTCAATATTTCTTCACCCTACCTGCCTTTACCTGCACTTTACAAATTTTCGCCTTCTGTAATACACATGATGTCTCTTGGGGTACAAAGGGTTCTGATATCGCCACCAAACAATTATCAAAGGCTATCGTGGTGCAAGGACCTGATGGGAAACAGATTGTGGAGACAAATTGGCCACAAGAAGTTGATAAAAAGTTTATGGAAATAAAGAGTCGTTTGAAAGAGATCGAATTTGAGGAACCAGTCAAGAATCCAGCACAGGAACGTAACGATTATTATAGAGATGTAAGAACAAGAATTGTCATGATATGGATGCTTTCCAATCTAATTCTAATCATGGCCATCATTCAGGCCTTCTCCCCAGAGAGAGTCAATAATGGTTATTTAATTTTCATCTTATGGTCTGTGGCAGCTTTGGCATTATTTAGAGTACTTGGTTCCATGGGGTTCTTGTTTGTCAAGTATTTAACCATGATTGTCAGTTACAAGAATAAGGCTGAAAACACAGGATCATGGGGTGTGTCAAAGATGGATATGCCAAAAGTCGGAAGTATTTTCAACAAAACATGAGCATAAAAACTAATAAAGTAAAATTTATTTTGAAATCAATACCAATACCAATAAAATATGTATATTAATCTAAGTACTCTAATCTAACGAACATTTCAAAAACATAATAGGGTTGTTTCTGTACCCTATTTCTTTCTCTTACCTCAAAGCCCTAGCATTCCCTAAGCCAACCCTAGATCTGTGTTTCTTTTTTTGGAATTTCCCAAAGAGGAAACGACGCGATTGATTGATTGACAATTTGCAAATATAGAATTGAAACTTTTCTGCCGCATTGTATTTTTAATTTTGTGGTTATTTGCATTGTATTGAATTCAGATATAAGTAACAACATCTCTAGGATTTTGCAGCTGTTCATCGTACCTTTGAGCCTGAAGAATAGTTTACGGTCCAAACAAGGAAGAAATGGCTACCGAGGATGATTATTACTTGAATTTAAATCAAGATCAAGAATCACTTCTTCGATCCAGATCAAGCTTAGGGTCCAATGCGCCACACAGACAGGGTTCCCTTGTAAGGCCAGAAAGAAATAGATTTAACAATCCAGAGAATCCACATTATTATTATGTACAAAAGACGCAAGAACAGCAAGATCATCTGTCTGTGCAACCTTCAACTACAGGTATAAATCCAACAAGACAATCCCTGCGTAGTTCAATTCGATCCCAACGTAGCAATAGGAGTCGTGAATCAGACGGTGAATATCCATTACAAGATTTTAATTCAAGAGACAAGGATATTGATGACGTTGACGATGAGCCTACACGTATAAAGCCATCTAAGAAGACTTTAAAAAGAGAAAAGGATAATTCATTAACTTTATGGCAGTTGTATTGCTATGCAATTACTTTTTGGGCCCCAGGTTCACTCTTAGCATTATTTGGAATGCCCGATAAGCCACGACAAATGGCATGGAGAGAAAAGATGGCTTTGCTATCTGTTATTGGTTATATTGGTGCGATTGTCGCATATTTGACCTTTGGATTCACGAGAACTGTTTGCAGTACCCAAAAATTACGTTTGGAAATCAATGATATTTCGGTAGCTTACGTTACTGTAAATGGGAAGGCATATCAATTAAACGCTTCGCTTTCGGAAGGTTCTGATTTTGAAGTAAAAAATGATACCATGTGTGGACCTTGGACAGCAGGTGGTAAAGATATTTCATTCCTTTATCAAAATGTGAATGGTAATTGTCATAACATTATAAAACCAAAAGATGACTGTGACATTCCTCATGATGATGATAATAATTTGGCATGGTATTTCCCTTGTAAACAGATCAACCAAGACGGTTCCTCAAAACCAAACTTCACAATAGATAATTATGCTGGATGGGGGTGTCATACAAATGAAGATGAAAGAAAAGCTTTCTATGACCTAGACAGTGTAGCTGACATTTATTTCTCATGGGATGATATTAAAAACTCATCACGGAATTTAGTGGTATATAACGGACATGTCCTCGATCTGGATTTACTTGATTGGTTAGAGAAAGACCAACTTGATTATCCGCCACTCTTTGATGACTTGAGAGACTCCAATTTACAAGGTTATGATTTGTCCGTCATTCTTTCGAATGGGCATGAAAGGAAAATTGCAAGATGTCTTTCAGAAATCATAAAAGTTGGTGAAGTTGATTCGAAAACTGTTGGCTGCATTGCCTCAGATGTTGTTTTGTACGTTTCACTGGTCTTTATTCTTTCTGTGGTTGTAGCCAAATTTCTAGTAGCATGTTACTTCCGTTGGTTTGTTTCAAGAAAACAGGGTGCATCAGAGGTTGATAATAAAACAATGGATAAACACCTAAATGCGATTGAAGATTGGTCTGAAAATATCGGAACACAGGGACCGATAAACCAAGTCTCGCCGAACCTACGACCAAAGAAATATTCACGCATGCATAAGAGAGAATCAACTTTTAATATGTTACAAAACCGTAGCTCCAAAATGCTTCAATTAAATGAATCAGTTCTGGATTTGGATACTACTGTTGGTTCATCAAATGTGAATGATCAATTTGGTGGAATGACTACCATGACAATTCAAAATGCTAATCAAACAGCTGCCTTCGATTCTAACGCTAACAAGAAATCACATTCACGTAACCCCTCCACTCTTTTCCCTTCTTCTTCCATGCTATGGAACAACACTACTGTTTCACCAGTTCCAGGTGCTACCACCATGGAAAGCTTAGATCCGTCTATTATTCATCCAGACATTGTTCAACAACCACCTCTAAATTATATGCCCTTCAACTTTCCTTTAATTCATACATTTTGTTTTGTGACTTGTTACTCCGAGGATGAGGCAGGACTAAGAACAACTTTAGACTCTTTAAGTACAACTGATTATCCAAACTCTCACAAGTTACTAATGGTTGTCTGTGACGGGCTAATTAAAGGTTCGGGTAATGACAAAACAACTCCAGAAATTGCATTAGATATGATGGAAGATTTCGTTACTGAACCAGAAGATGTGTTACCTTACTCTTATGTTGCAGTTGCATCAGGTACAAAGAGACATAATATGGCTAAGATCTATGCAGGTTTCTATAAATATAATGATGATACAGTACCACCTGAGAAACAGCAACGTGTTCCCATGCTTATAATTGTCAAGTGTGGTACCCCTGATGAACAAGGTTCTGCTAAGCCTGGTAATAGAGGTAAGCGTGATTCTCAAGTTATCCTCATGTCTTTCTTACAAAAGATTACATTTGATGAGAGAATGACCGAATTGGAATTTCAATTACTGAAAAATATTTGGCAAATCACGGGTCTAATGGCAAGTTACTATGAAACAGTCCTCATGGTGGATGCCGATACCAAAGTGTTCCCAGATTCTTTAACACATATGGTAGCTGAAATGGTAAAGGATCCTGTCATTATGGGACTTTGTGGTGAAACTAAGATTGCAAACAAGGCACAATCATGGGTTACTGCAATTCAAGTCTTTGAATATTTCATTTCTCATCATCAATCAAAGGCATTCGAATCTGTTTTTAGTTCAGTCACGTGTTTGCCTGGGTGTTTCTCTATTTATCGTATCAAATCTCCAAAGGGACCTGATGGATATTGGGTTCCTATTCTGGGTAACCCTGATATTGTGGAAAGGTACTCGGACAATGTCACAGATACCTTGCATAAAAAGAATTTACTGCTGCTAGGTGAAGATAGGTACTTATCGTCTTTGATGTTGAAAACATTTCCAAAGAGAAAACAAGTTTTTGTTCCAAAAGCGGCATGCAAGACAATCGTACCAGACAGTTTCAGAGTTTTATTATCTCAACGTCGTCGTTGGATTAATTCGACTGTTCATAATTTACTTGAGTTAGTTCTACTAAGAGATTTATGTGGTACCTTCTGCTTCTCTATGCAATTTATTATCGGAATTGAATTAATTGGTACGCTGGTGTTGCCATTGGCTATCTGTTTCACAATTTATGTTGTCATCTTTGCAATTGTTTCACACCCTACACCTATCCTTACTTTAATATTATTGGCCATTATCCTTGGTCTTCCCGGGTTAATTGTTGTTGTTACTGCTACGAGATGGTCTTATCTAATGTGGATGGCTATCTACATTATTGCCCTACCTATCTGGAACCTTATTTTACCCTCGTATGCATACTGGAAATTTGATGACTTCTCATGGGGTGATACGCGAACGATTGCTGGTGGGAATAAAGCAGATGATGAACTAGAAGGTGAGTTTGATCATTCGATGATCAAGATGAGAACATGGAGAGAATTTGAAAGAGAAGATAGAATGACAAGAAGTAAAAGTATTCAAGATGTCTCGGATAATATATTCTTAACATGATATTAGATAAGCCTTTGCGAAAGTCTTTCGATTGAGTTATTTGTTTCCTATTCTTAATTTTACTCGGTCCAATTGCGTCAGCAGTTCCTTCTTTATTATCATTTTTAACACATCACGTATCAACGGATTTGATTATCTGTATATTAAAAACATTGCATTTATTAAATTACTTTAAAGATTTTCTTATTAATCAATTATTTAGAATGTATAGACATTAAAAGATATATTTCCAGTATACTTCTTTAATACTTGTTCAGTTAACTCCCATGGGACACCAAAGATGCCACTGTTAATTTTTGGAAGCTCTAATTCATATTCAGTTAGGGGTTTTTGCAGTTCTGCGCCATAAATAGGTCCCCCCTTTTCTGTCGCTATAGTATTGATCAAATCATTAATAGCCTCTTCGGTATAACGTAAAATGCTACTACTATGATCATGACTGGAACCACCAAACGATGATGTGAAGAGGCAAGCGATTAGAACATCCGAGTCCTTAAAGCTGGGTATCAGCAACGAGCTACCTAATAATTTAGAACCATATTTTGTGCAATGATTCATGTATACAGTCTCAGCTTCTGGATATTTAACAGCCAGTTGATAGGCAATACCACCTCCCCACGAACCGTTGCAATTGCATGAATGGATTATTATTCTAGGATAAGGCTTTGGTTTCAAAATGTCGCCGGTAATATACCTTATAATACTCATTTCTCTTGTTCTAATTCCTTTGTTGGTTACTATTGAAAGGTGCTAAAGAAGTTCCGTTGACCTCATTAGAATTTTCAGGCGAGTCTACTTTTTTTCATTGGAAATTCGTGAACTTGAATTTAAAGAAGCGCTACATGCCACCAAAGGACCATTCCCCATAACTCAAAAGTGATATCATAAATCTGGGCAGTTGCCAAGCATTTCATAATTTGAATGGTCATATCACATTTGTGAAAAAAAACCCTATATTCGTTAGTAAATTTTTACAATATGTATATCTTTCCAAAATTCAGATTAAAGAAATATTGAAAAAGGCATATGTCACGGAGGGCAGAAGCTAGTATCTTTTGAAAGGAGTACTTAATCACTCTTCATTTAAGTTTGCCTTAAATAACTAATTCTAGTTGGGATGAACTTAGTAACTTAAAGCATCATCATCCTTTTAGCCGAGGAAACAGTTTCGTTCATTGCCACTCCCAGGATAATTGATTAATCTTTATCGTTCCCAAAAATCTTCAAGTGTTACTAAAAGTTGCAAAAAGTATGAGTTACAAATCTAAAGTTGTTAATAATGAATGTACTTTTTTGCTCAATTCACAAGATAAAGTGTCTCCTGTGTTCTCGGGGAAAGATGGCTCCCTTTTTTATCTTCGGAGTTTTCTCATTTTCTTCGAAAGATCATCACCAAAAACAGATCTAAGAAAATAATAGTAATTTTTTATGCTGGGCTTCAATGGGGTTTTTTGTTTTTTATCAAGTACTTTATACCAATATGATATTTTTAACTAAGAATTATAACGCTTTCTCATTATATGTAGCTGGAGAAGCCAAAAATAGAAACACCATTAAAGTGAATGCTGTTAAATAAAGGCGAGTAAGGATGTGAAGTAATATAAAATGCATGGATTAGATAGTGTACAAATAATGAATTACAAAACTGAATATGTGCTTACCTATATTAATAGAAGGTTTTTTCATGGGAATGCTCAGCTATACTAACTACATCATCAGATAAGTCCTTCTTACGTAAAGCTGTCCTCCATTCCTCTTCAAATTCTTCAACATTAACCCATCTTTGAAACCAACCTTTATCCTTGAGGATATTATTGACAGGAGTACCTGGGACTGGGAAGAAATAGCATAGAAAAACATAAGATACGAAACTGAACGCATATCCCATCCAATAATTTAAATAATACAATTTCATTGGCCCATCTGAAATGGGGATATCCCCGACAGATGAAATAAAACCCGGCAGATTTGGTCCAACACCACACAAATAACCGACTAAAGCCCTCCAGTTAATACCAAACCTGTTACCATACATATAAAATGAACCCTTTTGATGAGAATAAATATGGGTCAATTTTATGTAACCTCTTCTAACAACGAAATAATCTGCACAAACAACACCGGCAATACTTGATAAGAAAATGGCATATGCTGATAGAGCCATGGTAAATTTACTTGAGGTAGCCATCATATTCCATGGACAAATACATAGAGCCATAAGTGCACAGAAAACTGAACCACGTCTAATGTTGATGAATTTGGGTAGAAGTGCAGACATATCTGTACCACATGATAAGGAATTGGCCGAAATATTGGTACCCAATTGTGCCACAGCAAATACGAAGGAAATTAGGAAGACACCAGCTCTTGTACCTTTGGTGTATGATCTAATCAAAAACTGTTCCAAGACATCCAATGGAGACCAATAATTTTCACCGTATAGTTCGTACCCAGCGGCAGTAACCAAAATACCAATTAAACAGGTAATGGAAAATAAGAAGGGGATGCAAATAAATTGCGACCAAAGAGCTGAGTTCTTTGATTTCGAAAATCTTGAAAAATCTGGTGCGTTAATGACCATTGTGGAGAAGTTTGCCATACAACCCATAATAGATCTTAAGAACGCCCATGAAAATGCAGAACCCTGTGGTTGAACGGAATTCAAGGAACCTAAAGCAATGGTACCACCAGCCTTTCTTACAGCCCATATAAGGAACCCAAACGATGCAAATGGAACTAATGCAGCTTTGACAGTAAATAAATGTCTTACCTTATGTGGTTGGATTAAAAGGAATGGGAATTCAACCACCCAAAAGATGAAAAAACACATAAATTCATAAGTGGTAGCATTTGGTGACCCAAAATGATCTGGAATTCTATCCGGAAGATTTTTACCAAAGATTGACCTTAGCATGAGAGAAACTGGAGTTAAAGCAATCCATGATTGAACGGAGTACCAAACAATAGCCATAACAACACGATTGATAATAGGCCACAAAGAGAAAAAGACACCAAATGATGCTCTCGATGATATTGGAAATGAAAGATGATATGCCGACCCAATTCTTGAGGCTAGAACGACAAACAGTCCAACAAACCCGTACCCAATCCAAATGGTAATCCAACATTGCCACCAATTTAGACCTAGTTGTAAACCTGTAGCAGCAATTTGCCAAGTATTGATATTAAAACATTCGGCCAACCAGAAATAACAGAAATTATACCAGGACCATACTCTTCTTTTCTTCTCCACTGGTTTTAAGTCGTTGTTAAACATAAAGGAATCCAATAATGAAACACCTACCGTAGATTTATCAACCACTAAGTGTTCATTATAGAATTTTTCCCATTTTGATTTATATTCAGGCTGTTTAAGACTTGCCTTTTCCTCGTCGTACGTTGATTGTTCGTAAGTCTCAAACGTTGCAAATTTTGTCGCAGACTCCTTGTCATCATCGTCATGACGTTTGCCAGAAGGTCTATACCCATTTGAAGATTCAAAATTGTTGTCAACCGGTTCTATGTTTTCCTGCAGGGGTTCATACTCTTCATTCTCGTATATGTGGCCACCTTTGGTCGCATGGCTAAACATAATAGCTAAATCATCTGCCGGCATTTTGTTTTAATGAGCACACTCTTTATCACAAAGTTCTTCTCAAATACAAAGAATCTTTTGTATCCGAAATAATGGTTCCTATTATAGACCCTATTATTCGAGAAAGAAATAATAGTTAACTTTCCTTAAATAAATAAGACTACAGGTAACATTTGGTTCTATTATTTCAGAACCGATTATCTGCGTCGGTGAAAAAATTTTCGAAGGAGATCCTGTAATTTGTCCGGACATTTTTAAGAGACACCAGTACCCCGCAAACAAACGCCTAAACTTTGTCCTGACATTTGTCCTTTATTATTTTAATGCGTAACATTTTTCAAATCAAATAAACAGTCAATGATTATTATCTGGAAAATTTAAAACCTGCTCACTTGAAATATCTCTTCAAAGTTCAACGGTAACATTTAAAATCGTAAAATTATATCATTTTTTTTTGTATAAAAAATTAAATATCTAATATATATATCTTGGCTCATTAAAAATTAAGTATCATAAAACCATAAAAGGGCAAACCAGTTGCATGTAAAAGTGAGAATTATAATTATAATTCGTACAAACAACTACCCAAAGCTGGCTTAGAAACAATAATAGCTTCTTCCAATTCAGCGTCAGTAATGTTTGGGAATTTGACCTTGTAGTATTGGTCAATCAAAGCCTTCTTAACTCTTTCGACACTGTTGTTTTCACCACCATGAACCAAATGAACGGTACAACCACCCCAACCGGCACCAGTCAAACGAGAACCGTAAGAACCGTTTTGTAGAGCGATAGAGCAGATCTTATCAGTTTCTGGACAAGAACATTCGTATAATTTGTCACAAGAAGCTTGAGATTGGTTCATTAGGGCACCAAATTGCTTGAAGAAATCTTCATCAGAGGCAAATTTGGCCTTGGTCATCAATTGCAAAGCTTCCAAAACTCTTAGAGATTCAGAGTAGACATGCTTAGCTCTTTGGTATAACTTCAAGACTTGGAATCTAACTGGGAAAGTGGTTAAGTAATCCTTAGTAAATTCTTCCTTGGAACAACCTAGAGATTCAGCAGCTTGTTCGACGGTGTAACCAGCCTTCATTGGAGCAAAAGTTTCTTCGACTAATTCCAACATCTTGTTCAATCTTTCGACACCAGTGGCGACTTCACCATCCCAAGCTTCAGCGTTGTGGTATCTAGCGTAGTAAGCGTTCATGAAATCTCTCAAGTTACCCTTGTTCAAACTGGAAGCACCTTCATGTTTCAAGACAACACCGTACTTCTTAGCCAAGACATTAGCGGCGGCGGTAACTTCGACGACTCTCAAGTTGTAGTTGGTTGGACCAGTTTCGACCTTGTTAGAGACAACCAAAGTGTTAGCAATGACGAATTGAACATCACCCTTCTTCAATTGTGGGAACTTGAATGGAGTAGCCTTTAATTCAGGCTTGAATTCAACGTATAGAGCATGGTCTTCTTCACCACAAACGGAAGCAGCTTGATCCATACCACCATTGTTGACACCAACGTAATGTTCGGCGACGACAGTGATCTTGGTCAAATCATGCTTAGTCAAATGGTAGTCCTTACCCATGTTGGCTCTAATGATGGCCAAAGCAGTAGCACAAATAAAGGCAGCGGAGGAGGAAAGACCGGACCCAGTTGGGACGTTACCTTGACAGAAGATTTGTAGACCGACTAATGGAGCAGTTTGGAATTTTGGAGCAATTTCCTTCAAAAATTCTTGTGCGACATGTAGACCACACTTGAAATAGTTAGACCAGTCAGAAATAGATGGGTCAATAGCAACGTAAGAACCATCTAATGGTAAGTCGAACTTTCTTTGAGCAAATCTGGCATCAGAATTGGTTAGAGTAATAGATGGGTTCTTTTCGTTTAGAACTTTGACGGCCAATAACATGTCGACGTCGATGGCCAATGGCAAGACTGAGAAATCAGCATAATCGATATGTTCACCGATCAAGTTGACTCTACCTGGAGATCTAGCGATGAAGTCTGGTTCAGCACCGTAAGCCTTGACGAACTTTTCAGTGATGACTGGACATTTGGTAGCTAAAGGCTTTGGTAGATCTTTAGTAGCAGCGGAATATTCTGGAACAGACATTGTATTGGGTGTTTGGGGAATGTTTAGTATTAAAAGTTAAACAACTGATAATGGTCTTTTGGTTTGTTTCTTAATGAAAGAAAGTGAAAAATGTAGAAAAGGGGACTGGAGAGATACGAGATGGTGGTTGTTACGGCAGGTTTATATATGTTTTTTCCCTGGGGGAGCTGGAGTTGTTGCTTGGGGACCAACGAAATAGATGGAGAACTGGAGAACTGGTCAACAGGAACATACGCATCCGGTAAGGTCTCATAATAGCCAGAATTTCATGTGGGGGTTGTTCGCAGAGGGGAAAGCTGTCATGTTCGGGCAGTTGTGCGCCGAGAAACGAACGGACGACAGTTTCCTTTGCTGTATTAACCGTTAACAACACAACGGATGGGTGGGAACCGATCCCGTTCACAGGAGCTCTGTATCCCGATACCACTCCACTGTTATACGTACGTAGTTGTTTGGGTATTAGGGCGAAGTCTGTTCGAGTATGGGGTGGCTGTTATTTAAGCAAGACTCCGAGATTTGGCGATTTCTGGCTCCCTATTTTTTGTCTCCCTTTGCTCTACGTGTATGCTCGAAGAACGTTGTTCTCTTGACAAGAAATATGTAATTAATACCATTACTGCGTTTTATGACAATCTTGCCCGTACAAACCATGTAATACGGATTACATTAGTACATAGTAACAAGCGGGGTTTCATAGCTTCTTCTCTACATACATTGCGACTCCAAAAAGTTATTCATTCACCACAATGGAACTCCAGTTAATTTGTTAACAGTCCCTTACGTGGTTGAACAAGAAGGAACACAATTATCCGGGGAATTTCCCCCAAAAGTCGTAACCTAAAACACCGTGAATATCACCGCGGGATAATTAAACATTATGTAAGCATATTTAGGAATAACCAGCAGAGAAGGATCATTCTTGTTAGATCCTCCTGTTGACATATTATTCCCTATACTCGTTTCCTGAGTGTAGGGAGAAGAACGAACAAGTATAACGACGTCTCCGGAAAATATCCTACCGATTTCGCACGGAGGACAGATTCCCGGGCAGGGATGGAACATCAACAGCTATCAAGAAAATGAATAATGCCAATGCAAACTGCAACACGAATAGTATATATAAAGATGAACCATTGGACCCTTTCAAAGATATGCTTTTCTCCCTTCCTTAGACCATCGCAACTATAACACTAATTGCAAGCTCGCAAACATACATTATGACTAACCAAGAATTTGACTTCACCGACCATTCCCACAGACGTTACAACCCATTGACAGACTCTTGGATCTTAGTGTCCCCTCACAGAGCCAAGAGACCTTGGTTAGGCCAAAAGGAAACTGTTGCAAAGAACACTATACCAGAATACGACGAAAAATGTTTCCTATGTCCAGGTAACGCCAGAGTAACCGGTGGTGCCAATCCAAAATATGAATCTACTTATATCTTCCAAAACGATTTCGCAGCTGTTAAGACTGAACAACCAACTTTACCTGCTCATATGGACTTTAAAGATCCTTTAAAGAACAAATTATTTAAGGTGGAATCCGTTAGAGGTAACTGTTTTGTCATCTGTTTCAGCCCAAAGCATAACGTTACCATCCCACAAATGAAGCATGACGAATTAGTCAACGTTGTCGGTGCTTGGCAACAACTTTACAATAATTTGAGCAAAGAAGCTAGGGACGATGGTAAGCCATTCAAATATGTTCAAATCTTTGAAAATAAAGGTACCGCTATGGGATGTTCCAACTTACATCCACATGGTCAAGCTTGGTGTTTGGAATCCATTCCAAGCGAAGTTTCTCAAGAATTAAAATCTTTCCAGAAATATAAGACTGAGAACCATTGTGATCTATTGGGTGACTACGTCAAATTGGAGTTGCAAGAAAGAACAAGAATCGTGGTGGAAAATGATAGCTTCGTATGTGTCGTTCCATACTGGGCTGTTTGGCCTTTTGAAACTATGATTGTTTCCAAGAAAAAGATTGCCTCCGTCGCCCAATTCAATGATAAGGAAAAGGATGACTTAGCCTCTATCTTGAAGACTTTGACTGTTAAGTATGATAATCTTTTCGAATGTAGTTTCCCTTACTCTATGGGTCTACATCAAGCTCCATTGAACGCAACTGGTGAAGAATTGGAAAATAGTTGGTTCCATATGCATTTCTACCCACCACTATTAAGATCTGCCACAGTTAGAAAGTTCTTGGTCGGGTTCGAATTATTGGGTGAACCTCAAAGAGATCTGACTGCTGAACAAGCTGCTGATAGACTAAGAGCTTTGGATGGTGAAGTTCATTACACAGAAAAATTATAATTTCTCTAAATATTTGAACTACGGTTTATGATGATGACACTAATGTCTTTTAATAAATTTTTATTTCCTTATTTACAACACTAATACATTAATACATAAAAGTTTTATAACCTTATAAAATCTATTACTTCAAGTATTTTTTATTAATGCTACAGCCAGACGCTTGATAAGAAGCTAATTACCCGTTTTTGGAGAAACTAACCCTGGTATTTCTTAGATCCAGTTTGAGTGTAATTTAGTATGTTTAGGGTGGCCACTTTCTTACGATAAATTATCAAACCTGTTGAGGTATCAATGGGTGTCAAGTTTTTATACACAAACCACTAGATAATGGTAACGTGATTTATCACTAAGGGTCTATTCAGGTAACTTTTAATTAAAAATTCATATAACTAGGCAACTTGGCCGAGTGGTTAAGGCGAAAGATTAGAAATCTTTTGGGCTTTGCCCGCGCAGGTTCGAGTCCTGCAGTTGTCGTTATTTTTAATTTTATTTTTTTTGAAGGTCTCATCCATTTTTTTTATTCGGGTGGCAAAATCGTGGTATATGGGAAGATCCCACTATAGAAAAGTAAGACAAGCATACTTAGTGGCAAGTTACCAATACTAATAAACCGAGACACACAATAACTCACAATGGGACAGGGTGTATCATCAGGTCAAGACAAGAAGAAAAAGAAGGGAGCTAATCAGAAACCCAAATATGAACCTCCAGTTCAATCTAAATTCGGACGTAAGAAGAGAAAGGGAGGACCAGCCACAGCAGAAAAATTACCATCTGTATCACCAAGCACACGTTGTAAATTGAAATTATTGAGAATGGAAAGAATAAAGGATCATTTATTATTAGAAGAGGAATTCGTGACCAATTCTGAAATCTTGAAACCATTTGAAAAGAAGCAAGAAGAAGAGAAGAAACAATTGGAAGAAATCAGAGGTAATCCATTAAGCATTGGTACATTGGAAGAAATCATTGATGATGATCATGCCATTGTAACAAGTCCTACAATGCCAGATTTCTATGTTTCTATCCTATCCTTCGTTGATAAAGAATTACTAGAGCCTGGTTGTTCTGTTCTTCTACATCATAAGACTATGTCTATTGTGGGTGTACTACAGGATGATGCAGATCCAATGGTTTCAGTAATGAAAATTGATAAATCACCTACAGAATCATATAGTGATATTGGTGGGTTAGAGTCTCAAATACAAGAAATTAAGGAATCCGTTGAATTACCATTAACACATCCAGAATTATACGAAGAAATGGGGATTAAACCACCAAAGGGTGTTATCCTTTATGGTGCCCCAGGTACGGGGAAAACATTATTAGCTAAGGCTGTGGCGAATCAAACTTCTGCAACTTTCTTAAGAATTGTGGGTTCAGAATTAATTCAAAAATATCTAGGTGATGGACCAAGGTTATGTAGACAAATCTTTAAAGTTGCCGGAGAACAAGCTCCAAGTATTATCTTTATCGATGAAATTGATGCAATTGGTACAAAGAGATATGATTCAAACAGTGGTGGTGAAAGAGAAATTCAAAGAACTATGTTGGAACTATTAAATCAATTAGATGGTTTTGATGATAGAGGTGATGTTAAAGTTATTATGGCTACAAATAAAATTGAGACTTTAGATCCTGCATTAATTAGACCTGGTAGAATTGATCGTAAAATTCTTTTCGAAAATCCTGATTTATCAACAAAGAGGAAGATTTTGGGGATTCATACATCTAAGATGAATCTAAGTAAAGATGTTGATTTTGAAACATTAGTAACGACAAAGGATGATCTTTCTGGTGCTGACATACAAGCAATGTGTACAGAAGCTGGGTTATTGGCGCTAAGAGAAAGAAGAATGCAAGTTACAGGAGAAGATTTCAAACAAGCTAAGGAACGTGTAATGAAGAATAAAGTGGAAGAAAATTTGGAAGGTCTTTATTTGTGAAAATGTTATGTTCTGTATTCTATACATATATATAATAAACAATACCTATTATTGACAATTAATGTAAGCGTTCAATTTTGTGATTTTCGTTTTTTTTTTGAAACACGAAAAATGTAAACGTTAAATGAAGAATTTGTAGAACTACCTAATTATGGATAGGAACGAACAGGACCTAATTTGATATATCCATACCAATTAGGATATAGCAAGATATAATTGATATAACTAACCACAGTGGCGCTAATCCTATTGAACTGTTTATTATTAACCGACAAATAACTAGAGTAAAGTAGAGAGAAACCGCCAAAAACAAAAGAAAAATGTCAACGAGTGCTAAAATTAGTAGTAATATTAAAGAACCGGAATCTATTAAAGTACCACCCGTAAAGGTGGAAGAAAAGGAACAACCGCAAGAGGAGAAAGAAGATGAACATTATGAAGTGAGCTATAAAGTTGGAGTAGCAGAGAATAAGAATTCTAAATTTCGGAAGACGATGGAAGATGTCCATACATATGTTCAAAATTTCGCCTCAAGATTGGATTGGGGGTATTTTGCTGTCTTTGATGGCCATGCTGGTGTTCAAGCATCTAAGTGGTGTGGTTCTCATCTACATTCGATAATTGAGAAAGATATATTGGAGAATGAAACCAAAGATATCAGAGAAATCCTCAATGATTCATTTTTATTAGTGGATAAACAGATTAATACCACTTTACAGGGCAATAGTGGCTGTACTGCTGCCGTCTGTGTGTTAAGGTGGGAATTACCTGATTTGGAAGAAGATTTTCAAGAAGGTGATATTGATTTGAGAGAACATAAGAGGAAATTATACACGGCGAATGTGGGTGATTCGCGAATAGTTCTTTATAGGGGTGGGCGTAGTATAAGGTTAACATATGATCATAAGGCATCAGATCCACTGGAAATGCAACGTGTGGAAGAAGCAGGAGGGCTGATAATGAAGAGTCGAGTGAACGGAATGTTGGCTGTTACAAGGTCACTTGGTGATAAGTTTTTTGATAGTTTAGTAGTAGGGAACCCTTTCACTACTAGTGTGGAGATAACAGATGCTGATCAATTTTTAATAATAGCATGTGATGGGTTATGGGACGTTATTGATGACCAAGAAGCATGTGAATTAATTAAAAATATTGATGAACCCAAAGAAGCTGCTAGGATACTTGTTAGATATGCCTTAGAGAACGGAACTACAGATAATGTTACTGTAATGGTTGTATCGCTGTGAGGGAAAAGGGACGGAGATATATTGTAACTATTGTAACATATTGTATAGATTTACAGCGCTATACTGTTTTGTTTATATATAAATATGCATAACATCATTCATTCTTATCATTTCGTTGCATGTCGGTTATATATTAAAGTCATTAAGATCGAGATCACCTGTTTCGCCTCCATTTGTCCAGTCAATATTAAGATCATTGAAATCATTTAAGGTCAAATAATTATCGTCATTTTCTTGATTTAGATCTAATCCTGTAGCGTTAACACCAGTATTGTCTATATTTTTATTGTCATTATTATTGGTAGCATTGGTATTATTGTTATTATTATTCATAGTGGAGATTAGATTGTCACCGTTGTTTATACTAGATAAATCTAAGTCGTTTCCTAAATCTGTGGCACCGTTATTATTGTTTATATCATTGTTATTGTTTGAATTGTTATTTGTATCAAATGTATTAGTATCTAGATCAGGAAACATGGAGATATCCATAGAATCCAAATCTGAAAAGAGGGCTTGTTGCGGCTGTTGAGACTCCAATTTTTTTGAAGAATCAGGAATATTATTATTATTATTATTATTGTCGTTGTTGTTATCGATAGTGATGTTATTATTATTGTTGTTTGCTGTGGTTATGGGTATATCCACATTAATTGGTTCAGGATTGAAAGTGGATAACAGGTCATTTTCATTATCTTCAGGGAAATCCATTTTCATATCGGATAACATATTTTGATCGTCATTTAATTGTCCATCTTGTTGTTTCTTTAATTCATCTGCACGAGCCTGTGCTTCTGCGGCAGCAGCTGCAGCAGCTGCTGCTGCTTCTTCTTCCTTTCTTTGTAATTCTTTTTTCTTAATTAATTTTTCATTACTTATCTCCACAATGGTATCAACATAATCAAAACTTTTCGCTATAGAGATTTCCAGATCATCCAAGATACCATGAAACAAATTAATCTTCTCCTTTAAAGACCGTTGTTGTGATGCGTTGAACCCATTCGATACCTTAGAATCCAATTGTATAGTCTTCAACTGCTGTTGCAAAAGCATCTCAGATGATATTTTCAAGATATCATCGAAACACTGAGTAAGCTTGTTTTTCGGCTGTGTTGGTGCTATTTCTTCTGGTGTTTTAGAGACCATATCTGGTGTTAGGTGAGGGGGTAGGTGCTTCTGGATTGAGGGATTAGCTATTTTGTTAGATTTAAGATTGACACTAACCGTTTAATATTCTATAAATTTTCACTCATTAGGCTGAAATTTCAAGATTTGGCGGAGACACCCCGGGTAATATACTCCGGGACCAAGTTTTTTTTTCCCAAAACAGAAAAAAGAAAGTAGAAGAAGGATTAAAACTATTGTAGTCTTAATTTAAATCATTAATTCTATAGTAAGTAAAAGCCTGGTTAATTTTGAAACCAAAAAAAATTTATTTACGTTCTTATTGGATTTTAGAATATTTTACTTATTTTAAAAAAGAATCAATAAACCAATCTTTAGAAAAAGAGATAAATAAAAAATTTTGTTCTTTAAAATGACTGAAAGTTAAAATTAAGAAATATCCCCTCCTTTTAGAAAGAGTACACTTGGGAAAATGTGCTATTTGGCTTTATTTAGACGTAAAGATATCAAAAACAGAAGTGTTACCCGCAAAAAATTTGAGAAGGAAGGTGTCCCCGAAATTATATCTACAATATTGAAATTTAAGGAAAGAAAAGAACTATCTAATACACATATCATTGATAGCTTACAAATCGTACATTATCAATAGATCCCAAAACATCTTACAGGAAAAATGGGAGTTAAACTACATACTTTGGCCGATGTCTGCATGGTTCCTTTAGGTACTTCCAGCGCCAGTGTTTCTGACTTTGTTGCCTTAATTGAGACCAGAATTCGTCAATCTAATTTGAAGAGTACTTTACATAGTGCTGGTACCACCATTGAAGGGCCCTGGGACGAAGTGATGGAATTGATTGGTGAAGTGCATCAATATGCCCATGATAATGGATATGTGAGAATTCATACCGAGATTAGATGTGGGACTAGAGTGGATAAGTTCCAGACCGCTCAGGATAAGATGGATACTGTCAATAAGAAGATTCAAAATCTTCAAAAATAGGTAACAAAAAAAATATGTATGAATGAATGAAACCTTTTAATTTTTTTACTGTTTTTATTTTATTGTTATTATAACGTTATATAATAATATAGATATATAAATGCCCTAAATAATTAAATTTTATTTTCTTAATAATATTACACCAGAAAAAGAATAGTAAGTTAATTCTAAACGTTTTTCATTAAAGATATGGATTGTTTGATTGATTGGATGAGAGTTTCTTGTTTCAAAAAGCTTAAGCTTGAGTGGAAGAAGAGTACTTGGTGACAGCTCTAGTACCTTCAGAGACAGCGTGCTTAGCCAATTCACCTGGTAGGATCAATCTGACAGCAGTTTGAATTTCTCTAGCAGAGATGGTAGACTTCTTGTTGTAAGCGGCCAACTTGGAAGCTTCAGTAGCGATTCTTTCAAAGATATCGTTAACGAAGGAGTTCAAGATAGACATGGATTTTTGAGAAATACCGGTGTCTGGATGGGTTTGCTTCAAAACCTTGTAGATGTAAGAGGAGTAAGTTTCCTTTCTGGCCTTAGTTCTCTTCTTACCATCGGTGGTTGGGGCGGTTTTCTTGGCGGCTGGGGCCTTGGAAGCAGGTTTCTTTTCAGCAACGGCGGACATTGTTAATATTTATGAGTAAATGGGTTGGTTATTTGAAGAAGTCCAAAGGGAAAGGGTAACAAAACGACTGGATTGAGGACTGGTTAACAAATTGTGGTCTCTTATATAGATCTATCTGTATATAATAACAAAACGCGAAAGTCTCTGAACGGCGCGTAAATCTCAGCACGAGAAGCCCTCAGAATTTTGTGGAACGAAAGGCGTTCGGAATATTTCGCGCGAACTTTTGGGCACGAACACTCTGGAACGGTTTCCCTTTTGGGTCAGACCACTTGGGCGGCAATATTAAGATCTATATATATACACACATATATGAACTACCTCTATTATTCCTGTATCTTGTGTCCCATTTTACTCTTCGGTTCCCTCTTCGTCAAGCAACAAGCTAAAACAAAACAACTCAATCAACTCAATAATATACAATGTCCGGTGGTAAAGGTGGTAAAGCAGGTTCTGCCGCTAAGGCTTCTCAATCTAGATCAGCTAAGGCTGGTTTGACTTTCCCAGTCGGTAGAGTCCACAGACTTCTAAGAAGAGGTAACTACGCTCAAAGAATCGGTTCCGGTGCTCCAGTTTACTTGACCGCTGTCTTGGAATATTTAGCTGCTGAAATTTTAGAATTGGCTGGTAATGCCGCTAGAGATAACAAGAAGACCAGAATTATCCCAAGACATTTACAATTGGCTATCAGAAATGATGATGAATTGAACAAATTGTTGGGTAACGTCACTATCGCTCAAGGTGGTGTCTTGCCAAACATTCATCAAAACTTGTTGCCAAAGAAGTCTGCTAAGGCTACTAAGGCTTCTCAAGAATTATAATTGTAATTCTTATCTAAAAAAAATATAAATTATGTGGTAGGCTACCAATTGTAACATTAAACTATTCTTCGATTCATATATTATTATTTTTTCACATATTAAATATTAAAAAAATTAATAAAACAAGTAAAAATATCATTATCATCATTATTTATATAATTATTTAATTAGCTTAAGATTTGTTAGCAAACATGTCTACTGCAATGTTAATTACAGATATAAGCACTTCAACTCCGACTAATATTATTACAATAAATTCCAAGTATTCTTCATGTGAATGCCCCAATTGTTCCTTCAACATCTGTAAAAGATCAGAAATGACTTCCAACCTTTGATTTAGTAATGCCACACGTTGATTTATCTCTAAATATCCTCTTGTAGCTTGATAAATGGGTTCCAATTGAGGTTCTGACCACATAATCTCAGGAGAATCCAACACAGATCCATGTAAATTAATATTAATCCTAAGGATAAACAATTCACCAATACTTTTCATTATATCTTCTTTGCTCATCGAAACTTTACCACTGGAAGCAATCTCCTGCGGTATATCCTGTGTGTCTTCAATGGTATTATCCACCAATTCTTCAAATAAAGAAATCTTGACACTTTGTGCAATTGCATGAGATATTGATAATTTAACCATGTAATTCGAACCATCTCTTAATGTAATAAAATCATTATAAATACGTGGCTGATAACTCTTGGTCACATAATAATTGAATTCCTCCACTTGGATGTCTTCATCTGCCAATTTCTCCTTTTCAAATCGTTCCAAGTCTGTTAAGAAACATTTCTCTTCTCTTTCCGTAAACCCCCACATGACAACTACCCCGTATTCAAAGATAAATAATTCGGAATGCTTATCACTAACATCAATCTCACCACCTTCATCATCTAATCTTATAACGTCATCAGCAGCATCATGATCCCGACTGTCACCTCTCCAATCGTTATAAACAAAGGGAGTGTAAAGACATTCATCAAATAACTTGGGATGTGTATGATGGATCTTACGACTATCTCTCAACCATCGGATTAAATCTCTCATATTATAGCTACTAGCGGTACAATACCCTGTAGCACGTGGTAACAGATGTCGATGAGCTTTCCCCAACTTCTCTGCATCCTTCCTGGCAGGCATATCCGTAATTCGATTCACCTGAGAATACACTGTATTATCGCCATTGGGTTGCTTCCTCTTATCATTAAATGGTTCCTCAGGTAACAGTTTCAGTTTCTGTGTAGTACGTGAAGTTCTTTGGGCCCCTGTTGTGGTGGAAGATGTATTTGATTTGTTCAAGCCAGTAGATGATGATCTGATAGGTTTCTTCTTTGTTGTAGGCGGAGAGATAGCATCGGTAGGTAGGTATTTATTCTTCCCTGTCTGTGATGGTTCATTGCCTTGTTTAAGTAGTGGTGTCTGTGAATCATCCCTTGACATGATCGTCTTCAGTTTCGTTAATGTCTTATGCTTTGTTTTGCTCCTATCGTTTATACTTAATTTAATATGGATTTCAACCTTTCTTGTATTTATTTTTCATATTGTAACGTTAGTGAAATAAATAAATAGCAATAACGTTCGTTAACTTGGTTAAGAAAAACATTGGAAACAAGCATTCATTGATCCAGCTCACATAACAACAACAAATCAAGTATGACAGATTTGACATTGACGGAGAAGATAGAGACGTTAAAGAGGGAAAATGAAGCTCTTGGGCTCACAGTGACGAGAACTCGTCAATCCGTGAAACGATTGAAACTGGAATATGCCACATTATTAGAAAGGTTACAATCACGCATCGAACTGGATCCTCAATTATCACCTGAGGGACCTCTCCCCACTTTAGAATCCTATAAGGATCAATTGTTAGTTGAACCAATGAAGAAATCGAGGACTGCTGCTGCAAAGAAGAGAAGAAACAGAAATAAAGTTAATAAATTGAGAGACCCAAATTTACCAAAGAGACCTACAAATGCATATTTGATCTTTTGTGAATTGAACAAAGAAGATGTGAGAGCTAAGGGCTCTACGGACGTGACGAAAGATTTATCTGAAATGTGGAAGGCATTGGATGATGAAGCAAGAAAACCATATTTCGATTTATATAATGAGGATAGAGAAAGATATAGGTCGGAGATGGATGTTTATAATAAGAATTTGGTCGCTGCTAAGGAAGTATTGGCCCCAAGGGGAATAGTGTCCACAGCACCATCCACATCCACCTCTCCACCTTCCGTCGCACCCGGAGCTATTATCCCAGCCACTGCGGGAATTGAGGATGAGGATGAAGATGAAGATGCCGATGTTGACGTTGATGCTGACGCTGACGCTGATGCTGACGATGACGATGAAGAGATTGATCATCATGAGGAAGATGATGATGAAGAAGAAGAAGAAGAAGAGGAAGAAGAAGTGGAAGGTGATGAGGAGGATGAGGATGACGAAGAGGATGACGATGACGATGTGGTAAAGATACATTCTATGGAAAATGGAGGAGATACAAGTCACATTGAAGATGAATCTTCTGCCCCACCTAGCGAAACGTAACCATAACTTACATCGAGAAGAACGAAGCTCCTATGTATTTTTAATGAACATTTCTACCAATCAGTAATACTAGTAATACGAACAACGAAAATATTATGTATAATATTAAAATGAATATTAATGCATTTTTTTTCTCTATGTATGTAAATATGCTTAATTATGAGACTTAATGTCACCTCCTCTTTTTATTTTTATTATTGACACCATATGAATATAGAACAAACCCATCCTTGTCTCTTACCTCAATTGGTACATTAACCCTTAACACAGGTCTTAATAATAATTCCCAATCATATCTTGTCCTTGGGGTACAAAATAATAAATTCCTCAACAAGCGGATTCTTACCGATTTGAATTTAGATAATGATTTAAAGAAACACCACAGATTAATATTAGGTATATCTTTAAAATATTGAAAATTTTGAAAATTATTAATTATTTCATTATCCATTTGTTCAATTATTTCATCGATATCAATAACGGTAAGTGGATTGTCACTTCTACTACCGCTAGAACTATCTTTCAAAAGTTGCAAATTATCTTTGAAACATTTTTTAACCGAAGAATCCCAGTAATATTCTTGCTCGGTATCCAGATGCGATTCCATTTCTGTACCAGATTGTAATTCACTTGTTCCATGGTCATTACGATATGCAATTAAAGTTTCTTGATCTGCAGTATCTTCATCATTATCACCCTGATGAAGTTGTTGGCGTTCTCTTATCAAGTTCAACATTTTATCCCAGAATAACGTTGGTGAGAGGGGGTAAACATTAGTGAAGGGTATATTAATGACGTTAATGTTAATATTTTGATGTGGTAGTCTATCCCAAAGTAATTTATAATAATGGTAAAAATAATGAAATTCTGGTATCCTCAAATGGTTAAAGTATTCACCTTGTGATTTCGTTAATGTAGCTGGCTTCCTATGATTTTTTTGATTTTTAGTATCACTTGTAGTTCTAGAGATATATTTAGCATTTAGTGATAAAACCACTGATGAAGTAGCAGGTGGTGCTTGTAATATATGGTCATGTGGTGTATCATGTAAAGTTTCACAATCATGAAGAGAACTTTCCATTAAATGTTGTTGAAAACGTTGTTGTTCCAATTGCTTTTCAATATCTTCATAATAATATTCATCATCCACTAATTTTTCACTTGTGAAACAATGACTATTACAATCAATGGTTAAATCCGTCAATGCTGGGAAACAATTACACAAGAGAAGATCATACTTACTAGTTATTTCTAACAATTCCAATGATTTGACACATTTGAAATATGAATGGAATAATCTTAATATACCATTCCCTGGGATTACATGACATGATTTTAGCGTTAATGAATGGAATGGTGCATGTAAATGATACAATCCTGATTCCTCCTTCCTTAAGTTTAAGGGAAGAAATTCCATCGGCGTATCCAGCGATTCAGTGTCCAGGATGACATTTGATAATACTAATTCATTTATAATACCGAAGCAACACAAAAGATTAGGTCTTAGATAGACTTGATGATTTCTTCTCTTATCCAAAGTGGCTCTAATTTCTAATTTTTTCAATCTTTGTAAAGAATAAAATTTTCGTTCATATTCAGATACGAAATCTTTGGAAATTTGGAAAGTTCTTAGATCGTTACTTGTTATTGATTGTTGACCCTTTATAATTTTCTTAAAGAAATCCCTGGACCCATCGTTGAATACTGAATACCAAAGTGGAATTTTGAAACTGGGTTCTACGTCATTCAAGATCACATGAGAAAGATTAGGTAGGTAATCTATGATGTCTAACATTAACTCAATATACGTATGACTTGAGTATTTGCTTTCCATCTTATCCAGTGTCTTAAAACAGTCACACTGCTTGACAGCACTACTACCATTACTAGCGGTACCGTTGGAAATATTGTGATTGAGTATGTTTCTTGTTTCGTTCAAACTGGCAGAGTCATCATCTTGGGAGAATGTGGGGTTCTTCTTATGAGTGGATGTCGTTGTGGACGATGACGATAGAGGAGTTTCGAAAATGTATGAACCTGCGATAGTCTGATCATTCTTACTATGGAATTTACTATATTTCAATAAAGAGTCCTGACATTGTGGATTATTAAATTCAATGGAACGCACTAGGAATCTCACATTTTGAGAAATGACACCCTTATGCAAGTTTCTTAAACCTGTAGCAGTATGAAATTCAGAATGGATCATGGCACTGAATTTTAAAAGAGATAGTTTTGAATTCAATATGACATGTTTGTATAAGAAGTTGTTGCTAATAATGTTATAAAGTTGGAAATTGACCTGACACAGCGCCAACAAAGTCTCTGTATCCAAGTTCTCGAGGATCATGAGCAGGACCTTTCGTGGCAAACTCAGTAGATGCGCTGCTTGATAGCGGATCTCTTGAGTGGGCGGCGTTGGTGTTGACGTTGTCTTGCTCAAAAGCGGCGATGAAGACGCATCGTTGGCGGTCGAGCTGAAGTTCAAGTACTTGGACTTGCCCAGCAGTTGCAATCGTTTCATGTAATGATAAGCGCCCAGCGGTTGCTTGTCGAGGACTGGATAGATAGATGGATGGATGGATGTTATCTGTAACTGTAACTTTAAGTAGTTTTATTTAAATATTAGGGTTGGGTCAGCGAGACTTTTTCAGGGCTTCGCGGGCGCCACACCCGCTAGGGTTACGTAGGGTTGGCATTATTTAAGAAGATGAGTCTTTGAATGGTCCATTTGCAGTTTGTTCTTCAGTTCTGGTGGTGCATCCTTGGCGTAGTGCCCAATGGTGTTCTTCAGGGACTCAGGAACGTCCTCGAAGGCCAGATCATCCGTGGTGAGGGAGACGCTTTCACCTTGCGCCTTCATGATGTCCTCAATGGTGATTCGATCATCGTTAAAGATCTTCAAATGGTCTGCAATCAGATGTCTGTTCTGACACCCGGGACACTTGATCAGTACCGTACCGGAATTGTATGCTTGCTTCGAGATGGTGTGCGACGACCTCGTGTCACACTTCTTACACGTGAACGCTATCATCAATTGTGGTTTGTCCACTTTGAACGACCCCAGCGGCACTCCTGCCTCCTCCTTCTTATCTGCAGCGTCCCGAAGACGCATATATGTACTAAATGGTAGATGCAATGGCCACTGGGAACATGGAAATCTCGTTCTTAAAAGGGCAGTGGAAAGTGGTCTACTGAATCCCTGGACCAAACTCGCTCTACCAAAAAGTGGTGTTATTCTTGCAAGGCGACGCATCATCATTGACATCTGCTCCTCCTTTCTATTAGACTCGGTGGTATGGTGTTGTGTTGTGCTGTACCAATGTGTCGTAGTGTATAAATGTGTTTTGAAACTTCACCCATTGATATTTTACTTTACCCGTTTAGGAAACTGAAAATTGGTTACGCTAATCAGTTTTTTCCAAATAACGTTAATGACAACTGCCACTTCTATAAATTACAACGACAGCCAGGGATTCACAGCTTTCAAGCATCCAGCAAACACTGTACCAGCATCAGGACATCCATATACATACCATGTCACCGGAGAAGGAACAAGAACTTTCCAATAGAATTCTAGAGAGAGCTCAGCTAGCTCAAATGACGCGTCAATTGAAACTGGGTCTCAGTAAGGTAACTTCAAATACAGCAACAACAACGACGAACAATTCATCATCCACCATGAGTAAAGAAATGAGCAGGAAAAGATCAGGTGATGATATTGAGATTAAGCATGAGAACACGTCCCTTTCACCAACAAAGAAACAACAATTGCAAGAGGGGAAGATTATTTCAAAATCACCTTTGAAATTCGCAACTACGAGGACCCCACCACCAGCACCACCATCATCAGCGGCCGTTTCGAATTCTAAGACTACTAATGAAGATGATGATTCACAGGAGGAAAACACAAAGGAAGACCTAGAACCTCCTAGCACACCTAGAGCACATTCACAAGCCGTTATGCTAAACTCGCGGAATGCCAATGCAACAAATAATGAAAGGATATTTATGACACCTAGACGTCGATTATCCACTTCTTTAAATAAGAGAAACAGTGGTACAAATCCTGAAAATGATGCAGGGGCGGATCTACTAATGTATCTTGCCACAAGCCCATATACCTCAGTGCGTCAAACTTTGACAGAAAACATGAGCATGACTAATAATAACAACAATAATAATACTAACAATACAAATATACCGTATTCAAGAAATGGGGGGGCCAAGATTCCAAGCACACCGTCATCATCATATCACAATAGATCAGATGAAGCTATCAGATTTTCTAATATGAAGCCATCCATGTCCTCTCCACAATCTACATTTAAGGTGCCTCATATGGTAACAAATAATGCTGCCATCGCCTTTTCCGATGTATTGATGGAATCTCCGTCATTATATATGAGTACGTCACCTCAGGCATCATCTTTCTTATCACCACAAAAGAGAAGACAAAGTATCAATAATACTCATGGGAACGCAACTTTAATGCCCCCCTCACAACAAGTACCCACCACACCATCTCGAGATAACAATAATAACGGCAGTGGAACACAAACGGGCATTACCTCGAATCACACGCTTCTAAAGACACCCAACTTTAACATGGGAGATTATATACATAACCTTTTCTCCCCATCGCCAAGGGTACCCCTAAGTGGTCTTAGGCGAAGTAGCATTACGGGTGCCATCTTAGGAATGAATGGCACCGATACCGTGTATGGGACAAGCACCATATCGGCAGGTACTAATATCTCATCAAACCTATCAAGCAACTCAGCAGGGTCGGTCGAGGAGAAAGAAGATTGACATGGCTCTTGAATATAACGTAACTATTATATATTGTCGTATCCATTATACGTAAATAGAGCCATAATGACACTAATTATTTGTCAAAAAGACTTTTTCATTCGGAACGAAATTTCGGAAAAGATCCCTTAATGAAATTCACTAAATGAAAAGTTCAAATTAACTCGATCAATTGACGTTTCAATGTTTAATTTTAATTGCGTTGTCTGAATACAATTTTTATCTCCTAGCAAATCTCATTAATGGACCGTAGGCAATCAATATTACCTATTACTATTTTCTACAATCCATTTATTGCTGCAAAGCCCCCCAGATAAAATTGTGCCACATATTAAATAGGAACAAGGGTGTAAACCACTCTCCACTCAAGCAAGACATAGAGATCATAGACTAATATGCCAAACTTAATTTCAGGCCAAGCAGGGCGAACAAGTTCCAATGGATCTATCTCCTTTTCCAGAAGAGGGTCTACTTCTATCCATCAGGGGAACGAAAACAATCGTACAAATCCCGCTGACACGCCTAAACCAAAGAAGAAGAAGAGTTTCGTATCTTTTAAAGAAGAACATACTCCACATAAGACAAGTCCACCATTACCCAATCTGAAACATTTTACATCTGAACAAAACCCTTCAACTTCTCATGCAGACATAGCAGGTAGATTTACACCGCGAGCTAGAGCATATTCTGAATTCACACGAACAAAGAGGGCTAAACCAGGTTCTGAGATTGACATCAAACTTTCCAATGACCAAAGTAAGAGGAAGGGAGTAATGGACCCAAAGGGTATCACGGAACTTGAACCTAATGACACTAGATCTGAGATATCAAATCAAACCTTAGAAGCTTCATATCTGTCAGAGGCCTCTTCTAATGGCACAGAGGATGATGTTTGGGTCCCCATTCATCCTAAGAAGAAGGAACAGGTAGTCAATGGAATTAATTTTGAAGAATTGCAGACGTTTGCCGATGAATATATAATCAATATGGAAAGAATCAAACAACAGAATCATTATATGGGTCATGTCACTAGAAGTTCTAGTAATTCATTATGGAAACCGAAGACACTGACTCCAATAATGTCTGAAACCGCTGCTAAATATACACCACAAACTGTTCCTGTCAGTAATACAGTACCAGATGATCCGGACTTGGGAAAACTCCGCACTGTTGAACCGAGTAACGATACATTTCAAGCACCGGATAGATTTGCGTTCTTTTGCACCACCGATGAGATGACAATTCACTCGCCTGAGTTGCCCTCTTTACTACGGCCACACCAATCGTTTTTCGATTTGTTTAAGCAGGGGGAACCCACGTGGTGGCTGGATTGCACGTGCCCTACTGATGAAGAAATGCACATACTGACAACTGCCTTTGGCATTCATCCTTTGACTGCTGAAGATGTGAGAATGCAAGAACCTAGAGGTAAAGTGGAAATGTTCAAGACTTATTATTTTATTAGTTTTCATACTTTCGTCAATGATAAGAACTCACCAAACTTTCTTGAGCGTATCTGCATCTATATTATCGTCTTTAAGAATGGGATATTAAGTTTCCATTTTTCTCCCGTTGACCATTGTAGTAATGTGAGAAGAAGAGTAAGACAATTGAAAAATTACGTTAATGTAAATGCTGATTGGATTTGCTATGCATTGATTGATGATATTACAGATAGTTTTGCGCCCGTTATACAATCAATTGAATACCAAACAGATGCTTTCGATGATACCGTATTAATGACATATAATGCAGACTTCTCAAAAACTTTGCAAAATATTGGAAATACAAGAAGAAATATTATGACTTTAATGAGATTGTTAAGTGGGAAGGCTGATGTTGTTAAGATGTTAGCCAAGAGGTGTAGAGATGAAAGTAAGGATTCACGCAACTATAACACCATAAATTCAAATAATCCATCTGCTTGGGATACAACTGATACAAATTCGGAGGTATCATTGTCATGTCTTCCTGGAGGCAACATCGCAATGTATTTAGGAGATATTCAAGATCATTTGTTGACCATGCAACAAAGTTTACGTTCCTACGAAAATATCTTGGCAAGATCCCATTCCAATTACTTGGCCCAACTACAAGTAGAATCCTTTATTTCAAACAATAAAGTTGGAGAAATTCTGGGTAAAGTGACTATCTTGGGGACAATGTTAATACCTCTGAATGTAATCACAGGTTTATTCGGGATGAATGTAGAAGTACCAGGTGGAAAGGTAAAAAATTTAGCATGGTTCTTCGGCATACTTGGAGTTTTATTTGCCATTGGGATTTTCGGCTGGTTTCTTGCATCGTTTTGGGTTACCGCAATGAACGATAAAAGCAATGACGATTTAGATGAATCATTCGATGAAAATGAGAAAAAGGCATCTAAATCAAAATTTCAGAAGTACTTGCCAAAATGGTTTAAAAAGAAAGAGGATATTACAGAAGACTACACATCTGGAAGTGCACTTCGAATTCCAGCTTCATCGGTACATTCTACGACAAGTACCGCAGGTACTTTTAGCCACTATAGTCGAACAACCAATTCTTACCAGCATTTTTAGTCTATGGACATTTCAATATTTAATCATATATTCTAACTAATATTTTAAACCGTAATCAATTTTTACAGTTTCATTCTGTGAACTAATTTTATTATACACGATTACAATGACTGAATTACTTTTGAAATGTTTACTTTTTGTTATGACGTTTCTTTTCATGCTGACGATGTTGATGACCATGCTTGTGTTTTGATTTCTTCTCTTCTACTGGAATAAGAATGTCCTTTTCGTCACCTACAAGTCCAGCTTCGTTATTGAAAACCTTTTTTCTCCAATCTCTTAACCTTCTTGATTTAGTTACTTTCCTCTTATCTTTTGCTCTCAATTCCTTTGGTCTATATGGCGCGAACTTCTTCAGTCCAATAAATTCATTTAAGTCAGTGTCATCTGCAGCGAATATTTCCCTTGCTGTTAGCCCAAAACTTTCAGGAGAAACTTCCCTATAACGGAACTTTAAATCCTGATCATCCTTTGAACGCAGTCTCCCCCTCTTTTCTTCCTCTTCCTTTTCAACTTCATCGAGAATAGCTAGTTTATTTTGTTCCACAGCACTCTCGACAAGTTCAGAAAGCTTTTTTTTCTCTTTCTTCTTAGCTTTCTTATCTTCACTTTTATTCTTCTTGGATTTCTTCTTTGCAGGTTCATCTTCATCATTGCGTTCTTCCTCCTCAAGTAGTTCGTCATCCTCTAATTTGGCATCAGCTTCTTGTTTTTGCTCATCATAGAAATCAGCCATTATTTCATCATCCTCATCATTCCAAGTTGGCTTTGCTTCTTGATCATAAAATTCCTCGTTGAACAATTCAGCAACAACCTTGTCCCACTCGTCATCTTTGAAATCATTATTTAATAGAGTATCGGTTATTTTTTTAACCATCGATTCACTAATTTCAGCTCCATATTCTTTCTTCAATTGTTCTAAAATGTCTGTCAATTGGTTAACCTTCTTGGTTTTCTTCTTTTGAACTTTTTGCTCTTTTTCTTTCTTAACTTCTTGCTTTACTTGCTTTTCGTCATCTCTCTTTCTTCTACGAGCTGATGTAGCTGATCTTCTCAAAGTAGCTTGTGTACGAGCATATGAAACAATCTCGGCAGCATTTGGATCTTCATAACGGAAGTTATAGGCATTTTCAAATTTCTCAACAGCATCTTCGAATTCATCATCATCTTCAATTTCATCCATTCCACCATCTACATTCAAGACTTTATCACCCTTTCTAGGGATCCAAGCTTGTTGGCTTACAAATTCATCCAAGAATTTTTCTTCATCCTTTGGATTTGGTAATTGTAATTTCGCATCGTCTGTGGTACCTTCAACTGTACTAGGTTCCTTCTTCTTCAGGAAGCCATCGTCATCATCATCATTTTCGGAGGAATTATTGTTTTCTTTATCTTCATCATTGCCAAAAGCGTTTTTGATTTCATCTAACAGTTGCGTTCTTTCCTCTTTTTCTTGAGACACATATGATTGTTTCCCATCAACAGTTTCTTGTAAAGGCATATCCTCATCTTCATCCACAATAGGATTCCCAGATAAAATATTCATTCTATGATAATCCTTTAAGTAGATAGGTTTGTGCTTCTCAGTCTTAGCCAATTTGGCGACGGCCTTTTCAGGATCTTCAAAGAATTTGACCTCTGGATCCAATAACTTATCAGTTTCGTTATTTCTAATAGCTGATATAACTTTATTAATACCATCTTCCACTTCCTCAGTAACTAGCTCACCATAATCATCTTCATCTTCGCTGGATTCAGATTCGATATCATCACTAGATTCCTCTTCAATTTTGCTCGTTGGTTTAGGCTTTTTCTGTTCTATTGGGGCAGGCACATCGCTGTGGGATGCCTCTCTCTTAGCGGCTTCTTTAGCTTTTTTAGTGGCAGACTTCTTTCTTGGCATTTAGTAATATCTCTTTATCTTTATTTAGTTGTCAAGTCGTTTGAGACATTACAGACTGGTCTTTGAATATATTTACTGAAATATTTCTTTAGAGCTCATCGCAAAATTTTCTCTAATGTTTACGTAAGCATTTTCTGATTTGTGTTATAGTTTCCCACACATTATTTATTGTAAAACATATATAGTCTCTTCTTCAGATATTAAGATAAAACTCGGAATTGGGGTTTATATAGAGTATTGGAAACGGGTTAACCGAATTGGCTATTTATTTAATAATGAGTTTTCGGTATCCTGCCCTTTTACCCTTCAAGTTCAAAGTAATGGTACTGTCATCGTTATTTCACTTTATACTCCCTCCGCAAATCTCTGGATAAAGAGAGCCATCTTATGAAATTTCTATTCACTACGTATACCTATTAGCTACCTTACAAATTCCAAGAAAGCAGAAAATTAATGTATACTTAATGTTAACAAATGTAACGTATCATTCACTAAAGAATTGTTTTTTTCAAGAAATTAAGCGCAGGTGGTTTAGTGGTAAAATCCAACGTTGCCATCGTTGGGCCCCGGGTTCGATTCCCGGCTTGCGCATTCTTTTTTGGGTCATATGTATATATTTTTGGAGCAAACTTCATCCTTTCATAATATCTGTTCTAACATTAAAGTTAGAGTCAACGTGCCCTTTTATTCTATGTCATAGGAAGTCCACTCGAGTGTTGGAAAATTTTCTTAATTAGTCAAGTTTCCTCGATGCCTGGGCGAAAAGCTTAGGAAAACCTTAACAGTTTGATGAAATAAGAATTAAAGCAATTCAGAATATTTCTTGGCATATTGGTAAAAGTTTTTGTATATTTATAGTCTTTCAATCTGTAAAATATAATCATGTCTATTTTCATTGTCACCAGTTATTTACTGGGCCGCCCTTAAGAATTCAAATATTGATATTTAAAAAAAAAGAACCAGAAGAGGGAACGCCTACCATAACAGTGAACAGCAATTGAAAACCACTACCCTATCGCTGAAGAATAAAGGAAAAGATGCTGAGGACCATAGGACCATCACATATAATTCCAATACTGAGACAGCAAGGTGTAAGAGCATACTCTCCAGCTGTGTCATTTTCGGACATAACGAAGAAAAGAGATTCAAGATCAGAACCTGAGACCTTCCTATCGAATACTAATGTATCGAAAACGGGAGGCTCTAGTAGATTTAACGCTCCACAAATTACCCTTGCTAATGTGACGAGCCCATTCGGTTCCACGGGGAAGAATGGCACTAATGTGGTTGTTAGATACTTAATGAGTTGCCTTTTTACTAAGAATAACACACATATTACATATTCTGCTGTGGTGGAAGATACAAGTTTCCAACAAAAGAATCCAACCATGTCTTATAATGAGAAATACTTGTATTACTGTAAATTACCGCATAAGGTAAAATTTGCTATTTCAACAGGATGTCTTGGATTTAGGAAAGCTGCCAGGGGTGAGTATGAAGCTGGATTTCAAACTGCAACTAGAGCTTTCCAAATGATTGAAGAAAAAGGGTTGTTGGATAAGAATATTGAAATTGTCATGAAGGATTTTGGTAAGGGGAGAGAAGCGTTTATTTCAGCGTTGAATGGGAAAGAAGGTAATGTCGTAAGAAATAAAATTTCAAGGATTTGGGATAAAACTCCTTTGAAATTTGGTGGGGTTAGGTCACCCAAGATTAGGAGGTTATGATCTATATAAAAAATACTTGGAATAGCTAGTATTTATTCATATATCATGTAAATAACTTTATGAGAACGAACTCTTGATTTGAGTAATCCTTTAATTTCAGATATTGAAACGCAAAAGATGAAGAACCCTTTGAAATTCCCTAGCTTGAGCTCCGTTGTTATCACATCATCAGAAGGAGATGTATGGGAGCTAATTATGAGGGAATCCAATCCTGCTTTTAAACCTCAAAGGACAAGTTCGACGACAAAGTAAAAATTATTTAATCGGGAACGTTACTTTCTTGTTTCAAATATGACTTGCTCCAACAATAAAAGGTTTACGGTAGCGAAGGGAGAAGAATTACAGTCATGTTCCCCCAAATTGTTAGAGACTTGACATTACACAGTGAGTTAACAGAACCCAATGCAAGTAGGAGAAACCTCTAGTATACTAATGTGAGCAGTGTTTCTAAGCATCCAATGTATTGGAATTATATTAATTTGGAAATACGCCATTGCTTAACAATTCTGCAAATGAGTGTTCTCAATAAGGAAGTTTACATTTTGGTGACTGTTGTACCTTATGGTGTTATGCATGGGTTTATCTTAAAATTATGAAAATGGTTGGGTGCTAACGTTTGAAATCTTGACTAATTTTTTTTGTTGAAATTTTATTTTTCTTTCTGGCTAACCTCGCTTTCCGGAAGAGAAGTGTTAGACGGGAACTGGGTCCCATGGACTCACTTCACTCCAATTGTAGACGGAGATTCCTCCTACCTGTTGGAAGGGAAACCGTAATAATAATACCAAATATTTCAATATTATCACTAGTTGAAGATGCATGTTAATTTGGAAAGTTAAAGTACAACACAGATAAGAACGATAAGGAAAAATGGCTCCATCTGGTATGTAATTAAAATGCTATAACAGAACAAAACGACGATTGATTTCTAAACTAGTACTCCAATGGGCTAATAAGTGAAAACATTATAATAGAAAGAATATCTCAATATGGACAAGAAACCATATATATGACGATCGATGACGAACACCAAGTGAAGAGAAACTAGACTAGAAAGAACTTGGGAGTATAATAGGGAACATGAGTGAAGTCATCTGAGAGACCAGAAAACGATCTGAGACTAAAAACTTGGTTAACACTCAATACAGATGGTTCTAAAAGTTACTAGATCATGAGAGAAACTTTCGTTGAAAATATTATCAAGAGCTAAATTACTAACAAATAAATGGTGATGCAATATCATTTACAATTTTAAACAGCTAAGGCTACTGCTGCTAAGAAGGCTGTTGTCAAAGGTACCAACGGTAAGAAGGCTTTGAAGGTTAGAACCTCTGCCACTTTCAGATTACCAAAGACTTTGAAGTTGGCTAGAGCTCCAAAATATGCTTCTAAGGCTGTCCCACATTACAACAGATTGGATTCATACAAAGTTATTGAACAACCAATCACTTCCGAAACCGCTATGAAGAAGGTTGAAGACGGTAACACTTTGGTTTTCCAAGTCTCTATGAAGTCTAACAAGCATCAAATCAAGAAGGCCGTCAAGGAATTATACGAAGTTGATGTCTTGTCTGTTAACACTTTGGTTAGACCAAATGGTACTAAGAAGGCTTACGTTAGATTGACTGCTGATTACGATGCTTTAGACATTGCTAACAGAATTGGTTACATCTAATCTAACTGTGTCATTTAATTAGTAAATGTGTTTAATTTTATCTTTTCACGTTCTTCTTTTGTACGTATTATAAAAACAACATAATTCATTATATTCTCAAATAAAGAAAAAAACAAATATCAAACAATTATTATAGTTTTTTTTATTGAAATAGTATTTAAACTTCTAGTAGCTATTTATGTTACTTACTTTACTGTCCTAAAAACAAATTTACCTGAAGACAATAATTTGAATGTATCGATATGGAATGTAACTTCCATTTCCTCTCAATCGTCGTTGGAATGATTCAATATCCTTAGAATAGACAAAAATAAATTAATAATATCCAAATATAACATCATGGCACATTTGATTTCTTCATCAGGGAAAACCTTTCTGAAGATAAGTTGAGTATCAATGAAAAGGTATACCGTAAATAAGATGGCACCGAACCAACCATATAATAAATCTACTGTGGAACTCATCCCAAAGAAAAGAGAGGTGAAGCCAATACCGATAAGAATCCATAGTCCCCAATTTAACCAGTAATATACTGACATGGCCGATTCTAATGCAAATTCGAATTTACCTGAGGTTGCTGTTAATGAAACACCAATTACCACAATAGTAGTAATGAATAGGGCACTTAAAATCGTCTGTTCGTCATAGGTAAGGGCTATAATGGAAATAGAGTATGCTTCTGCAATGGTAAATAAACTCAATAATCCTAGCTGACCTCTTTTAGTGAGGCAATACCATGGTACGCGCGTACTCTCTTGCTCTGTTCCCTCATCTGTAATCTCAATGGCATCACTATAACGGGGCATAAACGTCAAGGCAATACAGAGGAGGAGTGCGAATATAGTTGAGAAGAGCCATAGGCCAATATGGTCAGTGATAAACGTTTGTAACCCTTCTGACTGTGTGGCCCAATATGTGAACGATGACGTTAGCAGAAGTTGTGCAGATAAGATAGAGTACACTCTATTCATGAAATACTGGCGGACCTCAGGTTCACAACTGATAACTTTTGTAGAATACTTGAAGTCATCTGGGATAAAGGGGCCTTGGGAGTTATTGTAATTCGGAGCTTGTTCTTGATATGGTGGGGGAGCTGGTTGAACCAAAGGGTCAGACATTGATTTTATGCTTGTTACTATGTGTGAGAGCTGTTTGAACTCTAGATACTTGTTCTGTTTATTGTAGTTTCAACACCAACATGTACTGTGTTAAAGAGGTGATGTCTTGTGGAAAATCTATACGTTATGACGTTAATTTGCAAAGCGCGGTCTCTACGGGTAATACCACTCGGTGTTCCATTTCTTCGAAATACCAACAATATTTGGTTTATCTGGCAGATGTTGATGGATGAATCACTATAGCACTGTATTATAATGTCAACTTTATAACGTCCTTTTATTTAATTCTTTCATTAGGGACAAATTGACCTCACTCAAGGAACTTAGTTGCCGCATACTCTTATTCTGAAATTTGCTCTTTGAAAAACTCTCAAGACATCGATAATAACGTTAAAACAAACGAAAGACGCTACGTACACACCTTACTAGAACACCCCCTCACTGCAACCTACCAATATACACATGCTGCAATGAGCTCCTCGAAGAAGAAGAGATACTCAACTACCAACCTACTGCTATCACCGGTTCTGACAGTGTCTCCAGGCCAACATCCTTATATATCATCTCCATCGTCACACCAGCGTCATTCTGAGTCTGCTCTCGGGCTGGGCATTAATTCTGTGGAACCAACACACTATCGTCGTAATATAAGGCGATCCTCTACCATATATCGAATCCCTCGTCCCAATGATATGTCCTCACATCCTAGTTCCCGCACCCATTCCAACAATGATGAACACACAGAACCTATTTCAAACTTAAAAATTCTACTACTCGGTGATTCAAATGTAGGAAAAACTGCTATGATCCTGAGTTATTGTAATGAACTTTTGACAAAATCACAATTTAAATCGCAATTGATATCGAATAACACAAAGCATATGAATTCCGTATCATCTCACTCATCTAATGGGTTTAAATTGGATAGGCTAAATAAATTGAAGGGTCGTGGCAATTCTAAAAGATTCAGTTTGAATGAATCAGACTTGGAAACTTTAATCTTAAAAAGAAGAGCCTCAATTATTAGACAAAAGATTAGATGTCGAAGTTATTGTTTTGACAGAGATGAAGAAGATGATGAAGCTGATTTGGATTATTTTGAATCAGAGCAATATGGTGGATATTTTGGAGTAGAAGGGTCAATTGATGAATTAGGGAGTCCTTTTGTGGATGCCAAAGCATCCTTTGATGACAGAGAGGAGATGATAATTGATACGAGACCTACTATTGGGATTGATATCAAATCAACCCTGGTAAACATTCAGGGGAAGAAATATAACTGTATTTTTTGGGATCCAGCGGGACAAGATCGATTTAAAAATGTCATGATGGATTCACTTTATAAAATTTCAAATGCTATTATCTTATGTTATGATATTTGTAATTTGACAAGCTTCCAAAATTGTTGCCGATACTGGCTTAATGAAACATTAGAGAACGTCAGAAGCGGAGACTTATCAGAGATAAAATTCTATTTAGTTGGGAACAAGCTTGATCTTTACGCTAAACGACAAGTGAATCATGAGGATGTGTTGAACATGATTACAAATATGGAGTACGATTACGGAATAACTATTTCTGGGAATTTTGAAGTCACTTGTAAGTGGGAAAATGTTGTTGAAAGAATATTTGATTTAATATTGATGGACTTGGTGGAAAAGGGGACTTCTGAGAGTACACCAGCAAAAGAGAATGGCAACATTTATAACCCTGGCAGTAGTACTATGCGTTACTCAGATGACCAACATACACCTGAAATTCGTAACCGGTTTGTCAAGCGCCTTTCAGTACAGGAGCTAACCCCGTTTGATGAGTCTGTTCCACCACTTGAAGATCGATTTTCTGATCTTTCTATTGATGATTTGAACATTGATCCAATACCAATGGACGCTACAACTACTACAAAGAAAAATAGAAAAACGAAGCAACCACACACTAAATCAAAATCGAAAGCAAGGCCAAAGAAGAACAAGGAGGCTAATATTGATATTACTAAACCCTTAGATGGAAGCCTAGATAGCCCATCGACCAATTCATCTGCATGCTGCTATTAACTAGCGGCCTTCATAGACACACATATAAATCTTAATTTAATAATATTTATTTTCAATTTCGTGTCGCTGACACAGCCCGATGAAAATTATCTCGTCAAATTTTTTGAATTATAAAAGGGGAAAAATGGACGAAACAATGTTTTCTTCTTCTACATGCTACTTAAAGTATCCAAACACTAAACAAATAATTTAGTTTATCTGTCCATCCAGAGAACGTTAATATTACATCAAGAACTCCAGTGAGCAAGTTAATCGATTTATAACTTAATTACTTACTAGCAAACAGTCAACTGTATTATTATATTCTACTCTACTATATTTCGATTCTTAATAGTTTATACTAGAATTCACATCCATAGAATTGAACACTGAAAACCAATTCATATCTAAATTTTTCAAAGAAACTGACTGAAAAGAAACAAGAAATTTCATAACCGAGTCAAAACAAGTATATTCCTTGTTTTATACTTACGATTGAATTATACACATTAATAATTACTTTAGTACTTCATAATAGAGACTAGATCGTAAAATTAATTATATTAACCTTAAAATCCAAATTATAGCATCATAATGAGTTCTGAAGAAGAAGACTTTAACGACATCTATGGTGAAGAACAACCAACAAATCCTTCAACTTCCAAGGAAGTTAAGGATGGTGAAAAATCTGAAAATAAAGACACCAAAGGTGACAGTAATCTTGAAGAGAAATCCGAAGAGAAAGATTCTAAGAAAGAAGATGCTACCGAAAAGAAGGTAGAAGATGCTTCCTCCTCTGAAAGCAAACCAGCCGACTCGACATCTCATCTTGATCAATTGGCTGCTTTACAAGCTCTATCTTCCAATATCAGTCAGTTGGCACAACAGTCAACTAAACCAAAGGAAGCAGCAGATTCAGCTTCTCCTGCTCCAGTAGTCAATACTGCAGCACCAACCACACAACCACCACCATGGGAGCAACTGCAGCAAACTGTGTCACAATTCCAACAGCCAGGTCAACAACAACCACCTCAAATGCCCCCAATGGGCTACCCACCTCAAAATAATAACTCTCCATACCCAAGTAATATTCCAGCTAATGCTCCATACCAACAACAGACTTCCCAACAATCTCCACCTCCTCAAAAAGCTGATTTATCTAAGGAATGTTGTAAACTATTTATTGGTGGGTTGAACTGGGAGACTACCGAAGACAAACTAAAGGACTATTTCAGTAAATATGGTAACGTTGTTGATTTAAAAATCATGAAGGATAATGCCACTGGTAGATCAAGAGGTTTCGGTTTCCTAACATTCGAGCTTTCATCTAGTGTGGATGAAGTTGTGAAAACTCAGCATATCTTAGACGGTAAAGTCATTGATCCAAAGAGGGCCATCCCAAGGGAAGAACAAGATAAAACAGGGAAGATTTTTGTTGGAGGTATTGGTCCAGATGTTAGACCAAAGGAATTTGAAGAATTCTTTGCACAATGGGGGACAATTATTGATGCCCAATTAATGTTAGACAAGGATACCGGGAGATCAAGAGGTTTCGGGTTTATCACTTATGATTCTTCAGAGGCTGTTGACAGAGTATGCCAAAACAAATATATTGACTTCAAAGGTAAACAAATTGAAATCAAGAGGGCGGCTCCAAGACATATGCAAAAGGGTGCTAATAATGGCCGTAATCCAAGACAATTCCAAAATCAAATGCAAGCACCACCACAAATGTTTCAAAACCAAATGATGGCCGCTGCAACTTCAGGAATGAACCAAATGTATGATCCCCAAGCCATGAATGATTATTACCAAAAGATGCAAGCATATTATCAACAGGTTCAACAACAAACTGGTATGGATTACAGTCAAATGTACCAACAACAGCAACAACAACAACAACAACAACCTCCAGTGCCTATGCCAATGCCAGTACCTGCTCCATACAATGTGCCTGCTGGTGGCTCTCCTCCAACAGCTACATCATCTGATTCTGCTACCCCAACCGATAATGATGACGATAATGGTCGTGGAAGCTACCGTGGGTACCGTAGTCGCACCTACAATAAACGTGGTAATGGTAATAATAATGGTTATCACCCTTACAACAGATAAGTCTGCATTCCTATTTTGGAATACCTGTATATTATATAACTTTTTAAATAATGTAGCACATGTCTAGATTGAAGAACCACTACTGTCTAGATATTTTACCGTTCAATTAAATATATATCCTTTGCATGCAAGAAGATAAGACTGCACCTATACTAATTACCCAAATTTCTGGGAGAAAACGTGAAGACATTCAGTTACGAATGATAAATGTAATGTAATATATTAATATTAAAAAATGTACATAAAGAAAAAGATGAGATGAATTTGTTACAAATTAAAACTTCACAAAGTTATCATAAAGATCCTTTTTATTAATATTTTTATTTTTTATTTTGCGTAGTTATTAATTTAATCTTCTTCTTCCAAAGTTTGAGCGGCAATACGATCCAAATCTCTTTGACCATTTTCAGAGATTCTTCTACCACCCTTTGGAGAGATTTCGACAACACCAATCTTTTCCAAAGCTTGTAGGACTCTTCTGTTAACGGAACCGGAAGCGTCAATATGCTTGTATGGTCTGACACCTCTGCTCTTAGCACCACCGTATAGCTTGTTCAACTTACCGACACCGACTTGCTTTCTCAAGTAGATGTGTCTGGCAACTGAAGCGGCACGCTTGTAGAACCAACCTTCAGAATCTTGTGGTGGCATTTCATTACCAGAAGAGGTCTTGACAATGTCAACGTAACCTGGGACTTCTAATTTACCTTGTCTTTGCAAGAAAGAAGCATAAGCGTTAATGAAGTCTTGAGCAGCAACGTCTCTGTAAATATCGTCGAGTTGACAAAAAATGTTAGTAAAAGACATCTTGATATCTTGAGTATAGAGGTTCAAATGAGTCTGTCAACGAAATAATTAAGCTGGAATAATGATTACTACAACCTCTGTGAATCCATGGATAACCTGTATTACTCTATTGCAATTCTGCGTTGTGGATATTCTATGCATTCTATTTTTTAAGGATCAATCTTATTCTTTCAGATATTCCTATCCTATATCCTCGTCAATCTCAGCTTATATGTCGACTCAAACTGGACGGATTGTATCTTATTTATCTGCTTGTGTAACAAAACTTCCCGATGTTTGGTTGATTGTATCCTAGCTCATAACGTTGACTTTCATTCAATTCCTGTCTCCTTCTCATTGTAAAATAATGTACGTACCTAACGGAAACACCTGGCATTTTTAATATATGTTGGTCTATTGGGTCTTTGAATATCGAAATATTAATTGGCTACACATATTATGATATATGCAATCGCTGAATTCTATCTACATTCACTCATCACACTGGGACGAGCACTACTCGGTGAGTGCAACGAATGGCTAGGCAGGGAGCCCATGGGGGAACTCGTTCGGGTCTGGCGATTCTCTGTCTAACAGGCATGGGATCTGAACCGACCAGCTGGGATTTAGACGGGGAGCTTCAGTTTTCCACTGTCGGCCACTGCCCACCGTTTTTTGAAAGAACTGAACAGACGCGAAAAATCTGAAGTTATAAACGATAAATTTCAAGATAATGTGTGGGTTTAAATAAAAGATGTACGGATGTTCGTCTTTTTTACAAGAAGAACATTTTTTTTTGGCAACTTAATTATTACATAGCGTTGATTGTTTATAGAGATGCTAGGGGAAGTTGAATAGTGAAGTTGTTTTATTGATAGAATTATACAGAGAAGAATGCAGAAATTAATATTATATAATATAGTAATGGAATGAAATAAGAAAGTTTTCAAGAGCTTTTTACACCTTGAAACCCTTAGATCTTCTCTTACCTCTGGCTCTTTCGAACTTTCTACCAGTAGAAGTGATTCTTGGAGCCTTATTCTTGTGTGGACCCATACCGAAGTGTCTCACGGCTTCTCTGGAGTTTCTTGGGCCTCTCAAGATCAAAGTGTTTTGACCCTTTGGTGCTCTGACAGCCAATTGATCCAAAGTAATACATTCACTACCAGCCTTAACGATTCTAGCTCTGGCAGAGGCAGTGAATCTCAAAGCAGCGACAGTAGTCTTTGGCAATTCGAAGACTCTTGCGTCATCGGTAACAGTACCGACAACAACAATAGTCTTGGCGGCAGCACCTTCTTGTTTTAAAGCTCTAGAGATTCTAGAAACGGAAACAGGTGGTCTGTTGATCTTAGACATGAACAATGACTTCAAAACAACCTTGTTGAATGGAGCATCAGTACGACCTATTCAAAAAAAAAATAAAAAAAAATGTTAGTAGGTGGACGGTGAAGTTTCATATGGGTACTCCAATTCAATTAACTCAATTGAATCAGAATAAGATCCTGCTCATAAGCCGCACAAATTATCATTGTACTCGCAGAATAGACAGATTTCATTTCAACGGAATTACCCATTATCAATGAATCTTTCATCCTTCCTAGTAAGGAAGGGAAGTGAGATTGTCAAATAAATGACATGCATTAGTTTAGCTACAGTAAACAGAATCCTTCAATCCATAATTGTAAGAAAAATTTAACATACGGGCTAAAAAGGAAAATAATTTGACTAACAATTTCAAATAGACATTGTCAGATTTTGGAGCGGTTCTGTGACCTGATCTCTTATGTTGCTTGGAAGTGTGATCGATACCCATGATTAGCTTAATATAGTCGTGTTCTAGTTGTTGAGGCTAATGTTACAATATAAAAGAAAAGAAGATTGAATTTTTTCTCCCTCCATTCTTATATGAAAATTTGTCGATTTGCGTCGACGAAAAAAAAAATTGTTTTAGACCCAGATCACGTGAACCTGGCGTTAGTTTATGATATTTACTGTGAACAGGCCAACTTCAAACGGAATGTTTTGGGGGTAGATACCTTTTATGAATTTGCAGTTGCACAAAATGGCCTGTTAAGACCAAATACCTTAAACAAAGATTATGAAAACGAGAGAAGAGTAAGCAAAAATGATAGAGGCACTAACGTAGTGGAAAGAAAGATCGAAAGGTGAGGCCTGTGAGAATAATGCAGAACGTTTTTCTCAAGAGATGTGCTATTAGACTCTTCAAATAGGACCTTGAATCGAACAGTTGATAGTCCCAACAATCAATCCACTGAAATTTCAAAAGTTTTCTTGGAAAAGTTCCTAACTACAGTCTACAGAGATTCCTAACGGTCTTTAGATACAGATATAGCACCCTCCCGTTTCCCATTGACAACTAGGCTTGTTCGGGCCCATTTTACTATTCTAAATAAACCCGATTTCTTTTAGTATCCAAAGTATGAATACGTTAAGAAAACAGCTAAACTTGAAACAGAGCAATAAATAAATGTACCAACCAATTTAGTTCTAAGTCATTCCTGATCTAAATTTTTGGAAAGGACCAAATCATGATTTATCTTGAAATATTTTCAATAACGTCAAAGAGGTAAAATTTGTCGTCTTGGATAATATCAACTAGATTATAGATAAATAATCTTGTCAATTGCCCGTCATAAATTAATGTCAGACGTCTTTGACAGAAACTGTCATGAAGAAAACAAAACCTCAAAATGAGACAGTCAAGCCGTCTGCTTGAACACTTGAATTGACGGGTGTATATACCTTAACAGCCTCGACTTTCGAGGTGTCTTTAGTGTTCCCATCTGAAAACGCCAAAATATTATGCGAAAATAGTGACGCGTTGAAAAACGGAAACATACTGAACACGAAAAACTTGGATAGCCACGAAATGTTCACACCTTAAACGCCAAATGTCGACTCCAAGACAAAAAATGTAGATCAATATATGAATTCAATTAGGAAATTCGTGTAATGATCCAGACAAAAACTGTAGAGGAACACATATGGTCTTATATGATATATTAGGAAGGTAATTTTGCAAATATATAAACTCAGTACCCACTTCTCGAGATTTGGACGTCTTGAAATAACTTCCCTAGCATCATTTTTCCTTCAGTTTATAAAAGAAATCAGTAACGCTTAATTACCCAATTCTACCCCAACTATTGTCCCTCCTTTTAATTTTCCAACTACTTACCTTCCTTTGAAAATAAATTATATTACAAACAAAATGCAATTCAACTCTTTAATTATCTTAGCCTCCATCACTGCTGCTGCTTCTGCTGCTTCCGTTGCTACTGTCACAAAATCTAACCAAGTGACTACACTCGAAACTGTTACATCCTGTTCTGGTGGTTGTACGCCTACATCCTCTGAAGATATCACATACGTAGATGTCACTACCACTCCACAAGTCACTAAATCTGTTGTTTCCACAGTAAAGACTACCTCCACTCCATACACAACCACCACTCTAAGTACAGCTGCCGCTTTCCCAAACAGTACACTTGCCACTCTTCAAAGTAGCACGACTGCTGGTGTCCACACTTTCTTAGGTAATGGTGTTAACCTAAATGCTGGTGCCCTTGGTGCCGTTGTTGGTGCAGCTTTCGTTGCCCTTTTATAAACACTTAATTAAGTTCTCTTTTATTTTTGAGACAATGTTTTCGCAGCCGTTTGGTGTATATCTAAATTCTTATATAATCTAATACTAAAAATAATATGATACAATTCACTTTCTAATATTTGTTTTATGACATCTTTTCAATATTACGTAATAATCGGCAATGAGGTAAAAAGCTTTGGTTGGAAAAAAATAAAATTGAAACTTTTCAATATTACGTACTAGAGCCCAAAAGAACTCAAAAAGTCTTTAAAGGTTCGCTAATTGGGCATACCACATGGGAGCACCAGTCTTCTTGACTCATTTCATATTCATGACAAGAAATAAACCGAAGCGAACACATAGTTCGCCGACTAAAAAAGTATCTAAGAAAACTCATCGAAAGATCAGAAAATCATCAATTAGTAGAATTGAAAAACAATTCAAAAATTTTGACAATGATATCGACCAATATAACAAATACGAAAATTTGGCCTTAGATGTCAGCGACACTGAGGAACTTCTTCAACAAGATAGGAAGGGCCACCATTTTTCTTTTATTGAAGAAGATGTGAGAGAAGAAGTACCGGGAACAAGCGATGTGCCTATTGGTATATTTGACTCAGAAAACCAGAGTAGTACAGAAACGAAGATAGATGCATGTCCGACGTTACTGCAACTAAATAAACTAGCAAATAATGATGATTTTATTCCATTTTCTGCCAGTTCTGAAGATGAAGATGAAGATGATGAAGGTCCATTGAACCCAACGATAAATGATTATGGTGAAACTCTAGCTAATAGATATGAATATACCAGTTCTGTGAATGTGCATCATCCATGGATTCTAAACCATGATCATACTGAACAAAGAAGTATTTCTGCATGGTTGACTACAGAAATTATAGACTTCGTCTCCTATATATCACCTAGTAAGGATGAAATTCATACCCGTAATAGGACATTAGCAAGGCTTCGTAAGGCAGTTTCTGAGCAATGGAAGGATGCCAGCTTACATGTGTTTGGTTCATATGCTACCGATTTATATTTACCAGGATCTGATATAGATTGTGCTGTTATTAGCCGAAATAGGGATAAAGATCGTAGACAATGTCTTTATGATCTAGCGAAAAGTCTGAAACAAAAAGGATTAGCTACTCATCTAGAAGTTATTGCCAAGGCACGCGTACCTATTATCAAATTTGTGGAACCACGATCAAAAATCCATATAGATGTTTCATTTGAAAAGACAAATGGTGCTGAGGCTGCCAAACTAATTAGGGAATGGATAAAAGATACACCCGGTTTGAGAGAACTGGTACTTGTATTGAAGCAATTCTTGGCCGTAAAGAAATTGAATGAAGTTGTGAATGGTGGGTTAGGTGGATTTTCCATCATATGTTTAGTGTATGCTTTTCTTCGAATGCATCCTCGTATTAAGGCAGGGGAAATTGATCCAATGAAGAATCTAGGTGTCTTATTAATTGAATTTTTTGAATTATATGGTAAGAACTTTAGTTACGATAGGGTTGCCATCTCAATCTCCAACGGTGTTGCTTCATACATTCCAAGAAAGGAATGGAAGGATTTATTATCAAACAAAGATAGAATAGCTATTCAGGATCCAGGAGATCCTTCAAATAATATTGCTCGAAGTTCAAAAAACTTACAAGGAATCCGAAAGGCGTTCTCAAGTGCCTTCGATTTACTTGTAAATCAGTGTTTTGAATTAGATACTGCTACTTTCAAGGATAGAGTAGGTAAAAGTATTCTAGGTAATATAATAAAGTACCGTGGTGCGATGAGAAATTTTAGGGATGAACGACATTTAGTGGTAAATCGAGCCATAAAGGAGAACGAAAACTTTTATAGAGAACTGGAAGACAAAAAAAGGAAGGAAAAGGCAGAAAAGGAAGAGATGTTCTTAAACCCAAGTAGTGATGAGGCGGAGCTAGATGAGGCCTTGCTGGGGGAAAGAGCGGAGGATATTTATAAACTGGATAGGCCTTTGAAAAGAACCAAGAATGATAAACATAAGCATAAACATAAGCATAAGCATACAAATACAGACAAGAACACGAAGAAGGAAAAGGTAGAGAAAGTGAAAACGAATTTGAAAGTTGCAAAATCGCAAAGCATTATTACTTCAAAGAATCGGACCATAGACATACTTAAAGGATTAGCAAAGGGAACAAACACTAAAATATCGGGGGACGAAATGATTATCGATGAGTCCACGGCCCTACAAAACACAAAAGTAGATGCCCAAACAAGACGGGACTACTGGCTGTCGAAGGGACATGTGCTATCAGGGACGGGAGGCCTTGGCCCAGAAAAGACTACTGTTTAATCATAAATGACATTAAATATAATAAAACCATTTTAATATTTTATATTTATGACGTGTTCGATGTCAAGAATTCTACCCTAAAATTTCCTAATCGGGAAATTCGAGATTAGAAAAATTTAACGCGACAAAAAGTTAATTAATTATCAGACTACGTTCCAGTTTCGCAACAAAACAGAAACATCATCACAACTCTTCGTCATAGTGACAGTTCCAGTATTGGTTTTGATTAGCTCCAGTTTTATCGTGAGGTAAAGTACCGTGTTTTACCAAAAAATCGAACATAGACTCCTCGGTGGAACAAGAGCCTAACATACAATCAAAGTGTTCAAGCATCTAACAACAAACCAGGTATAAATATAATCTAAAATAATGTCTCTTTCAGCTGCAGCAAACAAAATATCGGAACGCGACTTCCAGAATATAGGTCCTGCACCTAGACCACCAGCTACAACGTCACCGTCCAAAGTTAATGGTACCGTGGGATATAATCAAACCCGTCCAATACCAAAATTTATGAATCAAAGAGATGGAACTCGAAATTTAAATTCAGGAATGGGAGCTCCACAGCATATCGGTTCACAGGCAAAAGTAGGATGGGTTTCTTATAAAGATGACGGTTTATTATCCTTCATCTGGCAAAAACGATATCTGATATTAAGTGATTCCTACATTAGTCTTTATAAAAATGACAAGTCGATCGAAGAGCCTATTTTGCAAATAGCGTTAACAAACATTGTGAGTGTGAGTAGAACCCAGTTAAAACAAAATTGTCTCGAGCTGATTCGTTCAACTGATCGAAGCTCCCTTTCTTCTTCTAGTTCAAATCTTTCTATATCTTCTGATGCTGGATCGAAAAAGTCAATTTATATTGCCACAAAAACGGAACACGATCTTCATAGTTGGCTGGATTCCATCTTTGCAAGATGCCCGTTACTAAGTGGAGTTTCATCTCCTACAAATTTTACTCATAAGGTTCATGTTGGGTTTGACCCAGAAACTGGAAGTTTTGTCGGCATGCCCACCAACTGGGAAAATCTATTGAAACATTCCAGAATCACAGGCGAAGATTGGAATAATGACTCAGCTGCAGTAATTCAAGTATTACAATTTTATCAAGAATATAATGGTAATGGGAAGGCTCCAAATACAACTAAACCCTTAACCAATGATTCAAAGAATTCGTCTCAAACTTCACTCATAAATTCAGACTCAAGCAGAAAACCATCTCCCTTACAAGCAACAGGCCTGGTACCTCAGAGGCAGGCACCTACACCACCAAGAAGTAAAGTTCCTGTAGGACCAGGAAAACCTCAACTACCTCGTCTTAATACAACTCCATTAAATAATACACAACAGCATCAAAGATCTCCATACTCCCCAGTAAATGGTATCCCACCCCGTAATGCAGCCCGGAATACTCCATATAAACAACCTACATCTCCAGTGGATTCTTTCAGACCTATCCATAATATGAGTAATCCTTACTCGAGACATGAACATCAACCCTCACAATCACCATCACCATCTCCACTGGGGCAAGGAAAAAAGGATCAAGGTATTCCAACCAGACTCCAACCACAAAGAATGGCACCTAAACCTCCAGTAACGGGCCCATCACCAAACAGTGCTAGCGTATCTGCGGCTGCATATGCGTTCAAGCAGAAGCAACAGCAGCAACAACAACAACAACAGCCATACCCACGCCCAACGGAGCAAAGAGCAGCACCTCAACCGCCAAGGCAACAAGAAAATGAACCAAAGAAGGATATTGGGGTTACAAAGCCAAGAAAACAAACGAAACCTTCAATGTCCAATGCTGAGATAATGAGTAAATTAAAGAGTGTAACCATTAACACAGATCCTAGCCCATATTTCCAAATGATTGAAAAGGCTGGACAAGGGGCAAGTGGTTCCGTCTATTTAGCTGAACGAATTGCTATTCCTCCTGGAGAATTTGATGAAACCCCAGAAGTAGGTGATAAAGTTGCAATTAAGCAAATGATTTTATCTAAACAACCAAGAAAGGAATTAATCGTTAATGAAATCTTAGTTATGAAAGACTCCCGTCATAAAAACATTGTTAACTTCCTGGAGGCATACTTGAAGACTGAGGACGATCTTTGGGTTGTGATGGAATTCATGGAAGGTGGCTCTTTGACCGATATAATTGAAAATAGTCCGGCAACCGGTAGTTCATCGTCTCCATTAACAGAACCACAAATAGCATATATTGTACGTGAAACCTGTCAAGGATTAAAGTTTTTACACGATAAGCATATTATTCATAGAGACATCAAGTCTGATAATGTTCTACTTGACAACAATGCAAGGGTTAAAATTACAGACTTTGGGTTTTGTGCAAAGCTAACAGATCAAAGAAGCAAGAGAGCAACAATGGTGGGTACACCCTACTGGATGGCACCCGAAGTGGTTAAACAAAGAGAATATGATGAAAAAGTAGATGTATGGTCATTGGGTATCATGACCATAGAAATGCTGGAAAGCGAGCCTCCCTATTTGAATGAGGATCCTTTAAAAGCATTATATTTGATTGCTACCAACGGTACACCAAAACTGAAAAATCCAGAATCACTATCTTTAGAGATCAAACGATTTTTAAGTGTCTGCCTTTGCGTTGACGTTAGATATAGGGCTTCTACTGAGGAACTATTGCATCATGGCTTTTTTGACATGGCTTGTGAGCCATCTGCACTTACGCCATTGTTGGACTGGAAGAATTAAAAATAATATTTTGCATTTATACAAGAATTAATTATATAATTAATTGATTAATAGACAATAAACTTGTCATCATATTTATACTTCTTGTATATTCCCTTCTATATGTAGTTGTTGTGGAAGTGGATGTGGGTTCAAGTTCATTCGGTAACAAGTTTTGTAAAACCCAAAGATAATTGAAGAACATCATTCTGAATGCCTTCCACCTTATGTGACACTGGAATTGTTTTTAATATCAGTGGATACAAGAGCCTCAAGTTTACTAGTATATCTTTTCCCTTATATTGAATGTTTTGTTCTCCAAGAAGGTTCATAATTTTGCACAATCCATCCAGTAAGGTCTTTAATTCTGTCTTTCGTAACTTTGGAATTGGAGTTCTATTAATTAAAAATTCATCAGAGATAAAACGTCTTAGTACTAAAGCAACCCTAGCTACTAAAAAGGGTACTGCAATATTGTGCAACATTTCACATTCTTCGGTTCTCATTAGAACAAAACTTATCAAATCTCCTAGACATAACAGCGAGCAGTTATATTTTGACATCAGAGGAGGTTGAATTGTGGAACCAAATATTTCGTCAAATTCAAATTCTGAAAGAGTCTTCGAAACGTCTGACAATGTTTGGCCACTATGTAAAAGTGCATTCTCAAATTCGTCTGTCTCATAAATAAACGAATTCGACCAAATATTCGACACCAAATACTCTAACTGTTCTTCACTAAACATAGTTAATATTTCAGGTGAAAGTAAAAGATCACGATATTTTTTATATTCTAGAATATCATCTTGTTCAGTCATAGAATCTGCTTCAGGATTGAGTTTTGACAAAAGTGAAACAGTTACAACAATAAAGATTTCGCAGACATCTTGTTTAAATTTTTGGGTAATGTCATCACGCGAAATCAACTTGAATAACTGTGCTGTGAATCTCCAAAAACAATGAGATGCTAGAACCCAAATTGGCGATGACTTTGTAGCACTAAGATCAATCAAAGTTTTTCTTCTTATTATATCTGCAAGGTTCTTCAATGTCCTTAAAATACGAGTGGTTTTATCTAGGGGTATTCCCGTCTTCTCCATAGTATCCAGGAGCTCTAAGAAAGCTTCGATAGAATAGTAACTGATTGCCTTGAAAGTAGGGATTCGCGTTCTCGATGAATCTTGAATCTTTGGTAGCAACTTTTTCTCAATCTTTTCTCGTACATCAAAGCAAAGGACAGAAAAGGTACTTAGTTGGTGCAGAATCAAAAGTGTGATTTCCTTATTTTCTTTCGTCCCAAATGTTTTTAAGCCATTTAAAATTTCCTTGTGTAATGTTGGCAGTTTAGTCTTGTCTTGCACATATTCAGGAAGCAATGGGTATCTGGAGGCTGAATTAAAGAGAATAAATGATCGTTCGGTAAAATCCTCTGTAATTCCATTGTACTTGGAAACAAGCTTGTAAAGATCGGGAAATAAAATGATGAGCTCACATATACAATCATATTCGGTTTTGGTTTTGAATTCTTTAGTGGGGCCTGCTAAATCGCTATATGTAATGTTATAGCCGCACCAAATATTGTGGCACATTTTCCAAATTGGTTCAGGAACCTCAGGTATGTTCCACATTTCCTTCAATAAATTATGATAGTTTGTTATGGTTACAAAATTGATATCAACAGTCGAAGAGGACAATAATTTTTGAATAAAATTCAACAAGTCTTTCCAAGCCTCTTCAACATTCGGGGAGGATCCAAAGTCATTGAAATATGCAGGATATAAATTAACGAGGCCCTTCAATGTCAGGTCAGCAAAATCCGCAATTTGTTCATCATTGCCTTGTAAGCTAACCCCATCCAAAAATGGTTTTAATACTTCAAAAAATATTAGATCCCATGTCGGAAAACAGCTTGCATGAGAATCAACAATTCTAAAAAAGGTCTGAATAGTCCCATTTTTCACCTCAGTTCTCTTATCCTGTGTACAGGAAATTAAACTCTTCAATAGGTATAGCCACAGTCCATTGTATATCTCCCATGGAGTGGCAGTATATGACGTTATCACCTCTGTAAGTCTCTTGTCTTTGATAATTTCCTGGAACTTGCTCTCCTCCGCTTTTCCCTGATCAAATTGAACCTCAGAGTTAAACCTCACTCTAAGATAATCTCCTACTAACCAGAATTGACTAATAGATGAAAATGATATATTTAAGTTATCCTCCTGACCAACAAAATTGACCAAAGTATCGATAACGCATTTAATCACTTCAAGAGGTAAAGACTGGAGAAAGTCATCTGAGATTAGTTTGAAAACATCATAAGAAACTTGAATCATATCTTTATGTTTTTGGATAATGCCCTCGACTAACGAAGAATCATCCTCCTTTCCATATTTGGAAATCAAATCCTCATCTACGACCCATTCAAATGGTGCGTTGATAGTTTTGAAAACTGTTGCCCAGGAATGTGTCAATAAATCTCCAAATTCATTTAAGATATCTTTTAGTGTAGATAATAATTGGAAAAGGATTTCTGATTCAACATTGATCGTTCCGTCGTATATTTCAGTTTTTGTGATTTCCAGTTGTTTAATCGAATCTATCGTTTCCATCAAAGTATTTGTAACTAAGTCTTCAAGAATAGTGAAGTGTGCGGATCTTGAATCCTGATCCTCCATACTACCAATATCATTGGTAACTTTTTTAATAATGTCTGTAAATATTCTCGTAACATACAATCGAAGAGATGTACTGGAAATGCTACGGTCGGCGATTAGAGCCACAAAAAATTTCATTGTGGCATTCCACAGGTCTTTGTTTTTGTTTTCATTTTGGATCAAAAATCTTGAGAAGTTAAATGATGCAAGTTCACCAATTTGAGTTATGAAGAAACCCCTATTATACACGCAATGTGAGACAGCACCTGTTGGAGTAATTGGGTGATATCCTTTATCAGTATCCGTGCCATGTGTAAGTGATAGAGTATCTTTACAATCTATCATTAAACTTTTTAAAACAGTGTTGTAGGAACTGTATGTGTATGTACGTGTACTTTCAAATAGCTTCGTTATACTAGTCTCGATTGAATTTATGTCCATCTTGGATATTGTTGGCATAGGGGGGATATCATGAGAATAGGAAGTTTCCATAAAATCTGCCGATGGTCCATAAATATAATAGGAAACCCATTGCCACGTTAGGAAGAGATATTGCCAACTTTCGATTCTAAAACCTGAGCCTAATGAAATTGATAGGGATAGTAACGCTCTAAATATACTTATTTGCTTTGAATTTAGTGATCTTGAATGCAGTAGCTTCCTCTCGGAAGGTTGTAATGTGTTATCTTTTTGAGTGTTGGTTTGGCCGATTAAAGATTCACTTATCGCATTGAAGACAGTACTTTTCGAAATTGTTGATGTCGTGCTTGAATTTCGTTTATGCCCTTTTGGTTGCGTATTTGGTTGTAATTTCGAGACATTATCAACAATGGCTACCGTGAATATGTGTAGACATTTGTCGAGTTTTTCAGAAAGTAGTAGGAACCCTGTGCCATGTGTTAATTTTTGGAATGCTCTCACTAGGGAATGAAATAGATGCGAATCCAACGACGATGAATATAAAAACAATACATGTATTTCAAATAGGCTTTCAAAAAGTCCATTGTAAACCTTCAAAATCTTTCCTTTTGGAGAATCCTCTTCCTTTTCAGCATTATTAGCTGATTTTACTTGTGTTGCATCTAATGCATATTCGCTTAATCCATCAGAACAGTTGTTTGAGATGTTTAGAACTAACCATATAATATATGTCAAATTAACAGGAGGTGGGTGGACTTTATCAAGCATATCTATATATTTTGTCTTTACTTTGGAGTTGTCACTTGAGATTAATGATGCTTCTGTCTTTTGGATTACATCTGATAGAGCCAAATATACGTTAAATTCATCAGACTTCATTAACTTGAAACACGCTTGTAAAAGGTCTGTAATGATATGTTTCTTATCCTGGAAGTTATCATATGTCATGTAAATGGAGTATATTATTTCGAAATCTTCTGATAAACTTTTGAATAGTTCTAGAGAAAGGACACGCTGCCACGGTGATAAGTTTGAGTCGGTTGAGATCCCATGAATTAATAGAGATAAAATAACTTCTAATTCCAATTCTAATATTGGGATGTATTCCTTTGTTATTAATAATTTAATACAACGCGTACTTCTAAATATCGTTGAGAACACCTTCGACGATGATATACAACGCAATAGCAATGGAATTGCCTTTATTCTCAATAAGAATTTTAAATCTGGATTTGTTATAAACAGTGATTTACTATTCTTCAGAACAGATTCCAGAATTTCTAGTCCATAATCTATTTGAATGTCATTTAGATTAAGCAATACATTTTTCTCATTAGTATCCGATGAACCAGAAGATGGTACAGCTTCAAGAAGAGAACACAGGTCATTGAACAATCGGTTTGCATCATAATGATAGGCATTAACTTTTATCGATTCATTATTATTAATTAGAACATCAAAGGTTTCAGAATCAGAGGTATCCCAATTATAGGTCAGACGTTCGAATATTTCATCAATCAATTGTTGAAGGGTAGCACTTGCAGTACCAAATACAACTGGAGCCTTGTTAGGCAATTGAAGGAGGTTGGAGCAACATTGGAGTAATTTACCACATAGGGGACCTTTAATATATTTAGCGTATGTCTTAAAGAACAATGGTACAATTTGTAGAACCTTTAGTTGTATTTCAATTGCAAGATGTGTCGCTTCTATAAATCCATCGAGAACTCCAGATAGTCTGCTTTCAGGTATGGATGGTGCAGATGCTAAGCCCTGTAAACATTGCATAGCAATCGAGGTCAACTTAGCGTTCCTTGATAGACATGATTCTACCAATGGAGTGACAAAATCAGGATGGCTTGCCAAATCTTCAATGTTTTGGATAGTTTTTAAGATCTCGATAGACTTGTCACTTGCATGCTTGATAGAAGTGTTCCTTCTTTTAGATTCGGAAGACAATGAATGCAATTCTAGGTCCAATTGTTTTTGAAAGGTCTTAAAACCTGTAGTTTGAACAGCCATTGTTGCCTGCAATCAATTCAATCCTTACCGCTAATATCTAAGCAAACAAGGCGCTGCTTAACCTTTGTTGACTGTACTTCTTGAAATATCCCATATGAATGTAAAGATAATGCTCGTATACGTAATAGACATCAAATAGATACCGCGCCGTCCATAATGATTGAAATAACCCACGATAAACCATTTCGATGATGATTACTAGAACGAACCGTTGGACTTCATGCTCACAGCTACTGTTTTATTTTCGAATAACCCTGTAGTGTACACAATTCAGGTACATTAGCAAACCAAAGCTTTAGAAACAGTTATGCTCTCGAGGTCAGCACTCCAGGACCTATCCAAGGGCTCATGGCTCATAAATCGAGATCTGAAGAGATACATTTCGACCATGAAGACTAAAAAGAAGGAACATAAACAAACAACAAAAATAGACTGTGCAGAATATAAAAACTCCGGCAGCTCGCATTTACCCAAGGTTCCTGTCCCCTTGAAGTTAAATGGAAAAAGAACCATTGTTCCTAAGGTCCCTACCACCGACTATATCCCATCTCTTGAGATGCAAACAGAGGGATTATTCGCAGGATATAAACCACTGTTTTTGGGAAATCATGTACTGCCGGTCAAGAAGCAATTACCGGAGGAGCTGAAGGCGTTGAACTTTATAATACCGAAAATATCAAGAATTAACCTATTTTCTTCCAATGCTGTTGAAACTCTGAATCCCGACCATGTTTCGCCATTAGATAACGATGGAGTCAAAACAATTGATATAAAGAATATCCTTAAACGTTCAGATGCAGAAGTTCACCCGTCAGATAATATTGATAATACTGTTGCCAAAAAGACAGAAACTTTAACAAGGAAACCTGTTATACCATGGGATGCATCAATTAGTGGAGTAATTTATAACGACCATCCTTTTAAAAATGTTCCAGGAAGGATAATATCCGAATTGAAGCCCTTCAAGATAATGAAAGGAAAGCATATTAAGTCAGGCCATGAGAACGTGCTTAAGAATGAAAAAATAAAACTAAGAGTGCATGCAAGAATAAGTGATGAGTCCGAACTTATTAATATTTATGATATTAACCACTCTCTAAAAATCTCCAACCAACGAAAGCAAATACATAATCTGGGAACATCCAAAAAGCGTTACATACAATCAATAATGAGTTACAATGTTTGGATTAAGAACTTGATTTCCAAACATACCATTCTCCAGAAAGACCAAAGAAGTTTAAAAAATGATATTCAAACTTTAAATTCTTTTCTGGCAGATGAATTTTATAAACTGACAAAATTGACAATATATTCAGACATCAAGGAGGTCCAATTACCCCTCTATATCTACGTTTCCAGCACGATATCTTCTAAAAGAGCATTCAATCGATTTTTAAAAAAGAGGATATTTGACGAAATAGGACCGATTTACTCAACAGTAAGATCAGCATTGCAAGATAAGGAAGACGTCTCTAAATTTGATGAAAAACTGAGACGGAACATAGTAGGTATTGTTAATGACATAAAACAGTTTTTGCCGTCAACAAAATTTTATAATGAGGGTGTTGCTTGTATTGAAGCATCTAGCCCTGTTCCTGGCTTCAAGAGAATTTATTGGCTGAGCCGAACTAAAAGGTTTAATACTTTTTGGGGCAAGAATTATGACAAGGATTTCGTTGTAAACTACACTGGTGAATTTTCTGCATCACGAAACGGAATACGGTACATGTCTTATCCAGTGAACCTCGTCTCTTCCACATTTGATACTGTGTTTTCAGAATGGAAAAATTGATTAGAGTCGACTCATACCAAGATTAACCTTCGAACTTTAATATTGTCCATATCAAACTTTATCCTATAAATATATATATATTTTATATTCTTTCATTTAAATGACACATAATATTTAAATTTGTTATTGTCTTTCTTTTCTTTATTGTTCTTCAGACTCATTTCTTTGGTCATGTTCATTATTCTGTAATTCGCTATCACTATCATCATCCGATTCAAACACGACATCCTTCGTATTGTAAACATAAACTTCATTTGGTCGATCCGAACCAATTCTCTTTCTTACAATAGCTTTTCTTTCATTTGATCCACCACTACTTTTAGAGCTCGAATTCAAAGCATTCTTGCCAAAACTTTTTGTTACGATTTGGTCAGTAAAATATACCATTTTCTTCAACGCGGTAGATACGTTCTCTTGAGCAACGTCATTAAAACTCTTCTTATTGTTAAACTTAACCTGGTCAACGCTGCCTGAATCCACAGTAGTAGTGTCAGTCTTCGATAGAGTTGAGCTGCTAGTATGGTCAATTCTGACTTCAGGTACTTTGCTGGTTCCCTGAAAATGTTCTCCAGAAATAGAGCTGGCAAGATTAGTATTACTGCCCTCATCAGTGTTATCAGAAGCTTCATTCCTTGCGAGTGCACTTTGAACTCTTAAAGCATACTTAGCAAAATTGTATTCATTCTCTTCATCTTCAAATATTGGTCTCCCCAAAACGCTTTGAGCTCTATCATTTCTTTGAACAACAGATAATCTCTCTAGCCATTCCCATACAATAACCGTGGAACCAACATAACATGTTGTAGTAAAGATTTCAGCCAAATCCTCAATCCATATATCAGATATATCAGCAACAAAAAATCCTGGGAGTAAAAGAACTGTCAGTACCGTTAATAAGGTTAAAAGAGTCATTTGAGCAGTTCTAAAACAGAAGTTCCTTTTTTTAATTATGAATGAAACAACAATACAGGCGTACGATGCGACAATAACAATTCTGAATAAATACACGAAAGGTGGAAGGATATCCCATGCTTCATACACCTTGCCCGTTGTCATTGCTAACTCAGGGATTACCCAAAGAATATTATTAAGTAAAGCCAGAAGAACCCCAACCAAGAAAATAATTCTTTTCTCTTGGGTTCTCTCAAACAGTCGGATAACAATACCGACTTGGCATAATTGAAAAATCAGTATAGAGAGAAAATCTAATACAATAAATGTCGGATCCTCTGTAAAAAGCTTCATAATATAATATGTTGTCACTATTCCCTTGCTTTTGTGCTCCCAGCTTAATTTCTTAAGGGCTCTAATAACAAATATGGTCAAATTAATGGATGCTATCAAAGCTCCAAATTTTAGTAATCTTGACGCTCGAACATGTGGTTTATCCCTTATATTAATGAATATTAGTACTGACAATATAATTGTAATAACAAAATTTGCTGTCAACGAAACTACAACAGCATATATGCTATATTGAAAAGACCCACCAACTGAGTTCACGGTAGTGATATACCGTTCCCAGTCGCTGTAAACAGAATCCAAATATCTATACGAGCATTCGTTTGTCAGCTTCGTTGCCATATACACAGGTAGATTATTATCACAGTAGCTTTGGAACTGAATGTTGTCCACATATTTGAGTAGTCCATGTATATCACCATTAATCAGAACACCAGGTCCTAGATCTTGTTTATCGCAACTGATATAGTGATGATCATTTGGTTGGTTTAACCTCCATACACTTTTTTGCATTCTCATAGCAGATTAGGTGTAGAGTTCTTTATTATATTCATGCTATATTTAGCCTTTTGTTCACATACATCGTGGTATTGATTCGCATCGTTTATGGATAATATTTTCAACAATCGTTTTTAATAATTTTCTGACCTCTTCCCTTGCAATATATATGTCTAATCCATGAGGAACGAGAAAATTGCTTGAGAACCCCAGGTGTAGAATGGTAGCCACAGATTTTACTAGTCCATTGATGAGAACAACCACCGGTGGGAATCATCATGGATTTACCTCGAAATTCTCCATAAGATCACCTTCGGTCCCCAATTTACGCCAACAATTATATAGTGAAACAAATAATTATAGTGCACCTGCCATTGAAGGAATACCGAATAATAAGGATGCTATAAATGACCAGCGTTCAAACTCAGAGGAATATGGTGGATCGTTAAGCGTCATTGATTTATATGATGACAATGACAGCGAATCGCCTCAGAAGAAATCCACTAGGAGCATTACTGGACTAGAGGATTTTCAGAAGGACGTAGGCGAACTGAATAGTATGAGTGCTGATCATTCAAATGACGACTTAAGAAGATCGAATTCGATTACAATTGATATTAATGAGAATGAACATACTGATAGATACGGATTTAAGAAACAAAGTACCTTCATCAGTGAGGCTGACTATAATAGCTGGTGGAATGATTATTCGAAATATTGTGTTCGTCGTAAATTCAAATGGAAACTTTTATTGGAGAAAGGTGGACTTCCTGTTGATAACGATTCCCCTACGAGATTTCCTTCTAAAAGTGAAAAATTAAAAAGATATGTGAGGAAAGGTATACCAGCTGAGTGGAGAGGAGATGCATGGTGGTATTTTGCAAGAGGTCAAGAAAAGTTAAATAGGCATAAAGGCGTTTATGATACGTTACTCGTAAAAGTGAACAAAATTACTGAACAAAAGGATCATGATAACGTTTTCACTGACTTAGAGATTATTGAACGAGATTTGAATAGAACATTTCCTGATAATATACATTTTCAAAAACAATCTCCACAAGATGAGGAACCCGAGCTAATTAAGTCATTGCGTCGAGTACTTGTGGCATTTTCACTTTATAATCCTAAGATTGGATATTGCCAATCTATGAATTTTATTGCGGGCCTATTACTGTTATTTCTTGATGAAGAAAGGGCGTTCTGGATGTTAGTTATTATAACGTCACGTTATCTACCAGGGGTTCATGATGTTAATCTTGAAGGTGTAAACATTGACCAAGGTGTCTTGATGCTTTGCGTTAAGGAGTACTTACCAGAAATATGGTCTTATATTGCACCTATTACGAATAAAAAAGGTGCCAGCAATAACAGGCGAACTACTTCATCTACTTCTCGTAAGAATCGTTCTTTGATAATTAAAAATGAGTTTCTCTACAGACTGCCGCCAATAACGTTGTGTACAGCCAGTTGGTTTATGAGCTGTTTTATTGGTATCCTTCCAATTGAAACTACTTTGAGAGTGTGGGATTGTATGTTTTACGAAGAATCACACTTCCTCTTCAAAATATCCTTATCCATCCTCAAATTAAGTGAAAATGATTTACTAAGGCATAAGAAGCATCGCCATGGAGGCGGTATACTTTCCTATGGTATCAAAGGGGGTAATTCCTCTAATACTAGCTTAGGCTCGTCAAATGATGCAGCTTCAGAGGATGGAGATATGGAAATATTTCAAATAATTCAGACTTTTCCCAAGAAATTACTGAATCCCAATGATATATTCGATAAAGTCATATTTAAAAGGAAGTATTCTTTTAACAGACTTGATCAGGACGAAGTTGATAGGTGCAGAAAGTACGTTTCATCTCAGAGAACGAAATACAAGCATTACATTGATACAGTGGAAAAGCAAGAAATCCGAGGAATAGATAAATCAACTAACCATATTGGTGAAAAGGAGAATATTCTTACTTCTGAGATGGATGAAGACACGATCAACGAAGCACTTTCGTCCGAAGTGTATGGCTTCAAACGAAACCTTACCGGTGTTCATTGGAACAATAGTTTAAAGGCTAAAGTAAGGCAGATGAAGAAGAAAATAGATAGAGAAGTTTGATCTATACATAAAAATAAGCATATAGATTATTTCAATAAAGTTATGATATAATCAAAAGCCCCTACAATTCAAGTTAACAGCCTTCATCCAATAATTTGCTTTTTCAATTTGGGCGGCTCTGCCCATCGCTTCAAGAATTGTGAAAAACTTCTGGGTCTGCTTTGGTTCACAATATATTAAAAGATCCAAACATTTGAAGCCAATCTCGAACTACAGTAGAAAACATCACCACACAAATGAACGGTATTTTTGCTATCGAGAAGCCAACTGGAATAACTTCAAACCAGTTTATGTTGAAATTGCAGCATGTCTTAAACAATAGTCAAATATTTTCCAAAGAGATCGCCAGAGCTACCGCCGAGAGAATGCAACAATATAGAAAGGAAACTGGTAAGGCACCAAGCAAAAGGAAATTACGTAAAGTTTCGAAAGTAAAGATGGGGCATGGTGGTACATTAGACCCACTTGCCTCTGGGGTCCTTATTATTGGTATTGGTTCTGGAACCAAAAAATTGGCTAATTACCTTTCTGGGACAGTGAAAGTTTATGAAAGTGAGGCGCTGTTTGGGGTATCCACAACATCTGGGGACGTTGAAGGAGAGATATTATCTCAAAACTCGACAAAACACTTGGATATGGATGAATTGCTGAGCTTAAAAGATAAATTTGTTGGTTCTTTAAAACAAACTCCACCTATTTACGCAGCCTTGAAAATGAATGGGAAACCATTGCACGAGTATGCTAGAGAGGGGAAGCCTTTGCCCAGAGCCATTGAGCCTAGACAGGTAACTATCTATGATCTCGATATTTTCCCAGACTCCTTAAGTCGCGATCACCATTATCCGTTGCTAAGACCAGTTACAGATGATGCCATTGACACGGTATCACACTTGAATGCCAATTTATTGAAAGATACACTATATTTCTCTAAAGAATATTGTACTAAGATGGGTTTGGCCTCAGAAGAAGCTAATATTGGAGATCCAATTCCCTTGACAGAAGAGGAGAGGGCTGAAATTGACGAAAAGAAGGATGAATATCGTGCACCATTGCTACATTTCAAGGCGAAAGTGTCCAGTGGAACGTACATTCGTTCATTAATCAGTGACATGGGGAAAGCTATGCGAAGCTCAAGTTATATGGTAAAGTTGATCCGTTTACAGCAACAGGATTGGTCATTGGAAAGAAATAATGTGTTTAAGATGGAAGATTTTACTGAAAAGGATGAGAAAGTATGGAGTGCTGTTTTGAAAGAAGTGTTGGAAAAGGGTTCTTCCGTTGATATTAAACAAGAGATGGAAAAGGCCCTGACAGAATGGGAAAAAGAACAAGAGTCGATAAGAAACAAACTCGAGGAAGATTTACCAAAGCAGAATGAGGAAATATCAAAGGAAAAAGAAGAAATTGAGTTTAATGTTGACAATGAGAAGAAGAGAAGCATTGATGAAGTTTAATTTTATCATGGATTAATTTATAGAGCTTTCGTACATAGTCTGTATATGCCTGAGGTGTGATGCTTACATTGACACAGCGACAAGGTCTGAAACATTCCCAATAAAGTTACATGTCTCTAAGTTGGTTCCACTTCTATAATAATTGTAACTATAATTTAGAAGATCGTCATCCCTTTTAGGATTTGGGCATGCAAACCCAAAGTCACTTGGACAGTCTCTTACCATGGCATGGCACATATCAATACATGGCAGGACTTCAAAATAGTCTCTTGATGGTTTTATGAAAGTATTTATGTATGAATTTCTGTTGTCAAGGTGATCCCTATGTACAAAATATTCAGACGAACTTGTAGAGCACCTGGGAATTGACACTGCACAGACCCAATTACGGTACGAGGTCGCACAGTCATCACATGTTCGTATTGGAGAATATCTAGCGTCACTTTCAGCATCGCACGATATTAATTGTAATGCTTTGCTAAAATTACCGTAGATCGCGCTAGCAATATGATCATATGTTTCTGCAAGTAAAGTCTTATTACCAAATGCCAGAGAGGATGTTGGAACTGAATATGCAACACCTGTACAAAAATCTAGTCCATATATGAGAGAACAGGTGTCTGTGTCCTTTGTTGAGAAATACTCCTTGGAAAAAAGAACACCTCCAACATCAGTTATATTACCACTTTTCCCAATCTTTTTTGTCAGATATGCCGCATAAGTTGTTGAACTGTTCAGTCCCGTGATATAGAAATATTCACTAACACCAGCTGCAGAATCTTCAATACTTTTCTGAATCTTCAAGTCAGTGACTTCTAATGATTTACTCAAATTATTTGAGCCCTCTGATGTAACCAGATAAGGTCCATTCTTCACTGCACATAAAGAAATATTCAGATCTTGATCAAACTTCAACGAATCTTCATATGAATAAATGTATAAATCGTACAATGATGGATCATAAATGGAATAATTATGATAGACTTTGGCATCAGTAGAAACGTTCCCCGTTATCAGTAATGCAGATGAATGATCTGTATCTAGTACTTGCAGCCATGATCTATAATCCCATTGGTATACCAAATCATTTTCTGATATACTCAATCTGTACTCCCAAGCTCTTGTATCCTCCCCATTGGTGTAGTCAATCAAGGCTTCATTTGTTGTGGCATTAACCAATTGCATAACCACATACAAGTTAGAATATTCAGAAGTTACATTAGATTGGGATTCTTGTATGGGACTAATGGCTAACTGTTCCATATACCCATTTCCAAAAGCAGTGTAAGTACCCAGTGAAGAGTTTGATAAGATATTTTTATCAAATGAATAAAAGACTCCCAGTTCAATGTCTGATGAATTTTCAGGTCGGGAGCAGATGTTCCCACTAAGAAAGATGAACACTTCATAAGTAGGTGCGAAGCCCGATCCTGTTAATTCAGGATCAATAGTGAATACAAATGAATTTGTTTCGCCTATCGTTATATTGGCCACAACAGGTTGCCATTCGTAGATATTATCTGAATTTATAAGAGATGGAGATGATAGATCGAAGTTGTGAAGAAGATTGTCATTTGCTTTGTTTAAGAGATGCTGCGATGATGCATTGTTGGGTATCAGTTGAGCATTAACGCTGATGCTTTGTGAGTGCAGTTGAAACAGAAAATGTAAAATCCAATAAAATGGGGATGGTAGCATCTTGCCAGGGTATCGTAACAGGCTATTAATCTGTTTGAAGACCTTTTGTTAAATTCAAATCATGAAGGTTATTGTACGTATATCCTTAGCGTTGAAATAAACCCGGACATTCTCAGGTTGATTTCGCGACTTCAGTTGAAAAATCTCGACAAGAAAGAAACAAGATCACAACTCTGCCATGACCTGAATATATTACTTAAGTTGAACCACGGTGAGAAAGCGAGCAAGATAGATACAAATCTAAAATGAGCAATAAGATATTAAATAAAGATAATGATAACCTTCCCTGGGTTGAAAAATACAGACCTGAGACACTAGATGATGTTTATGGACAAACTGAAGTCGTTACCACGGTTCGCAAGTTCTTAGCAGAAGGTAAATTGCCACATTTATTATTTTATGGACCACCAGGTACGGGTAAGACGTCTACTATTGTCGCCCTTGCGCGTGAAATATATGGACGAAATTATTCTAACATGGTCTTGGAATTGAATGCTTCCGATGATAGAGGTATTGATGTTGTCAGGAACCAAATTAAAGATTTTGCCTCCACAAGACAGATTTTTTCTAAGGGGTTTAAATTAATTATTTTGGATGAAGCTGATGCTATGACCAATGCAGCTCAAAATGCCTTGAGACGTATCATTGAGAAGTACACTAAGAATACGAGATTTTGTATCTTGGCCAATTATTCGCACAAGTTAACACCTGCTCTGCTAAGTAGGTGCACCAGGTTTAGATTTCAGCCATTACCAAGAGAAGCCATTGAAATGAGAATTGCCAACGTTCTTGTACACGAAAACTTGAAATTATCTGATGAAGCTAAGGAAGCTTTAATAACGTTATCACAAGGTGATATGAGACGTGTATTAAATGTGTTACAAGCAAGTAAGGCTACATTAGATGATCCTGTGAAAGATGAGATTGATGCAGAAGTTATATACGAATGTTGTGGAGCACCGAGACCTAATGATCTAAAAACTGTATTAAAATCGATATTAGAAGACGATTGGAGCACAGCATATTACACTTTAACGAAAATACGTAGTTTGAAAGGACTAGCATTAATTGATTTAATCGAAGGGATCGTAAAGATTTTGGAAGATTACGAATTGAAAAATGAACTAACAAGAATAACACTATTGACTAAATTGGGAGACATTGAATATGCTATATCTAAGGGGGGTAACGAGAAGATCCAGAGTAGTGCAGTTATTGGCGCCATCAAATCAAGTTTTGAATTAGAAGTTAACTAGAAGCCGTTCATAGAATATGTAGCGCCAGTAGGCATTCACGGGCAGAATTTTTAAAAGTCCTGTCATCAGTTTATCATCCCACTATCCAACACTATATGAATACATGTGTCTGATATATAATTTACCTGACATATGTTGAATATTATGTTCGTAACAGTCATACTTCCGAAGAAATTTTTTTATTAGTACTAAGATTTTGAAATTTTCTTTTAGTATCTACAGGACACCTAGCAGAACAGAACGGCTGTATGAAGCAAGGAGTACAAGATGAGCGAACCTATCAAAAGCATTGATATAACTTTACCTGAAGAAGACTCAACTTATGATAAGCATTTAACTAGGAAAAGATCTTTATCCGGCTCTGAAAATGTAACCCCAAGGTTAAAATTTGCCTTATGCAATCCAACAATTGTACAAAATTCTACTGTCAAAAATGTTGATAATTCCATTAATAATACTGATAATTCCATTAAGGATAGTTTTAGGTTTATAGCCAAACATAATACTCATATTGACTTTGACAAATTGAAAATGGTTGCTTCAAGCAGAAGAAAATTATCTGAGTTTTCAAAATTATTTGCTTATCTACCTGAGCAGAAACTCATCCGTTATTGTCAAGTTGCTGAAAATAATATCGAGATTTGCAATAAGGAAATAAACTTTGCTAACCCAGAGGAACTACGAAAGCGTCATGCTTCAAAGTGCAAAGAGCATATAAGAACCGATCATCCTGAAGTCTTTGTTTCCGAAGACCCGCAGGCATTTCTCAACAAGAAACACAGTCCAGTAAGGAAGATACTAGGTAAAAAAAACAACGATATTTTGAGAATGTTTGGAACGAAAAAAGTGCAACAAGAAAAATCTCTTTCGCTAGTTGAAAGATATATTGTCATGCAGATCTTGACAGGTCAATCATTCTATGCGATAGATAGTATCATGTCAAGACAATTTCTTAAAGATGTAATCCCAGAATATACAGGTACTAGTTTGATAAATCAATGTTCAGATGTCATAACGAAATTGTCTATCAGGATCACTGAATATTTTAGCTCTAAATTAGAGGAGAATAAGATATTTAGTAACAAGATACAAATTAATGTTCCTACTTTTGAACTTCGCCTTATAAGAACTATAATTGAGAGAATGCGGTTATTGAAGGAGAATGTGCCGCCATATGTAGCTTTGGAGACCGATGACTGGAAGTCAAACAAGCAAATAAAAATTTCTTCTGTTATCTTTAATTTTACAACTTTCTCTAACCGAAAAGCTAACTTTGTCGCCGAATACAAGAAGGTGAAGTGCAAGACTGAGGCTGATCATAAGGATTTCTTAATCGGCACGTGTGAGAAGTATCATACCAACAATCTATGGGTGAACACATGCACAGATAATGCGTCAGCTGTACTTCATTGCACATCTGAACTGGCTTCCGACGAGAATTATGCTGTTTATGCAGGCCATATAAGTTGTTTATGTCATATATTAAATTTGGTTTGTGAAAGTGTTATAAGGTGTGTCTCTAGCGAGGAAGGCGTGGATGAGCTACTTGAAATGGATGATGAGTTGTTATCAGGTAGCGATGAGGAAGAAGATGAATTTATAAACGCCGACATATTTGATTTGGTCACGGATCCTTTTTCAGGTAAATCACCCGAGGTGCTATTAAAACTTGTTAAATTTGGTGCAGAAGTAAGAAAATCTGCTGACAAGTTAAAGGTTTATGATAAATACGTAACAAAACGTATCCCAGCATTTTGTTCTGTTGGGTGGGATATAAAGTACAACATCCTGAAATTATTTGTTGAACACCATGAAGAAATGTTTCGATTTTTCAAGCACTGCCGAAATATAGGAGAACCTTTGATAAATGAGCTTGACCAGAAAGATCTCGAAATTGCTAAGTTGTTGATTGGTGTAGTAAAGACATATGAGGAGTTGATTGGATTTGCATCCAGAAATCATGTGCTGTCCCCGCTGTATGTTCCTGTGTTGATATTTATTAGGGAAACTCTAATGAAAACAAATAATGTTTTGCGAGAGATGGGTGATCAGTCAACAAACTTTGATCCGGCCATCGAAATGATCGACAAGTATTTAAATCAAACGAAGGAGAACTTTGAGGTTATTTTTGCCTCTGTTGCATTTCTACCAGAGTTTAAACATTTTAAATATATTAAAGAGTATTACAAATCAACTTTCAATAAAGTCTTGAATCCTAGAGACTTACTGGCCAATATTCTAGTTAAGCTTGGACGCTTCCAGCCCGTCATCAACATTCTAGATTCTGAGCAACCTAAAGTACCGCTCGATACCCCCATTATTCCTTCCCAGCCTGATGCTACGTTTGACACCTTTGAACCCCAGGTGTTTAATATAATAAGCGCTCATCTCGATGAAGAATATGATGATTGTATAAATTTTATTAAGAGTTCTTTTACACTAGAGTTTGAAAAAAAGCTAAGGCTTAAAGGGATTCGTAGAGAAGATACTCAAGATGGTATCGGATACTTCAAGCAAAGGGACGGTAAAAAACTAAGAGTAAGTGATGTAGAAATTTTTTTGTTCAAAGCTGAAATTTGCATAGATGTTCAGCATCAATACAGAAAGGAAACTAATAAAGATTCCAGTAAGCTGAACAGCCATCAATTCTTACCCGTGGCCATGGATTATTTATTTTCATTTTCAGTTACATCAATTAACGTTAAGAGATCGCTTTCTGATTTGAAAAGAAATTATAAGGATCGACTACATATGCTGAAGGACCGAACTGCGTTTTGCACTGCAAATGTCACTAGTGTTGAGAAGTCGTGTCTGGATATGGATATATTGGAAAGCTTTGAGAAGAAGACGCTTAAAGAAGTTCTTGGTTACAAAAAAATCGATTGAAATAGAATCAGTAGGTTTTACTATTATAGAATTTAAAATAGTGTATACTTTAAGGTATAAAGAACATAGTGATATATAGGGTTTATATATACACCTGGCCAAAATAACAATTACTGAAGATGACACTATGTTCGCTAAGTGTTCACGAGAAACAGCCCAGTATCCGGAACCCACGAACGCACGATTATAAGAGTTCATTTGGCGTTCGTCATATGGATCGTGAAGGATTACCTGTTTGGGCCAGATTGAGTGAAACTGCCTCACGCGTCAAAAAGGTCGAGAAGCAGAAAATTCCCTGTTTAGTTTTCGCGACTGACGCGTCTGTCCACAGCGCACAGCCCACAAGAACCAACACGAAATTCGAGCTCTTTTCGTGATGGGAGCGAACTTTTCAAGAGATTCGAGAATGCCAAGAGGAAAACACCAAATGCAAAGGTACTTTCGGAAAGAAAGGTACTAATTGGTACTTTTCGTGTTATCCTCTTGCAAGCCTCGAGCACAACAAGTATATATAAGAATCAAATAAGGTCAACTATCTGGGATCATTTCGTCTCTCTGGATATGCTTTCCTTGTGATATTCTTCAAATAGGTAATACACTATATCATAAACACACACTAATACCATGTCCGCCTACACAAAAGCTTTACCAATCTTAATGAAGTCGCCTGTCACTGATGACATGATAAGGTTTCTCACGAATGCCACTTTGAAAGTCCTACCTGCAGCTAATTATCCATCTCCACCAACATCACCATCTGAATCATCTCAACCACGTCTACCTTCTCTAATGACATTCATAACGAGACTTGTCAGATACACAAATGTTTATACACCAACTCTATTGACTACAGTCTGCTACTTAAACAAATTGAAGAGAATATTACCAAAGGATGCTACTGGTTTACCATCCACCATTCATCGTATCTTCCTAGCATGTTTGATCCTAAGTGCTAAATTCCATAACGATTCTTCTCCATTGAATAAACATTGGGTTAAATACACTGACGGTCTTTTCACTTTGGAAGATGTCAATCTAATGGAAAGACAATTACTTCAATTATTAGATTGGGATTTAAGAGTCTCTGAAGATGATTTGATCCTTGATCTAAGAATCCTACTAGAACCAATAAGGAGTGATTTGGAAAGATCTTGGAGAAGAAGAGTGGCTGCAACTAACAATAGAAAGAAATCCTCTGATGAAGGTTACGTCAGTCCTATTTCAAGTAGACCAACAACCCCAGTCGCTTCAATCGGTAATTATTATAATAGTCATAACCAGAAATTATATGATTTACAAAGGAATATGTCGGTGTCTTCTAATATAAGTTCAAGTAGTACGTTGATCGGAAGTAATAATGATCTTAAAAGATACGCCAATTATAATAATTCCAGAGAACAGCTTTCATCAAGAAGTATAAGCAGTAATTCATTGGAGAAATTGAGTGAAAGAAACTTACAAAGAAATAGTTGGGACTTGGAGCAGGTGATGAACCAATATGGGTTCTAATCGAAGGGGTTAAAACATTAACAAAAATAATAATAACAGTAATGATAATGGGAGTTTGAGTAGACATGGGAAAAAAGACCGTTGTGCAATGTACAAAGGTCAAATCCGTGATAAGTGAGAAAAATCCAAAAATTGGCCTAAGGGCTTCCTTAATTTTTTCAATAACCCGAATGGCTAAAAATCATGGGGGCATCAGGGTACAATTTTTATAGGGCGAAAATCATTGATGTAAGCAGGTAAATGTAGAAGTAACCTTTATTTAGACATATATTATATATATCATTCCAAGTTGAGTTCCTTTGTTAATCTTAAAGCATCATTTAAAGTACAATCTGTGATATTGATTGACCCCAATTTAATTCTAAGTAAGAAGGACCGTATGATACAAAGATCCTCAAACATTTGATCTGAGAGTTGGCTTTTTCTTTTGTCAAATATTTGTGCCGCCAAGCTGAACAGTCTCTCAGCATGAATCGATGTCGATGGAATACAATGGAATAATTTATTAGCTAATGATAACAGTGGAAACTCTCTTTTATGCCTTGACCAGAATATATTATCTGCCCCCACAATCATCTGGACTTGGCGGTCGAATGGCGACCAGCGTTTTTTAGATTTGGATAAAACCTCGTTTGAATACTCCTTGACCAATGATAGAGCACGTAGACGGTATTGCTCAAGTTCTAATCTGATTTGTTCTTGTAAGTCATCCTTAATACTGAATTCATCAAATTCCTCCTCAAATTCCAAGTTTTTTTCTTCTTGTCCTTCTGATGAATAATCTTCAGCATTATACACTCTTCCTGCATGGCTCGAAATACCGATCATGTCTTCTGTATCGCTATCCTTAATGGGATAATAAGATATATTCAAAAAAGGTATTAAAATATCAGTAAGTTTTTGTGATACAAAGGATATTACATGGTCACTTTTTTTGATTTCGGTATTCTCACGAGGGAACTGTTCTATAAAAACAGAGCTATCAACAAATGCAATGTTTAGATAAGATGATAATAAACAAATATCCATACTGACATACTTTTTATAGTATTTATCCATTTTCCTTCTGAAACGAATAAAAACTGGGAGATGTCTGTGCGTTAGGTTGGAACTTTTCGATTTTTCAACGAATATTTTGTCTATTTTATCCTTATAGGAAATAAGCAAAGGAAGGGTGTTCTTCAACGTGCAGGTATCATTAGAAAGCATTTCGCAAAGAGAACGAAAAGGAGATAAGATATCAGTTAAATCGTCCATTAGAACAAAATCTTCTTCATCGAAAAACACTCCCAGGGATGGCTCCCGATTTAACTCCATCAAGACAGGTTTCAACTCTCGTAACCTGAGCACAACATCTAACGCTGATAGCCATCTTGTTTTTGAATATGTTTTGATGGCCAAAGGTTCCTCTCCATTCATTTTTCCAAACTCAACGCATAGTTCTCGGTATAGTAGTTGATTAACACTGCTTGATTTAATATTAAGAGCAAGCTGATTATTTTTCTTCAGAATAATGTCACCAGTTATAAAGCTAAAAATGCCACCAATATCGGCAGATTCTGAAGAAAGTTGGCTGTTATTTGATAGAAGATATTCAGTAAAGATATCTTGTTTTAAAATTTCATTCCTTGACCCATCAGAATTCAACTGATATTTCATTGCAGCTAACTCTAATAATTTTGATTTAAGCTCAGAATCTACAAATCCCAAACTGTCCTCTTCGACCATATCAAACATGGTACTATTCATAATGTTAGCACTATGTAGTAAACAAGGTACATGGCCAAGAAAACGAGTCCCTAACAGGCCAGTTCTTGAGAGTTCTTTCGGTACCTTTAGCATATTGGCAGCATTATCAGTTGACATACCTACAGTTACTGTTCTCAAACCATCAAACTTATTAAAAATTTCGCCAAGTTGCTGACTTATATCGATTGTTTTGTGAGAATCAGACCTGTCCATCTTCACTAGAAAAGGAATTTGTTTTCCTTCCTCTTCATCATATGTAACCAGTAAAACTCCCAAATAGTTAGACATTTTGTGATTGGACCAGTGATCAAAAACAAGAGACATGAACGTTACATTATCGAGTGCATATAACCTCTTTGTAAGCGATACAAGTAATGTCTTTCTATTGGTAAAGGTCTTTTCATTTAATATGTGAGCCGAAGATGCTATCTCACTCCTCCAGAAATAATTAATATCTTTGGATTTTGTGCGAATAAAGTTGCTCATATTAGATTTGTTCGGCTTAAAAATCTGTTCTGGTTTACTGTTATTCTCAGTTGGAATTAACGCCATTGTTGACCACAGAGTTTTGGCCGTGAAGGACTCTACCCAGTTGATGGAAAGACGGGATTCTAAAATTAACCCAACGGCTATATCAAAGAATGACTGCGTCTTAATATATTGTTTTAAATCTCGGTATTTGTCCAGCTTCTTCTTACATATCTCTTTTATTATCCTTTCATCCTTTAAATTTCCATGGAAATAATCAGGAGGATTAGTACAGTCATCTCTTAAATGAAGTTCAGCAGGTTCAGAATTATATCTGGCTTCCCTTCGATTGTAACGATAAACATTATTACAATTGGTACATTTTAAAATTGAACGATCTTTCTTTCCTTCCAGAAAATGTGACCATATGCTATTCTTTCCTTTACTGTCGATACGTGTCCATTCTGAATCTTCAGACTGAGATGGGTAATCTTGGACTAGAACGAACTTTTTTAGGACTTTTCTTCTCTTTGGCGTTGGCGTGGAATTGTTGTTACTGCTGACAGATGTGTTAGGGGTCGTTGTATCCCTAAAGCTTATTTGTCGAACGAGTATCTCAGAGCTACATGTGTTTGAAGGTGGGCTATCAGGTATATTATTATTCATTATATATCCTTGTTTGGATTTCTGACAGTCTGTACTTCAATGCTTGGCCTTGTTCAACTTGTTATATACATAGACTAACGAACTAACGGGAAACTTAGAACAATATTTAAAACAATCATGAGGTAAAAAGCGTTTCTTTGTTGAAATTTAGGGGGGTTAAAGACTTTTTATAAAGGGCTGGATAATTCTATTTTTTAGTTTTTCTGGAAATCAAACTGAAAAATTAGGTGTTCTCAAATATATTCTAGGGTTTTGAATTTAACCCTACTTTGTACATTGCACAACGGTCTTTTTTCCCATGTCTAAGTTTGAGTAATTTTAGTTCGTCGCTCAAACGCAGTTTTTTTAACATTTAAATAGAATAGTTTATTTCTATAGACATTGGATACAATAATACAAATTTTAATGGTTTCATATTCAAAAATCAACTAGTATTTAACGTTCTTTACTATACTCTTGTCTTTGATTTACGATGACCTAACAAATTGTTCGGCCTAGAAGAAAACCCTAAATTCTACGCTTTTGGCAAGAAGAACGGGTAATGAAGGAGAGAAGATTTTTTCTGTCTTCGCGCAAAAAAAAAAATATAAAAGGACCAACTAAAAAAGACATTTAGATAAGTCTCTTGTTCCTTCCGTTATTCTGTCTAGAAGAGAAGTAAATAAGTACAAACAAACAAGCAATAGGGATTTTAATGTAAAAATCGCCAATAACATAGACCTGAATGTTTTATATTCGATAAGTTTATCGTGTATTCATATCATTTGAAATTTTAAAATTGAAAGTGACGAGAGAAACGCTGTGCACCAGTCTGAACTTGGCACCTAACAATGTACTCAGGTGCCCATGAAGTATTAAGTATACCCAAATTTCTGATTCTCTTTTAAAATTCAAAACATATTTGTCTATTGTTTCGTGCATTTTCCAACCATGTGTATAAATGTCTCTAATGTAGTAAGTATGTAAACCAGTTTCTTGATATGCGTCTTAGTGAGGTTTTCCATCCCCCATTTTGTCTGGGAAATGAACTTTTACCTGTCGTTTTGAAGAGTAAGGACATTCTTCGAACAACTGGTATTATTTTTTAAAAAAACCGTGTAAAACGATTGCCCATCCTCCATGAACATTTTCCGCGTAAACACTTTTCCTCCCAAATTTATTATTCAAACCAATAATTTATGCCTTGCTATGAGATGAATTGAAATATATTGACAAAGACATTACTATCCAAGTAACAAATAAAATTGAATAAAGTGTTCGATACATTATCCGTACTAAAATCGACTTCAAGATCAAATCTCCTCTATGTTTGCCAAAAAAGCCAATGTACAATAATGTTGGCACTGGACCTAATGGACCTGTTTCGTTTCCAATGGGTGCAGGAAATCCGTTAAATACTGTCAACCAACAGCAACAACTTATGAATAGTACTCCCACAGGTCTTACCCATCCTCAAACTCAAGCCCAAAATCAGAATCAGAACCAAAATCAGAACCAAAATGCTAACGGAGTTTCAACTAATCAACCAAATTCTACTCATGCTTTGGAAGATCCTAATGTTTATCATTGGATTTGTCAACTAACTTATGGCCCCCAAAAGGAGCAAGCGCTCCTAGAATTAGGACGCAAACGTGAACAATTTGACGACTTGGCTATAGTTCTATGGTCATCGTTTGGTGTCATGACATCTCTATTAAACGAAATTATATCCGTCTATCCTATGCTACAACCCCAAATGTTGTCTAATCAACTGTCCAACAGGGTCTGTGATGCCCTGGTTCTATTGCAATGTGTGGCATCACATTCTGAAACAAAACATTTATTCTTACAAGCACATATACCTCTCTTTCTATTCCCATTTTTGAATACAACTTCAAGACAAAGGACGTTTGAATATCTAAGATTAACTTCATTGGGTGTCATTGGTGCCTTGGTGAAAAATGACTCACAAGATGTAATAAATTTCCTTCTAAGAACTGATATTGTACCATTATGTTTGAGAATTATGGAATCATCTTCAGAATTATCAAAAACCGTGGCAATCTTTATCTTACAAAAGATATTACTAGATGATATGGGACTACAATATATATGTGCTACTAAGGATAGATTTTACGCAATAACGAGTGTCTTGAAAAATATGGTGGATCATTTAACCATTCATACCCCTCCAGGAAGGTTATTAAAACATATCATTAGATGCTATTTGAGATTAAGTGACGATTTGGAAGCACGTAAATTATTAAATGTGGTTTTACCAGAAAGTCTAAGAGATAACACGTTTGCTGAAGCTTTAAGTGATGATTTGGGATCAAAAAGATGTTTGGCACAATTATTACTGACTTTAAAAGACGAGAACCCTCAATAGAAATATGTTTGATTCCATCTTTATTTACTTGTGAGTATCATCAGATTCTCTGTCCATCATTATTGCCATTTTTCACCATGATTAATAATATTATTAACATAAAAATTCATTAAAAAACCAAAAAAAAATACTGAAAAGAGACATTTTTTAAGAATTGATAAAGCTCTTCTCGAATCATATACTACCAATTTGTATTTATAATCGTAGCTTACATTTATAAACCTTATAATATCCTAGTTGCATTTAAGATTTTTAAATAGTTCTGAATTGATCTATTCTCTTTACAAATTTTTCACTGGCAAGCCCAAAGTTAATGAATTTCCAACCAAAAAGTTTGAAAGTTAACACGAGACAAGGGTGTTATTCCAGGGATGCCACTAAGATTTCGTTGTGTTACTGTATAAAGTTTATATCTTCTCTATTCGTGATGTTCCGGAACTATTACCCGGCGTCCGTCTAGAATGAGAACCTATTTTTCCAACACGTATTTCAGATTTTGAATCCCAGAACAACAATATTCTGGGATCGCTAATATCAGAAGTAACGGCAAGATTCCATTTGTTCAAGACCATAGAACTAAAGTACGATTCTGTTCAATCAATTTGAATAACTTTAATTGACCATTTTCCTCTTCAGAATTTTTTTTCTTTGATTACGTACAGTTATTAGATCAATTGGTATCCCGAATAATCAATAAGGAAGATGTCAGCCCAAACGTACAAAAAGAAATATGAGATATCTCCATCTGGAGATCTACCAGACAAGATGACGATCTATCAAGATTGTATGAACACATTTAATGAATCTCCTGTGAATGCAAAGAGATGTCGTTTATTAATTTCCCGTCTATTAAGGTTGTTAGCAAATGGTGATACTTTCCCTCAAAATGAGGCAACTGCCTTATTTTTCTCGATCTCCAAGCTTTTCCAACACCAGAGTGACTCTCTTAGACAATCAGTATATTTGGCTATTAAGGAATTGAGTGGAATCTCCGAAGATGTTCTTATGGCCACTTCATCCATTATGAAGGATGTTCAAAACGGTTCTGATTTGATTAAACCAAACGCCCTAAGGTCTTTGACATATGTTCTGGATGAATCAACAGCTTTTTCTGCCGAGAGGTTATTGAAAAGTGCCGTCGTTAGTAAGAATCCATCTATATCTTCTGCCGCGTTATGTACCTCTTACAATTTATTACCCATATCTGATGTTACAATTAAGAGATTTGCAAATGAAACTCAAGAGGCTATTGTTGATTTGAAACAATTTGTTCTGTTAGACGAAGCAAGCGAATTTTATCCAACCTCAACCTTTACTACACAATACCATGCCCTTGGTCTAATTTATCAATTGAAAAGAAATGATAAGATGGCACTTTTAAAACTGGTTAACCAATTTTCAAGCGGTAATGCATTGAAAAATCAATTCGCAATGGTTCAATTAGTGAAAATCGTGGATGACTTAATTCATAGGGATACTCAATTGATTTCCAACTTTGAAACTCTTTTGACCTCCTGGTTAGACAGCAAATATGAGTCTGTTCAATTAGAAACTGCCAAGTTAATTACCTCTTTTGCTACTCATCATTCTCATTTGGTTGGAAATAGATTGTTCTCCAATGCTGTTTCGACATTGCAAACAATGCTGTCCACACCTCGTGTCACTTCAAGATTTGCAGCATTAAGGGTATTAAATAGAATTTCAATGGTTTCTCCAGAAAAAATTGTTGTCTGTAACCCTGAATTAGAATCTTTGATCAATGACTCAAACAGAAATGTTTCTACCTATGCCATTACTACATTATTGAAAACTGGTACTGCCAAGAATATTTCCTCTTTGATCTCAACTATCACAAAATTCTTCCATGAAGTATCAGATGATTTCAAGATTATTATTATCGATGCTGTTCGTACTCTCTCACTAAATTTCCCACAAGAATGGAAACCTATTTTAGACTTCTTAACTGACGTACTAAAGAATAGTGAAGGTGGTTTCAACTATAAGAATAGTATCGTAGAAGCAATTATCGAAATTGTTTCATTTATTCCACAGGCTAAGGAATTAGCAATGGAGCAATTATGTGATTTCATTGAAGATTGTGAGTTCAATGAAATTTTAGTAAGAGTTCTTCATTTACTAGGTAAAGAAGGCCCACATACATCTACTCCATCGCTTTACGTCAGACACATATACAATAGAGTCGTTTTGGAAAATTCGATAATTAGATCCGCTGCTGTCGTTGCCCTATCGAAATTTGCCTTGATAAAGAACAATACTCCACTAGCTGAATCCGTTGTGGGTCTATTGAAAAGAATATCTGATGATGAAGATGATGAAGTGAGAGACAGAGCTACAATTTCATTAAAATTTATTGATTCTGCTAAAAAGAACCCAGTTGGAGAGGAATTGCTCCATTCTAAGTACACCTACGATTTATCCTCCTTAGAAAAGAAGTTGACTTCATACATGTCCTCCAATTCAGATGCATTTAAAACCCCATTTGATGTAACTTCTATTCCAAAATATACTGAAGATGAAGTTAAGGCCATGGAATTAAAGAAGAAGCAACAGTCTTTCAATTCTTCAACGGAAGAATTGGGCACCAAATTCACAGATGAGGCAGAAGAAACTGGTAAAAGACTTGATTCGGCAACATACCATGGTGCTAACTTGGATGAACATTCTAAAGATCTTCAATCCACTAAATATATTGACGAACTGCTTTCTATCGAACAATTTAAGGAATTTGGTTCTTTAATAAACAGTTCTAAGACTTTCCCTCTAACAGAAACGGAGGCTGAATTTGTTGTTAATGGTGTCAAGCATTTATTCAAGGAGCATGTTGTCCTTCAATTCAATATTACAAACACGTTAACCGATGTTGCACTCGATAATGTAGCTGTCGTCTGTTCCTCAGAAGATCAAGAATCTAGTGAACTAAAGGAACTATTCACAATACCTGTTGATAGATTATTGCCATCTGAGGAGTCAGCATGTTATGTTGCGTTCAAGAAACCTGAAGGTGTCGTTATGGAAAGCTTCCTAAATAATTTAACATTCACTACTAGGGAGCTAAATCCTGATACAAAATTACCATTTGACGATGATGAAGGTTTCCAAGATGAATATGAAATTGACCCATTAGTACTAAATGCTGGTGATTATATTAAGAGTTCTTTCGTTGGTGATTTCTCTGCATCATTTGACGAATTACCTAACGAAAATGTAGCTGTCTACAATGTCCAAGAATCTATGTCATTACAAGAAGTTATTGATAAATTAATAGTGAACACAAGTTGTCTGGCTTTGGAAAACACTCAATATGCACAAAACGAGACAAACCAACACACTTTGAAACTTTTTGGTAAGAGTGCACTCAATGGTACCAAGATCGCATTGATTGTTAAGATTGTGAAAAGTAAAAAGGGTATTGCTTTGAAGGCTCAAGGTAGAGGTGAAGACGCTACTTTGAGTTCTGATTTGGTGAATGGTTTAATGTAGGGGGGGATATCTTTATGTATACATTTATTATTATATTATCTCTCTTAATTGTATATATTTTAACCTGAAAGAATTTAAGTTTTGAAAAATCATTTCCATATTTTGTGTTTTTCCAGTGCGAATTTCCTTTATCATCAATTTGATCAATGGATAATAAAAGACACTCTAAAGTAAGATGCTAAATAAACTCAATTGCCTATTGGTAGCTCGCATGCAAATTAATATAAATGAATAATGGATAAAGATGAACTTGAGTTGAAGGAACATCTAAAAGCTATAAAGAAGGAAGCACTTGAAAAACGGAAGAAGGAAATTATTAAGAGGAAACAAGGTTCTCAACACAGTCGAGAATCTTCAGCCATCTACGTCTCCAATATCTCAAAGCACACAAGCCAACTAGATTTAATTACATTATTCTCTAAGTATGGTAAGATAAGGCGCACGAGAGAGGAAGCCCTAAATTGTAAAATGTATCAGGATGAGAAAGGGAACTTTAAAGGGGATGCTTTGGTGGTATATGAAAAGCCAGAAAGTGTTCAACTTGCTATCGATATGGTGGACGGTACAATATTTAATAAATCAACTATAAAGGTCGAACGCGCCCAATTTGAGGACAATAAAAGGAAGCTAGATGATGTAGATTCGGCAGCAGAGGATCCTCCAAATAAAAAAATAAAGAGTGAAGATCCTGTAACTTCTGCTCATGGAAAGGATAATATACCGGAAGAAACGAATAAACAAGATGGGGAAGATGGGAATGTCAATGAGGAGGAAAAAACTGTCATATTGGCGAACGTACTGGGAGTCCACCAAAAGTACAGTTCTGAGGAGATAGATGACATAACTGATGATATTTTAGGTGGCTGTTCCTCAATTGGCACTGTGCAGTCACTAAAAATAGATATCAATAGTGATGAGGCGAAAGTTGTTTTTGCCACGGTCGAGGACGCAATCAAATGTAAGTTGCAAATGAATGGAAGATTTTTTGATGGAAGGGAATTGGTAGCATATATGTTATCAGATGATGGTGATGATGGGACTCAAAATATCAATACTGAAAATGCCGACACAGATCTTATAGAATAAAGAAAACAGTTTTTGTAAAAGTAATATTTCAAATTACTCAGTAGATAGAGAATTGTAGACATATTTTGTTTTTTTAATCTTCATGAAATGGAACTCTTTCCTAAAAGTTAAAAAAAGATTAGCCATTTGATAGTTAAACAAAATTTAAAAAATGAGCGGTACGAGAATCGAACCCGTGTCTCCACCTTGGAAGGGTGGAATGATAACCACTACACTAACCGCCCAAACTTTATGGTTGAAGGTTCCACAGAGTTTTTTGTGCTTTTTTGAGATCAGAAAAATTTCATAAAACTTCCTAGTTCTCAAATTGTTCTGTAATATTGGTCTTGAATGCATGTACCATTGCCTTAGCCAAGTATTTGTTACATTGATTTGGTGAACTTGAAAAAGGGAATTTTTTTATAACATCCTAGAAACTGCTGGTAATACAGAAATATTCTTTACGTCCCTGGATCGGAGATAGCATTCAAAGTAAGAAAAGATGGAAACTAAGCACTCGACATTGGTTCGAAATTCTTCAAAATATGGTTTTTGGCCGTTTTCAAATTGAAGAAACCAATGTACCAATAGAAAGCGACAAGATTTTGAAATAATTACTTTGTTAAGAATTGCTCTCCTAAAAAAAGTACAGAACGGATCTCTTTTAATAAAATGAAGTTTGGAATTAAAATACTTTCCATTTTGGCCTATTTCAACTTTTACTTACCTTTCATATATAACTTTTGAGTTTTTGTGCCCTATCTTGGTATATAATAATTGCGCTCTGTGGTTATAATGGTCGGTAGTCCAATAAACTATTTCAATCCCCATTTTGTCTGCTTCATGAAAAACATATTCCATTAGTTTCCTTCCCACTCCCTTAATTCTAGACCCTTCTTCCACAAAAAGATCGTGAAGTAGCATTTTTCCCCTAATATCCCAAGTAGTTAAATGATGGAGGTAATTCACCATACCAATCGGAACGCCCGTCTCAGTATTGATTGCAATGGCAGCCCACATCTCAACACCTGGTTCTAAAAAATTCTTGAAGTTGCGTTCAGCTACTTCTTCAGAGAGATGTACCTCATAATGTTCCTGGTAGTGTTTCCATAACCTTTTCCAATCTTCTTCATCATTTAAGGACACTGGTCTAACGATGATCTTCTCTTCGGACATCCTTGGGTTTCTTATACAGAGTCAAGTAAAGTTTATTAGGATATATTGTGGTTCCCTTATATACGTAAATGTCTTTCCGGAGAATTGGAAATGTCGCCTTGAAATGACTGGATGAATGAGTCACTTCGCCCTCGCTTATCAAGTTAAGATAAGGTCCGCTTTGGTACCACTCAAAGTTCTGGTAGCTCTCCTCATCTGGAAGCTATATTTATACAAGCAATAGTAATATATTTGAAGCCTAATAGCATTTGAACTATTGAGAAAACCATCCATGGGTTATCTTTCTTTCCACTAAAAAACCTGAGTAAAGTAATATGGCCAGAATTTTTCCAAACTAATAGTTACACATCTAGTTGGTTTGGTATTATATCAGAATCCAGAATTAGGTTTTTATAAATAGACTTCTGACAACTGTTTAAAGTTATTGAAACTAATGACGTATAGGAATGACAACCCAATTTTAATATTCTATCTACAAGAGCTTCTTAAAATTATTTTGTTTGGGTTACATCGAATGTGAAACTCCCAATGAAGGAGTTTCTATGGAACGCATTGATCTGAGTCTATTTTATTTGTTCACTGTCAACTCTTGTTAATATATATCTAAATTCAAAATGGTATCAACCAGGATTATCTTATCAGTAATATCTATTGGAATTATATAAGATGATGATCACTTGGTATCCCGGTTCAAACTTCCAGTAATCTTAGCATCCACTTGGACAATAAGGCCATTCGATAAATGGGTTGTTAACAATTTTTACCCAATCTACGGAAATCTGACTCGACAGGTGTTAACCCGCATTCGTCTCGATGTTGGGTATGAGATTCAAAATTGGCCGACCTCGATTTCTCAAAATTTCAACATCTGACTCCATGGCCAAGCTGGTTAAGGCGTGCGACTGTTAATCGCAAGATCGTGAGTTCAATCCTCACTGGGGTCGTTAGTTTTTTGTTTCTCATAACAACTACACTTAGAGTGTAACCCTATAGGTTGAACTTATTCAAGAAAAAATCTTTTTTGGTTCGTATTCTTTTTATAGTGAACAAAATAGAAGGCTGGAATTTATTATTCCAAAGATGAATATTTCTGGTAACGGTAGTTTCAAAAAAGATTGACGCGTCGGAAAAGAAGAGGAAACAAGGGAAGGAAACTATAAGGAATTATAAGAAAATTAACCCCAGTGTGGTGCTTTCTATCAAATTCCATAAGGTTGAACAAGTAAGGATGTCTTCAGTGGAGTTTAAGTTTTGGAATGTTAAATCACTTCAATGAATGTCGCACAGTGAATCGCTGAGCATTATTATTTGACATGAGAAATGGAAAAACTGGTCTAAGTAATGACAAGAATGCTGAAAACAGGGATGATCGACTAGTGATCCGGCTTAATAAGTGAATGGTATCTATTCAGTTGCTGTGAAGCGACTGATTTCCTCCCCCATTTATGAGGGATGAATAGAATATAGATAATATAGAACTATATAATTGTTCGAGAACGTCTTCTCTTATATATAAAATTTCCATAGCATATCGCAATGTACGAAATGACTACTTGTCAGTCTATTAATCCTTTCAACAAAGAATGGTGTCAGTTGGATCAAAAGGGTGGAAAATGTGAGCCCAAAAAAATTGTTGTTTATTTTTATATTTGCTATTTAAATTTTTAGTATGATAAGAAACCATTTGTTTTAATAAAATATGCTTTAACTATATAAATAAAAATTAAATCTGGTTTGAAAGCCTGTAAAATTCTAAACTCTCAGGACAGGTTCAGTTTAAAAACTTCTATCAAGTCATACAAGATCTAGCCAAGAAAAATTTAGACGAAGTAACTATTTAAGTATGAAGCAGTAGGGAATTTCTCGAACGTGTTTCCATTTGCTTGGAACACCAAGGCATTATGTTTGCTTTGTTTTATTAATATATACACGTTAGTTTAAATATAAAGGTAGCGGAAATTATTACTTTTCTTTTCGTAGTTAATTTCTTGAGTAAGTAGTGACTACTCTTTGTCTATTTTGAATTTGGCAAACCTACCACCCTTGACCTCGTTGATATTGGTAAGTTTCTGCTTTTTTCTGAAAGTTTCTCCAGTTGGATTTCTAGTGCACTCTTTTTAGTTGATCTGGTAATCGAATGCACCGAACCCTTTTCCTGTGTCTCACGCAATTGCTGCAAAAATTTGTGATTCTCCATAATTAAATAACCCCTTCTACTTTCATCACTGTAAAATTCAATTTGTTTTCTCTTTGTTGGTCTTGCCTGTAGGGGTATCCTTCCTCTTTTATTCAAAAACCATTGTGGTGCCAAATGCGCTCTTAATCCTAATGTATTAAAATATTTTGCTGTAAATTTGCCTCCAGCTTTTTCAATAGTTTGAATTGCCCCCTCTGTGGCTCTTGATGCTTCAATACTTATTGGTAAATTATACTTGAATGCACCCCTTGCTAAGATTTTTACACCATGTTTAATGGATCCTGTAACCAAACCTAATTTCTTCATTAATCGCATATCCAAAGTTTCACCCTCTTTCAAATTCAATCTTCCCTTATCATGAAACCATTGAATTCTTTCCAAATTCAATTCATTTAAAGGTTTAGAATGAACATTTGTGAACCCAACTTTTGGAAATAATTTATAAATAGGAGTTTGACCACCTTCAAACCAGGACTTCACTTTCCCTCTTGCCTTTTGACCCTTCTGACCACGTCCTGATGTCTTACCTTTATTACTTGATGGACCACGACCTAATCTTTTAAAGGACTTGGTAGAGCCTAGAGACGGTTTCAGTTCGTTCAGGATAGAAACGTGACGAATAATTGGAGGCGATAACCTGAATCCCCATTTGGGTAAATGTAGCGAAAGCATGGTTTTGGAAGGTCTCTGTCGTCTGGTTTGCTCTGTTCCCCATTAACAGTTATCTAGTTACTTTTCGGATTTTAAATTTTGAAGGTCCCCTGCGCTTAACAATATTATTTTTTTCTGGCGACTCAAAAAGTGATAGACTATAAAGTTGAGATGGTTTCAAGAAGCTAAATTCTGGGGAGGGGGCTAATAATTTTGAGTGTATTTTTCCTGCGGTTTATGTAGATGAAATAATTTGCGCAAGACTTGGTATTTTGCATTTTTCTGGGTTATGCACTTAATATCCATTCCAAAAAAATCAATAATACTATATTTTGATGTTCAGAGAGGCTTAGTGCACAACTGTTGATACTAAAAAAAATTTGAATAACTGTCCCAGAATGTTTAAAGGAGATGAATCATTTGGACAAGTGCAAAGGAAGAAATAAGAATAATGAATTCTAAATGAATTAACTGAGTAAAATTATTTGACCCATTTGATATAAAAAATGTATTTTAACAACCAGAGGATTATTTCCTCATTTGTGTTTGATAGTTGTCTTCAATAATTAATAGCATTGTTTAAACTTCTTCATAATAAAAAGCGAGCACGTGATCTCTCCAGGGTAACGTGCTGCAGTGATATACGAATGAAACTTTTAGTACATTTAGCCATTTACTTCACAATCATTGAAACAATTGGAGAACCACATCTCAATCAAAGATTGCCGTCTCCTTCCTGTAAATATCGAGGCTGTCTTACTTCAAGGTCAACTGCAGAACAATAAAAGAATAGAGCCTGAAACGCAACCAGGAACCTCTTTAATCACTCAATCATCCAATAAACACAACTCCGAATACAAGTAATCTGCCCATAAAGAAGAGCCATTGTATGCATATGAATGTATCTGAAAACTAATCACAACAATCATAAGCATAACGACCCCATAAAAACCTTTCTCCCCGAATAGAATATTATGGCACCCTCATCTTCAAGCTCCAATGGACCAGTACTTAATATTTCCAGTACCATCGATTTCGATGCAGATGTAGATTATGAAGCACTACCAGCGCATGCTCCTCTATCTCACCAATTATTAGCTGGTGCATTTGCAGGAATAATGGAACATTCCACAATGTTTCCTATAGATGCATTAAAAACAAGAATACAATCAACGACAACTAAAGGAACTGAACAAACTTCCACTTCAATAATAAAACAAATATCTAAAATATCGACCATGGAGGGTTCTCTTGCATTATGGAAAGGTGTTCAATCTGTCATTCTTGGTGCGGGTCCTGCTCATGCAGTGTACTTCGCCACATATGAATTTACTAAAGCTCATTTGATACCTGATTCACAAAGGGAAACTCATCAACCAATAAAGGTAGCTGTGAGTGGTGCTACTGCCACAGTAGCATCCGACTTCTTTATGAACCCATTCGATACAATTAAACAAAGGATGCAGATATCAGATTTAAAGAAGGAGAAAGTCTATAATGTTGCGAAGAAGATATATAATTTGGAAGGTTTATCTGCATTTTATTATTCTTATCCAACTACCATTGCCATGAATATTCCTTTTGCAGCATTTAATTTTATGATCTATGAATCCGCAAGTAAATTCTTCAATCCATTGCATCATTATAATCCCTTGATTCATTGTCTTTGTGGGGGTATAAGTGGAGCCATAGCCGCTGCTGTTACTACTCCGTTAGATTGTATAAAGACTGTCATCCAAATTCGTGGTAGTAGCGTGGTATCGCTAGAAGTAATGAAGAAAGCAAACACATTTAAAAAGGCAACAAGCGCCATCTTAATGGTATATGGTTGGAAAGGGTTTTGGAGAGGTTTACAACCGAGAATACTGGCAAATATGCCTGCTACCGCAATATCATGGACTGCATATGAATGTGCCAAACATTTTTTATTCTCAACAAGACTTTTAAAGAATGACGAACATTGAAATAATATCATCTGAACCCTCTCATCATTTTTTTGCTCATATAAAAAAACAAACTTGCATAATACTTCTGATCATAAATAAATGCAACAACAACTTGTATAAAAACAGAAAGTATATATTATTATTATCATTGTTATTATCATTTTTATTATGTGATTAATTAATAGGCCTGTAAAAAAAAAGTTTGGTATTATTCATGGATAATGTGTCAGTCAGCGTGGCTTTATTTTTAGAACTCCGTGGTTTTCGATATAGGATTTAATAGCAATTCGAACGTAAGCTCTTCCGAATAACATAAAAATAAAAAGTGGCTAACTACTAATGAATTCCTTTGACTATGCAGCTCTGATTTGTTTCTTTGTTGCCATTTTCTACCACAATGTTAATGCCGCAGGTGTCATAACTCATCTAACTTTCTTATCTAGATGTGCCCCTGACGAACTACAGGAATTATATTATCCGTGGCTTAAAGCAGGTTCATTCTTTCCTGATTCTTTATACCACTGTGATCCAAATAATGAAAAATGGGCAGAATTTGCAGAGTTTACTCACTGGCCCAAATTCATTGAAATTGGGATACAATATTGGCATGAGAAATATCAGCAAGTTCCTGAATCTGATGACGCAATAAAACTAAAATCATTCATATTGGGTGTTTTTTCTCATCAATTGGTTGACATATCGTGGCACTCATTGATTTCCAATATGAGAACTCATGGACTCTTGAAAGCATTCAGTGAGCTTGAATTTAATGGAGATATATCAGAAGCTCATAATTACTTAGATGTTTTTGGAGAGTTTATCTTACTCTCTAACATATTGGGGCCTCAGAATCATGTTAATAATGAAAGATGGGAGTTTTATACAGATAAAAACTGGGTATTACCTATAGAAGAAGATATGCTTGAATATATTGCAAGATCAGGATTTTCTGACGCCAAAATTTCATACAAAAATCTGAAAACATGTTTGGCGACTGGCATAACTGCTGCCAATACAGAACTTTCAACCTTTAGATCGAATCGTAATAATTTGTTAGGTATTGCATATAGAATTTCTCCAAGAGCAAAGGAATTTCTACAGGAATATTGGTTAGGTGGAGAGTTTGATTTAATTTCACAGTTGCGAAATTGTATTCCAGTTATTCAATCTCATTTTAATCAAGAAGCCTATCCTTTAAACGTCCTTCAATGTTACGATTATCTTCCATGTCTTGACCAGGAAATACAAACACCTCGGCATGAGATATTGAATTTAAGACATATGGGGAACTCAATATCTCTAACTCCCAATGTGCCGTTTTCCAACTTTGGATCTACTTTTACAATAGGCAGATTTAAAGATGACGACAAGTATTACTTGGCAATTAGTGCCCCCTTACAAGAGAGGGTTTATCTAGTTAAATGGGCAGAACTTGGTCCTAGTATTCATGACTGTACTGAAATGATATCTGTACCTTCAATACATGGATCAAAAGTAGACACATTAACTTTAAATGACACTGATTTTTTGGTTGTTTCAAATCCTAAAAAGAATAAGATATGCTTTTATAGACATACTCAAATGATCATATGCTTAGAGGACACATTGACACAGGAGGTTCATCAATTAAAAGTTGAGACAATTCATAACAGTAATAATGTATCAGAATCCAATATATTCATTTCAAGTACATATTTTGGATCTGAAGAAACTGGGAAGCTTTATATACTCCCAAGTTTAAAACTATTACCTTTAATTTTTAAAGAACCGGTCTTGACACCAATTGAGATTACATCGCTTCCAATTGTACAAGTACACCCAGGTTCTCAGATCGTACCATACCAGCATTTTGGTTCTAGTGTCGAATCTACTGATTTGTGTTTGTATGTCACTAGTCAAAACCAAGGCGTAGTCTTTATTTATTCGATAGATGCTCAAACTTCCCAATTATTTCCTAAATATTATATCCAGGATAACAGGAACATTAACCCAATTAACAATTCAAATCTACCGAACTTACCACTAAAAACTTCAAATAAACATGGCATGTTTGGATATCTTATGAAAAGTTGGTGTCATGAGGGGGATATTTTCGTGGCAATATCACAACATTTATTTAATAAAATACATATTTACAGGGAAGTTAAAGATTCAATTGAATTCTATTGTACATTAGAGTTCAATTCAAACGTGGAACCCATTTCTTCTATGGTTGGTTTTGGAACGGCTATAGAATACCGTTTATCTGACCGAACACTTTATATCTCATCCCCAGGAATATATGGAGGTATTGGTGCTATTTGGAAAGTCTCAATGAGGGAAATAAGAGAAAACAGAGAAACTATGAAGAAGAGCTCACTGAATCTCAATAAATTCAAATATTTGCATGCAATAAATTCAAAAAGTCATCAAAGAGGCATTTCCAGTTTTGGTTCAACATTACTTTCTACTTTTGATAACAGACTCATTATTGGTATTCCAAACGATGGGTATGGTGAACTCAAGCAAGATCAACTAACGGGGAGTATTCAGATTATTTAATTTTCAAAAAAGAATGATCATTAAAAACCTGAGGCTGTACATCTTTCATACAGTTTCTTCTTGTTTTTCTCTCTTCTTCTCTATTCTTCTTAACAACTTTTCTTGCCTTTCCTTCTTCCGTTGTTCTTTAAGCTTTCGAATATCTGTCGTATCTTTGAGTGATGGTTTTGGGCTTAATTTCAGTAACATTCGTGTTTCTAAATTTCCCTCCATTGTAGGCTTGACTGAATATTCGCCAACAATTTCCAAAAGTGTTTCGAATACATTCTTTCTAATAACTGATTCTTTGTTAGAGATCTTTGCCTTACTGGTATTCTTTTCTATGTCCTCAAAAAATTCCAGCCAATTTGTAGACTCACAATTTTTCTTGTCGTCAAGATATATGTTAACTTTAAAACCTTTCTTTAGTAAATTAGTGATCTCATGCGCCTTTTGTTTACATAAATCATCATCTGTTATATGCCATGATATCTTTATCTGCTTCAGAGTATTAGCCTCCTTCTTTTCTCCTTCCTGCGAGGTCAGATATTTCTTACTCATTAAACCCAGTGTGCTCATTTCAATGGCCTTCTGCTTGGCTAGTTCGTCCGAAAATGCCTTTAAAGCTACTTTACTCTCAACTAATTTTACAACAGGAATGCTTTGATTTTGTTCTTTCTCAATATTCACAATTGAGATACCTTTTTCTTTTAAATCGATTCCTTTAAGAAAACCTCTCAGATTTCCAACCTCCAATTGTTTCGTTTCTTTATTTAAAAACTTAACCGTTCCTCTATGATTAATCTTTAGTAATCTTTGAACGATTGCATTTGCAGCCTCTTGGGCTCTCTCAGATCCCGTTGTCCATCGAATAACTAACCTCCTGGCCTTGTTTTTATAATTAGTCTTCTGCTTTTGTGAATCATGGTGTTTATTACCTTTAGAATATAAATTCGTAGGAGATCCTTTCCTTTTAGTCCGAGAGTCAGTCGACTTACTCTTGTTATTGTCTGATTGCAAACTTGCAGTTGTGTTCAGAAGAATTTGATTCTTAGCCTCCCAATCCTCAGAGGTCTCCTTAACCTTAGGCTTATTTGTACTAAAGTAAATTCCCCTTATTGTACATCTGTTAATCGACTTGTAAATAACGGGAACTTTGTACAACCTCAACATCCTTTTAGGGGTTTATTATCCTTTTGGTATTTTTGGTACTCTTTGTAAGCTTAGGATACATATATTTTATCGCCGTTTCCCTTAAGCGCCAAAAAAATAGGATAGAGAAAATAAATATAATAACTTTGTTGGTATATATACAATTGTAATCTAATTAAATGTTCTAAAGATGTTCTAAATTTAGTTGATTAAATATCAACACCCATGACCATGGCCAATAAAGCCATTCTGACAAACAAACCATATTTCATTTCTCTAAAGTATGCTGCACGATGGTCGTAATCAACTTCTTCCTTAATTTCATTGACACGAGGAAGTGGATGCATAACAGCCATATTTTCCTTGGCATGGGCCAAAACCTTATTGTCAATAATGTATGCATTTTTGAACTTCTCATAATCTTCTTGTGTCTTGAATCTTTCTTGTTGAACTCTCGTACAATATAGCACATCGGATTTGGAGATGATCTCTGGAGTCAATTCAGTGCTTTCCACACCCAATAAGCCTGCATCTTTTAATTCTTTCCTTAGGCCTTCTGGTATTCTTAATTCAGTTGGGGAGACAAGGTTAATTCTCACTTGGTAATGTAATAGCAAACGACACAACGAATGAACTGTTCTTCCATGCTTCAAATCACCTAAGAATGTAACGGTAATACCATTAACAGTACCAATTTCTTCACGAATAGTAAACAAATCTAGGAATGCCTGAGTAGGATGTTCACGTGAACCATTACCACCGTTAATGATTGGTACAGGGGAGTATTTAGCTGCAATATGAACAGACATTTCATCTGGGTGACGCATAACAATTGCATCACTGTAGCAAGCCAAAGTTCTAACAGTATCTTGTAGAGTTTCTCCCTTTTTTACAGAAGAAACAGATGGGTTAATATTCACCACTCTACCCCCTAGGCGCTCCATTGCAGCAATAAATGAAGAACAAGTACGAGTAGATGGCTCATAGAAAATTGTGGTCATAACATGACCCTTCATTAGATCTAAAACACCTTCTCTGGCAACAGCAGCTCTAAGTTCTTCAGCAACACCGAATAACACATGTAAATCAGAACGACTAAATTGTTTCACTGATAAGATATTTCTTCCTAAAAATGGATTATTTCCACGAATCAAATTTTCCAAAGCACCTGGTACAACTAATTCTTTTGGTGGTCTTGATGACATTAGTTTTTGCTCAATTGGTTGATCCATATACTTTTCAGCTTCATCAACATTAGCAAACGATGGCCTCTCTCCAAATACAGAAAATTTTCTCTTATTTGCAGTAGATGTTCCTAATGGAGCTTCAATATTGGCAGAAACGGGGCCACTACCTTGAGCCTTTACAACCGAAATACCAGTTGGTTGGATAGCTATCAAATCACCACTTAGTACAACAGTTTCATCATTCACAAGAACACGTTCAATACCACCATTTAAGCCACCCTTAGTGTATGGAGACCATCTCTTTCTATTATTGAATGAGTAATCTAAATCGATTTCAACAACAGCCTTTTGTTCTGGAAGGTTAAATATCTTGATAGGGTTGTCATGCAAACGGAGAACAATATCGTCAATAGTCAATCTGCCATCCTCTACAGCAGATAATAGGAGTGGTAAGGCATCTTTGATACCAGATCCAATATCAACCTTGTTTCCTGTAACGTGAGCCAGCATAGTTGGTAAAACACCTATAGAAAATGCATCAATGGAATCCAAATTATCCCAGAAGAATTGTTGATCCTCCTCGGTTGGTAGGAATACACCTTCTGGATAGTCTTCTTGAGTAACAAACAGAGAATGGATACAAACATCACAGGTAACACTTGGATCTTTTTCTTTCACAGTCATAATCAAAGCTAAATCTTCTTTATTAGAAACTCCAGTAATATGGATTGATCTATTTTGTAGGGATGCTAGTAAAAGAACGGATGCCAAATCGGCTGTCTTTGCTTCGGCAATAACTTGCTTCTCGATTGGCCAGGTCTTTAAAAGCTCAGCGACTGTAGAAACCTTATTCTTCAATTCATGGAATGGAAGAAATAATGCACTCACTTGGTCAGATGTACTACCAATCATTTCAGCATTATTGGAAGTACCGGCGACAGTCAATGAGAAATCAGTATATGATGAGTCTTTAGCTGTGGATAAAGCTGCCTTCAAAGAATGAGAATCAGTGATAGTTGGGCCACTTGCAGATCTTGGCATAATTTGAGAAAAGGTGAAACCAGATTCTAAACACAGACGAGTGGTCTCTTTCAATTCAGCTGGCCCTTTAATCACATTTGAAGCATTTGGAACATAACCTGTAACGTTGATCAAACCTGGGATAGTCACAGTCCTGTGGGATGTTTGAGCATCACGCTCCGAAACATCGAGAGCAATGTGTCTTGAAAGAGCCTCAATTAATAACTTGGCACACTTGACGTTCGTAACTAGAGGAACAGAATAATCAACAGCCATTCTACGTGTTCTGTACCCATTTGAGACATAGGAAGCAGGACGACGGTATCTATTAGCGGAAGGTAAATTAATGTATAAGTCAATTTCGTTGTTAGCTAGATGCTGTGTCAAAGAATATTCCTTCTTCTCTTCATCATCTTCATTCAAAACTTCCAAGTATTGGACAGGAATTCCGTTTTCAGAGATGAAATCAGCTGTACCAGCAGTTGCAAATAACTTAAATCCCATATTGTATAACTTCTGGACACATGGTAACAACTCTTTTTTTTCTTTATATGAACCAATGGATAGTAAAATGTTTTTCTTTGGGAGTTTAAACCCAGTTGCTTTAAGCGCCTTTAGATATGCTTCATATTTAGAATGACCAAATGATGCAACTTCACCTGTCGAAGCCATTTCAACACCTAAAACAGGATCAGCGCCTGCTAAACGTGGAAAAGAGAACTGCGGAACCTTAACGGCGACATAATCATCAGGTAATTTTTCAACTGGATATGGTTCAAAAGGAAGACCCATGACAGCCTTTGTGGCTAGTTCAATTAAATTGACGCCAACAACCTTAGAAATAAATGGGAAAGAACGAGAGGCACGGACATTACATTCAATAACCTTAATCTCATTATCTTTAGCAATAAATTGAATATTGTATGGACCAGTAATTTTCAAAGCTTTACCAATCTTGGCGGTGGCAACAACAATTCTATCAACGGTCTCTTTGGCCAAATCTTGAGGAGGAACAATTAAAGTAGCATCACCTGAATGGACACCAGCATTTTCAACATGTTCAGAGACCACATGCATTACTAACTCACCATTTCTTGCGACAGCGTCCATTTCAATTTCCTTTGCATTTTCAATGTATTTGGTTATAACGACAGGATAATCACGAGACACTTCAACAGCTTGATTTAGGTAAGAAGCTAGGTCATTCTTAGAATAGACAGTATTCATAGCAGCACCAGATAGAACGTAAGATGGACGGACCAACACAGGGTATCCAACCTTTTCAGCAAATGATTCAGCTTCGTCCATAGAAGTCAATTCTTTCCAAGCAGGTTGATCAACACCAATTTGGTCTAACATACGTGAAAACTTGTAACGATTCTCGGCAGAGTCAATCATTTCGGGAGAAGTACCTAAAATTTTAACATTCTCACGATGTAGGGACATGGCAATATTGTTGGAGGTTTGACCACCCATGGAAACAACAACACCTGAAGAGTTTTCAATCTCATAAATATCTAGAATTCTTTCTAAATTAATTGTTTCAAAGTATAACCTGTCAGCTTCATCGTAATCAGTTGACACAGTTTCTGGGTTGTAATTGATCATAATAGTTTTAATCTTGTTGGCACGCAATGTTCTAACTGCGGTGACAGCACACCAATCAAATTCAACAGAAGAACCAATACGGTAAACACCTGAACCCAAGACCATGACACCATGTTCATCAAATGATAAATCGTGAGAGGAAGCATTATAAGTCATGTACAAATAGTTTGTATGAGCTGGAAACTCAGCAGCGACAGTATCAATCTGTTTTACAAATGGGGTTATACCATGATCCTTTCTCAGACGACGAATAGCGACCTCATTTGAATTTAAAAACTTGGCAATTTGTCTATCATCAAAACCTAGTTGTTTAGCTTCCCTTAACGTTGCAGATGGGAAACCTTCAATGGCACCGACCGCGGTAACCTTCTTACCGAATTGAATCAAATCATACAATTTAGACAGGAACCATTTATCGATTTTTGTAAGTTCCCAAACCTTCTCAATTGAATAGTTCAGCTTACTAAAGGCGTTGGCAATAGCAAAGACACGTAAATCGGTTGGATTAGCTAGTTCATAATCAATATCAATTTCTAGATCTGTTTCATTAAACCCTAGATTTGCATATTCGGTAGATCTAATGGCCTTTTGGATAGCCTCTTCAAATGTTCTACCAATACTCATAACCTCACCAACAGACTTCATAGAAGAGGATAATTCTGTTGAAACTCTTGTAAACTTCTTCAAATCCCATCTTGGCATTTTAACGACACAATAATCCAAGGAAGGTTCGAAACAAGCACAAGTCGATTTCGTAACAGAGTTGATAACCTCATTTAATGGAATATTCAACCCCAATTTGGCTGCTGTATAAGCTAAAGGATAACCAGTAGCCTTTGATGCGAGGGCAGAAGAACGGGACAAACGAGCATTGACTTCAATAATGCAATATTCTTTAGAAAATGGATTTAAAGCATATTGTATATTACATTCACCGACGACACCCAAATGTCTAATGACGTTGACTGCAGTATTTCTTAGCATGTTATATTCTTCATCAGATAATGTTTGAGATGGTGCAACAACAATAGAATCACCGGTATGAATACCTAATGGATCAAAATTTTCCATATTACAGACTGTAACACAGTTATCAAATGCATCACGAACAACTTCATATTCAATTTCTTTCCAACCCTTCATCGATCTTTCTACTAACACTTGTGGAGAGGATGCGAATGCGACATTACATAGATCAATCAATTCTTGTTCATTGTTGGCGAAACCAGAACCTAGACCACCAAGGGCATATGCAGCACGAACAATGACAGGGAAACCAATGTCCTTCACAGCAGTCAAAGCTTCTTCGACAGAATTAGCTGCATGAGACTTGGCACATTTTTCATTAATTTCATCAATGGCGTTTGCGAATAATTCACGATCTTCGGTTGTGATAATTGTATCAATTTGAGTACCTAGGACTTTAACACCTAAACTTTCAAATTCATCCTTCATTTCAATACCAACTGACAAGGCTGTCTGACCACCGAAAGTAACATAAATGGCATCTGGACGTTCATGAAGGATAACTTTTCTAACAAATTCTGCTGTAACAGGTAGGAAATAAACTTTGTCAGCTAAACCTTTAGATGTTTGAATAGTAGCAATATTTGGATTAATCAGTATCGTATAAATACCTTCTTCCTTCAATGCCTTGATAGCCTGAGACCCTGAATAATCGAATTCACCAGCTTGACCAATGGATAACCCACCTGAACCTAAAACCAAGACCTTCTTTGCTTCAACTCTTGGGTGTGCCCTCAAATTATCTTCAACCTTTCCACCTGGGAATTCTACAGATTTTAATACACCAGTGGACTTGAATTCCTTGACAGAGTTAATGAAGACATCAAATAAGAATTCAGTATCTCTTGGACCTGGAGTAGATTCAGGATGAAATTGCACCGAAAAGTATGGCAATTCTGAATGGTAAATACCTTCATTTGATCCATCATTGGCGTTGTAAAATAATGGTTCCCAGCCAGATGTTAACGTGTCAACGTCAACAGCAAAACCATGATTTTGAGATGTAATGTAACAACGACCACTAATTGTAGAAGTACATGGAATGTTATGACCACGATTACCAAATTTTAGTTTCAATGTGGAAGCACCAGTTGATCTAGCTAACAATTGATGACCCAAACAAATACCAAATATTGGAGTTTTTTTTGAATCAACAACAGAAGCAAGTCTTTGAGTAAGTTCTTTGAGGACAGATGGATCACCTGGACCATTTGAAATAAAGAGACCATCATATTCTTCTTTTGTGAAATCGTAATCCCATGGGACGACCTTCAATTCAACACCACGTTTAATGAAGCAACGGATTTGGTTATATTTCATACCAACATCAATAGCTAAAATTCGTAAAGTTTTACCATCTGGACCCTTTTGTATAGTTATGTTTTCATTATCAGTTGGAGGTAGGTATAATTTTGGTTCCTTAGTAGAAACTGTGGCAACCAAATTTTCAACGTTTGGATCAACCCATTCTGGAATATCGAAACTTGATGGCCAGTTATTAGAAGAGGAAGATGTCTTTTGTAATGCTAATCTCCCAAGCATAGAACCCGAATCTCTCAAATGTTTAGTTAATGCTCTGGTATCCACACCATATACAGCTGGAATACCTTCATCTTGTAACCATTTACCTAAGGAAGACTTGGCTAACCAATGAGAGTATTTTTCAGTATAATGGGCAATGACTAGCCCTGCGATATGGATTCTATTGCTTTCGAAATATCTTGGTAATTCCTTCACAAATTCATCTTCTAGATTGAAATCAGGAACACCGTAGTTACCGACCAATGGGAAGGTGATAACTAAGATCTGACCTTCATAAGAAGGATCAGTAATGGATTCTGGATAACCAACCATACCAGTTTGGAAAACCAATTCCCCAGCACAACTCTTCTCAGCACCGAATGAGTAACCTTGTAAAGTGATACCATCTTTTAGTTCTAAAGTAATTAAACGGTCACCGGTGGACTCCATGGAAGGAGTAATTGGAGAGATAGGAATAACAGATGACATCGAGCTTGAAATAAGGGTACTTTTAGATTTTTTTGTAGTTTTGAAGCTAAAGGTAGAATGGTCAAGAGTTAGTAATGGTGTTGGAGTTCAATGACTGAGATCTTCAAGCAGGTCTGTTGGCAACTGTTTCTGAAGAGTGTTCTTTAAATATTCCTCATGAGCTGAGTACTCGAGGAGTTCAGCGGAGTCAAATATAAGTTTTTCAATCAGTGTAATCGTGCAGAGGAAAACTGAAAAGTTAACTCCTTCAGAAAATAGTCTTTCACTGCGAAGAGAAAAAAGTGTTATAACATACCTTTGATTTGAATTTCAATTAAGTAAAATGAGAAAGCAATCCTTGGAGTTTTTGTTCTTAACCTAGTAGAATGCTTGTTAATATATTTCGGCTAGTTGCAGAAATAAGTTGGCGATGAGGTGATGGCTTGTTGGGTCCTTATCCCTTTAAACAAGAAAAGAAGAAATATAAATAATAATATAATAAGAGCTACAAAGAAAATAATAGGGTATTAGTACAAAAGTAATTAGAAAGAAAATTGGTATGATAAAAACATACCTCTTTTTATTTTGAAGGGAAAAGAAAACGAATTTTGGATCTAAGAAATTTCCAATGATATTTATATATTTTGAATTCCAACTTTTGAAGAAATCGCCGATGGAGAATTTCACTCAGTTTTTCGTTTTTCAGCAAGATAATTAGGAAATTAGGACAAATAAAAATATTTTTTCAAACTTTGTCCTTGGACATTAGTACACCACAGCAATTTTAAAAGCACAAACATGGACAAACACGACATTTCATCAGCATTTGTCATGGCCTTGCAGTGTTGTCCGAGTTTTGTTAGAGTCATCTGAGAACTCTTGTGAAAGCAGTCAACTATAGACTCAAGCAAACTTAGTTATCATACTTAGGGCATTCTATTGGTTTTCTATTAAATTAGATTGAATTTGAATAATAACAGAATTATAAAGTCTATAATTAATATAAAGTATGCAGTTATAGTGCTTGTAAATAATGAATAAGAATATTTGAGGTCACGAATATTGATTGGAATAAGATTGACTTGGATGATAAATTAAGATATATCGTGCATTAAGTATGCATCTCGAGAGGGACCGGAGTGAACGGTATTCGATCGTCTTATACCCTTCCGGATGCCATGTCTTAACCATCTAGTATTTTTCTTGATGTAACCTGTCATAGCGTCACTATCTTTTGTAGAAGCTCTTCTTCTCTTCAGCTTTAGATCCTCAATATGATCTATATGTTCCAACCTTTCACTTGGAAGAATGATGGCACGATCTAAGGAATATGGAAGACCTCTATTTCTACCTCTAATTAACATCGCAATAATGACTAATTTGGATAATGTAGTAAATCTTCCTGAAAATGATTCATTGGTATTTGGATAACCAAATGATAGACCAACTGTCCCGTATGCACTTACTAGTTCAAATAGAATAGCAAATACGTTAAAATTAGGAGAATTAATATCTTTGATTTTATTATTTTCGCAAATGCAAATAACAAATAAACCAAGGAATAAATACCACAAATCAAATGATAGTTGTCTCCTCAAATGTGCTCCAATAAACGATGTTGCAGATGGTTTTTTATCAGAATTTTTCTTCTTTGGTGTCGAGGAGCTTGAATTAGATGTATTATCTTTTGAGTTCTCGCTACTATGGGTGTCGTCCTCATATTCTTCATCTTCCTCGTCTTCATCATCATTTTCATCCTCTTCGCCGTCCACATCTTCTGGATTGACAACATCTCCATAGATCCCTAGAGATTGCTCTTCATACACATTTGTCCTTCTGATAGAAATTGCTAGCGGTAATACTGAGACGTACATCATTAACATATACGAAACCTGAATAGAGGCATGCATATCGCTTATATTCATCACAGAAAACCCGGCTGTCCTTGTGCACACACCTTGAAATAAACCCATCAAAACTCTGTGGCCTCGACTAATACCTTTCAAATAAGAGGAGCTGAAGTCTAAGATAACAAACAAAATAAGATCAGTGATGTTAAGAGCTAGAAGCACAATCAATAACCACCAAGTGGCTGCACTTGGAAATAATAATGTGAAACAACGACGAGGATGATCTAACAAAAATCCCAAACTTTCCTTTCTTTGCGATAAATCGGGGGCTAATTTAAACATTACCCAAATGATAAATCTTAGGAGTACGGGAAACCCTGTATTACCGATGATAATAAACCACATCATCACAATCTGAGGATAAATAGAAGTATCAAAGGAACTCATTGAATCTGGGGTAACGGTAAGACCCAAATCTGCAAAAGAACTCATTGCAGTAAAGAAGCCCCACCAAGCAGGTGAGATACCATCGCTACGAACAATTGCAATGTATTGCTTTTTAACACAAATCCATGGGACTAACATGACAAATGCCATGATGTTGAATCCGATATAGTAAACTAGTAAAATAGTGCACAGTAACTTAATAGCTCGATATTCAACACCTCCCAATTCATCTTTTTGACTTTGTGTTAAATTGTAAAAATTCGAATTACGTCCAATTGTTGGTTGCCATGATAAATAGTTTGTACTCATTGTTCTTGAAAATGGTGCGTGCAAAGGCGTTAAATTCACATCTGGATCAAAATGAAGACCGTAATAGTTGGCTTCTTCGTCCAAACCATTATCACGTTCGCTGTTTTCTCCATCGTACATTCCAGTTGTATTATACCTACTTTCGAGCTCAGAATCATCATAATCTTGTGAATTCAAACTATTATCGCCATTAGAAGAGGAAAGGTTTCTTTGATCCTCACTATCAGTTGTTGCGGTCAAACCGGTCTTAGTGTGGTAGATATGTGGGAATCTTGCATTTTTCTTGTGCTTCGACTTCCAATTCTGATAAACCATTTTTTGAAAATCAGGCTTTTGTGATAGCTCATCTAACTCCTTTGAAAGAGCCATGTCATAAGTTTTTGACTTCTTTAAACCATTTGTAATAACACTGATATCTGTATTGTGATAAGATGAGGACCGGTGTCTAGGAGGTGGAGGGCGATATGTCTGAATCGGTTGGTTTATCTCGTCTTCATCTGTTTCATTATCGGCAAAATATTCTTCAAAATCACCGTCATCAGATTCTTCTGGATGTTCCACTGGACTCTTGCCAGTCAATTCCTCGTTATTAGGCTTAGCAACAGAATTTGTTGATAATCTTCTCTTGAGGTGTTTTCTGAATCTTCTCCCTTTTGGAATATGTTTTAGAATATTTCTGCTTGATCTTTTTGTATAACCAAAATATGACGGCCTAGGTTTAGGAGCTAGCTTTCGTTTCCTTCTATCAATTCTTGGCGGTTTGGAAATATCAAATTGAATAGTTGGTTCTGTAGTATAATGCACGTGGTTTTCATCTGTGTTATTCAATTCAGATGTTGAATTAAACCCTTTATTCATTGAAAGATTTCGTAGAGGTGATTTAGATCTACTTTGCGGACTCACAGAATTGAAGCTTTCTTCTGTACTAAATGGACTGGTTAGCCCTTCTTCCGTCGTTTCATCAGCTATATCATGACTACTTTCGCTGCCTGTAGCTACCTCACTCAAACTTCCGCCATAGGATACGTTACTTGTCAATCCAGCATCATCAGCATCATCAGCATCATTATCATCATGATCGGTATTATCGTTACTGATAGTTTCTCTACTTTGTTTGACAGAGCTTGAATTTTCACCAGTGATACGCTCAGAATGGGTATTCTTATTATCATTACCTTTTTTATCGTCACTACCTGAAGGAGCTTTAATAACAAGAGCGGGTCCTTCATTTTCAGCATGTTCTTCATGTTGATTTCTCAACATCATGATAGATCTATACATATCCGTTGGTGATATATCCTGGGAGTGCCTTCTCTGAACAAATTTCTCCTGTTCTCGTATAAAATGGTCACTATTATTATCATTGTTTTGCTCTTGATCTTGAAATTTTATTGCATGACGACTATTATTACCGGTCATGTTATCTTCTCGGGACAGTTTATTTTTGAATCTAGAACTATCATCTCGAATATTTGTCGGCCTCCTTGACAATACATCATTTTCATCTCTATTGACCATTTTCCCGCTAAACAACTTTTCCTGGAAATCATCTCTCTGAGAGCCGTTTCCAAAATTTGGTTGCCTTGAATACCTACTATTTTGAGACATATTTGTTCTATTCTTCGTAATCGTCCTCGCAGTCAATTCTCTTTCCAATATGGTTCTTGTTCTTCTCATTTCAAAATTCTTCTTTGATGAATCTCTAATCCCATCAAAATATCTTTCAAACCAATACAGCCTCACAAACGCCAAACATCCATGTATAACAATCGGTGTTGCCATTATACAGGTCAAATAAATGACCAATTGTTGATACAATGTCAATTCATTCACGTTGACTGTATTCAGTCCACCTTGTGTTGTCGCACCGGTTGCCAGGAATAAAATGTCGATATATCTGGAATTCTTGACTGGATACATCAGTATGGACGATATAATGGTTAACAATATGATGTAAAAATAATGCACTGCAATAAAATTGGGGAAAATGTATTTTTTAATGGGAGAGCATTTGGACCCTATCTCAGATATCAGGTCACGGAGTTTATGACCAAAGGTTTTTCGGTATTCTCTGTTGAATGGACCCAAAGTGGACACCTGCGTCAGCGTCCTCTTGAACATGTCGACGAGGGTGTGTGATTATATTTGTATTAAGAAACGATGTGGATGTGTGTTTGTTTTTCTTTTCTGCCTTCTTTTAAAGTGTAATCGATGCTAAAATTGGTGGTTAGGAGATTGTATTCTACCACTCTTTGTGAGCTGAATTAGCTTCAACTGATTTATGCAATAGGGAATTAGGGGAATGAAAGTTCGTGAGTGGAGAATTGGGACTAATGATTAGATGTAGGGGTACAAGCTTATCATAAGATGTAAATTTCTCATCAAGCAATGAGATCTCTCGAGGAAATGTTGATATTTCAGTTTGACCAAAAGAAATTTCCAAACATCCCACGCAAAACGCCAAGAGCGAAATCTTCCGGTCCGCTTATGTAAGACAATTGGGGGCGGGGTAATGGCAGTTCCTACTATTCTCGAAGAGAACAATACGCTCTGATGATATATGTTTAACATTATATATTTATATATGTGTATATGTGTTGCTTCGTCCATTACGTTGGGTGTAATGTTTGTTTGGAACAATAATCGAGGAACAAGTTTAATGATACATTTTATTGGAATATTCACGAGTGTGTATTGTATTGGCGATGCGGAGATTAAATAGAGTTTTGGATAACAAATATATTCTTACAGTTTGATGTTGTTCATAACCCACCCATGTGTAGAGCGGGGACCTTCTTTGGTAAGTTATCATTACCCTTCTCCGCTAATATTCTCTTCTTTAATTCCTTTCTTGTTGTCAGATATTCACTCATTCCTACATCAACGTCTCTATATTTAACTAACCAAGGATGTTCTAACAATGCTGTATAATTCAATCTTCTTTCAGGGACCTTTTGTAAACATAAGGAAACAAAATCTTGAGCTTCTTTACTAAATTTACCTGCTGGTAATTTTGGTGGAGGTCCATCGACAATGGCACTTAATTGTGAGAAAATATTATCAAAAGTTTCAGGTGGGTATGGATATCTGCCCAATGCCATTTCCAAAATGGATAATCCTAGGGACCAAATATCAGATTGAACCGTATATGTAGCAATATCTGGATTTAATGACTTAATACGTTCTGGAGCCATATATGATTGACATCCAATATTGGTCTTTGCCATGGACGCCACCAAATTTCCTGAAACTCCAAAATCACATAATTTTATAGTACCTTGCTTGGCAGAACATAATATATTTGTAGGTTTCACATCTCTATGGATAATGTGATGAACATCCTTTAATACTTTCAAACCTCTAATTACTGCTGTGGCAATAACTGCTAATTGTGGTTCATCAATACCGCCAATTTCAGGGTCCTGATCATATATTTTATCCAATGAACCACCATCCATGTATTCCATACACATGTATACTGCACCCTCGATGAAAAATGCACCATAAAAGTCCACGATATAAGGTGATTTACATTTATGTAACACTTCCAATTCCATTAAAATTTGTCTAAATTTGGCTTCATCCAATTCCAATTTGACTTCTTTCATTGCCATGATGACATTTGTTGGTTTATGTAACACTTTGGATACGTTCCCATAATTCCCATGACCCAATTCTTCAATGAATTCCAATTCCGCCAATGTGATTCTTGAACTTGAACCATTACTGAAATCGATCCCCTTGGAGGATAATGATAATTTTCCTGCAAAGTTTAGTGAACCGGATTTAATATCTACATATTTGGCGAAATTGGCAAAGAGACCACCTGAACCACCACTGCCGGACCCGAGGGAGGAATTATTACAATTATTTTGTTGTGGAGGAGTAGTTCCCTTCGTGTCATGTTGTTCGTTATTACTTGAAGAGGTGGCTGTACTTTGTACACCGTTGATTAAAGAACCTGGATTGGAATGTTTACCACCTTTATGCGTCTTATTTGAAGGTGATGCTGAGAATTCTTCTGATGTTTGTGATAGGGATGATGAAGATGAAGATAACGATAATGATGGTTTATTTAACATTTTCAACGACATACCCCCCGGTGGTAGTTTCAACCCACGTCGAGCACTTAAGCTTTGTTTCACGGGACGGTTCGGTAGAGTGGATGATGTTATTGGTGGAGGTGCAGAACCACTTACAGCATGTACGTTTACGGGGAGCCTGGGGGCTCTTCTGCTTGGGTTAAATTGTGCCATGTTTGTTGGAGGTGGGAGTGGATATTCAATGTTATGCTGTTGTCTTTGTTGTCTTATCCTTATGTTTCTTTCATCAATCTGTTTAATTTCTCTCTGTTGCTGCTGCTGCTGTTGCTCAACGTTTTTCTCAATAGTCGAGGTTGTCTCGATGGTCATCGATATCCTGTGAGACGACTTGACTTCCGCCGTAGCAGCCTTCGGCGATGTATTCAGCATATTCATGGGAGGCAACGGAGGCAGTGGTTTATTGACTATATGCTGTATATTCTTTGTTCCTTGTTGCTGCTGCTGCTGCTGCTGCTGTTGTTGATCGGCAGTCTGTGCAGATTCATTATGATCACTCTTATTACTTCCAATACTAGCGGATCTCTTCAAAGCTCTCTGCTCTTGAAACGCCTTGACTCTTGCATGCAAGTTTGCATTAATATTGTCGTAGTTTGAGGATGTGGAGGATGTCCTCTTTACGTTTGGAGTTCCATTGGAATGGATAGAGCCTGTCGGGGTTGTTACTGTTGCTGCTGCTGCTGCTGTTTCGTTAATTACTGGGGAAGAAGTTCTTCTCACAGCAGGCGTTGTTGTTGTAGTTTGCTCTGTTTGCTCGTCCATCATTTGACCGTCCCTTGTGTCGGATACGTCTGCTATTGATAGCTTGGAGAAGGAGTCGGTGCTCATCATTGTTGTTCTGGACTGGAATGGAGTCGAGTCGAGTCGAGTTGAGTTTGCGTAGTGGAAGACGATGGTTTGGGGGTGAGGTAGTTGTAGCGGCTAGACAAGAGGAGACGGGGGGCGATGAGCTGATGGTGCTACTGTTTAATGAATGGGTGAATGAAGGGATCAATGGGTTCATCCAGGTTCCTGGTTCCAAGTTGGTTTTAAGAGGAGAATGATGAATGGGCGCGAAATATCTCGAAATTGAAATTAAATTTGTTCGTGTGTGTGGATGATGTCCAAACTGGGAACTGTTATATACGTCTGCCATGTGTGGTGAGTAGAGGATATAGAGTAGATAGAGTAGAGTGGAGGCATGTAGTGTCTGTGTACTTACGTCGCAGATCTCTCTGCGTTCTATTATTAACCTTGCGATGTGTATACGTAAGTACGTACACACGCACTTGATAGCAGTGTCCTGGAACCAGCACTGTGCCATTCCAAGAAGGGAAGTGATCCAACTGCGACGATTGCTGGGCAGGGAACAGTGCATCTAAGAACGTACGTGTAGATGGATGATGAAGAGATAGATGGATAGATGGCCAAGCAGCCCTCTGCTGCTATTTTTGGCAGCACGCGAGTAATGGACCCCAAACAACAACAACAGCTGCCATAACAGCTTCACAGGGTCTGTGTCTGTTGGCTTAGCACGTTCATGACGTGTGGACGGTGTTAATGAGCTGGGGTCCTTCCCCAGCAGCAGTTTGCTTATTCGTTTGTACAGAGGCCTATATTTAGAAGCGATATGCTACACTGTGCTATACTATATTATACTACGCAATACTATACTACACTATATTGCGTCCTAGCATAAACTGAGGCTTGCCGCAATGCTTGTCCAGTCCTGTCCTGGGATCCACTCAATCACTCAATGTACTTGGACTGCGCAATCAGCGAGATCACTACACAACTGCCAAGGTACCCTAACAACTGGAAGAACGCCCTTCGAGACAACCGTACCTGCTGAGACGTCGTGTGTGACTGCGCAAATATGTCTCTTATTTGCTTGAAAAAGAAGATCATCTCTCTATGTGTCCCTTTGTTGTCTTGTTCCTCTTGTTACATAAAGAAGTAAGTATTTTCTTTGCAATTGACGCCCCGTTTTAATTAAATACGCGATGCGACATATAATCTTAACTATTTATCTAGTGTTTCGTCCTTTAATAATACAGATTTGGGGATGGTTTGCCGAAATTACTCGAAACTTTCTCCTCCTGGGCATGTCCATTGGAACCGTCTGCTTCATTCTCTTCAGCTAGCCCGGCAATTTCTTCCTCCTCGTCCTCATCATCCTCATCATCATCCTCGTCTTCTTCTTCTTCTTCTTCTTCCTCCTCCTCGTCTTCTTCTTCTTCACCACCGTAATCCGCATCCTCCTCCTCCTTATACTCTTCAAATCCATAATAATTAAAGAACGGATCGTTACTCGATATATTATTCATAGTCGTATCTCCATTTTGATCTTGTTCCACCATCTCTAATGCTGCCATCACATTACCTTCCAAATTTAACATGGCTTCATTCATTGCATTGGAAGATATTTCATTCTCACCATTAGTGTTTAAGTTAAGTTGATTCTGTAACGGAGTTCCAATGGAAATCGAAGCATTACCATCATTCTTTCTTCTCTTCTTCGTACTATTCTCGCGGCCCTCATTAACAAATTTATTAAATGCATTCATCGATCCATCATTATCCTCCACAGTAGTTGCGGAAACAGACTGATAATTCTCATCAGCAACAACACCCCCATCATTATGGAATCGTATCCGTTGACGTAACATCGACCCTTTCCCACCATGTCTTAATTCTTGTCCATCAGGTGGGGTTGCTTCATCAACACCATTATTTTGCTCCCTTTGCAATGAGCCAATAGCTGCAGCTGCCATCCTAGATAAATTACTCGACGCATCACCAATATGGTTCCCCGCATTTAAAACAGTCTGAAGTTCCTTATTAAATGAATCATTATTATGCGAACCAACAGCAGCAGAAGAAGAACCTGCAGCAACAACAGTCTGCGACGGCAGCATGCGTGTCTGAGGAACACCATCATTGGGCACCACAACCACACCAGTCCCATCTTGATACCTCATCTTACATTTCTGACACTCTTGAATAATCTCAGAAACTGTCTGCTTGACACCTTTCCAATGGTACTTCTCCACAATCTTAGACGTCACTTTATTAATCCCCTGATGCTCCATAACGTGATAATCCAATGCAATTTGTCTCTGTCTATCGGGATCATAAACAACTTCCTTACCCTTAGTCATTAATTTCCCATTCAATACCGAATGATACTTACCAGTAACACGTAGTCTGGCCTTCTCATTCCGGTCACAATGATCAGGATACTTCCCGGTCTCCAAATAATACTTCAGTCGTTCATATTTAGCAATCTCATTAGTGATCTGAGGATCTCGCAATAAATCAATACTCTTCGTAATATGTGCAAATTCTTTACCATAAATAAACGAATCCACAGGAACATCAAACCCCTTCAAGATAGCAGATTCAGGTAATTTACCAATCCTTCTAAAATTTAAACCTTCCAAGATACGACGAATCCCCACATTCGTCCCATAAACCAGAGGAAAACAAGAAGAGGTAAACCCCAACCTCGTGGACCATTCTACAAACGTTTCCACTAGTGTCCTCCCAATACCCTTCCCACGAATACCTGCATTAACCAAGAACGTCCCAGTGACCACATGTGACGATCGTCCAGGATATGCCGGTTGCAAGGCAAATATCCCCAGACATTGTTTCTCCCATTGTATATTCAAATTTAAATTCCTTCTCTCTTTCCTCTTCTTGTATTGCGACGTTTCTCTCATCGTATCTATCTCCGTCCCGTAATTATTCTCCACATTGGGTAAATCATTATCAACACTGTAATCTAACTCGGGAATCTCACCAAGGACCATCACACAGATGTGTCCGTCGTTATGGAACCAAACATCTTTGAATTCTTCCATGTTTAAAGTCTCGTAATAGGGAAACGAATCACCTTTTTCAATTTCCATGTTAAACTCATCCAGGAGGAAGTTGAGTAGTCCCAGAGGAAGTAAATCAGAATACGATGGGATGGGGTACATCGTGGCTATGGTCTCTCCGTCTTTAAGAAGGATCGTGTGCGGTTGTAATTGAGATTGGAATTGTTCTGGCACGGATATGGAATTGTTATTATTATTGTTATTATTGGTACCTGTCGGTATGCTGTTATTATTGTTTTCATTCCTCATCTTGTCTAGCTTTGAGTCAATATCTTATTTTGATGTAGTAGTAGTGATAAATATGGATCTTGCTTTTGAAGAATTAGTCTGTTGACCACTGTCTTCTCTTAATGTAAATAGAGGAAATACACACTACTAAATAATTGAAAATATTTGCAGATCTTAACGCGGAGATGACTATCACTTTTACGCATCACAGATAAATACATCTAAACACTGTCTTGACTCAATGACTGCTTCAAGAATCGCCGTGGCACAATTATGCTCCTCTGCTAATGTAACTAGGAACCTCCAAGTAGTGAAAGACTTAATTCAAAGGGCTATCGATGCCGACGCCAAAGTCATCTTCTTCCCCGAGGCAACTGACTTCATCTCCCAAGGACCACAGCATTCCAAATTACTAGCTAATGAATCCCTTGATTTCCTAAATGGTATTACAACAATGATAAAGACTACGAAGACTAAGATTGATGTCTCCATTGGGGTTCATCTCCCACCGATAAAGGGAGAAGACAGAATTCAAAATGCATTGGTTTACATATCCGCAGATGAAGGAATTAAATCCATTTATAAAAAGATTCACATGTTCGATGTGGATGTCCCCAATGGTCAATCATTTAAGGAATCCAATTCTACCGCCCCAGGACGTTTCATAGGTGATATCATTAATACTCCCGTTGGGAAATTAGGCCCTTCAATTTGTTACGATATTAGATTCCCCGAATTAGCTTTGAAACTAAGGTCAATGGGTGCTGAAATTATTTGTTATCCAAGTGCATTTACCATGAAGACTGGTATGGCACATTGGGAAATATTGGGGAGGGCAAGGGCCATAGATACTCAATGTTATGTTGTCATGCCTGCTCAACAAGGTGTTCATGACACTGGAGCGGTTGCCAATAAGAGGGAATCGTGGGGTCATTCCATGATAATTGACCCCTGGGGTGACATAATTGCAAGAGTAGATGCAAGTGTTAGTGATCCTCAAATAATATGTGCTGATTTAAATATGGAAAGACTTCACCAACTACGAGAAAGCATGCCTTTAATGAAACAACGTCGAAAAGATATCGATTTTGGATTATAAAAGAAAAATACTTTCCTTCTATCTATGAGTAATATACAATTAATAAATAATATCAAGGAATATTTTTTTCCTCCTTCGTATGCATTCTTCCTCTTCTATTTGGATTCTTCTACTCTTGTCTTGTCGGTAATCTTGAATGCAAAGGTCAAATAAGATGTATGCGATTTAATTTCACTTTCAATCTTCGTTACTTCTTTCCATTGATAATTTGGATCACCTTCTTTGACTCTTTCACCCTTACCAAATGGATTAAATTGAGTCTTTTCAGTCACCGGTTGGCCATTATTTTGATCTTGTTTCTCTTCTTCAGTTTTCAAACCTTCCAATTGTCTCTTGCGTCTTTCCATACCTGCCAATTTCCTTCTCTTAATATCTTTCAACCTCTCTAAAGCATCATCCAAGGTTCTCACCATTTGTCTTCTACTTTCATATCGTCTTCCTTGAATTTCCACCATCTCTATATTCGTCCATCCATTCTTTTCTAAACTTTCCAATGTCTTATCCACTTGTTCTATACAGGGAGAAAAGCAACATACCCCAACCTTCTCTCCCTTGGCAATAACACTATCCAAATGATGAATTGCTTCCCAAGGTGCAGGTAAATCCAAAAATACGGCATTAGCATTCAAATCTACGTTTTGGACATTTGTCAAATCAAAAGACGTTGTATCACCACTTTTAATGGTAAACCCATCAGCACATACATCTCTATGAGTTATGGTTACATTTTCATCCAGTAGACCATGCTCTTTAAATTCCTGCATAGCTTGTTCAAATCTCACTTGATGAAATTCAAACGTAAATAGCTTCTTCACGGATCTGGCAAACGCATGAGAGAATGAACCAGAACCAGTCCCAGCCTCAATAACTCTAGAATTGGGACCACAATTCAATCTTTGCATGATGTACGACGAATCTGGAGTGTAGACGATTTGTGTTCTATGAGGTAGAGATAAAGTCCAAAGTTCAGGTGTTGGTTGCAATACATGAACAAAGGCAAATCTATTGGTTCCCTTAGTACGTATGGCAATTTGGGACCCATATTTCTTCCCGATCATGTCCTTATGAGGGAATGTACCATAACGAGTGTTGAATGAGGCCTCTGAATCCATCTTGACAGGTTTTATTTGGTCCCTGGAAATCCATATTAGAACTAGGTCACCTTCTTGGACAATATCCTTGTATTCTGAAAAGCAAGATGTTGTGAGACTCATGGTTATCTGGCAATGGTATTGGGTCGATGCCTTGGTAGGTTTGTTTCTTGTTCCAGCGCTGTTATGATGAGATGAGATGAGATGGTTAAATTTTTTTTCGTTATTGAAAATCGCTAACGGCAAAGATAGATACAAAGTAAAACGATTAATATGTGAATATAACGTTACGTACTCTATGCTAGTTATTCGGACGGCGAATCAAAACCCCATTCTTTGGATAACGTAGTTCTGTGCTACTATACCGAAGGCCAGATTTAGTCCGTCTTCTATCCATTCTTTAACCCAGTCACCAGGGTCTACACCGAGTTCTTCTTCCTCTTCCTCCTCTTCCTCCTTATCTCTATTCGTCTTTTCATTGGTATCGGCATCGGCATCAGCATCTTCACCTTCATCGTCGTTGTAATTTTCCAGCCATTTGACCCATTTCAATGGGAAACCTTGTGATCTCGTTATTGTTGTAATATTATTTGTAATGTCCTTTAGTACAATGGTGAAATTGAAATTTCCTGGATGTGAAGGGTCAGTGGTAATAATGTCATCATCTTTACCTGTATTGGGGATAGCGATGGGTAGAATAGCAATAAATATATCACTTATTTTATTTTGATCATTTTCATCCTTTCCATCCTTGCCTTCTTGCTTTTCATTCTCCTTCTTTTGTTTCATAATCTCTTCATGAGCTTTATTGAATAATTTAATGGAATTATCCAAATTAGCAAATGCTAATTTTTCACCATCATTAATCTTCCCATTAAATAGATTCAATTTCCTTTTCAGGAATTTAGCATCGTTAAATTCGTTTGTGATTGAAGAATCCATTTTCTTATTTGGGTTTCCCCATTCATCAACAAAGATTCTTATACCGCCTTGCACTTGAGAAGACAATACTTGATCGAATTTTGTTTCAATTTGATATTGTAGATAAGAATAATTAATCAAATCATGAACCAAATGAATTCTAAGGATCTCCTCCGTGTCACCCACAACAATCTTAGAAAGACTTTTTGCCAATTCCGATATCTTTATTGGATTCAAGTTCTTGGTCAATTTGGATGCGATGGAGTCCTCCATCTGTTGTTCCTGGTTAATTCTCTCTGTCACTTTCTTCAAGTGCGTTGATGCTTGTTCCGTAGTCTTATTCCATAACGATGAGACAGTATTCGAACCCGACGAGGACCACCAGTTGGAAAAAGATGTTATTGGATCATTTACTTGTTCTTCTTCTTGTTCTTGTTCTGGTGTCTTTGCCGTTTCCGCAGTTATCTTTTCTTTACTTTCCTCCTTCTCCTTCTCCTCCTTCTGTACCGGTTGGTCCTCCGTCTTAACTCGTTCCTCCACCTTCTTTGTCTGTTTCTTATCCTTCTTCTCGGACAGATCTGCTGTACTCTTTTCTAGTTCATCCAGGAAGTCCATAATGTCCTCGTCCTTCTTCTGTGGATCTTTCTTTGTGGCATCTTTGGTCTTATCGTCCTGGTTCCCGTTGGAGCTTGTCTCGGGCAACGATTCCAGAAACTCAAACACGTCGTCTGCCTCGGTAGATTTCCTCTCTGTAGTCATAACGGAGTGTGTATGGTTGCTTTAACGAACTATTATTTGTAGTAGTAACTGTTATTGTTGTTGTTGTTGTTGTTAATGATCGCTGTCCCCTTTCCAATTCAAATACAAAATCGTTCCGCACGGCAACGAAAAACTTTCACCTCATCTCATCGCATTCATATACAATAAAATTACTATTACAATTACAATTACTACGTTTATTCGTTTCTGGCTGACACTCAACATACCCAACGATGCCCTCCAAGAACTCCATCAACAGACCCAAGCAGACCGTGAACCTCCACCGCAAGGCCCAAAAGGCCGGCAAGAAGAGAGCAGCTCGTGAAAGGGCAGGTCAATTTAACCCTGCCAGATCCTCTGATTCATCTCGTTCAGGTGAGATCAAGTCTGTCTCCTTGGACTTGTACCGTGCGGGGAAAGTGGAGAACGGTGCTGGAAATGGGACTGCCTCCACTAATGGGGCTGTCACGTCGAGAACTTTGTCGAAGAAAAGGGCAAAGAAGATTGAAAGAAATTTGAAATATGCTGAACAGAGAAGATTGTTAACAGATTTGACTGCCAAGTTGGAAGATTCCAATGAAGGTATGGAAATTGATGCTGTCGGTGGTGGTCGTGCCAAGAAGGTTGAGAAGAAGACTGCGTTGGGTCAAGTGAAAGAAGCTCTTTGGAACGTCATTGAAGATTCTTCCAGTCAAGGACTCGTTATTGGTTCAGGACAAGGAACCACTTTGGGGGGTCCAATGTTCCCATGAAATTTTGTGTATTGTATTTAGGGCATATGTATACTAGTAATAAAAGAAAGAAAGAAAAAGATATTTTTCTATACAATTTATTGATCCAATAGTCCCTTCGAGGTCAATTCCTTGGCTACTTCACCCTTCATGAATGAGATCACTTCTGCTGGGTCGGCGGCCGTGAAGACACTAGTCCCAGCTACAATGACATTGGCACCAGCCTTAGCAGCTTGTGGGATCGTTTCCTTACCAAGTCCACCATCTACTTGAATATTCATATGAGGGAACTTTGCTCTTAATGTTTCCACTTTAGGCATCATATCAGCCATGAATTTTTGACCACCAAAACCTGGTTCCACAGTCATGACAAGAGCCATATCCAAATGTGGGGCCAATTCAAATAGGACATCCACGGGAGTACCTGGTTTAATGGCACAGGCAGCTTTCATACCATGACTCTTAATCAATTTGACCAATTCAAGAGGGTTCTTGGTGGATTCGTAATGGAAGGTGAATTGATCAGCACCACATTTAGCAAAATCCTCGACCCATTTCTCTGGAGATTCGACCATCATGTGACAGTCAAAGAAGGCAGAGTGTGCACCTGAACGTGGAACAGAACGACGTAAAGAGGTGACTATTGGTTGACCCAAAGTGATATTAGGGACGAAGTGACCGTCCATGACATCAATGTGCAACCATTCTGCACCGGAATCGATCACTTTATGACATTCGCAACCCAAATTGGCAAAGTCGGAGGCTAAAATACTGGGGGCAATGATGGGTCTGACCATGATAGTGTGTTGTTTGTCTGTATTTTGTTTATGATCCTATCTGTGAATTTCTCGACATATTTCGTTTAAATGTTTGATTGCAATTTCCGCCCGAAGAAATATTAATTTCAATCAATTACGTACGGTACGTACCCACGTTGTTCTCATTAAACTAGTAAGCACTCACTTTATAAAGAGCTGAACCTCTGTTAGTTTACCTACACACTCACTCACACACAGGATAAGACAACTATGGCTGCTAAAAGGAAGATTACAAGAATCCCGCAACAAGTGGACGCCTCATTGGACAAACCATTAGACACCGATGCCCCACCAACCATCTTTGCCACTGCTTTGAAACCAGAATACGCCACCGCTGCACTAAATCTCTCTGTGGATTTTCTCAAGCAACAACAGGCTATCGCCAACAAGTACTTGATCACTCACCCGATTGTCATCTTCATCATTGTGATCATGCTCATCATATTTATGACTCCACGTCTCACATTCCCCACCATGGCACATTTCCAATCCGTGTCAGGGATGCTATATTATTTTTGTCTGGTGAACAAGAAGGCCGTATTGACTGCCTTACTTTTCACCGTCATTGCTACTTCATTCATTTTCACTCTACTATCGCGTGTCTCTGACTCGTACTTCAAATTAAAGATTGATCAGATCGTCAATTGTAACGCGCTCACCATCTTCAATACCGACTTACAAAAACTACGTAACAATACAGAGGAGGAAGATGAAGAGACGTTGAATAATACCCATATCATCGTGTATAGAAACACTCCTATTGCATTAATTAGCATCTCCAAGAACAATGCATTATCCAAGAAGAACGAATCATTGACGATGAATATCAATTGTTTGGGGGCCAGGAAAGTATATTTGCCCAGTGGGGTTGTGCATGATATGATCGATTGGGCCATGATTAGAACCAAAGCCTTGTGTTCTGCGACTGGGGAGAAAGTCGATTCGTTGAGGTTGATCGTGGAGGTTTTTTCCTTTGATGAAAAGATGAAACAGATCTTGCGTAGGAAGGGGTTTGTCTTTGTTCAGAGTGGGAAGATCATGGAGAATAGGTTGCTTGGTGGGTTGTTTGGTGTCAAGAAGGAACTTTGGGGGTGTCAATTCCGTTTCAATAATGCTAAGAACAAGAAGAAATGAAAGAATTAAAGCATGTATTATTTTGTTTTGTATAATTTTACAAAATTTTATGTAATTTAAGCATATTATTGACGAACTAGAAATTTAACGGTACGGGTATCATAATGAATAAAGAGCAAACAGTCTAATAAAAGACAAATTGAGCAGAACCTGACAGGACAGAAACGGTACAACCATCGCTTTTAGAGAAAGATCCATTTTCATAGACACATTCCCCTTGCACATCGGATCCATCTGTACCGACAATCTTGACGTTGAAATTGGCCTTGGCATTACTATTTGGGTTGGGCAACAATGACAAATAAGTTTGACCATTAGTGTACCCAGCACCAAAGATAAGAGGAGCCCAATTACCCACTTGTGAATCGGAATCCCCCCAGATACATCCATCCTGGGGTGACACACCTGCGTTATTAACGTAGTATTGACTAGAGGTCTTCTTACCTGACCATTTGAAAAATGAATCCTCATCCACAACACTCATTGGTTGTTCACCACCATTAGCAGTAACCAATGTGGGTACGACCATATTTTCAGACCCTGGATAGTCTGTTCTACAAAGAGCCACATCCTTATCGAGTTTATTGACTGCCTGTGCAGTATTCTTATCCCATTGACACAAATAATCTGTGTCAGTGTTGGTACGATGAAGGAACCCATCCTTACAGACAAGTCCACCAATGGCGGACCCAGATGCAGGTTGTTCTGATGGCCATTGAGTCTTGGACATTCCTGGTTGACAGGCATAGGAGCAATAAAACCCATCTTGACACTCTGAAGAGATTTGAGCGTCCATGTTCATGATGGAGGTCCAGCCTCCGAAACCTAGCCAGTCTACGGGGATGACACCTTGACCTGAAGGGAAGGAAGAACATTTGATGGTTCCATCTTTGAATTTTGTCGATGGGTTGGAGAAAGCGGATAAGTCACCGTCAATTGAAGAAGATGAATCAGCAGTGGTATCCTTCTTGTTGTCGTTGTTTGACTTGATGGTGGCTGTAGCGACGACTTGGGAAGGTTGCAAAGTAGTAGTCTTTGTATTCTTGGTGGCGGTTGCAGCTGGGATGACGACGTTACCGTCAGCGTTAACGAATTGAGTCACGGTGACCACTGCACGTTTTTCATTATGATGATGGTCATCATGGTGAACAGCAGGTGCAGGAGCAGCGGCAGCGATTGAAGCGGATAGTAAAATGGTTGATAATTTCATAGTTGGATTAAATGAGTGAATGTGAACCAAAAAAAGAGTAAAAGAGGGACTTTGTAGTTGGAAAAGTGAGTAAGAAGTAATGAATGTGATATAGAATCAGAGAACTGTTCTTTTTAGATGTGATACTCAATGGTCTCCTGTAGAAGCATGTTAGCCTTAGGATCCAAGGGTCCCCAGTATTTATACGGCATAAAGAGGGGGGTGGTGGTGGTGGTGGTAGAGGTGGTCTGAGAAGCCCACATTGATGATCCCCGTTCCTTTTTGCTCTTGGCAGTGAGCACAGTAGTAGTGAAAAGTTTTCCAGTATAATCCTAACGTCAACTTAAACTTCGTCTACCGAAAAGTTCTGGCCTCGAGAACAGAGGCCGTTACCCTTTTGGGCATAATGCGGTCGGTGTCAAATCAATCAAGTCCGGATTAGGAAACCTGATTGCTTCTATAACCCGGCTCGGATCTCGGGCCGGTGCTCCGGGGCGTTCCGAGAAAGCGGGATGTGTTACCCGGCCGGTTACGTAAGGAGATACTTCTGGTCGCGCTTTTCCCATCTTACGTTTCTGATCTCAGTCTTTCTTTCTCCCTTAATTGAATTTTCTTCTTTCAGAAAAGATTTACCCGGCGAACGCGTCCTTTTTTTTTTCACTTGGAGCTTGGAATTTTCCCTAGAATAATACTAGAAACGCGTAAACAACTTGTTCATTTAACATCATACATAGCAAACATCAATCAGCAAACTCACATCCATAATTGAATCACACAACATGTCCATCGTCTCCCTACTCGGAATAGAAATCTTAAACAATCCAGCAAAATTCACAGACCCTTACGAGTTCGAAATAACATTCGAATGTCTAGAACCTTTGAAAAATGATCTGGAATGGAAACTAACATACGTTGGGTCCTCCCGATCCCTAGAGCACGACCAAGAACTGGACTCCATCCTAGTGGGGCCCGTCCCCGTGGGGGTCAATAAGTTTGTCTTCTCCGCAGACCCACCATCCGCGGAATTGATCCCTGCAAGTGAGTTGGTTAGCGTTACAGTTATTCTATTGAGTTGTTCATATGACGGGAGAGAATTCGTGAGAGTGGGCTATTATGTGAATAATGAGTATGATGATGAGGAATTGAGAGAAAATCCACCGGCAAAGGTTCAAGTGGATCATATTGTCAGAAATATATTGGCGGAAAAACCAAGAGTGACAAGATTTAATATCGTTTGGGATAATGAAAAGGAATCTGATATATATCCACCAGAACAACCAGATGTAGATGAAGAGGAGGGGGAAGACGAAGACGAGGAGGAGGAGGATGAAGAAGAAGAAGAGGAGGAGGAGGAGGAGGAGGAGGAAGACGAAGAAGATGAAGGTGAAAAGGATGAGAGTGCCGCCGATGATGATGAAGAGCCTGAAGATGAAGATGAAGAAGGTGAAGATATAACAGGAGAAATCGATATTCAAGAAAGTGATGATAACGGAGAAGCGGCCGAAGAAGATCAAGAACAAAGTGAGAAGAAGAAGAGAAAGTTGGACACAGTGGCAACTCCTCAAGACACACAATAATTCACTTTATAAAATTATATAGACAGCCAAAAATAATAGCCATAATAGATTGTAATTGAATTCAACGTTAAAAGGAAGTTAGTAACGTTAACGTCACATTTGGTTTGAAAAAGCAAAAAAGAATTGGACGAGTCCGGAATCGAACCGAAGACCTCTCCCATGCTAAGGGAGCGCGCTACCAACTACGCCACACGCCCGGTATTTCTTGTTAATTTAAGATAACCGATTTATTTGAATTATTTATGATTACCAACGAATGTTGATGTTTGATTTTATTATGTGTACCAACTAAGGTTGATGTTTGATTTTATTATGTGTACCAACTAAGGTTGATGATTTATTGTTATTATGTTTACCAACAAATGTTGATGATTAGTTTATTGGATATTTACTAACAGGCATCTCTATGTTCCGGCTGGCCATGTATTTCGGCAGTCAAGCTGTACGAGTTTTCTCGAGTGTTCCGATTAGTGTTCCCTAATCAAGTCGTACAGAGTTTTAGAATGTCCTGTTATCACCGAGGGTCATGACCTCTGGAACGGTGTGTTAAATCTAGATTATTAATAAGTTTACCTATTCGGGAAAAGAAATGAAGAAATGTGAAACACTATGTTAGTAAGAAAATATGATGAAGAAAGGAAACTTAGAATGAACAGTTGTGCGAGTGTTTAATGAGAAAAGTATTAAACTGTAAGATAACCGTAGAAGGAAAGAGGGGAAGTCTAGTAGCAGTGAGTTGAAGAGATAAGAAGTGACAGAGGAAAAGTAAAAGTATAAAAGGAAGAGAAAAGTAGAACTAAATGTATGTATTTTATTTTATGCCCATTATTGTAGATTAGTTTATATTAGTTATTATTATTCAGAAGACCAGTAGATTCTTAGTTATCAGGTCTGACTATAATTAGTTTTAAAAGATCACTCTCACGAAGCTCATATTTTACATTAAAAACGTATTGATTATACCGGTTATTTGATTATGATTTTTCTTTATGTTGTATTCATTAATTCGCGATGTTTGATAACGATTTACAAATTACAATATACCAACTAAGTAATAAATTAGTAGTATATATAATTAACGTAAAATTCCTGTATTTCTTTATGTATTGTATATAAAGTGTGTTGGAACGTAAATTTGCTATTAAGTCATGTCGTATAACACGATGTGGTGTGTAAATTAAATCCTACAACTATATAAAGCGAGGTATTTTTCTCCATATATATTTTACATAACCACCTATTTCTCACTCATAAGAGGGAGAGGAGCAGATTGTCCTTCCGAGGACACATCTGGAATAAAATATCAACCAAACTACTCGGTAAGCTGCTGTCCTTTAAGACAGTCAGGACATTTATAAGTTTCACTACCAGACCAGTCGATATCAGACTCTGAGATTGAAGTGATAGCTCCTTGTTGATTGACTTACGTATATGACGAGCATTAACATGACCTAATAACCGATGTATAAATGGGTAAGTGAACTTGGGTAACACATTATGAACTCTTTCCATTTTAGCATGTGAAGCTGGTACCAAATATCGGTAAGGCAACCAATAATATGGACCATATTTAATAATCGATGCCACATTATTTCCATTTTTATCTTCCAAAGCCATTTTGGTAAAATTTGCTGTAATGCCTGCTTTATCTAATTCATCTAGACTCAATAAATCATATGCAACAGCGTCTGTTAGAACAGCCTGAACAGGGATAGGGGATTGATGTTTAAAATTAAACATAAGAGAACCGGATGCTTGTGAAGCAATAGGGTTGTTTTGAGCGTCATGTATCTTAGGATCGGAATCGTATTGAATATCATGGAGGAAGTCAGGATAATGAATCAGAGAAGTAGATGCACCACTGTCAAGAAGAAGGTGACCTGGAAGAGAAGGATAATCTTTCATATCGGTGTCAGTATCTGTGACTTGATGATCAGTAGTGTGATTTGCGTCTAGGTGTTTTGAATGCCTAAGATTTGTGTCGGTTACTGTTGAAGGAGGCCTAAGTTCGTAACCATCATTAGGTGGAGGTATATGGATCTGTTTATCATTTGAAATGTTCTGGGCCTTTTCGATTCGTTTTTTATTATAATTTGGTTGCTTAGTATTTCTAATAGAAGTACCAGGTTTGGATTTTGAATCCTTATTTAAAAAAGCATTTGTGCTATTTTTCGAATCGGTTTTTACCGTGGATGAACTTCTCTTAGATTGTTGACCAGAATTTGATTTGTTGGAAGGAGTATTAGGGGTTGGACCATGAAGATGATACAATCTTTGAATATCCTGTAAAATAGCAGACATACTTTTATTACTGTCATCAAGTGCATATTTGGATTGCAAGGTTTTATATGGGCCTTTTAATCCATTTAACAATATATCACAGATAGCATTATCTGGGATGGAAATTTCATACTGCTTAGCACGTCTGAGAAGATTGCGAACATAATTTGCAGAAAAAGAATGCATCTTCTTTACTCTTGTATTATATTCAAGTTCATCCATTTCAATATCTTTATTTTCAATGGTGAAGCCTGGTTGACAAGGTGCGTTCATTTTCCTGCCAACAGTATTCAAGGGTGTGTCCAAATTTGGGATCTTTTCAGTTAGTGATTTTTCCATACCACATAGCATTTTTCTTCCACGAGTATATTCGATCTCTAATCCTAAAATATCATATTCTATCAATTCACCAATTTTACTATTACCATCTTTAATGACTTTCGTATCATAACAAAGTGTATATAAAATTTTCATTCTCTTTTTATTGTCGACGACGCTTTACTTGTAAGATGTCAACTTCAAGGTTACGTAATATGTCGGGTAACATTATGGTCAATCAATACATTATTTTTTGGATATATATTTCAAAGGCTTCACGATGCTTTTATTAGTATATATATTATCTTGGCTTTTCAATAAGGCAATGATAACTGGTTGTCAGTATAGATGGTAATCGATGAAGATAGGGTCAGGCGAGCTTTCTCTAGAGTGTACAGTACGGCCCATAATTCCCTTTCGACGGTTGAGTAACGTTGTTGTGTTTCAGTGAAACGTACAGAGAGGAAAGCTATTGGATACAATTGAGTTTTTCCATGCAAGAAGCCATTACCACTTTATCTCAGGAAGTAATCAAGTTAAAGAAGGACGATGCAATTGAATTGAATGCTTTAGAACAAGCATCTACTGCTTTCGCTAAAGAAACTCAACAACAAACTGAATTGAAAAACATTGAAAACCAGGATTTTGAACAGAATCAAGAAGAAATCGAAGATCTTAAGAACAAAATCGAAGGTATTGCTGCAACTGAAAAGAATGACGCACTCAATACTCAACAGGAGTTAACTAATACTTCTACTGCTTTTACCGACTTTGTGGATACATTCGAGAAATTTAGACTTGAACAAACACAATTTGCCCAAAAGGTTAAAAGTGAAATCATTAACATGAAGCAACAATCAGCTGTGACCCAGCCAGGTACTCAATCAGGATACCCTATTGATGTTCAAACCAAGATTGACGAAATCGAGAAATTTGTCCCAGACTTGATCATCAAACGCTCAGATTTCAGATTATTAGCGTGTATTAAGAATGTCTCTGATGTTAATTTAGGAAACATTAAGTCTGATATGTTCAATTTACACCAAGGCCAATTCCGGCGACCCACTCCATCTTAGCCACACTTTCTCATATGATTGTCTTTTTCTGCAATCGATATTACTAAGGCATATCAACAAGTACCTATCAAGGATGATGCTATCGGTATTATCACAGAGGATGGTAGTTATAAATTTACCAGAATTCCCTATGGGCTCGTATCAGCACCATACTGGTGGGGTGAATTTCTACAAGGCATCATCAAGAAGATTAAGTGTCCACCATCTACGACCATCAAGTATTATTACGACGACATTATCGTAGCATCAACTAATATACATGATCATTTCGTAGTATTGCGGAACTTATTTTAACAACTTGCTGATCATGGTTTAACATTGAGCGAAGAAAAACTACAACTTGCCCAGGACAGGATCCATTTTCTCGGTTATAATATCTCACATAATAGGATCACCATCGATGAAGCGAAATTGAAGACAACCGCAGATTGGAAATTGCCAACCACTCGGGAAGGCATTATCAAATTCATTGGCTTTGTCAATTACCTCCGTAATTTTATTCCCAATGCCTCAGATTTGTTGACTCCTTTCTACGAGTTGTCCAATACACAGAATTTTCCTAAACTCCCACCAGCCAAGGACATACACTCCAAGTTGGCACCCAAATTTGGTGAGATTAAACAATGGATTGATAAATCACTGTCACTCAAATTATTTGACCCCCAGGCTCCGACATATATATTTTCGGATGCAAGCCTTACAGGTGCCGCCTCCATGGTTTGTCAACCCGATACAGTCGATGGAAAAACTCAATTGTATCCAATAGCTTCCCCCTCTGTACGTTTCACTGAAACACAACAACGTTACTCGACCGTCGAACGGGAATTATGGGCCGTACTGTACACTCTAGAGAAAGCTCGCCTGACCCTATCTTCATCGATTACCATCTATACTGACAACCAGTTATCATTGCCTTATTGAAAAGCCAAGATAATATATATACTAATAAAAGCCTCGTGATGCCTTTGAAATATATATCAAAAAAATAAAGAAAGATCATAATCAAATAACCGGTCTAATCAATACAAAAATTTGGAAACATGGTTTATAAACCGTTATATTTAAATCACGTGCATTTACTATAAAATTCAAACTTGACTCAGTCTTTTCAATCAATAGGAAGATTATATATTTAAATTCATACTTGATCCCTATTAATATACTTGTTTTTTTTATTTTCAACTTATTCTTAGCAAATCTTCCGATATCTATCGGAATTTCTTGGTCAAGTTCGGTTTTGTTTATTTCTCTTGGGTGTTGAACTAGACACTCTATTGATATCTGAACAATCTGAACTTAAGCTTTAGGGAATGTTTTAGTCTACGTTTCTCAATGGGAGAAATTCCGTATTTTTGAGCGATGCTGAAGGATAAATATTTTTTTTTGGCTACTCTCTCTTGCTCTTATTCATTTCCGGATACCCTAAAAACCAGAATTAAAAATGCAAACTGTAAAAATATGTAATCTTCAAACAAATCTTAAAAAAGACGGATCATTTTCCTCTGTTCTTCTTTATTTTGACGTTTCTCTGTTGTTACTGTCATTGCAAGAATTTGAAATTCGCGAAAACTTGCCCATCGAATCAAATAGCGTAAGATCTAAAAACAATATAGGACAAAGGACTTACAGTACTTAAGAAGACAAACTCCATTGGCCCACCTCAAATACCATAAAAGGAGAGCCACCCGTTATGTCAAGCCATGACCAACTGACTCATTTGGGTAAGAGTCTTTCTTTAACTGCATCCACCTTATTGAATCCCTCTCAAGCCGATGATCATTCATTAACTAGCAACCCACAATATAAAAGCATACTACATGAGGCTGTTAATAAAAACGAAGGAGGTGCAGGAACACTGATACGTAAGATGAAGGACTTGAATTTACCCTTTCAAGATAAGGAACAGGATAAGAGTGGATTTCAAGATTTGTCACTGGCGAAAGATGGAAAATCATATTTTAATAATAGATATACTGATTTAAGAACAAGTTTCAAAATCATGACGCATCTAAACGATGAAATACTGAACGACATTCCGTCAGATGTCTCTAAATCTACTGATAACGGCAGAAAGACCATAAAAGCCGCTGCAGAAAACGCTACAGATCAAGGACCTTCCTTATTTCAAGGTTTTGAAGCATCCATACCTATCATCGATCAATTATTGACTTATGATGCAAATGATGATGATGATGATTCTGGACCTTTAATGTTAAATACCACGGAAGCAGAAGAGAAATTTTTGCTACCTAACGGGTTTACGCAAGAATTGATTGGCAGATCATACTCAGTGAATGTGCTAAGAGATTTATCTAAACAGGTTACCACTCAATTAGATTTCTTAGAGGTTCAAAAAAGATTGGCTGAAAACGAAATTAACGAATTGGATTTAAAGATTGCCAAATTGAAAATAAAAAGAGATAATGTCTTCAGTAAAATTGCTACGGTTGAAGAAAATGAGTTTTTCTTACAAGATAGTTTGGGATTAGTTCAAGATCGTCTAGATTTTCTGGTAGAATATGGTTTAGAAGCTAGTGATGATAAAACAGATGAGGAGTCTACCATTTTAGGGGCAGGCAGGAAGGGAGCTGGTTCGGTATCAACCGGTCTAGGTAATGAAGTTAGTTCAACACACCCTAGCAAAGATGGATCCAAATATTTATCTGCGGATAGTAATGGAGATATTGCCGACAAACTAGGTCAATTCTATCATAACCAAAATAGAAATTCCAGGAAAATTACTCCAACCTTACAGCAATATTTTGAAAAGGGCAGTATGATTAATACGATTCAGAAAGCACATGATGATAACATCACTTGTTTGGATTTTGATTTACCTTTTGGAACATTATGTACAGCTGGCCATCTGGATCATGTAATTAAAATATGGGATCTTTCTAGAAGCAAACAAATTGGTCGCATGACTGGCCATGTGGCTACAGTAAACTGTATGCAAATCACTAACAATATGCTTGTTTCTGGAGGTAAAGATGCTCTCCTAAAATTGTGGAATTTGAATGTCGGAGTTCAATCTTTCAGAAACGTTTTACCCACCAATAATTCAAACTTAGAACCAATCTCATCATCTGCATCTTGTATTCATACGTTTGATTCGCATGTCGACGAGATTACATCTGTAACTGTTGCTGGTGAAAACTTAATTAGTGGATCCCAAGATAGAACTATTCGTCAATGGGATATTCCTTCGGGTAAATGTCTCCAAACCATAGATTTAAGTTTTGTTGCCATTGCCTCTCCGCCAATACAAGTTACTGACTCCCCCTTTTTAACAACAACAAAAGCAACTGCAATCATTGGGGCCTTACAGTGTTTCGATGCTGCATTGGCAACAGGTACTAGGGATGGAATTGTGAGGCTTTGGGATTTAAGAGCTGGTAAAGTTGTCCGCGCCCTGGAAGGACATTCTGGTTCGATTACCTGCTTAAAGTTTGACAATAAAAACATTGTTACTGGGTCAATTGACAAGACAGTACGCATATGGGACTTAAGATCTGGTATTCTTTCGGACATGCTAACTTTTGAAAAACCTGTTCTGTCAGTTGATTTTGATAAGAATAAAATCGCCATTGCCACACACGATGAAGCTTGTAAAGTATACGATCGTCAACTCAATAATCTCCAAACATGCACCTCAACTGATGAAGCAAGTACCTCGGATCCCACCATTCCGGTATCTACCGTTGAAACCATGAGTTATCAAAATGGTTACTTAGTAGAAGGCCGAAGCGATGGGACTATTAATTCATGGGCAGTTTGAACATCTTCCACAACCGTCACTTTGCCATATCTGCATATGAGAAAGCACAGAATGCATATAATCTAACTATATTCTTTTTTATGTAAATAGCCACCATGTTACATAATACTCCTGATATCAAATCAAGGGTAACATACATATATTTAATGATATAATATCATTATTGTCATTTATTCGTTATTTATATAATTTAAATAGATGTTACTTATCTGATTTGTCATTAGGGCCAATCGATTTGAGGGTCCCTTCCTTTTCCTTCAATTCTTCTTCCAATCTCTTACATTTATCATCCAACTCAAAAATGTGCCTTTTATATAAATCCGTCACCAACTCCAGCTCATTAATTCTGGCTTTCAATCTTATTGCTTCTTCTTCGTACGGCAGAATAACGTTTACAGGAATATCACGGTTGATTACAGGTGCAGAATTATCTTGAGAGTGATCTCTAACACCTATTACTGATGTTGGAGTGTCAGAGTTATCATTTTTTAAGACATCTTTAAGAGATACTATCGGCATAGATAATTGGTTATTCCCAGAAATAGATTGAGGACTGAGTCCAGGTGATGACACGGTTGAGTTCTGTCTATTATACATGATTCCATCGTTGGATGACTTCGTTATAGGAAGGTTTTCCATGTTGTTCAGGAGTGATGAAAGGTGTGGCAATTGTGCCTGCATGCTTGGTGCTTCGCCGCTTTTTAAAGTACTTTGAAACCCCTTAAGATTTCTATCATTGGCAATTTGTTTTCGAAGATCATTTCCCAAAATATTATCACTTGACAATTCAGTATCAATGCTTCGTATTTTCGTTAGTGGAGCATTTATATCCCCTGAATTATGTACGTTCGAGACCTCTATATCACCTACACTTCGTTTCCTTTTTTTTTCAATTTGAACATATGTTTTATGAATATTATTTGCAATGGAAGACGATGTCTGATTATTAAACTTAAGTGTTGAACCGCCAGCACCATTCGAATTGCCCCCCTTTCTATTTCGAGATTTAATGACATCAGTCTTCAAACTAATAGGTCTGGGTCTTCCATGTAGTTTTAGAAAAAGACCACAAGCATTACATAGAACAGCTCCATTTTCATCACGTCGCCAAAGTGGCGTCGTCGAGGTAAGGCAATTTTTACAAACAGACAATGTTGTTGGACTATGCTTGGAGACATCCAAGCTTATTCTATCATTATTCACACCATTAGATGATGTATGCATAGGGCTTACTGAACCTGACGTTGATGCCTTTATGTGTGGTACCTCTTCTCCAACCCCATTCGTATTCATTTCAGAGTCTCCTTTTGTAATCGTAGCATTACCAGCTCCCCTTACTAAATTGTGACTAGCTGTTTCTCCATTTATCTGGTGATCCAGTTTCACGTTGACACTGTATGGATATTCTATTTGTTTATTCGTTGTCATTGGATAGCTTTCCATCTTCATATTATGCAAAACAGCGTTGCAAGTTTCACCGGGACTCTAAAGCTTTGCAAATTAATTGTCTAATAATTGCTCATCAGAGGGATCGAAAACGGTCTCTAATGCGTTGTCAGATGTTATCTCTAGACTTAATCCGAGACTCATCATGTCGATCTAATGTGCGCCAAAGCATTTAACATGGCCTCATAATAATTTTTCACGCGAGGAAAACATCGTGAAAATTGCCGCAATGGAATATTGGCAGTTTTTCGTGTCACAAATTCCTGGATAGAAACCTACGTAAGCATCGAGAGTTTAATAAGAAAATGTTATCTGTTATATATACTATACAATTCTTTCAAGTCATCTTGAGTTAGGAATAAAAAGACTAATCTAAGTATCTATCGAATGGTTCACCCAATACGTTTTCAACTACCTTCACTAAACCCGTTCTTACCTCTTGTTCTACTTCTTCATCATCATCTTCCAATAATTCAGCAATAATTGGAACCAATTGAGGTAACAATATCAACCAGCTTTCACCAACCTTGGAGTATACCAACTTAATGGATCTAACAGCCCATAGTTTTTCGCTGGATGAGCATGTTGCCTTCATGTGGCTTATGAGTAGCTTGTTCATTATTTGATTATGTTCTTCAACACCGTTGTTATTGGCAGCCAATGAACCGATGGCTTTCACTAAGTATTTACCAATGACGTCTTCAATATTAGATAATTGGTCCACTAACGTGATAGAAATTAATTCAAACCTTGATGTAGATTTCCAGTATTCATTCCTATCATATTTGAATGCTGATGTCAGAGATTTCAATACCAAACGGCGCAGATTTATATCTACAATATCCTTGGAAATAAATCTTTTTAATAAGCCATTTGTTGGTTCCAATAAATAGGTGAAGTACGATGTAATAATACCCTTCAAGTTTTCTTGTAACTTATTAAAGAACTTAAAAAATGCTGTCAAACGTTCAATTTCAGAGATTTCTTTGTTGGTTACATCTTCACCATCAAAAGCCCAGTTTATAAGAATGACAAATAGTGGTCTGAATACTTTATCGTTCATCTTTAGAACATACATATTGGCAATTTGATGAACTGAGGCTTCAATACGGCTAACAGTATTGTTATCAAATTTACTGATTGATCTGTATTCGAATAATGATAAAAGAAGTTTGAAGAAAATTGGAGATTGAGAAGTAGCAGATTTCTTATCAATTTCTTCAACTGTAGATTCTAGGGCGCTTAAGAATAAAGAAACAGCGATAGAGTCCGTTGTCAATGAGATACTAGAAACCCAACATTTGTTTAAGACCTTTAGGACTTCCTTTAAGTTAATATACTCAACAACCAATGAGATTACGGATAATCTTGTAGCTGCTTCGATTTCATCAGCAAAAAAGATAACATGGAAAACATCAGAAATATTAGACAATAGGAATGTTGGAATGGATTTAATCATTGCAGCAAATAATAGAAGGATCGATAATTGCAGTTGCTTTCTCAAGAAATGTTCTTTATCCTCTTCAAATCTTTTAAAAATATTTACAGCTGGACCAACGATTTTTGGATAAAAGGCAATAGATTTTACACCAAGGATTTGAATACAACTCGTAATAACTGTTAAAGAAGAGATGGCGACCTCAATTTGATCTGATTTTAATTCTCCAGTAACTAAAGAAAGCACTGATGTCAACAAAGAGCTTTCTAGTCTCGAACCGAACTTAGTAATTAGAGCGGCTAGCGTGTTCAATAGAACTTGGATGACATTAACCGAATTCTTCTCTGCAGGTATTCTTTCCAGTAATACAGAAATGACCTCACCAGCAATTGAGGAGCTTTCTAAAGATTCTAATTCAAATTTAGAACCAATGACTAAGCCCAAATGATATTTAATATCTTCGTTACCGCTTTTAGTTAGCAACGGTAGAACAGCTGTGATAAAATCATCAATTGGTAACATATTTAAAACATTCCCTAACAGAGTGAATAAAATATCTTTTATTTCTTTCTTATTTTCAGATGCTCTTTCTGGTGTTGAAGTCCCTTCGTCACTTTGAGAACCAGATGACTTGAATAGAGAACCAGCTTCGTTGATGAATGTCAAAATTGTTTCTAGAACAACACCAAATTTCTCTTTAACTGCATTAGAGAAGGATTCTTCATTTCTTTCATCCAATAAAGCAGAATAAACTCTCAGTTTGAAACTGCCATTTAAAGTGTAATGGTCGCTGTCACCTTCTTCTATAACTTTACCAATGAAGTCGAAAGAATGTTGAACTAAAATAGAGAGTTCAGATGTAGTCAAATTCAAAACACCATTCGTAAATATGGCGTGGGAAGTTAATGCCTCTTTTTCATCAGCATTTTTACTAGCGGATAGCAATGTTTTCACAAGATTCAAATAAACTTGGAGTCCTGTCAATTGTTCTAAAACGTCAAAATTGTTTAAGAAGGATTTTACAAAGTCGATAATTGTTCTGGCCTCGCCTAATTTGAAACTTTCAATTAAAGAGGAGTATTGTTGAGTAACTAAGAATAAGAAGGGACCGATAGATTGGTATGAACCCAATGCCTTTGCCAAAGTGGAATATAATTTCACTCTTCTATGTTTTGGAACATGTTGGAAGGCTGTGGTGAAACTCATTAGTAAAAATTCTATCTCATCTTGCTTGTTCGCAGTATTGTTCTCTAATAATGCTGGGACAACCGTCATAATAGTTCTTTCAACAACTTGGGTGGTGAACTCATCATCTTGGCGAATACTGTGCGCACCCATGAAAGTGAAGATTGGCATAACGGAGTGTAAAACAGTTTCAGAGTTCAAAGATGCCAATGCGCCAACAACCAATAATAGTTTATTTTGAACTTGTGGTGATGGGGAATTCCTAATTGCTGATACCAAGATATCAGCTCTAATAGTTCTTAATGAAACACAACCTGTTTCTTTTAACGATTCAATAGTATTCAGCATACATGATGTTAACGTTTCTTGGGCATATAGTACTGGAAGCCCACCATCTTGATCTAAAGTTTCCAAATCGGATAAAACTGAAAATAAGGTAGATAGCAATGATTCGGTGCTCTTCATCTTTAATTTATCCAAAGTTTCCAAAATGATTGTCAATTTTCTCAAATGAATCTCAGCAATTTGAGATATTTCTTCTTTTTGTAGGGCAGCCTTACTAGTAGATGAACGTCTCCTTCTTCTCTTGGAAATATCAGTGACAGCTGAATCAGCATTAATTTTATTTTGTGATAAAATAGCTACAAATAGGTCAGCTGACAAAGGTAAAGATTGCAAGGTGGCTACAGAATCGTAATTTGCATCAGACTCTGCGCTTGCATCTATGATGTTCTGTAAAATCTGTAATTGTAAACTTGTTTTCAAAGTATTGAATATATTGATTATTCTTGCAGACACGAGAGTGGCAAGAGATTCATATTCAGAATTTAATGCTGAGAGAGCAAAGTCGATAATAAATTGATTTTTTTCCTTTGGTGATATTAAGTAGACCAATTCTGTTTCAAATTCAACAAAACTTGTCTTGTTTGCCTTACATTTCATTTCCCATTGAGATCTAGTCGAAATATAGTTGGAAATAAAGTCTTCAAAGAGAGTCGAATAGATTGCAGCTGATGAGGAATATTTATTCAAATAGCTTAATAAAATAGTTTTTGGGTACGGTAGGGGGATATTTAGAGCTTGGTTGGCCCAAAACAATAAAAATATATCTTGATCCTTCTTTGGGATCACCAAATGTGAAATATCATAATTTTCTACCATGTACTCATTAAGGAACCTCGTTAACCATGATTCGCCATCCTTTGGACTTAGCATTGGAATAGTCAAGTTATCGCCGTATATCTTATTATTTAAGAAATAATGTTTCGTGAATGGTCTATTAGCAATTTGTGAAAGAAGTGCCCTAACATTTGTTCTAACATTTTTTGAGACATCGCTCAAAGCACAGAGTAAGCATGGAACCATCGTAAATACATTTGAGTCTTTATCAATATTGTTTAAACCTTTAGAAATATCGCTTAGAGCAATCAACCTCAACGCAATTGGGGCAGCAGGAGAAATGACAATACGAAGTAAAAAGGTGATTCGTGTTTCTAAAGTAGTTAGAAATGCGTTTAAAAACGCGTTACTTGTATAATTTTTTCCAACAGCTTCAATGAATAGGGATAACAGCTTATTAAAGGTTTCATCAGATTCAGCCAGCATAGATGTGTTCTTAGTGTTGATAAACTCGGCATTTTTATCAAGAAATTCCTTGAATGTTGGTACAGAAGTTGTTAAGCCAATAACTTTTTGACTTTCAATGTCTTTTATAATATCTTCTGTTTCTTCATTATTAGAAAAAAGCGATGTGGTCAATCTTATTTCAAACAGTTCTGCTGTAAGATTTAACGATTTCAAACAATTGAGCACCAATTTTTCATTAACAGAAACAAAATATTCAAATAATTCAGTCAATTGGGTCTTATCTTCTAAAATTTCTGACAAGTGGATCAAATCGGTAATTATCAATCTTACTTCGTATTTCTCTAATTTAATGTTTTTTAATAGCTTTACAAGAGAAGCTAATTTTGAATGATCATATCTAGCGATAGCTCTCATATAAGCTGTAAAGAACTTGTCACATGGGGGAACGTCTTTCTTCGTTAAAAAATTTATCAAGTATTCCAAATCAAATTTAGAATCGAAAATTTGAAATAATTTGTTTGTTAATTGATCCACGTTTCCATGTCCCCTTAAGGTTTGAAATAACTTGCAAATTGTCACTAATGCTGATCTTTTAGCCTTCTCATCTTGTAGATTAGATAGCATTGTTTCGGTAGCGGCTAAAATAATCTGTTTTTGTAATGGAAGAGCAGTGGCAAATACCACTAAGATGGTATGAGCTGCAATCTGACAATCAACTGAATTGGAGCCCAATAGTTTGGCAGAAATCTCAAGCAATATTGGGACTAACTGATTTAGTTTCTCATCATTGGTGGAGTTAAATGCAATTAGATTTATAAAACAACAGGTGGTAAATAATAACTGGTTTGTATATGTGACTTTTTGTTTAATGCACTTGTTCAAATAATTCGCAAACAGTTTTAAAAAGTCCATGTCATTGAACAACTTAATCATGGTTAAATTAGATGGCGCTTTCTCACTTCTAACAAAGTTCGACAATGGGTTAAATAAAGGTGGTAATTTTACGATGTTTAAAATCCTCTTGAATACGGGGGTTTGATAATAGTTAATCGTGGATAATAATAACATTTCTGTGTTGCAAATATGAATTTGAAAACGACGTACCAACCATTCGGTAGCTTGAATTGTTGGGGTCAAATGCCACTTAGAAGAAGCTAATAATAAGTAACCATTAATAGCATTATCCAAGGCTTTGATTTCATCCTTAGTTTGTACATTTCTATCAATGGAGACAGACGTTTCAGAAAATAAAGACCTTTTGAAGACTTCAAACTTTGGATCAATTTGGATCAGTTCGTCTAACGCCTTGACAGCATTATCGAAAATTAAATCATAATCTTGGGTTGCGGCTGTTTTTGGATTATAGATTAAAGAAGCAGAGTGCAATTTTTGTCTTCTCTTTCTATCAAGGGCAACAGTGGCATTGTTGCTAGCCACTTTCGCTAACTGTTCACTTAAAGAAGACATATCACTCTCTATGCTATGGTTCTATCGATATAGTCTCTGTAGAATAAGTTTTTTTGGACTTGAAATAAATAATTATCTTCTAATGGATAGATAGTCGAAATCTTTCAATAAGCTCATCGCTTATTTTGAAAAATTTTCCGCCTGGGTTAAAAAAAAAAAGAGCACGTGAATGGCTTGACCCAAAACGATGGAAATAATAATGCTAACATTTAAACTTTTTATTATAAACTCAACTGATTAGTTGTATGCGGAGATAAAGGCCTACCAAAACTGATTTAAGCATTTCTACCTCCATGGAACATTCTCGAAACGTTTCAGCTTTAGTGGCATCCTTGGAAAAGGCATCAGGATTGGAATCTCGAGGGAGGGCATACAAGAAGATCTGTCAACTTGCTCATAAAGATGCAAAGGTGAACAGCTGGAAATTTAACGAATGGGATTATGGAAAAAATAATATTACTCTCCCTTGTAAGGCAAGGGGCTTATTTATATCAGATGATGAAGAGTGTCCAGTAATTGTGGCTAGAGGTTATGATAAATTTTTCAATGTCGATGAGGTCAGTTATACCAGATGGGATTCGATCGAATCTAACACTGTAGGCCCATATGAGGTTACTGTGAAAGCAAATGGATGTATTATCTTTATTTCTGGTTTAGAAGATGGAAGTTTAGTGGTTTGTTCCAAACATATAACTGGGCCAAGAGATGATATAGATAGAAACCATGCGGAAGCAGGAGAACGTGTTCTATTGAAACAATTAAAGCTAAAAGGAATTAATTCAAGGGATCTAGGTTTAGAATTATACGAAGGGAATTTAACAGCAGTTGCAGAGTATTGTGATGATTCGTTCGAGGAACATATTTTAGAATATCCACTCGATAAGGCTGGTCTTTATTTACACGGCTTGAACTTGAATGAACCCAATTTTAAAACGTTACCCATGCGTGCTGTTACTATGTTTGGCACTAAGTATGGATTCAAGAATATAAATGCATTTATAAAAGACGATGTTGGGTCGCTGAAAGTATTCTTGGAAGATTGTGCTGTGAATGGTTCCTTTAATGGCGAAGAGATCGAAGGATTTGTTATCAGATGTAAGAGCAGGGACACAGGAGATTCATTTTTCTTCAAGTATAAGTTCGAAGAACCATATTTGATGTATCGACAGTGGAGAGAGGTTACCAAGGACTACATTACTAATAAGTCAAGGGTTTTTAAATTTAGAAAACATAAACTTGTGACAAATAAGTATCTAGACTTTGTTATCCCAATCTTAGATAACGACTCTCGATTGTGTGAAGAATATATGAGAGGGTTTGGGATAATTAAGCTTAGGAATATGTTTTTACAATCTCTAGGGATGTCTGGTATGGAAATTTTAAACCATGAGAAGGTTATGCAGTTGGAATTGAAGAATTCAATAGATTATGATAAAGTCGATGAACATACTAAATTCTTAGTCTTTCCCATTGCAGTGATAGGCTGTGGTAAGACCACTACATCCGTAGCATTGACTTCTTTATTTCCGGATAGTTGGGGCCATATTCAAAACGATGACATTACTGGAAAAGACAAGTCGAAGTTAATGAAAAAGTCCCTAGAGTTGCTAGCAGACCCAAACATTAAATGCGTTATTGTAGATAGAAATAATCATCAATTTAGAGAACGTAAGCAGTTATTTGAATGGTTGGATGAATTAAAAGAAGATTATCTACCTTATGATACTAATATCAAGGTGATTGCACTTTCATTTGCTTCCTACGATGATTTAGATAAATTGAAGACATTGACAGTTGATAGGGTATTAGAACGAGGTGATGCTCATCAAACGATAAAGGTGGATCAATATGGTAAAGCCAAAGTGTTGGGTATCATGGGTGGATTTTGGAAAAGATTTCAGCCAATTATCGAGGATAAATCACCAGATAACCGTTTCGATCTAATAATTCAGTTGAATTCTTTGCAAAAAGATTCTTCGTTGATGAACGTAAAGACTATTCTTAAGAGATTGCATGATGTTTATCCTATTTTAATTCCTGAAATTCCTAGTGAAGAAAGTATAAATATAGCATTTCAAAAAAGTCTACAGTATAAGCCCAAGATGAAGGAACGGAAAGTAACGAATAATGAAACGGTGTCTGGTACTCCTAAAAAGAAAGTGCGTCCTGCGTACTTTTCTGTTAATATAAAAGATGGTACTCCAATTAAAGAATTGATTTCTAATGTTATAGAAAAGCCATCAAATATTTCAGAGGATGCACAGACTATTCTAAAGAATCTATTGCAGAATGATAACTTTCAAGAATCGTTCCATATAACGCTTGCTCATGTAATGCAAGGTAAGAGAGGGGATCCTGCAGAACAGGAACTTTGGAAAGCATACTTAAAACATTACAAGAAAATCTTAAAATCATACAATGACAAAGAGATACCAAAACTAATTGAAACTAATGATTTTGTAAGATTCCAACCGAAAATGATATGTTGGGACGATAAAATTGTCTCAATTGTTATTAAATTCCCTAATGATGAATGTGTATCTGATGAGAACGGGTTGTTGGTGACTAAATTAAAATGTGCCAATAAGATCCCACATATTACAGTTGCAAGATTGCAAGATAATGTGAAGGCAGTCTATTCGAATACAATATGTAAGGATGTTGTGGAGAATAGAGATGCAACAAATATAAATCATGTTGAACTAGTAGACTCTCCTAGTCTCACAGGAAATGTATGTATTAATTTATAGACCAATATTAGATAGAACAATCATTTTTGATCAAGATTTGGGGAAAGTGGGACATCAGTTGTTCATATAGTCAGTTTTTATAATATCAAAAAATAGAAGGAGACCACAGTCCGATATTGAAAATATATTATTGAGTGTAAATTCTTTTTTATTAATGTTAGAACCCGTTTCAAGTTATAGAAGGTGTTGTCTAGTATGGAAACGATTCTACTTATGTAAAACTCGAGAAATCTCATAGTAAAATTAAGGGAGAGCTAATGGTGACGCGTGTCTCAAAAACAACTCTTAAAATTATTGTATCTAACAGAACAAAGATGGAAGGAAATAAGAGAACTTAACAGGGGTATCTATGATCTGGTGCTGGTGTTAAGGTTATATTTCTGGAGTTTTATTTTCTATTTATGATTATCATTCAAATATATTAAAAAATTTAAAATAAATGTTAAGAAGAAATTACAAAAGAAAAGCTTAAAAGTAAACAAGAATTAAATATTAGTTTAATTTTTCTGATTTTGAAATAAACAGTGGTTTGAAGAGAGATCCTTCTTCTTTAATTAAAATTTCTTTCTAATTAGTAACTTTTAACCTGAAATGGAAATGGGGCTTGGCGGCTATTAAAATGGGAGGTTGGGGCTGTTCATAGAAAACAGAGACAAGACAAGCTTTGGACATAGAAGCTGAAGAATAATAAATAAAACAAGGTCAATATCACTTTGCTAATAATATATTTGATGTTCTAGTACCTGTTGACGGCTAATTAGTTTGTTTTTCCTCACATGATCCAATATTTAGTTTTGTAGGGAGGGCTTATAGTCATCGCGTAAATCGCACGTTGTATACGCTCCACATTCTACCCTATATATTGTGACTTTTGTGGTATCCCTTTCTCTACACTTTAACAAGGATCAAAAGTAGGCTTGTGTCAACGACATATACATCTAAGTTACCCCCCTAAAGGAATATAATCTTCCTTTCTATCGCCTATTTAGTACCTCGGCAACAATAGGATAGGAAGTCGGTTTATTGGGTACATATACAGTTCTGAGTAACTCCCTGAAAAGAAAAGGAAGTTAAATCCCAGGTTCTGTGTTGCAGATATGTTGGATATTAATGAAAGGGAAAACTCTTCTAGAAGTTCAGTTTGTAAAATTCCACCTGATCTGAATGATCCACCGAAAAATATACCCTTAAAGTCATTATATGATAGATATCAACTAATTGAAGAATTGGGAAATGGATCTTTTGGCTGTGTTACTTTAGCTAAAGCCAAGTTTGATCTGATTAATCTTTCATCAAATGTACATCAATGTAAAGGGACCCTATTAGATCAGACCAATACAGAATATCAGAATTTTATTGCTAAATCTCAAAGACTAGTTGCAATCAAGACTATGTTGACTAAACTCTACACATTACATGACTATACAAGGGTAAGAGAGGTAAAATTTATTTTAGCATTGCCAACGAATAAACACTTGATTCAAATATTCGAGATATTTGCAGATACATCAAATTATCAACTTCATATAGTTATGGAGTGTATGGAACAGAATTTATATCAAATGATGCTTCATAGGAAAAAGAGAGTGTTTTCAATACCCTCTTTGAAATCAATCTTGGCTCAAATATTAGCTGGTATTAAACATATTCATGACCACAATTTCTTTCATAGGGATATTAAACCAGAAAACATTTTAGTCTCACCAAATAAGAGATATTTTGATAAAGAAAGGCTTGAATTAGGGTTTTATCCAGATAACTATGTTGTGAAATTAGCTGACTTTGGGCTAGCACGCCACGTTGAAAATAAGAATACATATACCGCATATGTGTCTACACGTTGGTACAGATCTCCAGAAATTTTGTTAAGAAACGGTTATTACTCAACCCCTTTAGATATTTGGGCATTTGGTTGTGTTGCTGTTGAAGCAACAATATTCAAACCATTATTTCCTGGTTCAAACGAATTAGACCAAATTTGGAGAATTTTAGAGGTTTTAGGCACTCCATATAATAATAAAAATGATTCAACAGTCCCAAACAACTTTAAACCTTATGGTGGAACTTGGAATCATGTTGCGGAGCTAGCAAGTAAGTTAAATTTGGAATTTCCATTTGTGGAAGGAATTTCTTTAGATAGGTTTATTCCATTACCCGAATTATATGATTTATTGGATGTAATAAAGAAATGTTTAAGATGGAATCCTTTAGAGAGGGCTTCAGCTAATGACTTATGTTTGATGGAATATTTTAAAGATACGGTTGCCAGTGAGTCAATGAAAAACTCAAATACTAAGGGGGAATCCCGTAAGGATGTTACAGTCAAAAATAATAGAGTAACAACCAATACTGAACAAGCTTTAATATTTGCAGGTATCAATTCTGATCCTTCAAAGACGTCACAATTAGTATTTTCTTCAACTAAAAATAGTAATATTGATCATAATATGGAAGAAGATAGTATTCAGATTAATGATGAAAATCAGAGATCTCCTAAACACAACGGACATATGCTATCTATTCCTGAGACTAAAAATAATGGAAAATTTTTTGGTGATGTACTGCCTTTGAATCCAAAAAATATTACAAATGCAATCAAACCATTTGACCATTCAAAATTACCAATGAAAGGATTTGCACCGGAGTTTAATTTTATTGAAAAGATCAATTATTTGTCAGATGACAATGACCCCCCAATACCAGATATGGAAAAAGACGATGAAAATGATGATGAAAATGGAATATTTTCTGATACTGATAGTACAGAAGAAGATGAAATAAATATGACGCGGGAATTACAAAGGGAGACCCATATTAAAATACCAAATGAATTAGATCAAAATGTTTCATTATATTTTGGTAATAATTTAGAAAATTTAGATAATGGAGATAACAAAGAAGAATCTGAATCATTTAATCAATATATTTCTGAAATGGGGTTTAATATTGATGATTATGAGCAAGAAGCAGATAATGATGATATTATAACCGAAGGTGAACCATATGAATCTGAAAATGGCAGAAATTGTGATGAAGATAAGAGCGATTTTTTCTATGTGTTTTCTCATAAGGAGCAAACAAACAATCCTTTCACTAGGAGAACATTTCCCATGAACCATGAACAAGAACAAGAAGAGGTGGAAGCAGGGAACACGTCATTACCGTTCCCCGATGTGGCACCTCGAACATTTGAAATACCGCACCTTGGTCCTTCAGAAGAAGTTACTAACAATTGTTCGCTAATGAATCCGAACAGTTTCTTCGGAAACTTAACCTTTTAAGGTTGAGGCTAGTTATGAATAGCTATCCCCTGCTTGCTTTCCAGGATTGCTGTTGGTATCACGCAAACATAAATAATTATTGTTCCTGCATATATATTTAAATAAATGTACGTATTCATATTCTTTTGTGCACCCTCCTTCGCCAATGGCCAAGCCAAGCGGAGTCAGCCGCCACAATAGCAAAGCATAACCTAGCAAAGCGTCAAGAACGGTGGACACCAGCCCTAACGGATCCCATTCGAGCGACGGCATTAGGTCAAAGAGTGTCACCAGACACTTTCTTTACGAGTCGCATCCATATCACTTTCTGTCACTCTCGTTAAGCGAACTGTTCTGCGAGCTTTCTTCGCGTTGCTCGTTTACGCGTCGCGTTTTCTTCTCTTCTCTTCTCTCTTAGTCAACTTGCAGAAACAAATGCTGAACGAACACAACAACACTAAAGCTTAGGGCTGGGGCCTCTGTCCGTTTCTGTAGAGACCACCGGTGGAACGACCCATCGTACAGTGCAGGTGTGGTACCCTCGTTTCTCTCCGTAACGTCGTTTTGTTGATTCATTCCTCTTCGAGAAACAATCCGTTATATCGACGTAGGCACTGCTACACTGAATAACCCAAGTACCAACAAGAAACACTACTGCCACATACGGAGGTACATACCTAACGGACGTGCGTATCCTTCTGGCTGGCTCTTTTGTTGTTATTCTGGTTAAAGAAAAAAAAAACCCAAAAGAACGAACGACTGAGGGACATGATCCTTCACCCCCCATTTATAAGTAAACAAGCTTTATAATCTTTTCTTAGATCCCATATCTTGCCAATTAGCTCCCTCTGAATCTCAAACTATTTTTTTCACTTCACGGTTGAAGGCTCAATCAAATTATCGTAACTAAAAATATATCCGGCACCGTTTGGAAAAAGCCGAAATTTATTTATACGTATAATCCTTCAAATTTACAACTTCCTATTGTTCTTCAACCCTGATCTATCGGCTTCAAAGAAACAACTATTTTCTCTCAGAAAATCATTTAACTCCCTCACCTCACATTATTATGATCGCTCCCTTATCCACTAATCAAAGAGAGCCTCATTATAAACATATACCGGACAGAAATAACAGTCACAACATAAGGAAGTCTTCAGCTAGCTCATTAACATCGTTAACAAAGGAACAACAGGACCAAATTCAACGACGATCACTATCCAGCATCTCTTCATCGACTGTAAGAAGTTCATCAGATTCAGAAATGCTTTATTCCCCTATTGCGGACTCTACTCATACGCCCTATAATACAAATTTACCCTTTGCCGCTGCTCCATCTGCTAATTCACTCATCACTGGCTGTCACTCTACCTCACCGCAACTCTCCTATACGATGAATATGACGAATTGTTACAGTAATAACAATAACTATACAAATAACGCTGCTACGTTAGATTTTAGCAATCTGATAACTCCAGGTCCAGCATCAGTGACACTACTAGAGAAAAACGAGACCGGTACATCAACATCATCATCAGCTCACTTACATACCAAGATATCGAAACCTCAACGAACGTCAAACATTTCCAAACAAGGTACAGCCATCACTCCAAGCACAACACCCACCAACACAGCCATACCCACTTTCAAATCCAAAAGAAAGGGTATAGTGGCAGCAGCAGCACTAGCAGCAGCCGCTATCGTACCACTCCCATTGAAATATAGAGAACAATTAGAATCCGCTCCGATACCCACCCCTATTCAGGAATTTGAACAACAGGAGTTGGCCAAAGTACCCAAATCTTACATCGTGGCTAAGGATTCTAGGACACTCTCTTGTGTATGCGGTGTCCAGAATAGGGTTCTTGAGTACGATGACGATGCACCTGTGATACAGTGCAGTCATTGTAATAGATGGCAACATAGGGCCTGCTATGGAACATCTGCTCTGTGGGACTTCAATTGTAATATTTGCAAACCACGAATTATTAATTCAACCTTGGAACAACGGAAACAGCTGGAAGCTGGAGCCGGTGGTGAAATTGAGGAATCACAGGAGAAGGATCTGGAGGAGGAGCCGTTACCAAATTTTCATCTGTTGACGGATTATGAATATAAGGATAAATACGTGTCGCAATTCATAGATAAGCATAGTGATGATGATTGGGTGCTTCCGTACAATGGGTCCACTGAGGCCCCCAAAGTGGCGGTTCATGTTACTGGAAATTCTGTTCATGTCAAACAAGTTTGCTTGAAAGGTGATTTGATTGACGAATTTTTGGGTGTAGTGGATTTTCAGAAAAATTATATTATGGATCCAATAAATCAATATAGATTATGGGGGACCACGAAACGGGATGTCATTTTCCATTCTCAATGGCCCTTGCTCATAGATGCTAGGGAGAAAAGTGGACGCTTTAGATCGTTAAGAAGATCTTGCAACCCTAATGTGGAACTAGTCACTGTGAAACTGGGTCAAGATCAAGATAAACATTGGGGTGATAGCACAGTGAAATTCATGATTAGAGCCAAGAGGACCATACAGGCGGGTGAAGAACTACACATTAATTGGCAATGGGATTTAAGACATCCAATTTGGCAAATTATTATGGGGAGTGCAGGTTTTGAGTCATTAACTGATATGGATAAATATTGGTTGATATATTCCGTGGAAACTGTCTTGGAGAATTACAAATGCGCATGTGGTGATGATAATAAGGATTGCCATTTATTAAAAGTTAGAGAATTTTCCAAAAAATTACAAAAGGATTTCAAATCAAAGAGTAATAACAGATCTAAATTGAATGAAATCTTGAATAGAAATAAGAAAAAACCCATCACGGAGAAACAATCGCCATAATTTTGCTTTGTTTTGATAGATATGTAGTATTCTTATAAATAAACGGACCGATTAATAAATATCAACATTCTTAAACAGTGGCATGGTTACATAAATAGTTATACCATTACAATTTTGCTTTCTCAATGAGAGATCGTTATATACGAAATTGTTAGTTTCTTTCTGGAAAATGGTTTATTCGGCGAAAAGCAAAATGTAAAAAGCTCCATTTATCGTTAACTAAATAGTCATCGGATATTTATATGATCAGTCAGTGAAACCTCCTCAAAACACAACTATATAAGAAATGGCTCACAGAGCGTTTGTTCAGGTGATAATAACGGGTGCCCAAGTTTTTGGTAAGGCTTTCGCTGAAGCGTATAGACAAGCAGCTGCACAATCTGTTAAGCAAGGTGCCACCACTACGGCAAGAGGACGTTCAGGGAAATCAGAGTATGGTGGTATAACACTGGATGAAAGTTGTAAAATCCTAAATGTTGAAGACGGTAAGAATCTAAGTCCCGAAAAGGTTAATGAAAGATTCCAATATCTTTTTGATATTAATGATAAAGAGAAAGGTGGAAGTTTTTACCTACAGAGTAAGATCTATAGAGCTTCTGAAAGGTTAAAATGGGAACTGGCACAACGAGAAAAGGAAGCAAATCCACCACCACCACCTCCTCCGCCGGCTGGTCAGGCATCAGAACAGCAACAGCCGAAAGCATGATATGATGAAGTAAGGAACAACAGCATTGAAAGTGGGGAGAACTTTCTGGCCTTTAGTAATTATGTCTACTAAATAAACATCCTGTAATTAATTTTCACAATACGATACACTATCAAGCTTGTTTTTGGAAGATTTCTCTTCGAAAATTGATAATTCCCAAATGAACAAGATGCGTAAATAAAGATATTTAGAAATAAAATGTCCTATCATAATAGGGAGTCACAGTAGAATTCAAACTCTCAGATCGCATTATACAATCCTCTGTAAACGTGCTCTTCATTCCCTGAAATCGTCCTTAGACGTCCCAAAAAGAATGCCCCCATCATAATAGATGATAATCTAAGAAACCGGAAACGAAATGAAAATTGTGCCCGATCTTGTTTGGAGATAGTCAAAATTCATTCAGCTATGGGTTATTGAAATGGTTTCAATTATTCATAATCCCAGTATTAACTAACAAAAGATTGAAAGGAAGAAAAAGCCATGATGGAATCAAAAACTTCTCTAAGAACTCCCAACCTCTGTCATGAGGATACAAATGATCGAACCGCTAGGTTTCTATGTTATAGTAATTAATATTATCTTGAGATAGTATTAACCGCCACTGATGATTGGTTTTTTAAAAGCAAAAACTAAAATGGAAAACCGAAAGTACAAACAGACTGAGTTGAAAAATGACAAGATGGTTCTCTTTTATATGTTTTTCGAAAATGGTAGAGCGACAAAATTTTCATTGCTACCCGGAAAGTGGCACGCCATATAAATGTGTTTTATAGGGTTTTTTCTTAGGTGGAAAACGTTAGGTTACAAACGGAATATTAACATTAATTACTTATTACTTATATATTATTATAGAATACATCTAGAAGATAGGCAAAAAGTAGCCCACAACTAGTAAGGGAATATTGAAAGTGTCTCTCCTTATTGTCCAACAAGTGGCGCAATTTAAGTGGAACCCATTTTTTAGTAAGATCTTACTTCGATCTACACTATTATTGAAGGACCATCTCCGACCAGGGTATGTTTCTGTTTGTCCCTCCTTCTCAATGGGCCCAAAGGCCAGCATTGAATGAAATTTCTTGAAATAGTTAAATACGCTTTGCCTATCCCAAAATTCAAAAATGAATCTCTGTCTTGAAGTCAGTTCGACATCAGTGTAACCAGTCAAAGACAAGAACTCGTTATTCGCAAAACAAATCTCACCGGTCCTTCTCCAGATGACCAATGGGGTGCAATTGGAAAAAGTGGCCATATCTTCTAAATCCAATAACATTCTTTGCAAAGTTAATTCTTGAAATTGGAAATCATCTGGAATCATACCTGTCTCCAATGCTAAAATAACTGGTGCAAATTCTTCTGATATTTCTTTTACAATTGATTTTAAGACATCCTTATCTCCTTGGGCGGATTCTTGTTTGATGGCGAATAATTTCTTCAAACATCTAATCATACCATAATATGACAGCATGTAGTTGAATGCCTTAATGGAATTTTGAATCCTATAAAGATCCTTGGGGGTTCTAATGATTTTTCTAATATCAAAGGGTGACATGTGTGAAAAATCAATGCTGACGTCAGGGGGAATGTTCCTTGTATGGGAAAGATTATTCAAAGATAAATGGGTCATCTGTTCATGGCTATCCAACGTCATATATGGCCTTGAATGGGGAGCATATTGTGGAGGAGGCATGTCTTCATACTTTGATGAAGGACTAGGGTCATTAATACTAGGTGTCACAAATATTTCGGTAGCAGCAGGAACAGTCCCCATTGGGGGGACGGGAGGTGGAACATCAAAATCTGTTGGAATTGGTCCAAATGGAGTAGGAGCCTCCAGAATTTCCTTAAGTTTTGAATCTTCAACCTGGGACCACCAACTGCTAAATGCGTTTTCTGGAGGTGGGGGGCCCATTGCAGACATTCCATTCTGCAATGAAATTCCACTAGGAGGAAGTACATTAGGCATATGCATAGGATGAGGAGGTTCAGAAAATGATACCGCATTTTCATGATATTCATGCTTTAAACCTTTAAGGACATTCTCACCGTAAATAGGCGGTGTCAACTGTCGTATTCTGGTAGGTCTTGGCGGCATCATTGCATGAGGTAAATCTTGAACTTGAATACTATTACTATTAGATCTCCTCCCCATACGAACAAACATAGCCTCTGTTTCTCTTTTCTTCTTTTTCCTTACGGTGTCCTTACACGTATTACCAATATTCCTCTTTATACAATTCTTGCAGGGACGACCAACGTCACATTGTAGATGCTTTATATGACAGAACTCGCAGGCGATGGGTATTGACTTTCTAGCCGGCGGAGTTGAACCTTTCTTGGTCCCCTTCCCTTTCTTCTTAGTTAGCGGGCTTGTTGTGTTGGTATTGCTCATTGCGTATGTATTAATTGCTCTGTAATGATGTAGCTTAATTATCCGTCTGGAATGTTGTAATCCATCGATGATCGGTGCCAAATAGAGGAGATCTATTCTTGGAAGAGTTAGAAAAATGTAACAATGGGAAACAAGAAAAAAGGGTAGAAGTGGACCATGTTAGTACCCATGCCTATCTACTCCAGCCAGTTGTGTGGAGCCTCTCCAAGAGCACAATGGCGTCATTGCACTAAAGGGCGAGACAGGAAACAAGGCAAAAACCGGTATAGCAATCACTTATTATTCGACACATTCTTCACTGAGAACACGACAAGGAACAAGCATATATATATATAGATCTGATGAAGATACCCTTCCCGTTAGCTAGACTGAGGAACATAGGGATCATTGCTCATATCGATGCTGGGAAAACGACCACTACCGAGAGATTGCTGTATTATGCAGGGAAGATCTCAAGATTCGGAGATGTTCATACAGGTGATACGATAACTGATTTCTTGCCCCAGGAACGTGCTAGAGGGATCACTATTCAAAATGCCACCGTATCTTTGCCCTGGAATAAACATGTCATCAACCTGATTGATACGCCAGGTCATATGGATTTCTTTTACGAAGTTATGAGAGCTCTAAAGGTCTTGGATGGATGTGTCGTAGTTATGGATGCTGTGGCAGGTGTGCAATCTCAGACAGAAACCTGTTGGAAGTTTGCAAGGAAAGTCCCTAAGATTTGTTTCATTAATAAGATGGATAGGGTCGGAGCTGGCTATAGTAGGACTTTAATGGAATTGATTTGGAAATTGAACTCAAGGGTTGTATTAGTTAATATTCCTATCTTCAAAAAAACTCAAGATGGAGATTCCTTCTGTGGTGTATTAGATATCGTAAACCAGAAAGTCATGAAATGGGATTTGAATGATCCTGAAAAGATTGATATTTCAGATGTCCTTGACTCCGAAAATGATTCTCTAATTGAACAATATACCAAATGTAGACAATCAATGGTGGATACTTTGAGTTTGTTTGATGACGTGTTGGTAAAATCATTTCTTGAACATGCTGATGGTGATTATCTGAAACTAGATTCGAAAACTTTAAATGAATCGATAAGGAAAGCTACTATACAAAATCAAGTGACACCAATAGTTTGTGGATCCTCCTTTAAGAATATTGGTGTTCAGCCACTATTAGATTCGATTATAAATTATTTACCATCGCCGTTGGAGGCTGTATTTCCGGATGTTAATAAGGATGTGATCAAAGGCCCAATGAAGAGAGACGATAAATTGGGAATATTATTTAATGAAAACAAGGATTTGTGTGCTGCATTGGCATTTAAGATTATTCATGACCCTATTCGTGGTACCATGGTATTTGTCAGAATCTATTCAGGTATATTGAAAAATGGTCACACAGTTCATAACACTACCACTGGGAAAAGTTTTAAAATCGGAAAATTAGTTAGAATGAACGCTAATATCCCTGAGGAAATCACACACCTAAATGCCGGCGAAATTGGTGTTATTACAGGATCAACGATATCTGAAAATATTAGTACTGGAGATACATTAATATCACACTCAATAAAAAAAGATGGTTTGAAAACACTGTCTAGAAAACCCGAATTTAATCTCAAGATAAACCCCATGATAACACCACCCCCCGTTTTCACGGTGTCGATCGAACCCAGAACTTTGGGGAATAAAAAATCAATGGAAGATGCATTGCATATCTTAACCGTAGAAGACCCAAGCTTACATGTATCCCATGATGCTGAGTCAGGTCAGATATTGTTAAGTGGGATGGGTGAATTACATTTACAGATAGCAAAGAATAGATTGCTAAACGAATTGAATGCTGAAGTAGAAGTTGGGAAAGTGATGGTATCCTACAAGGAGATAATAAATAAGGGTTCTAACGAGATCACAATCCAAAATGAGAATGGATATAAATTTACAATCAATGTCTCACCTATTGAAGAGGAAAAATTGGCAAGTCTTCTCTCAGAAGATGGAAGTAACCTAGTGACGGAAAATGAAACATGGTATCCATTAGGATCTGATAACAATTACCTTGTAATGGAGAAAAATATAAAATACGCATTGGAGAAGGAATGGCCCTTACAGTTGTCATATGAATCAATTGTCAATTCGTTAATTTCCAGTTCTGTTGTGGTCTTACAGCATGGGGGAAAAAGAAGAAATTTTCCATTGTACAGCTGTGCTGTAAAAGTAAAAGGTGATTGGGAAATTCCAATTGACACTACCTCCCCTATGGAAATATTATCCATTTCACGTAGTATTTTGTCCAAGACATTAACTGATCTTCCTGAAGAAGAATATTCCGTACTTGAGCCCTCAATGAACTTGAAAGTTTTAGTGAACCAAAAGGATATGGGTCCAGTAATTCAAGACTTGACAGGAGCAAGAAGCTGCACGATCTTATCAATTGAAGAAGATTCTCTTACCAAAGATGAAAATGCTGTAGAGTTTCAAAAAATTGCACACGATCAGTATCTACCGCCAGATTCCACTTTAAATATGGCTCGCTTGGAAAATGACGATATAAGTAAAAAAGTCATCAATGCTACTGCTCCATTGAAGGCGATGATGGCATATTCAAATAAACTAAGAAGTTTGACTCAAGGAAGAGGCGAATTTTACATGACTTACAGAGGTATGGAAAAACTTACTCAGGATAGAATGAATTCATTAGATGACGCATAATTTCAAAAATACACTGTAAATAATAATAACTGTTAGGCTTTGAATTCATATCAATTTTATACATAAAGGAATTTATATTTTTTACAAGAACCTAAATTTCCTTTGGTCATCCTAAATCTATCTCTTAATTCTTTTTAAGTTTAGGTATAATTAAAAAGGGTACTTTTTAATTTTACTGCTACCTAACAATTACTTTCCCGATAACCTAACCAAATTCCTAAGCCAAATTGTTGTTACGACAAAATTAAGTATAAGCACCGGTGGGTAAGCATTGACTTTTACATGTCTTTACAGTCATCATTATAAAAACGTTTTTCCTCTTAAAATTTGAGTATCCCCAACTTCCTACCAAAATTCAATCAGATTTCTTGTTCCTCGTGGCCCAATGGTCACGGCGTCTGGCTACGAACCAGAAGATTCCAGGTTCAAGTCCTGGCGGGGAAGAAATTTTTTTTGATGCTAATGATAATCCATACCTCTAAAGAACGAAGCCTTTTAATGTTAACTTTACTTTCTTCTCTCTAAAGAGCTAGGAAAGATTGTTATTTTGAACTTCTATTTTTTTTGTTTGTTAAGCTACCATACTGGAATGTCCGAGATGCTATCATTCCAAAATCTCCGACACAATAAGGAAATTGCTTTGGTTTAAGTACAATGGAAACCATCTAGTCGTATTATCACAACAAAATTCCTCAAAGAGTAACTGAAAGACATATATGTGATGACTTCTCCTCAAATAGATCGATCTGTAGTTGCAGAAAGACCAGTTACTTCGAATACTTATGATTGGTTACAATATAGAGAATCAATAGATCAAAATCAACAGGGAAGACGAACATCTTACGGCACATTTTATCGCACTTTGTCATCACATTCTTTGCCTCTCTCAATATTTACAGAAGATGCGAATACTATAAAAACAGAGGTCTATGATATTCAACTTTCAGTGTTTAGACCTGTCACTGGGTATCCTAGTAGACCTTTAAAAAATCCAAAATCTGAAGAAGCTGAGTTTTTAGCCATTGTTCAACACTGCAGAAACAGCATAAATCGAAATGTCAAGGAGTTAGTAAGAATTAAAACAGGATCTAGTGGCTCCTATTTCGTCTATGGAACAGAAAACCAGGCAAAACCAATGGGTGTTTTTAAGCCTAAGGATGAAGAACCTTATGGCCCCCTATCACCCAAGTGGAGTAAATGGGCTCATAGGACGTTCTTCCCGTGTCTCTTCGGAAGAAGCTGTTTGATCCCCAATTTGGGTTACATATGTGAAAGTGCCGCGTCTCTGTTAGATAAAAGATTAGAAACACATCTGGTGCCATATACTGATACAGTGCAATTAGAATCAAAGATGTTTTATGATAAGAGGAGAGTCTGGTTGAAATTATGGCGCATGGAAGCAAGAAAGCAGGAAAAGATTGGGTCGTTTCAATTATTCTTGAATGATTATGTGGGAGCAGACGAATTTTTAAAAAAGTATCCACTTCCTGGAATGAAGAGAGAGCATCATCATCCCTTTCATACTAGACAATGTCGGACTGAAAGTACTGCTTCCCATCCGGAAACCATGTCAGATGCTACGTCGGAGACACAATTAATCATTGAAGACTCTAAAATTCATTTTCCATTAGGTCTTCCAACTTTAAAGAATAAACTCATTAAAAATAAAAACCTTAATCCCAGAGGCGACTTGCAATTTGAATGGACTGAGGGTAATCTTGAGAAATTTCGATTAGAATTGGAAAAACTAATTATTTTAGATTACATCATGAGAAACACAGATCGTGGGTTGGATAATTGGATGATCAAAATCGAGCCAGTAATCGAACCTGGCAATACAGATAACACAACAAGGAAAGCTGAATGGTCTATAAAATTAGGTGCAATTGACAATGGCTTGGCATTCCCGTGGAAACATCCCGATGAATGGAGATTATATCCTTACGGCTGGTTATACCTACCGTTAAACATCTTAGCAAGACCGTTTTCAGAATCTACCAGAAGGCATTTTATTCCCTTGCTGACGGATAAGACATGGTGGGAAGACTCATATATCGAATTCACTAGTTTATTTCAAAGGGACGCTGATTTTAAAGATAGAATGTGGAAGAAACAATGGGCCGTCTTGAAGGGACAGGCATTCAATGTGCTGGAAACATTGCGTGACATAAGACAAGGCCCGTTGGAGCTGGTCAGAAGAACAAGATGCATTGTTATGGACGAGAAAATACAAGTTCCTGAGATGTCACCCATAATTACAATTCGGAACACCAATGCTCAACCGCCTCTGAGGACAACGTCATCCAATGAAGAAAATTTACCTCCCAATCAAGAGACAGGTTATACGGAGTTGCTAGACTCAGAATCATTGGCATCAGAAAATGCTGAGTTACCTAATAATGTACAACGTCTTTCAGTACATCCAATTCGTAATAAAATTGTCATTGCCGAGAGATTACAGGCAGTTGTTTCCGACCCTGTATTCACATGGTGTTAATCTAATGAAAATATTCATATTCTACATAATTGAGACTATTCTTTTCCTACATAGCAAAATAAATTTAAAGAAGATGTTGCACGTGAAAATGATCGTTCACCTTCATGAGATTCTTCAAATCTGCAAGGGACTGGAAAGGACACGTTTCGAAGAAACTACAAAATTTCAAAATACGTAATTATGCTACAAAGTTTGCTTCAACCCTTTTTATAGCAAGAACACGTAAGCCACCAACTTTATTGGTATAAACACCCACAAAAAAACCACAATGAGTTTATTTTGGGGATCTAAGTCAAAAAAGAAGTCAGAATCTGCTTTGGATGAGAATCCCGAAGAGGGTAGTGCAACGCCGGCAACAGATTCAACCACACCACAAGTTGATGGAGCGGATGAAGCTATTGTCGTACCTCACAAGGTACACTATACCATTCCTGAATATCCTCGTGTTATTGAGAGAGAAGTAGGAGAGTGTCAAGGGAATAGAACTAAATTACTTAACGAACTGGCAAGTTCTGATAATATGGGTATTGGACCAGCGGATTTGGTTCATATCAATTTCACTGATAAGTCGCACAAGACAGAATTCGGTCAATTCTTTTATATCACTGGTCTTGATATTGGTAGCAAGGATGTACCAAAACAATTTATCACTTCACTAAAGGAAAACATTAAGGAAACTTTAAAGAAGGATATGAATGTCATCGTGACGTACTGTTGTGTAAACATGTTTAGCAACATTGATATCAGAATCCGGTGCGATGTGGATGGATCATTTCAATTCAATGCTGTCGATTGCATTAACAGTACTACGAATGATCAATTGGATGACCAACTATGGGATGAAATCTTTGTCAGTTGCTGCATTAGAAGTTTGATAATGAATACAGATTTAGAGAGAAAGTTCCCTGGGTTAGTAGAATATCCATTGGCATTTGAAAGTGGGGGTTTGATCAGTTGTCAAAACCTTGTCACTAAGCTTTGTAAATTTTTACCCCGTTGTTTGGAAAGTGGATGGGATCTTTCCAAGAGCATTCATCCAACCATTTTACACAATTACTTAATGGAAAGTTTATTACTATTTCTTAATATCATTCCTGGCAAATTAATAGAATTCACATTGGATCTACTTGATAGTTTGATGGCTGAAGATTCAGAAAATGAACTTTACTACAATATTGCAAAAATTGCTGTCATGGAACAAGATGGTGAGATGGAATCACAAATGATTGTAGCCTTAAACCAAACTTTGAATTTATTACTTCCTGCCATTGATAAACTTGCACCTCGTGATATTGATTCTTTCCAATTATTAAACTGCGTCTCTTCGTTATTGAATCTTCAAGCAAAATTTTTAAACAATAGGAAAGACTTTGAATTATCACTAGCTGTGTGCAAAATTTCTACGGAATTATCATTAGATTCCTTTGATTCTTGGTACTATTTAGCCAAAGCTTATGTTGAAGTCGGCAAATTTAAGGAGGCGTTAACTGCAATTAATTCAATGCCCCATCTACTACCAGTAGATAGATCCAAACAAGCCATGATTCAAAATTTTATGTCGAGAGATTACTACAAGAAGCCACTAAGTGATAGTAACCCAGCTTGTGATTTAACCCCACAAGAGCTTCATTCACTAGGTAACACAATGAAACAATTTAAAGAAAAAGAGTTACGTAGAATGACGTTTGGGAGGATTGTAATGGTGAACAATTCTAAGAGAGGGTATATGGAAGACATCTGGGAAGAATCATGCTTAGATTTCGGCCCCATTTATGGTCCTCAAAGTTGCAACCTAATTAATTTTGTCGCACCCACCGAAGTAGAACGACTTATTCATATGAATTTATTGGCAAGGAATGTAGTGGCCAATAAATTATCATTTTTTGAATCCAGAATCTATCAATTATTGATGAAAATGATTTCTTTGACCAACTGGAATGAATTGTTACGATTAAGAAAAGAAGTATTTGTAATGGAATCGGAATTTCAAACTGATGACAAAATAATTCACCGGAACGCTGGTATCATTCCATTAGATATCCGTAAAAAGAGAATTAGTGAAAAATGGCTTGATAAGCTTTTTGCAGATTTATTTGAAGATATCACAATCAATCAAATCCAATTAGACCAGTCAGAGATCCAATACAGTGCCTTGGAATGGGAATTATTTGCACTAAATTACTCTAGAACTTGGAATTGGCAAGAAGCAATCAAGTGCCTAAGAACCACACTGGACATGAGGTTTGATATTATAAGTTGTGAAAAGATTCTCCTCTTGTATTTGCATAGAAATCTCGAACTAGAAAGCACTGTAAGCACCGATACAATCTTGGAATGGTTGATGAAAAAGGTATCCTACGAATCAAGATTTTACAATGATTTCCAAGTCTTCAACCATCAAGTCCTCCGGAAACTGGTACGTGGAATGGGTGTTGATATAACCAGAAGTAAAGTTATGGCAATGCCCGAAGCAGAAAGTGGTATAGGTCGTACCATGAACGATATGATCACGATGATAGCAAAATCTGGTCAATTGGAGAACCAGTAGTCGTAACGTAATATATAAACATACATACTTGACTAGCCCATAGAATAATAGCTTACAGCATTGGAGCTGGGCGCTTAACATGAAAAAAAAAAATATTGGTAAGCAAAACAAACAATAAAAAAAATATGGAGAGATTGTGCGGGTAATGGAGAAAATTTTTAAGCAGGTGAGTCTATTCGTATTTTGACATTGGGCATCGGAATGTCGATTATGGCCTTAACTAAAATGAATATTTGATTATATCGTTCAAAATCACCTAGATCTGATTCTCGTTAACGTGTGCTATTTTGTATACCTTTTTGCTTGGCAATCATCGCGTGCATACGATAGACGACGAAATTTTCTTTCCCAGTGATTAACATTAATTGCATTGTAATTTTAAGAAAACATTTCATTCGTTTGGTTTAGAGCAGAGAAAAGTGATAAGCAGGTGTGGTTGTTTAAGTTAGATAATGTCAAATTCATTTTGGAAATTTGGACAGGATTACTCTAACGAAGCTTCAATTTCAAAGATTTTAAGAAATGCTTTTCTAAAGATAACTAAAGATGATGAAGCAGTGACAACCGTTAACGATATTGATAAGAAAATTGATAGCTTGGATTCTCCCAAAGATAAACTTATAGAGGAACAGAGTGAAGAAAAAGAAACTCCAGAAACTCCCGTTGATAAGGGAAGTGAGGATTCATTACCTAGCACTGAGGCCGAATTCAAAGAGTATAGACCTAACTTGGAAATACTGGATGATTTATTAGATGAGGAAGAAGTTTATACCGAACTAATGTGCTCCAATTTCAAACTACTGATGTATTTCAAATACCCAGAGGTACTTTCTCGATTGCTCGATTACATAAAGTTCGATGAACAAAACACCGAGAAAGAAGACGAAGAAGTGATTGAAGGAGACGCAGAGCATTCGGACCTTGATAGCGAAGATTATATTAATGGAACCGAAGAAGCATCTGAAGAGCAACAATCTAATGACGAAACCAATGAATCAGATGTTTCAGAAGATAATAGTGTCACATTACCTGCAGAATTGGAGGAACAAATTGAAGTGAGAAGGGCCCACATGGCGTCTGAAATTTTATCAGCCGAGGTCTGGGGCATCTCCAATGCAATTTTGGAAAATGACGAACTGCTGACAAAACTTTGGTCTATCCTAGACCATCCAATACCGCTGTCTATAGAAACATCAACTTATTTTATGAAGATTAATGAAAGATTATTAGATACTGATATCACAGGTATGGTGACATTTATACTGAGTCAATCCACATTAGTTGCTCGATTCCTTAAGCATATCGACAACCCACCTTTGTTGGACTTTCTTCTGAAAGTGATATCTTCGGATAAACCAGATGCGCCTACCAGGGTTATCCAGTGCTTAAAGGAACAAGGTCTGATACCGAGATTATTAGATTGTTTATCTCACGAATATGATCCTTCCACTCAAACAGCAGCCGCTGATTTTTTGAAAGCCTTTGTCACTATCAGTGGTAATTGTAATAGTGAAATTGCATCAAGTATAGGTCCCAATGAACTGACGAGACAGTTAGTGTCTCCAGAAATGATGGAAAAATTGATCAAGATTATGCTTACTGGTGGCACCTCATTAAGTAATGGAGTTGGTATAATCATTGAGTTAATCAGAAAGAACAATTCTGACTACGATTTTGTTCAAGTCATGTATACCACTCTTGAAACACATCCACCAAATGACAGAGATCCTATTTATTTAGGCTACTTGGTTTCTCTCTTTGCTCAGTATATGCCTGAGTTTAATAAATTTTTACTTGATACAAATTCCACAATGTTACGTACTTCCTTTGGCAATATAACACCTCTTGGTTTTGAAAGATTTAAAGTATGTGAATTAATAGCCGAACTGTTGCATTGTTCCAACATGAGTTTATTGAATGAACCAAAGGGTGAAGCCATTGTTAAGGAAAGAGATGAAGAAAGAAAAAGAGTATTAAACTTTTCACACATTTCAGACTCAGGAGAAGCTAATATGAATGGTGATACTACGACAATTGAAGGAGAGGAAATCACAGAACGAATAGATTCTCTTAAATTGGAGAGTGAAGAAGAGATAAGAGAGCTAAATGAGAAAGAAGATGAATCAAGTGTAGCGGAATCATCAGATGTTGAAGCTGCTCCAGAAGATCACATATCTGACTCACCTGCAACTGAGAAAAGTATTCGTGATGAAAAAATAGTTGGTGATGTATTAAAAACACTCCTCTACGATACTGGCATTGTAGTTAACATCGTAAAAATGTTCTTTCAGTTTCCCTGGAATAATTTCTTACACAACGTTGTGTTTGACATTATCCAACAAATTTTCAATGGTCCGTTAAAGACAGGTTATAATATTTTCCTGCTGAAGGATTTACTGACAAGAGCTCATTTAACTCAATTACTACTTGATGGTGATACCCGAAGTAGAGAATATGAGGAAAGGACACATTTTAGATTGGGATACATGGGTCATCTAACCTTAATCGGTGAAGAGATTCTAAAATTTGCCGCATACCTGGAGGAAACCAAGGTAGTATTTACCGAGGATGATATTGTGGATGCATTACAGGATAGTGCCTGGATCGAATATGCCGATACAATACTCGCTGATACTCGAGAAAAATATGAAACAGCTTTGGGTGAGAATGAAGATGATGATCAATCCTTAATCGAGGATGGAGCTGAGACATCAAGAGGATCGTTTGATAATGTTGAAATTGGACCGGAATTGTTGGGGAATGATGTTGAGGAATATTATACCGAAGACAATCCAAATAATTTTGGAGATGAAGAGGAAGACTATAATCTTGACTTTAATGATGCCTCCAAATTCAGGAATTTCGGAGAGACTGCAGATGAAAATGAACAAGTTGATGAAAATAGGGAAGATAACCATTTCAGTGGCTTTACTGAGGTTCAAGATCCACGTTACTATGAATACATTGATCCAGATGGAACGAAGACACGATTAAACTTTTCACCGGATGATAGTGACGACCAAGAGAGCAGGAAGGACGGAAACATAAGAGAAGGGGAAGACGACCAAGAGGATGAAGACATTATTAATACCAAGAATAAGAAGGATGACTCGAATAGCGCAGAAGATGCATGGAACACAGCTACAGAACCTACCTCGTTCCTGTTAAATAATCTTCAAAGACGATCAGATCCAACAGATTCTACCATTCATGACGAGACCATATTCCAACATCAGTTCGAATTAGATCATAACGAGATTGCCGATGACGATGATGACGGATATTTGGATCCGAACGATGATGGACAATCTTACTCTAAAGTCAATAATGTCCTTCATAGTGGTATGATGAACCTACAACGATCCAAAAATATATATTATGACGACATAGATGAAAATGAAGAGAACCAATTGAGTGACAATAGTGATGACGACGACGAATTCGACCCAGATGATGATGATATTGAATATGCGGAAAACTACAGTTCATATTCATTGTGTAGGACGACAAGTAAAGATGCCCTTTGGGACGAAGCCAATCCAGAATAGAGAGAAAAATCAGAATAACCTGACTTATTTTGATTTATAAGAGACAAATTAATACTGTCTTATATAAACATTAATTAATTGTAATTTTATAGAATAATAGAACATTGATATCACAAGTATAAGTTTGAATGTTAAGTTCCAGCATTTCATAGAAATTTTCATTTGAAAATTCAACATTTTCACATGTGATGCTGTTTGCTATACAAGGCCTAACAGAAACCAAGCGATACTAAGAAATGGCAAAGCAACCTGTCTCTGTGTTTTCTCCTCTGCCTCAATACAACCTGTTATCAGCCTGTGGCTGGGGGTACATTCTTTACAATGTGATCACTGTCTTCCCAATGGTTGGCCAACCTCAATTCTTCGAACAAACAAAAGATACTGTAACAATAGTACAATGTTTTGCCATAATTGAGATTGTGAACTCTTTATTAGGAATTGTTCGTTCACCTATTGTGACTACAGTTGCCCAAGTAGCATCTAGGTTACTAGTGGTCGTTGGTATTTTCCAATACTTGCCTGAAGCACCTGGTACGGAATCGTACGCATACATTACCTTATTATTGGCTTGGTCTATAACAGAAATTGTTAGATACCTTTACTATTTCTGTATGCTGGTTTATGCTGAGGGGACACCAACCATTTTGATCTTATTGAGATACAACTTATTTTGGGTATTGTACCCAACCGGGGTTGCTAGCGAATTATTCATTATATACTCTGCCTTATCTGTCGCCGAGACTAAGTACTCGCCACTTTACAAATGGGTATTGATAGGTTCTATGATCACTTATTTGCCAGGGTTACCTACCTTGTTCTTACATATGGTGGCACAAAGGAAGAAAGTCATGAAGAGTCTAAGAGAAGATGCTTCCAAGAAGAAGAAGAACTGATTCCATCCTGCCAGAGGTGATCAATATATATATATATATATGTAACTATGTAAATATTATTAAAGAAACCTATGAGAGAATAGCCCAGAATAAATAAATCACTTTTGTCGTGTATTCTGTCTGTCATAGTTACTGCGCAGGAAGATAACGGCCCGCAAAACATTAGAGATATCATGAACAGTCAAGAGAAGGAGTTGAATAGTGTTCAATCACGGTAGGCTACATAGGAAGAAAGACCCATACCAACACAATGTTTCTTAGGACATGGAGTAAAATAAACACGCCATATAGTGCCAGTCGGTTACTATCGCTGAAACCACAAGGACTATTAAGAACGATGTCCACCAACACCATAACTTCGGAATCTAGCACTACTACAAACGAGAAGCCTGCCGACCTGACACCACTTAAGCTGGCGAATGAACTTTACGCTTCTATTAGAATTCACAATAGACCGTATGTGGTCACCAAGGGAGATAGGGTTATTCTTCCTTTCAAAATTAAACTGGCTGAGGTCGGTGACGTCTTAAGACTGACTGATGTGTCCTCCATTGGGTCACGCAATTATAAATTGGTTGGTGACCCTATAGATCCAGCATTGTTTACTATTAAGGCTACTATACTAGAAAAGACAAAGAGAGCCTTCCATATAAGGGAGGTGACGAAGAGAAGGAACAGAAGAACTCGTCATGCTAAAAGTAAAGGGGACTTGACCATACTAAGGATATCTGAATTAAAGATGAACTGAAGATTACTGTCTGAATCGCCTATATGTGCATGTATGCTGAAAATAAGAAACTGTAAATAGCAAAATTTCCATGATAACTACTCAATTAAGTTACTTCTCTAAAATATTTCCCTCGTTTCAATACTCTGATTACGAGCATATGTTAATCAAAATACACAACTTATGTACCGATTATATATACTAGTATATTATTATGGAAATGATGGACCCTCTTTATAGTCCTAACTTTTTGTTTGAAATTGCGAGAATGAAATTTCTTTATTTATGAACGGATCAACAAAGTGCACACAATTGACGAAAAAGATTAAATATAGGGAAAATCAGTATATCTTACCCTTTTAAAAAGTCCTGCTTATACCCAGAGAACTGTGTTCCTACTAAATTGCAAGGAAATGCCCTTTTTAAGGAAGATTACAGGTAATGGCACCCATTCCCGATCTGGATCGAACTCATCGATTAAACTCAACAACCAAAATACTCCACAACAATCTACAACGAAACATCCCTTACCGAAAATATCATCAAGGAAGAATTTATCGGGAGATTACAGAGATTCTGTAGTTTCCAATGGATCAGCTATAAGTCATGATTTCAAGACTAATAGCTCCATGCCAAGCTCTAATGTCTCTACGCCTAACTATGACACCAAATCGAATATAACCAGTCCAATATTTCAAAATAATAGTTCTGAAGAGAATCATCTGATAGGGAGTACATCGTCTACTATGTCTGGCATAACAATGATTAGTGAATCACAGAAAAATGACTCGAGAAAATCGTCTGGAGGCAGTACAAACAGCTTATCCTTTGACAAACTGATTCTTTCGTGGGACCCGACGGATCCAGATGAATGGACCATGCAGCGTGTCATTTCATGGTTCAAATTCCATGAGTTCCCAGACACATGGATGAATTTCTTTCGAAGACATCAATTATATGGTCACAACTTTATCAAATTATTAGCATATGAGAATTTTGCTATAATCGAAAGATTTTTACCTCAAAATAAGAATGGGTCTTATACTAGATTCCAACATCTTCTAAAGAAAACAATGACGAAGAATGTCAATAATACTCATCATATAAGGCAAAAATCTCTAGAGAAATCCAAATCCTCAAGAAGTTCTAGTGATTCCATTAAACTAAAAAATAAATCACAAGATGAAAACCAATCTTCGTCATCATCGTCATCTAGATCTGCCTCAGAATCAGCGCTGACACCGACTAAATCTGGTCCTTCGTTCAAAACAGAAACAACACCACTATCGACAACAAGAACTCATCAAAAAACTAAGAGTGCAAGCTCTTTATATAGAAGGAGTTTTATTTCGTTGAGAGGCTCATCTTCTTCAAATTCTTCTAATCATACAAAGAGCCCTTCTTCCAACATCAAATTATACATTCCGTCGCGCCCAGAATCCATTAGTGAGTTAAATAATGGGAACATAAATTCTTCCTCTTCTACACCAAACAAGAATACAACACCTCCAAAATCTCCTTCATACCCGGGATTATTTAAACGTCATCAAAAAAGTAACTCTTCAGAATCATCGTTATTGAATACTCTCTTTGGAACTTCAAATACAAATAATTCTACACCAAAGGAAATTGCAAACAGTAGTAATCTTTCAAATTATACAACCTCTAATTCTTCCCGATCTTCTGCATCATCCAACTCCAATCATCGTCACAGTGCATCATGTGAGAGTTTGTCGAAAATTAGAGGAATTGAAAGTTCATCACCATCACTATTGAGACAAAGCTCCACTTTCCATGAAGAGAAGGGTACAATATGGGAAAAATTAAAGAGAAGGAGCCAAGTAATGTCACAACATCCAACTGTATCGTCATCATTATCAATACCGTCCCCTTCGCCGACCATGTCTGCTAATTCAAGCATAACCACACTGACTCCAAATGGAGGTAACATATCGCCAACACCGTTGTCAACTCCCAATACTAAGTTAATACCTTCACAGAAACCTATACCATCCAAGACCCCTAAGAAATTGAATACTTCAGCTTCTACAACCAATACTAATAATAATAGTAACAACAACATCATCAAAGATACTGTCAATGTATCAAAACCCCCAATTGACAGGATGTTTTTTCCTCAAAAAAAGTTAGATGAAAAATCTGATGTCGAGAAACGTTATATATTGGTGACAAAAGATAATGTATCGTTCATACCAATAAATATTGGGCCAATAAAATCATTAGATAAATTAAGGGATCTAATAATGTTAAAACTTAATCTTTCAAATACAAACTTTGCAATGCACATGACAGATTTCAATCATGACATCGGTATCACTATTCCCGACAGTGTATTAGAAACTTTTACCAATTACGGGTTTAATGACACTACCGGAAAATTCTTCATTAAAGACTTGAACAAACTTCCCAAAAGAAGAAGCAGAGCTGCCACTGTTTCTAGTGAAAATCATTTCAGATCATTAAAAAGTAAGAGCTCTGCGGGTTCCATGGCCAGCAGTATGGTTACTAATAATGATGAAGCATCAATTGCAACCTCTTCTTCAGACATAACATCATTTGATGACTTTGCATCTGCAAATGGAAGGAGATATCCCCAAACACCGAGTTATTATTACGATGCTGTTTCTAACAATGCTAATGCTAGTAATAATAATAGCAATGGCACCAACGAGGAACTAAATTATTGGAATTATAAAGATCACGCCGTCTTAGAAGAGAAGGTTGGTGGGGCATCCAAATTACAGACAAAGACTGCTCCAAAATTTAATCTAATATTACCTGAAAAGAATATTATACCGAAGTTACCATCAAGTAGTTCAGATAAGAAGGGTACATTTCAAATACTTAGAAAAGAAGAAGCTAGTGAAATTGATTTCAATAAGAGACGTGAATCACCATATTCAAAACCAGAATTGGCTCCTAAAAGGGAAGCCCCCAAACCACCAACAAATGTTTCACCTCAAAGAGTTTTATCGATATCAAGTCAGTCATCTACTATACCTGGAACTTTGAGGAGGACGACAACCAAGATTTATAGAAATGGGAAAGTCAAACGTCGTGAACCGCCTATAATATCGACATCAGCTGATTCAGTAAGCCCATCAAATGAGCATATTGTCACTTCTTATACACCTGGGTCCACAAATGTATTGGTTCCTCAACCGTATAAAGGTGCTAACCCTGACGTACCAAGGAAGGTGAAGTCTGATGATGATACCGTCTTAAACCCTATATCTGCATTTATGAACAAACAAAGGGTAAACAGATCAAATTCAACTATTTCAACTTCAAATTCTATATTCCACTCTCCATCCCCATTACTGAAAAGGGGTAGCACACGAAGAATTGTATCATCCACTTCTGCTGCTGATGTGTTCGAAGAAAATGATATTACTTTTGCAGATGTTCCCTCATTGTCAGATTCTGATGGGAATGATGATAATGACACAAGTTCGTCGGATGATATTATTTGGGCATCTAAAAAACCATCAGTATCAGAAGACCGTCCTGAACCACCATCAAACGATGATATGGTTCTGAAGCCCATCAAGTCGGAAGATAATGATAAGATAGAAAGGAAAATGACCTTGAGACCATCACCAGAAGTAGTCTATCAGAATCTTGAAAAATTCTTTCCGTCAGCAGACCTAGATAAACCTGTTGTTGAAGGAATGGCCTCCCCTACTTCACCTCGATCAATAGACCATAATATCTTTCAGACTACAAATAGTGATACACCGAGATCGAGCGCCCCCACCTCGCCAATAGCACATAGTAAACCGACCTTATCAGAGTCCCCAACAGATACTTTGAAAAATCCAAGCTTAAGAAATAATGTCCTAAAATTACCAAGGAGAACGAAAACTATAAGAACTATTGCTCATGAGGCTAGCGAAAAGAGAAAGAAGTCAATTAAATTGAAAAGACAAAACACAAAGATGTGGGGCACAAGGACTGTAGAGGTCACCGAAAAACAACTGGTTTCTATCAATAAATCAAGGAATTCTAAAGGTGAGTACAAAGAATTTGCATGGATGAAAGGTGAAATGATCGGGAAGGGTTCCTTTGGTGCCGTTTACTTATGTTTAAACGTGACCACTGGAGAAATGATGGCAGTTAAACAAGTAGAAGTGCCAAAATACAGTTCCCAGGATGAAGCAATTATCAGCACAGTAGAAGCACTCAGATCTGAAGTGTCAACCTTAAAAGATCTTGATCACTTGAACATCGTTCAGTATTTAGGGTTTGAAAACAAAGATAACATATACAGTTTATTTTTGGAATATGTTGCAGGTGGCTCAGTAGGGTCATTGATTCGAATGTACGGAAGATTTGATGAACCGTTGATCAGGCATCTGAACACACAAGTTCTTCGAGGATTAGCCTACTTACATTCGCGAGGTATTTTGCATAGAGATATGAAGGCTGATAACCTTCTATTAGATCAAGATGGGGTCTGCAAAATCAGTGATTTTGGTATTTCAAGAAAGTCAAAAGATATATATTCGAACTCTGATATGACAATGAGGGGTACCGTTTTTTGGATGGCTCCAGAAATGGTTGATACAAAACAGGGCTACAGTGCCAAAGTTGACATCTGGTCCCTTGGATGTATTGTTTTAGAAATGTTTGCCGGAAAGAGACCTTGGTCTAATTATGAAGTTGTTGCTGCAATGTTTAAAATTGGGAAATCAAAATCAGCTCCTCCAATTCCGCCTGATACTTTACCACTTATATCACAAAATGGAAGAGATTTCTTAGATGCATGCTTTGAAATAGACCCCGATAATCGACCCACCGCAGATAATCTATTATCTCATCCATTTAGTGCAGTAGATCCATACTTTGATTTCAAAACTACAAAGCTAGCTTCTTTCATTAAATCAAACGATAAGATAAATTCTACTAAACTGAGGGTTATTTCGCAGGAGAAGAAGTAGATTGAACACAGAACGAAGTTCTTAAACATTGTTGTAGAGAAGAAAAGATAGATTTTTGTTACTAATATTAATGATTATAGTTAAAGAATATATATTTATAGGTAGCATGATGAAAGCCTTATTTAATGATAAATTCACAGTTCCAAAGAAGAGGAAGCAACAGTAGTAACGTCATGATAACGATGGACAATCATAACATTAAATCTTTTATTTGCACCCTTTAAAATCGTTTCCTTAGTTTCAAAAGAAAATGGATTTTCTTCTTCAAGATAATTCTCAGGAATAATAAACGATGCTTCTTCAAGATCACCATCCTCAAGTGCTAATTCTGTATTATCGAGGACCGACTCGATAAATGGAACTTGTGGAACAAGATTATCGGGTTTCTGTTCAACATCAATAGGAACGACTCGAATTAAAGACTCGTGAGACCAACCATTTTTAACAAACATATTTGATAAGCTTTCTTCGAACTGCAAGTTCTTAGAGTTCACGAATATCGTCGAGTTTGTTGAATCTGTTGCCTGTTTTCCTCTATGGCACATCAGTAAGAGTAAATAGAGAGCCAAGAAGTCAGATGAAGCCAGATTAGGATTGGGTAATAGTAAATTCAGAGATTTTTTCTTAAAACGATCAACATTGAGCCTTCCACCAGAGTTAGAGATTGACATAAGGATATTCGTCTTCAAATCCGCTGCGAGAACTTTAAAAAAATTTGATGGTAGTTCATTTAATCCCAACAAATGTGAGTAGATGTGTTCAAAATTGTTATACTTTTCCTCAACGTTATTAAAATTGCTTGAAGTATTGTATGAAGCTCCATTAAGAGGTAGTAACACAAGATCCGATTTTTTCAGGGCGATTGAAGCAATGTTTGTGGCCTTTTCTCGCATGGTAGAAAATATTACTTCACTCGAAAACTGAATTTTGCTTAGTCTCGAAAAAATATCAAAAATTTGCAAAATAGGGTCTGTATTGGCTGTAAAATATGGATCATCGTTATACAAAGATGATGATTGTAATAAATCGGTCGTTCTTTCTGTTAACAATCTTAAATGGATTGCCTTGAGGGGAGTTGCGGTTTCGAATCCACATGGCTTCTCTTCTATTACAGATAAAGCAGTGTCATTATCATCAGCATTTTTGGTCAATATCCATGATAGTTTTTTTAATTTATGAGTTCCTGATCTCAGAGTAGATCCAGTAGAAATTCTACTCAAATCCTTATTTCTATCAGATGTTTCCGGCCTCCCGATCATTTTCCCAATCATTAAAAGATTTATTACCTCCAAAGAGGGCGATATTGATTCAGTAGTGTTAATTACATTGATAACTTCTGTGAAATGGAAATCATTAATATCTGAGAAGGAAGTCAATGGAAATTCTCCGTTATCTTCATTTTCAACATCTTGATTATCCAGTATCTCTGTATCTTCTTTTTTATTTTCTTTCGTCCTGATATATTCGTTAACTTGCATTCGGTATGAAGTTGGATAAACTAATTGAGTCAGTGGAGTTGTGACAAAGGTAGAGACCAATGCCATCAGAATGAACATACCAAAAATCTTTTTGCTAATTATGCCCGCATTTAACCCGACGGTTAGGACGACAATTTCAACAATACCTTTACAAGACATTAATACCCCAACTGCGGCCGATTCTCTCCAGAAAAGTCCATGTATCTTTGCCATTATTGTACCTGATACAACTTTGGTTGCGATTGCTATACCAATAGTTGCAAAAACGTATCCCCAGTCTCTTCTTTCGTTTAGTAATGTCAGATCAACGTTTAGTCCTGCCACTGCAAAATAAATTGGAATGAAAACAATATTGGGGATATCCTCCATTCTTTCTGTTAGCTTGACAACATAATGGTTTTCCCTTGGCACCACCAAACCGGCAATAAAAGCACCAAAAATAGGATGAACACCAATGATGTCTGTGAAATATGCGGAAATGAACATTATAAAAAGGATAGACATTGTAGCAAACGTAGAAGGTTTTGTTCTATCCAATTCATGAGTCCTTATAAGTGCCCATTTTAAAATATACTTTAATGGATAAAAATACACCAAAAACCAACCAAACGTACAAAGAAGAATGTAAACGGTATTCACTGGACTTGATTCTGAATTTGATAATATCACACTTAATGCCAATAAAACCCAACCCATTATATCGTTTATGATGCCTGCACCTAAAACAACAATACCTGCTCTATCCTTTATCAGACGTAACTCATTTAAGATTCGACAAAGCACCGGAAAGGCGGTAACAGCTAGAGAAACGGCAATGAAAACCATGAATACAGTAAATTTTACCTCTCTAACAGAATCTGAGGGGTTCCCATACGCATGAAACAAAGGAATAGCTAGAAGACATCCGAACCCAAATGGAACCGCTAACGTCACCAAACCAATCGATATCGCTGTTTTTAAATGCTTCTTAATAAATTCTGTATCGACTTCTAATCCAAGAAAAAACATGAAAAGGATAATTCCTAAATTTGCCACTAGCGTTAGGCCTGGAATCGACGATGCTGGGAAAACTGTCTTGGTGTAGTTTGGAATTTGACCAAAAACGGTTGGTCCAAGAATAACACCAGCGATAACTTCGGATATCACCTTAGGTTGACGAATCCTAGAAAATGGAATATTAATAAGGTTGCAAGTTGCCAGGATTAGACATGCTTGAAATAGAAACAGCGTTAATGGCGAGCTTGAATTGTATACGAAAGGATTCACACCCGATAATACACCACCAATAGCAGCCATAACTAACTTAATGATTTCGTTCCACTGGTGTAATTTTAATCACTGTAGAATGGACACAAGCTAGCGAGTTATTCTTTACCTTTGAATGATGTTCAACAGTCAGCCAAGAAGCTGTCAAACTGATACAATAGCTCATGTATGATGTATAGCCATACTCGGCAATTCAAAACTTCGACGTCAGCCCTATCCCAAAAACCCGGGTGACCCATAAAAAAAATCCAGGGCTTTAATATTTCAAGCTTTTTCGGTTTAAACCAAGACCTATTATAGACGGACGACGCATATACCAAAAAATGACTTATATTACAAACAGAAGACGACCTCTTGACAATTGTTTTACTTTTTAGCGGTAATATGAAACTATTTTATAACATACTTTTAAATTAGTTGATGAATATAAAGATATTATTTGGCAGGTAGGCTTATACTAATGACATTAATTAGTCAGGTAAATGCACTTTACTGTCTATTAGTAAAACTAAATAATGTTACAAATGTAGTATTAACAATGCTAATCTATATGGACCCCGTTCTACGACGGTTAAGCAAATTTGAGGTGAACGAATCTTCCAACGAATTATCATCCTCCTTCATTGTATTGGATATTATTTTAGAAGTCTTCTCGTCGTCTATAATATCCTTGATAAGGAATTCAATCTTCTTGAATAGACTAATAAAAGCAAAATGTGATTGATTGATCGGATATTTTAAGGGAGTATCATCCGATAGCCAGAAATTTTTTGCCTCCATGGATGTGCTTTTCCCATTGAGCTCTCTTAGCTTAGACCACTCATCAAAAGTGAAGAAATGATCCCCGTCTTCCATTGATACTTTATGTAATTTCTCCACTGCCCTCAATAATTTCTTTAGTCGCTGTAATTTTAGCATTTCTGGATGTTCCATGGTGTACGATAAAGTGGAACCTGTCATCAATGATTGAAATGGATGTATATAATCTCCTAATCCATCACTTTCGACCGAATCTTCTGTTTGTAAGCTTGATGTTGTAGTTGACGCTGTCATTGGAGCTTCATCGGAATGTCCAGGTCCATAATATGAATCATTATTTGCGGCAAGTTCTTCCTGATCATCTAGATCCTCACTGATATTAGCATCATCCATTGCTGACGCAACTTCTTCCGCGTCTGATTCATTTACAACGTGACCAGACGTAACTAATTGTGAATCCCTTGCATTAGTACCTTGGAAAATCATATATTTTATGCCATGTCCAAACCTATCCCCGAGTAGTTTATCCATTGTTGTCGTTAATTCATATAGTATATCACCAACAGTAGATAGAATGGCTGTCATTAAGGGAACCGCACCAATTGCCCATATTACAAAAAATGCTCTTCCAGCAGCAGTCTTTGGAGCAAAGTCACTCCCATAACCGATCGTTAAAAGGCATAGGAAGCAGAAATACATACAATCAAAATATGACCAACCCTCTGCAAACATAAGTACAAGGGCACCAAGTAGCCAGAAAGCAGCAAATATGGTAACCGTGCTCATTAGCGAGAACAATTGCTGTCTTTTCTTACTCAATTTACGGATCTTCATCATCATTTCAAAACTTTCTTCTTCTGTTAAGTTTAAATCTCCTTCTCTTATCTTAGACCATAATTTAGATCTACTCCTTTCAACCCTATGGAAATAGAATATTGGACCAGCTGATTTTTGGATAATTGACCTTGTCATAAAAACAATCAAACCTAATATAAGAACCCCAGTCACTGCAAATATTAAAATCATAATTTTGGCAGCAATGGAATTAGGTAGGATATCTCCCAGTCCAATGGTTAAAAGTGAAACTGTACAAAAATATAACGCATTACCATAAGAGACTCCAATCAAACCTGAAAACATACCCGCACCCCAAATCAACCAAATGGATAGCCAGACAGTAAACATCATAATACTACGTTCTCTCGGCAGCAAATTAAACGTTGCCGGATATCTACCTAAGGCATATCCAATAAAATGTATACTTAGCGTGAGTGTACATCCAAGGTATAGACCTGAAGTAATACATGCGTACCAAAATCCAATAGATTTGTGATAATTTTCTGGGAAATCAGTAGATGCGGAAACGATAACGTCAATCATTAGCAGTAATCCTGCTGTAGTCCAGCCGAAGAGATTTAAAATTTGAGCTGTGAAATAATTCAATTTTTTAGCAAAATGTAACACTAAAATAATATTAGAAATGAATCCAAATACCAATGATAAAATATTCACAGCAAATATACCTGGAGAATCACTGACTCTATAGTGATTTGCCCCTTCGTCTTCTGTTCTTCTTATCCCCACATATCTCCATTTCTCTACAACACACGCAATAGAGATAGTATTGGCAATGGGACCTAAACATGCGGTAATGACGGGAAAGTAACATGAGATGGTGAACCATAAAAGGAAAAATCTTGATTTGGGATCTGCATTTAAAATAGCGATCCTTTCATTATGGAATGTCAACGATTCCCTCAGTGCAATATCTTGGACCTTGTTTATATGTTCCGCAAGACTACGGTTTAGATCTTCAATGCTCCTTCGTCTTGGCACTCCTCGAAAGTGAATTATGTTTGAGACTGTCCTCGGAATGAATCTCCGCATCTTATCATATTCCTTGTTTCGATGCCTGGTATATGTTGTGTCTTGTTTGAGGAAGAATATTGACTAGTATGTTAGGGTATGCTGTATCGTTAGTTGAGTGTCGAAAATAGAGAGTACTCTACCATCTGATGAGTGAAGGAATGTTTTTATTGAGAAAAATCCCATGTTTTCATTCGGCAAACAGATACTATTTTTCCTTTATCAGCGGCGGCGCTATCATATCTTCAAACAATATCTTTCTATAATCGCAAATATATTTGTATAAATGAGACGGTGATTTGTTGAGCTTACTCCACAATTAAGATAGTTCCTTAAAATATTCATTAAGAACATTAGTACTGAAAAATAAGCTATTATAAAGGAGGATATGGGATTAGACATACGGCGCCTTCGTCCATGTAACGACGCGTTAACACGAATTCGACAAAATGTAAATACTGAAAATTTGTTCTGAATGTCTATGATTGAAACTTTTCAAAAGAGTGACAAAAGGAAAAGTGGTTAGACTAGAACCTACAATACAATCTCACTCTTTGAATTAGTTGTCAGAACTACCCAATATAACATTTTACATATTTTGAAGAAATTCACCAGGAAGAAAGTTAAAGCGGCGCCCACGAAACTGCATAGTTTATATTTCTCATTGAATCACATTTGTTAATGTCAAACGTCAATACTCTGAAAGAATCTCTCCCCAGTACGAATGACGACCTGATACGAAATATTTTATTATCATTAAATACTCAGCAGCGACTAGCTGTGGAATACAACCATGAAAAGGCATTACAAGTCATTGCAGGACCAGGTACGGGGAAGACCAAAGTTTTAATATCCAGGGTGGCTTATTTACTTTTAAAAGAAAAATTGAACCCCCAAGACATCATTGTAACCACATTTACAAATAAAGCTGCCAAGGAAATGATAGATAGACTGACGAAATTATTACGTGGAACTCACATAAGGGTCGATGATTTGATGATCGGCACGTTTCATAGTATATGTGTTAAGGTTTTACATCAATATGGATCATCTATTGGATTATCCAAACAGTGGAGAATAGCAGATGAATCAGAGATTGATACCATTATACACGATTTGATTGCAAACATGCCCGATCAAATCAGAGATTATTCCAACTCAATGACTAGGAAAGTCAATCTTTGCCTCCCGAAAAGAGGAAGCTCTGGCGATGATGAGTGGGCTGTAAGTCCTAAGTTAGTGAAAAGGCAAATATCGAGGCTGAAATCGAGTGCTGTTGTTCCTGACATATATAAAGAAGATCCTAATCACGATTCTGCACTTGCATATTTCTACGAAAACTTTCAAAATGAATTGACGAAGATTAATGCTCTAGATTTTGATGATTTATTGATGAATGCTTTCCTTTTAATGACCAAAGAAAGGTGCTTACCACACATTAAGCATGTTTTAGTTGATGAATTTCAAGATACGAACGAAATTCAAATGGATCTAACATTTTTATTTGCTAAAGCAAATCACCATCTATCGAGAGGTATAACTGTTGTAGGTGACCCTGATCAGAGCATTTATGCTTTTAGAAACGCACTTGCATACAATTTCCAAACAATGGTGCAGAAATGTCCTATAGAGTGCGCACGTATAGTTCTGATAGAAAATTACCGTTCCTCACAAAGCATTCTGGATACAAGCGAAAGGCTGATCACTCAGCAAACCGAGGGACGTCAAAATCGACAACCACTTCATGCCCAATTCAATTGTGAATTCCCCCCAGTTTATATTAATTTTCCCGCATCATTTCTCCAGGGCCCATCTTTAATTAGAGAATTGCTCTATTTAAAGGCTTTACCAAACTTATTCACTTACAAAGATTTTTCAATATTAGTACGACAAAGAAGACAAATCAAACCAATCGAAACAGCTCTTATAGAATATAGAATACCCTATAAAATTATTAGGGGTGTTGCATTTTGGGAACTAAAGGAAATCACGGCAATGCTGAACCTAATTAAGTGCATCTATTCTGATAATGAAAAAAATGCCATCATTGCATCATTACTTTACCCTCCAAGAGGATTGGGACAAGCATCAGCAGATAAGATCAAAGGCCTCATGGACAGCAAGGCCGGAATAACTACTGCCCTAGATACTTTAAGAGAGATAAATGAGAACAAGATACTTTCAGATATTCCTACCAAAGGATATACAGTTATTGCAGACTTTGTGCGAATGCTTAATGCTTGTAAGTTATTATTTGATACGAAACCTGTTAATGAAGCATTAGATGCAATTTTTGAAAAATTATTTGAAATGTCAGGATTAAAACAAGAATATTTATACTTTGATGGCAAAAAGAAAAAGAATCTGGATATTTCCAACTTGGAAGCAGATTATACAAATAAGAGATATCTTAATGTTAAACTTCTCAAGACATATTTTGTAGGGAAATTACAAGAGAATAAACCTGCTGACGAAAATCCAACGTCCTCAAGTAATGCGGATAGTATCAGGGATATTGATACATCATACGACGCAGAGCGGAACTCAATGACGGTTCTGGAACGTATACGTGAATTCTTCAATTCTCTGACCCTATACACCTCAGATTTGCCTGACCTAAGTGACTTTACGGAGAATGAATCCCAAAAATTTAGAAGAGAAGAAAATGAAAGAGATGGTTATGTCACTATTTCAACGATCCATGGGGCTAAAGGTTTAGAATGGCCTGTTGTCTTCATACCTGGGTGCGAAGAAGGAATAATACCGTCTATCTTTTCTGGAGAAAACGATGCTGATCAAGATGGCGAAGATGATCCTGAAACAGATGAAGATAATGGTAGTGATATCGATAAGAAAATACAGATAGAAAGCCCTTCAAAACGACGTGTAAAGTCAATTGATGAGGCAGTCCATGAAGAAAGGAGAATGTTCTTTGTAGCTCAAACACGTGCCAAATATTTGTTATACCTATCATCGGTAACATCAGAGGGGCCTCGTCCAAGTGCTCCAAGTAGGTTTCTTACCCCTGACCTACTAGGGACTATGACTGATGAGCAGAAGGTCTTCAAAAATTTAGAAATGATAATGAAACTATATCGTACTTTGAAGAAAGAGCCTCCGGTTGCATCTCAAAAGGACTTCTCACTGAAGGTTCTGTTAAAGGATTATTCCCAATTCGTTAGTGCTAGAAGAGAACATCTTATATGGAATGGTTCTCCCTGTAGAAACACCTCAAATTTGGACCTTAGCAAAAATATAGTAACGCCTCCAAAATTATCCCTGGAATTTACTACTGCTGCTCAGCAGTTACATTCGACCAAAGGAGTGACAAGAAATTCAGTTAACCAAACTAAAAGACAAATGCTTACGAAAAGTCCGAAGAAGAGCTATGCGCCTTCTATTACTCCTTCTACTCCTAGCCCGACTAAACTTTATGCTCCTACCACTTCATCGGGGGATATATCCCCTAAGCCTGCAAAAGATTATGCCCCAGGATATAAATCATTTAGGAGAGCACCTAATACTTTGTCTCCAAGGAAGCTAGAATATTCACCCAGTAAATCTAAAACTACTAAAATCTCTCTTGTCACCAATTCTCCGGAGAGACTGGTGAAACGTTCCAATGAAAATTCTTTTCTATCATTTACTGATAAACCAAAGTCTACTATAGGGACGACCCCTTCAAAATACTGGAATGAACCTGCAATTAAGAAGGAATATAACGAACTTACAGTAGTGAAATCGGAATCAACAACAGGAGATCTTCCTATGGCTTTAAAATCGAAACAATCAAAACCACCGAATAAAAATTGCCGTGTAACAAAAGTAAAAGAAGAATTTGACTCCAAGAAAGAAAGTTCATATGATGTTAACAATACAACTGCAGCTGAGCTTTTACATGATCCAAATGATTTGACAATAGATGATCGTCCCATCCTTACAAATGCAAAGACTTTAGCTGATGCTATAAGAAAGCCTAGTAGGAAGAATTTGAAGAAGGAAAATATTAACAATGGAAAGTTGAAGAAGGAGGGACAGCCTAATCAAATGGATATTTTTTCTCAGTTGTCAAGGGCAAAAAAGAAAACGAAGACTAATAAAGGTGAAATCATTATAATCGATTAACTAATATTTTACGTATCATATATTCAAAAGATAAACTTCTAGTTGTTCTACTATATGTATAAGAATGTGCAGGTTTGCAAATGGTAAAATAACAAATAACATTTTCTCGTCTTATCTTTTTAAAGTTTTATAAATATTTTATTCCTAAATAAAACAACCGATATTATGCATAGAAAAGTGCAATATCCTAGAAGCACTAGGGTTGACTCCAAATCTGACGAGTCAATTGTAACAATGTTCATGTTCACCAATCCGGTCGTAACGTTAGCAAGCAAAAACAGAATTAATCCATTACTGTTCATTGCTTCTAATGTAATTGGCACGTTGTGGTTTTCGTTGTTGTTACCAAAAAGTTTATCCATACCACAATAAAATGATAAGAACCCCAAATTGTAAGTGACAACCCATAAAACATAGGGAAGATTTGCAAATCTTCTAGAAACATCATAGGGATGGTAAGCAAACACAAGTTGAGTCACCACCATGAATATGAACGTCCAGGAAAGTAAACCTCCTAGTGGTGACACAGTGGTTAATCTGTCCCATGGCTTTAATTTCTTCTTACCTTGAAGTTGTTTTATCGTCGTAGTTGATGGCTTGTAAAAATTGTTTAGAGTTGGAAGGTTTCCTAAAAGATAGAATCCGGCATTTTGTCCCCATAAAAAGATGGAACAATAGCCTAAAAACGAGACAATACCCTCTCTGTTTGCACTAAAAAAACTATTTCTTGGTGCCAAGACTAAAAATGTTAAAGCATCATCATTCTTTAACAAAACCCATTCATAAAATATGGAAATTGATATTGCTATGCAACAACGAGGAATCCACTCCGTCAAGGGATCGATAAATACTAATACTGGAGGAAGTAACGCCAAGGTTATGAAGAAATTCCAATGTACACCATATTCTGTAACGTGTTCCTGATATTCTAAGTTCTTGACGAAGTACAGTCTTAATAAACCAATAATTAACAAAGTAGCTCCACCTCTAAATCCTTCATATACACGCGTTAATAACCTCTGCTTCTTCTTCGTATTTTTCAATAATGCTCGAGAGGAAACAATACCATTGCTAAACACAAATGAACCGACACCTAAATCCATCAGAGAAGTACCCCAGGTTTCAACTTTTGCAAAACGACGTGGAAATATAGGAAAATCAACTGCAAGAATAGCAATTGCAGTAACAACAAGCATCCCACCACGATAAGCCGTTATATATGGTTGCTTTACCAGTTTAAACACATCTTCGCTTGATTTTGGGATTTTATTTGGCTTTCCCTTCTGATTCGAGGTGAGTCTGGGAAGTTTGTTAACGACAAAGACAATGCTACATGGGACAACCATTAACAAAGTTAAAAGACCAATATCATTCGAATAAGTCGTAAGGGATAATAATAGTGGAATCCAATTTAGTGCAAAATCAAGTACAATATTCAGATCAATCGTCCTACCTGTGCTTTGAATCAGATTCCAACAGAAGTATCCAGTTAACGCTACAGAAGTAACAATATTGATCTCAGGAATTGGTCCCCCATTAAGTCCAGTGACAAAGGCTTCCTTCCTTTCTTTTAGTGTCGACATCTACTGCACAATATTTCTCCTAAGAAATTAAAGGGAAATAGGATTCGATTATTCGTCATGGAAAGATTTGGCTCGGTTCTTATTAATTAATTGTTGTTACACGTACTTAACGTGTCTGTCCATCAGGGTAACATTTGAGCATTTCAGTTAATTTAACCTTTAGTGCATAGAAGGAGGAATGCAGCAATAGGTTCAAGTTCGGGCACTCCAAATGTGTTGATTATCTTGGCTCTAATCCCCTAGGAAAGCAGGTTAAGTACGGTCTTTCTTATAAGAGTTTCTATTTTAAAGCTTACATAATCCAATTCAAAAGTTTATATTGCTGGAAACTATGGGATCCTCATATTAATATTGAAGAGGATCTACAAAACTTTTAAAGCTGTCAAACTCTCAGATAAATTAATGCAAACTAAATAAACAATTTATATTATTTATATAATCACAATCCCAATTGTTCAACTTTCTTTCTCGTCAATCTTCTAGTTCGACTAACAGCACCAACTAATTTACTAGCTCCACTCGAAGGAGAACCATATGTGACTTGGGTGAGTCCCATATTATTGGCACTAGCCTCTATATTTGTATTTTGCTGGTTATTTGATTGTTCTTTTATTTTTAATTTTTCATTATTTTCTAATTCTTCTGACATCATAGTTCCCCAACTGGACGTCCTTGTAATAGTTGGCTTCGGTTTGCTATGGTCAAGTTTTGGCTTCTTCAGTGGAGTGTTCAAGGGAGATATCAAACGCTCTGGTAAAGGTGCCGAGTTCATAATGGAATGATGTTCTTCCTGTTGAATAGATTTTATGCGTTTTCTAACAATCCTCGAAGAATTTTCACTTATTGCTGAATTCTGCATTTTTGATAATACTTCATCTGTTTTAGATCGGATCTTCGGAGGAGACATCATTGATGAAGTCCTTTTAGACGGCGATAATAAGGGTGTATCGATCTTATAATTAATTGGTGTGGTCGATCTCCAGTCGAAAATCTTTTCATTCACATCCACATTCTCATTCAGTGAATCGTTTCGTACTAATTCGCACACAAAGTCTAATTTATTTCCCTTTGGACAGCTTATGCACCAATTAATATTGTTAAGATGAATCTTTTCTGAATTTCGAGGGTTATTAGTACTTAACAAATTCTTGGATTGTCTAAGAAGACTAATTAAAAACGCGGGTGTGACAAGTGGAATATGGTGATCCCTCTTAACATATTCAATCTTCCTTTTCATTGAATTCCTAAAGACTTGGCTCTTTTTCTCTTGTGGTTGTGAATTAGAATCTTCTTTAAATAGATCGCTAAATTCATTTTGCCAAAGCGAGTGTGAGTGTGGTATACTTGATAGGGCAGCCAGATTTATAAGTAGTACATCTGTGTCTTTTGTTAGATATTCATTGAATTTTATTCCATTTGGTTTAAGAATATGTAATATTTTAGTAAGGTGTAATAATTCTACCCCATGGAAACCTGTGATGGCAATATTGAGGTATTTGTTATTATGACTGTGAAGTAAAGCAGTTGCTGGGTTTATTAAAAACTTTTCTGAATAATAAAATGGTTTAGACCAAGAATCTAACGGTGATATTAGTTTTTTGTAATGCAAGCATCTTTCGATGAAAAATTCAGTGACGGGTGATGCAGATGCAAGAGGATCATCCATATCATCCTCCTCTAATCCTAATTCTTCAGTTGGGATGTCACTAGGAACAAGTAAATAGTCAAATGATATGTTTTCGTTCAAGTGCATCTCCGCTTGGCCTCCATTTTTTCTAATTACTTTAGTAAGAATCATAATTTGTTTGGGAGTAAACGCTTTGTGGAAGAAAAATGATTTATTTTGGAATATCGGTGAACGTTCATTATCATTACCAGGATTGTAGTTCGTCGGCAGTAAAGGTTTTGTATCTTTAATTTTTGATCTGAAGTCGTTTTCCATTACATTTTGCCATAACTTTTCACCCTGTGGTTTAAATTTATTGATCAATTTTGATTTGTCATTTAAATATATAGAAGACGTTACCATTGGGGCACTTGAAGTATCATTATTCAAAAGTTCATTATTATTCCCATGTTTCGTTCCCATTTTTGCCCAACAGTTACATGCACCTCTCCCAATTTCTTCAAAGGATAACTTGGCTACATTATCAGTTAAATAATATGGATCAAATTGTAGCATAGCACCTCTAATTTGACAGTCTACTATCCATTTCTGATGAACTATTGGAATTCCTTGATCTCGTGCTGCATTTACTCGTATACCTGTAGCAGAATCTGTAATAAAAACAATGTTCCTTGATGGATTAAGTGATTTCGCATCTTTCAGAAATTGCGAGACTTCACATTTATAACAACCTAACTCGTGAGATATTGTTTCAATTTCATTGACAGAATGCAAATCGCTGGATATCCTTCCTACAAACAAATAAAAATTCTTCAGAGGATCAGCAGAATATCTTGCTTTCAAGACCTGCAACATTCTCTCCACCTGGTTGTGTTCCCAGGCCTTAAACGATGAATGTTCCTTCAAAGTAATGTCCTCACCAGCTAACCAAAGTTGGTATAATTCATCAATGATTCTATAACTGATGAAGATGATATCATATCGATATTGCACAGCGAACTTATACTTATTTGTATCCGTTGAAAAGCCCACCACTAATACCATACATTGACGCGTTAAATCCTTTGCATATTCACCACCTAATTTTATAATCTTTTTCGATATTGATTTAGATGTTGCATCATCGAGTGCTGTGGGACAAAATGTGATACCATGGAAAGGTTTCATTTAAAGTAAATATCTGATAGTACCCTTGGTATATGGATGTGGATTTGAAGTGAGTTTGGATCAACTTTCTAATGGTTTTCTTCCCAGATCAGGTCAGTAACTTGATCTGATGGTTGAAATATTTTTCAGTAGTTTGTTACATAACAGTTTCAATCTTTTGTATATTGTTTACGTAATATATATAAAACTAGCCCTAGGGTTCTAATAGGGCTTAGTTAGGGCTAAGTGTTCCGTATGTCCGAAACAAATTGGGCGGCTATTTTTTTTCCTGCGCAGTTTATTTTTTTTTTTATGATTGCGATTTGGTAAGAGATGATTGATTGAAGCAATTATTCAAGTATTCAATGTTGATGGGGAATAAGTTGCGTATCAATGGCCCTGAGACATTTTTATGCAGACGTCATATGGGAAGAAGGAACTTATTAGAACCAGTAGGATAGGAGGAACCGCGTTATCTGTCTATATATGCAGTCCCTATAAAACTCTAAATACTGTATCGCATCGTATTTTTAATACCCTTGTAAATAAGGGGGACCACGTAAATCAACAAGCTAAAACAAGGAAAATCTAGAAAAAAACAAAAGGGAGAATGCCACTGGATCAGAAACGAACTAGAGAACTGGTGGATTCAGAACCTAATGCTAATAACCTCCAGAAAAAGAGAAAGAATTCTGGACAAGTTTTTGTTCAAGACTCCATCTTCATTAAGAGGAAACAAGCATGTGATAGGTGTAGACTAAAAAAAATCAAATGTGACGATAGAACCCCAGATTGTACACCCTGTATGAAGGCAGGTATTCCTTGCAGAACAACTGAGAGACTAAAGAGGAGAGGATTCGCTAAAGGATACACCGAGCAGTTAGAACAGGAAGTAGCTAGGTTAGAAAAGTTACTTAAGGATAATGGAATTAATGATGATATTGTGACTATTGCACCTAGAGATGAGAATAAAATACCAAAGGTAAATCATGACAATTTTAACGAGAAGAGTAACTTTGAAGAAACTTCTAATCAGATTCCATACATGAACAAGACCTTTCATCTGTACGATAACTACTATAAACCATCTGAATGCTCGGATCAGTATATGGGGAATTGCACATGGTCACTTTTAACAAGACAAAATTCAAATACTGACAGTAAAAAAAATTGGGATGCTAATGAAGAACAATGGTCAAAAGTTTTACTTATGAATGATATAATAAATTATTTGAACTTGGATCCTCAGTTGTTTGTCTCAGAATTTTTATTAAAACGATTCAACTCAAATTTGAAAGTTCTTAAAAGGACTCTTATTAATACAGTGCAACGATTTTTTGAGAAGTCAAATTCTCTAATACCGTTGCTATACCCATTCTCTGATTGGAAACAAAATATTATCAAACATATAAATAAATTAGGTTCTGAAAATTATGATGTTAAAAATATGGATCCTGCAATCTTGATGCCGTTTTTACTGATGATTCAACTAGATTGGGGTTGCTTGAATGAGTCTAGATTATTTAATGTGACAAAAACATTCTATTCGTCATGTGAGAAAAAGATTGAAAATTTACAAGGGTTATTGCTTGCTGCATTTTATTTTATGGACAATGATAATACACATTGGGCCACAGAATTGATTCATTTAAGTTTTGCACATATTTTAGACTTGGGATTATTTATTACAATAGAAAAGAAAATCCCGTATTGCAAGATTTATAATGATTCCAAGTCAAACCCCATCACAAATTTGGTGACATTTTGGACTTTCCAATTCTTAGAATCATGGTGGAACTTAATTCAAGGTCTTCCGAAAACAAACTTTATCATTGAAGAATTTCATCCAAAGCTTTTGGAAGATTTAGATATCCCACATTTGAAACCTTTTAGTCTAATATTAGAATTAACTTTAAAATATTTGAACGGTGGGAATATGTTGCATATCTTATCCAATGGGGGAAGAACCGTATTTAAATTAATATTAACTAATTTTGAAGAACAAATGAAGAAATGGAGCCTTTACCATAAATTATTCGATCATGATGAGTTTCAAGATTTATCCTTGATCCCAAAGGATTTTACATTAGAAAAATCTGAATTTATTGAGATCCATCTAACATTATATTACTTGGTATTAAGGTTGATTTCTGATACAAGAGCAATTCAAAATACTGATGAGAGGACCACTAAGCAAAAGAAAAAATACCATGATGGTCCCAGTGTTGAAGCAGACGAAGAGGAAATGTCTTTTGAAATACTATCCCTTTATTATCTTCTAATATTAAATAAAAATCCTGACAACCAACCTCAACAAATGAATACCATGCATTTTTTACCATTAAATAATGGTGACATCATTAATCTATGCTTGCAAAATATGCTTGACTGGGTCCAAAACAAGTATTCTTTAGAATCTGGATACAATAATTGGAAATTTAAAAGGTATCAACAATTTCTTATAAAATGGTGTCAGTTATGGTTTTACGAGGATTCCAAAAACCCTTTACTACTCGCATTCAAGAAACATTTTGCATTTCCTCGCAAATCAAATGAACGACCTTTAGATTTACTTTCTCTTTCAATGTCATTAAATTTAAAAAATATTGAATATAAAAATGAAGTTGAAAAGTTTAATTTTATACACCAATCCATCTCAAATAATAATATTGCCACTACAACTACTACCACTACAGCAGTTGATGAATTTAACATTTTCCCACAAGGTTCTAACACCGATTTCTTTTCAATTCTTAAAGATTTCCCTACTCCAAACATATTACAGAATCAAATGGACAATGGCATGAAAGCTTCAATGGAAAGTGGTGGTAATAGTCGTAATGGAATTAACAAGGCTTCTTTAAGGAGAAATATATCTTCCTTACCTTTGCTTGGTGAAGAAACGGACGAAGGGTACGCTGAGGATGATGAAGCGGAACAAGAAGATATGAGGCCATTAGAGTTCCAATTCAATTCAAGAAGAATAAATTCGTTTGCAATGCCAAGTAATAAGCAGAAGGGTCCCGAGAATATCAATACATCTTATACAAATGAAGGTGAAATTTCAAGCGCTACAGACAATAACCTCAAAATGAACAGAGAAAATAAAACATTGGAAAATACTGGTATTGACACACAACAAGCACCATTGGATAGGCTATTAAATACAGATTCAGTTCTATCCATCTCAGCAGCAGACCAATTCAAGAATTACTTTTTCGACAACAATTATAGTAGAGTTCATTCTCAATTGTTACTGCTCCCTCCACCGCCAGCTCCCACAGAGGGAATGAATGAGAACAAAGTTGGAGATAATAACAACGGTGGCATGTTTCACACAGAGATTTCTGCCAATACACTAGGGAAATTCTTTCTATTGCCCAGTTCCAATGGATCCGAAAATCCATGAACTTATTTGTGTCATAATCTACGTCAGCGCGCTTGTCAATGTCCGTCCACTACAAAAAAAAAATGCCACTTGTAAGAAAGCAACGCAGCGTGACTCACTGACTAATACCTCGGCGTCCTTTTCACTTAACGGTTCATTTTTTTTATTTTCTCCTTTTGGGCATATAAAAAGTCGCCTCTAAAGGCAGTTTATTCCTGCTCTCTGTTTGAAAATTTTAATGTCCTTTAAGTACAGTCAACAACGAACAACGACAAACACATCGAAACAATAGGTAAATTTAAAATGACTTCTGCTACAGCCGCTACCATCCGCCATCTAGTCTCCATCAAGGATTTATCCGATGATGAATTCCAAATATTAGTCAACAGAGCTGAACATTACAAAAAAATCTTCAAGAATAATGATGTCACTGATGCCCAAAAGAACCATCTAAAACTACTAGGTAAGACCATTGCCCTAATATTCACAAAGAGATCCACTAGAACCAGAATTTCCAGTGAAGGTGCTGCTGCCTTCTTTGGTGCGCAACCAATGTTTTTGGGTAAAGAAGATATTCAATTGGGTGTTAACGAATCTTTTTACGATACCACCAAGGTTGTCTCCTCTATGGTGTCTTGTATATTTGCTCGTGTAAATAAGCATGAAGATATTCAAGCCCTATGTAAAGATTCCGCCGTCCCTATTATTAATTCTTTATGTGACATGTATCATCCATTGCAAGCCATTTGTGATATGTTGACCATTAAAGAGCACCTTGGTGTCTCTACGAGTGACAAAAGATTAAAGATTACATGGATCGGTGATGCTAACAATGTAATAAACGATATGGCTATTGCCTGTCTAAAATTAAATATGGATGTTTCTATTGCTACTCCAGTCGGTATTGAAATGGATCAAACTATTGTGGATGCTGCTAAGAAGATATGCGCCAAGAATGGTACCTCTTTGGAATTGACTCATGATTCCAAATTGGCTTCTAAGGGTGCACATGTACTAGTGACAGACACTTTTGTTTCCATGGGAGAAGAATTTGCCAAGGAGGCCAAATTAAAACAATTTAGCGGATTCCAAATCAATAACGAACATGCCAGTTTGGCTGATCCTAACTTCAAATTTATGCATTGTCTACCAAGACATCATGAAGAAGTTACCGACGATGTCTTTTATGGCGAACACTCTATCGTCTTTGATGAAGCTGAAAATAGATTATATGCTGCCATGGCCGCTATTGACGTATTTGTTATTAACAAGGGTAATTTCCATGACCTGAAATAGATTTCCATTTTATTGGAACATTTGATTACTGGATAGATAGATTGCTTATATAATTATTAATAAATTCATCTCTTTTCAACTCTAGCTTTCATTGTATAACGTTTTACATTACCTTGTAATCATTTCTTATGGAATTTATCTGGGTGACCCGGTCGATCGATCTACAATGAAAATCGGATTACATGTAACATGAAATAATAGCGTTTATTTTAGGAGTGTTCCGCTCAAAATATTAGTCCTAATAGAGTCGGCAAGACTAATTGAACTATATCATCGAGGAAGAATGTCTATGGAAATGGATGTGGATGAAGCTGACATACTGGTCCTTTCACAGGGCCTAGAAAAATCAAGTAGATTAACTTTTGAAATCAATAAATCCCTTAGGAAAATTGGAAAGACTTCTAACCAGTCTAGCAATCTGTTTACCCCAATCTTATCAAGAAATAACATGCTAGTGACCTTACAAAGAAATATTGAAAGTGTCTTGAACTCTGTTGCTTCCGTGAAAGATTTGGCTAACGAAGCTTCCAAATATGAAACTATCTTAACTAAGGGTATCAATGAGATTGGATTAAAACAATACATTCAAGTCATTCATAAATTGGATGATATGCTAGATGATATTAGAACCGGTGGAAACGAAAAAAATGCTGAGTTTCATGGTATCCTGTCCCATTTAAGCGATCTGATCAAGAATAGTGAAGCTCAACTAAGATTATATTTCGTATCTATCTTAAACCTTATAAAACCATTTGATCCTCAAATTTGTATCAATTCTAAGACTCCATTTCCTTATTACCAGGATGAGCAATTGAACGAATTAACCTATATTCTGGATTATTTCCTCAATAACACAGAAGATTCAGATATACAGGACGCCTTCATACAAGAAAGGAGTGATCTCATATTAAAATGTATGGCATTTCTAGAACCTTTTGCCAAACAAATCACAACATCAAAGAACGCACCTTATGAAAAGGGAAGTAGTGGTATGATAAGTTATACGGAAGCCCTATTGGGATTCATGGCCAATGAAAAATCATTGGTAGATGATTTATACTCTCAGTACCCATCCTATAAGCCAATAATCATGAAGAATATATTAACACCGTTATTGAATGCATATACAAAATTATTTAACACAAACTTAAAATTGGTACGAAATAACCTGGAAAATATTGGGATCTTTAGTTTCGAATTAGTGGAAAATATACATTATGTGCTAAAAGCACTTCGAATGAGTCCAGTTTTACAAAACTATGAACCATTGATTGAGTGTGCGTCTCAAGTAAGAAAATTAACTCAATCATTATTCAAAGATGCTATTGATAGAATATATACGAAAGTGGATCAGCTGTCTGTAATTCCAACAGATAATGGTGTCACTGAACCTGCTGTGGATACAATGTCAAGATTAAGGAAATTCAGCGAATATAAAACCGGTTGTATAGGAGCTATGGAAAATATGTCCCGAGAGAATTGGCTTCCTGGCAGTTATAGGGAGAAAGAGTACACTTTTTCAGGTCATTTGAATTCGAACGATCAAAGCGCTTTATTAGGCTGTTTCATAAGTGATTGTATTGATACTTTAGTGATATGTCTTGAAAAAAGAGCTCAAAGAATTTTGATGCCTGGTCAGGAACCAGATGTTGCCAATCCCAACAGCAGCAGAAATAAGGAAAAACAAAGGATTGGTGTTTTCATTTTGACCAATATAATACTTGTAGAAGAAATTATTGAAAAATCGGAATTAAATTCTCTATTAGGTGCCGAAGGTCATCAACGTCTGGACAAACTGAAGAAGAGATATGTCAGCTACTTGGTCTCTGATTGGAGGAATTTGACCGCTATTTTGATGGATACTGTTGTCATTGATAGTGCTGGAAAGAAATCAAAAGATAAAGAACAGATCAAGGAAAAATTCAGAAAGTTCAATGAAGGTTTTGAAGAATTAGTAACTAAGACCAAACAATATAGATTATCAGATCAATCCTTGAAAAAGACATTAAAATCAGAAATTATTTCACTCATTATGCCAATGTATGAAAGATTTTATAGTAGATATCAAAATACTTTCAAGAATCCCAGAAAGCATATCAAGTATACTCCAGATGAATTGATGACAGTGATAAATCAACTAATTAGGTAGTTACTTTCAGAACTTACGTACTATGCATACATCTATACTTTAAACTGAATATAGTAATGATTCAGGATAGTTTCAAGGCTTAATGTCTTACGTTTTTTTAAAAGGAGAATGGTCAAATCCTTTAAAGTAAATTTATTTCTATATATTAAATTATTTTCGTTTATGTATTGTTTTTGTTAATGCTGTTTTTGCTTTGAGTTGAAAGAATATTTATATGACCGATGCCTCAGGGGTTCCCAATGCCTCGTTGTCGATCGTATTGAATATAGGTTTGGATTCAAACTCATCCGATTGTCTATCCAATATATCTGATTTTCTACTTGAAGATGCATCTGTCAATCCTAATTCACGATTATTATCTGATGTACTTTCTTCTTCCTCCTTATTTTTAGCAAGCTGGTCTGGGAAAACATGAAAGTCAGAGCTCAATACAGGTGACAATGGAAGAAAACCAGTTTCGGACTGAAGAGGGTGCCACACATTTGGGTTTCGATCATATAATGCCGTAATGTCAACAGAAGGATCCATTGGCAGTTTAGGGATTTCATCAATGGAGTCTCTCGATCTATTCATAGAATAATCCATATCCAAATTGTTTCGTGACTCAGAGGTATCCAGTAATGGTTGTGTGTTTGCCGAATCCTTCGATATATCGACAAAAGAGCGATCAAATGAGGACCGACATGATTGACCTATACTTGAGGAAGGAGCAGATGTACCAACGTTTAAATGATCTGTATTATTATTGTTGTTGTTATTAATGTCCATATCGGTTTCTCCAAAGTGACTATCATCTAATAACTGATTTAAATCATTAAAGAACATAGTATCGTTTCTTATGGTAGATGGTAGAATATCCTGAATACTTTTACGTCTATTTGCAGTTGGAAATAAATTTGAAGATTGGGATCTCAATATACCTGAAGGTAGATTAGAGCCATGGAAGCTGAACCCGGAGGCAATATCACCATCTTCTTCAATACTCCCTAAAGACGTATCATTATCGTGCTTTTTAGAGTCATCCTTATTAGATGATAATTGATCTCTGATGCTGTTTGTCGCCTTGTTACTAACCAGGGATTCTTGAGATTTATTGACCATTATTTTTGGAATCATTAAGGATGGAATAGAGTGATTTGAATTGATATCAACACCATCATGCTTCATCACATCGATATAAGCAGGTGGGTGCTTTGGTGGTGCAGAATTTCCATATTTAAGGATGTCATCACTAAAATCAAATGCTGGTGGTGGATCTGCTAAGGAAAGTGGTCTCAATTGGGGCGAGGTAATTGGTGATAGTGGAATTGCCTGTGGTGACGTCAATTCCCTCTGGATCATATCTGGATGATAAATATTCGATTTTAATTTAGGTGAATTAAAGATGGTATCTATATCTTCATCAGGTTTATCATGTTGCAATATGTGATGACGTAGGCTACCCCTTCTTGCATGTGTCGAGGTTTCGTTGATATTTGCATTTTCATTCAGTTCTTGAACTTCAGGAGAAAGAACAGGTGAAAGCATGATTTCCTTTGGAAAAAATATATTGGAATTATGATAGCTTGTATCGAATCCACGGCGTTGTGAATCAGTTTGTGAATCTTGAAATGCTGATTCTTCATTACATAACATGTGACTATCATAACTCGGTAGTAATGTATTGGCATGTGAACAAAGCTTATTCAACACGTGAATTGGGGAATCAATACTAATTTCATAATGCTTCCTTTTATTATTTACCATTTTGGATAACCTTAGACATAATTTTATCCAGTGGTTGGACTTAATCTTATCATAGGTAGTATCTGGGTGTAACGCTTGATGATTATCGAATTTACTTGGTACAAAAACTTGATATTCAAAAGTTTTATTTATCAAATCACCACTCAATTCGTCTTCCAATAGATTGCCCATATATTTGGCCTTAGAACGTTTACTATCTGGTGGAGCGTCAGGAAGTTTAGGACCCCTATGCTCAGCTAGTAAAAACTTTTTAGTTGGCTCCATTCTGTGTATTTTCTTCCCCTTACAATAATACTCTAATGTTTCAGTAATATAAATTCTCACTCGATGTAAAATGACTTTATCCAGTGGTGAAAACTTGAAAGTAATGGGTAGAAAGGCATCTAATATAATATCCTTTGAAGCAATTACAATATCATAATATAATTGGTTTTCCCAATCCCTAGATATAATAATAGGTTCACTCTCTTCCACACATGTGTCCGATTGGGTACGAACTATATCAATCGGCAGCCTTGCCGTTATATTGGATTTAAATGCACCGAATCTTTCAATACTAGCGAATAAAAAATACTCAACAAACCCAAAGTCAGCTTTTATCGATTCAGGGTACGATTGGGATATTAGCTGTTCAAATGTGTAAATGTAATCACCAGGTTGAAAAATGAAATGTTCATTATTACCAGACCCGCTAGTATGCATGACATTTTGCAAAGATTGATCGTTTGAATTAGAGAATGTACTACTCAATATATCGGAAAACAATGATGTTGGTGTAGCCCGATTTGCTGAATTTTGGTTATTGTTGTTATTATTCGTTGAGGAAGCCACGTTTAGATGTGACGATTGATCATGAGCAGAAATTGATGTTGCTCTTCTAAATAAATTTAAAGGTGATAAACTTCTCGATGCTGATGTTACAGATACATTGGAAGTAGCTCTACCTCTGTTGAATGGAGTCTTCATTTCTATGGTATGTTCACTACCTCTTCTAGAAAAATTGGAAGTCGATGGCGTTGCATTCAAATTTAATGTTGACGTATTATTCGAATGGAAGTGTAAATGATCTGGTTTTTTTGGAAGAGGTTTAAATAATGACGCACCAGTAGTTTGGAGAATAGCATCATCGACGCTAGTCTTTTCTGGATTAGTTTCGGTTGAGATAGAATTTTCAGCTTGGTAAAAGGGCCAGGTGTGATTAATAATATCATTAATTTCCACAAAATCCTGTCTCTTAGGTGGGATTCCCTCGGGCCACTCAGTTCTTGAATAACCTTTAAAGGAAAGAGAAATATTTTTAATCTTGGATGGTTTCAAAACTCTAACGATTAACGAACCTCTCAATATGCCCGGGCATTTCTCGGCAATGTGACGAGACTCAAACCCTTGTAAGAACACGGTAGGTTCTGCCAACTGGATATAGAGTTCCACGGAACTTGTTTGGGCTATTGGGTCAGCATCCAAAGGTACCTCCACCGATTTTTCAGGTGGAAACAAAGGTGACCTGATGACAAATGGCATGTAATATGTGTGTGACTGTCAAAATAGCTCGATAACTGGGGTATAATCCTTAGGAGTCGGATTGGAAGGGAGTACACTCTAGTAGTTGTACGGTTTATATATTATAATCTCCGAGGCACTATGTTTTTTCGTTTCTTTTTCCTTATCTAAGAACAATTGCCAACAAAAAATTTCTCGAGAACTTTTCTGCACGTCTTGTGCGCTGTTTTCTGAGAGCGTGGGGTTTGGCGACTCTCGAGAGGTTCGAAGAGAAACTCCTGAAAATGTTTCAATATGTCCACGAGAAAAAGCTTCCTTGGCTGGGCTCAGCATCGGAGTTCTTCCCCACTGTCATAAAGGTGTATTGGGCAGGTCCAAGGGGCACTCTTTCTCCATTACACTGCCGATACACCTCAAAGATGCGATTTACGAGGAAGAAAGCGTCACATAGCTCCATCATTCAGGAATTGTCCGAAAGAGAGAAGGAAGATTCCCTAAATGCAGCCCAATTCACATTTAGGCAACATTCCAATGAGCAGCACTCCAGCTCCCCGGTTTCTCTCCAAGGTGACGAGGCGATAAGACAGCCGGAACCTAGACATCTTATACCATTAACACGATTCCGTTCTGTAGGCCGATCCTCCCCTGATCGTCAACATCCAATTCATCTATCAGCTTCACCGTTGGTTTCTAAGGCGAAGGGAGGGCCGTTACCATCTGTCAAGAGAAGAAGTAAGTCAGTTGATTCTGAGGGTATTGCTGTCATTGCCGCTAATTTAGCTAATAATTACATTAGTAAACCAAACAAGGCATGGGATTTACCCCGGTCTGACATGTCAAAACGTTACGAATCCCCAGTGACAATTAATCTAGGAACGGCGCAAGAAAGGGAATCACTTAGTAGGGACAGTGATGAACCTTCTCAAACAGCAGCACATCCGGGGATGAAAAACAAGGCCCACTCACAGGGAAACCTTTTGGATCGTGATCCTGCTAGACCAATTTCTCCTGAGGACAATTTAGTTTCAGCACTTTCATTATCGTCAGAGGAGGACAACAGCTTAATAGCTTCTGAAAGTGATTCGATTGAAATAAGTGAGACGCCTGAAAGTTATCTCGACTCAAACTATAAGGCAGTCACCAAAATGAACGGTAATAATATCACATACAAAGGTACCCTACCGAATCTAATACCTAATTACGACCAAAAGCAAAGGAGAAAGAAAAAGATTTCAAGACTTCTGAAGCATGCGAGACCATTCAAGGCGTTTTCACATCAATATGTGCCCAATGTCATTGAACCTAATGTCACTGTAGTGTCGAATAATAGTGGAAATACTGTAGTAGAAACTGATCAAAATGTTCAACTCAAAACGTCACTGAGATTACCCCTTTATGCCAATTCCGATGATACTAGTGAAACAGATGATGAAAATGATTATGTTGATGATCACTCTAGTGCTGATGATAAGCCAAAATTAGGACGTAGAGATAAACTCAAAAGACGAATTAAACGTACGACCAAAGTGGTAGTTCCACATCCCCACTTACCTCTTCATCATCATCTAAACACGGTAAAGACAAGTAGGAAGCAGTTTAATAAAGATAAACCATGGAAGTCGCATGTTGATCTGGGATTTGTCACTGAAATGGAGAGAAAAAGGTATGAATCAATGTGGATCTCTAATAGATTTCAGTATCTAAATTTATTGCCATGGTGGCCTGATAATGATTCTGAAAATCAAGTTAAAACTAATCATCCTCTTCCACCGGATGGACTGATCTTAGGGTTAGTCGTTAAAGATATTTGGTTAAGGTCGAATCTACCTATGAATATATTAGCCACAATTTATCAGATGATTGATTTTAGAATGGATGGCACTTTGGATAGAAAATCATTTATTGTAGGAATGTGGCTTATAGATCAATGTTTATATGGCAAAAAATTACCGGACAGAATTGAACCGAAAATATGGAATAGTGTTGATACCTATATAATTGAACCCAGAAGATAACATGCTGCTCTACCACTATCATATTAATTTATCAGTCATTCACCAGAATAATATTTTTGGTACATATCGGTCATTCTTGCACTAACATTCATTATTCAAAATTTCATAAGGAGGTTGAAATCGTTCAGAATCCAAGTACCCTGGAGATTACCTCAGTTAACCGAATGGAGTAAACCATGAAAGGTTATAGAAAAAAATGGCATATAACTAAACACGTATTATCATTATTTCATATATATACAAAAGTAAATAAAATTATACAAAGATGCATCAAATGTAATCCGTTGCTTAATGCTTCAAAGCTTGCAAAATAAGTGCTTCTGCTTTTTCAACACCTTCCTTGGTACCTCTAACATAGATAACATCATTGACTTTATCAGACCTTCTTGGGACATTAATAATAACATCGGCAGCGTCTCTGATCTTCTTAATGTTAGAACCACCTGGACCGACAACCTTATTGAATTTTCTTGGATCAGCACACCAAATGTAGCCTGCAAAAGTTGAAGAAGCAGCCTTGGCAACCCTGTCTTCAATCATTTTAACAACCTTATTTAATGTTTCTTCCTTCTTGGCTTCATCAATTTCTACCTTTGGTGTAGCCTCCTTAGTTTCATCTGAATCTTCACTTAAAACTTCACTGAAATCAATTGGCTCATACGTTAATCTCCATGGAATATCACCATCTTCTTTATCATTACGAGGTTCACCAACTTCTTCAATGACAGCTCTGAATTGTTCCTTCTTTTCGTCTTCAGTTGCAGGACGGACCTTTTCAACAGGAATGACAACATTGGAACGGTTTAAACGAGTTGCTCTTCTGGAGGCGTTTCCATGTTTAACATTAACAAATTCCTCAATTCTTAACTTTTGAGTGAAAGCACCTCTTTCAGAAACAAATTCATGCAATGAGGCTGGAACAGATAATTCACGGTCGAAACTATCTCTAACAATTTCAGTCAAAATTTTCTTTTCAGCCTTTTCAACATTTTCTGGTAAACCAGTTATTCTAACTGGGCCAGTTTCGTTTTTATGAGGTACTTCTAAAATAACATTGAACTCAGTTTCTAATTGACGACGAATCATACCACCTGGACCAACCAAAGCACCATGTCTTTCTTCTGGAATTTCCAAAGTCTTGGTAACACTGTTTTCACCATCTTCAACAATCTTGTTGATTTGCTTCAAGACACTAGCGACAAATTTCTTTGGACCTTGAACAGTTATTACATCACTTTCAGAATTAGCGTTTGGAATATCAATGTTTTTGTTTCTGATATCATCACCACCGGCCTTTGAAATTATATCTCTTAAGTTGTGACCACCAGAACCAACAATAATTCTGTGATATTTACGAGCAACAGATAAAGTTTCACTGTCAAAATCAGCAGCTTCGTCAATAATTTCTTGAACCTTATTGGCAGCCTCGTTAATGGCAGCTCTAGTACCAGTTATCTCTAATTCCACTTCACCAGTTTCTTGAACCTTTGGATCAGTACTCTTCTGTAAGAAATCCATCTCGACGCCGAAATCTGCTCTAATATCATTGATATTGGCACCAGCTTTACCGATAATTCTTGGTACATGTTCAGCTGGGACAACAACGATTTTCTTATAACCATTTTCTCTTTCAAAATCCAATAAAGCACTTAATTCAGTGAAAGCCTGCTTAACACCACGGGAAGGACCTCTGATAGTGACAATGTCACTATCTCTTGGGAAATTGATGAAAACACTGTATTTATCTTGTAAACGGTTACGGTAGACACCGTTAGCACCAATCAGACTACCATGGTATTTTTGAGGAACTACTAATTCTTTGGTAACAATATCAGCCCATTTCTTAGCTTCAGCGGCAATGAATTTCTTAGCTTGTTCTAAATTGTATTCTTGGCCAGTCAAGACGATTTCAGCGGTTTTGTCCTTAATTTCGTCGTGGTTTGGAACATCGATTTGACAATCAAATTTTTCACGAATTTCATTCAAGTTAGAACCCTTTGTACCTACTAGTCTAGCAATTGAATTACTGGCGACTTCAACAGTAATCTTAGACTTTTTAGTTGGATTTTCAACAATGCTTGTCAATGCCTTATTAGCAGTCTTAACTGCTTTATCATCACCTCTAATAGTGACCTTGTTGGCCTCTGGAGTATGCAATTTAATTTGAAGATTACCTTCTTCCTTGGAAACATCTTCTAGAATTAAATGTAGAGTAGCACTAGATGGACTCAATAAGTCATCTTGGATCTTAGCATCCAAAGTGTAGACCTTGTTGGTCATTTTATTCAATTTAGCACGTAATGGTTCCAAAGAAGCGTTGACCTTTTCTAGTTCAGCATTAATTTCTTCGGCTGAAGGCTTGAAATCTTCTTCAGGAGAACTATAGAATAATACAATCGAATCATTACCTGGGAAATAATCACCCAATTGAATAAATGGAACCTTGTCTTCAGTAGCCAATAGAGTACTCTTGATTGACTTATGGAATAATTCGTAATCCAAATCAGTAATGGTTAGGGTATCTAATGGAGTAATGGTATTAACAAAGTTAATTAATTCCTTACGAGCAAATTTGATTTCATTAGCTGATTCAGATTTAGCGCTAATATTGATGACAACACTAGCCGCATCCTTTAATAATGATGGGGCAGGTAACACAATTTTAACCTCTGGATAAGCCTCCTTGATGTCTTTCAAAGCTGGGTACTTGGTGAAGTACAAGGCTAAGTTTTTAGCATGAGCTAAATTCTTACTATGTGACTTTGAAATATCCAGAGAATCCACAGTGAAAGTCTTGGAATTGGCTCTGGCAAATGCAATGGCCTCAGTAACTTTGTCCTTTTGACCCACAAATGAAACTAATTCATCAGTTGGATCAGATGGGAAAGTAACAATAACATTAAACTCTTTTTTCAAGGCCTTGGTATCAATTAAGAATTGGAATTTAGTTGGAATCTTAATCTTTTCCTCAGTCAAAGTGGAAGATAATTGATTCAAGTAATCTTGAACACCAGTCTTAGTGGCTTTAACATCATCACGTGGACCAGAAATGTTCACTTCAGCAGTATCACGGTAGAAGTTACATTTGACACCTTCAGGAACAGTAATAGCGGACAAATCGATAAATGGAATAATTTTTTCATCTTTAACAGGAACTCTCAAACTTAAAGTTTTAGTTTCTTCCTTAACAATTTCTTCGATTCTACGTTTGGCCATATTCACAGATTCAAAATCACCATGGAAGTTAACATTTGCAGTGAAATCGTTCAAATCCTCATCGTATGAATCAGGATTATTTTCTCTAGCCAAATTGATTGTGACATCATATTGTTCGGAGATTCCACGAATTGTCTTACCACCAGAACCAATGATAGCAGCTCTACATCTAGCTGGAACAGTCATGACATCATCAATTGGTCTGGTTAATTGTTTAACTAAATCTCTCTTAGCATCTTGTACTTTGGTAGCGACACCAGAGATCAAGAAAGTACGAGAATTCTTAGACAAAGTAGACTCGACGGACACATTGTAAGCTTGCTTAACAGATTGAACAATACGAGACAATTCAGGTTTAGTAATGGATAATTGAGATTGTAAATCCAAAGTGAAAGATTCCTGGATATTTTTTGAACGCATACGTTTAGCACCGCTAACTGGAGATGGAGAAAGAGAGGAAGACAAAGATGGAGAGCATGAGATTGGAGGAGATGGTTGCATGTTTGGACCCCAGGTAACTTTAGAGTTCGCAAATATGGAATTGGAACCCAAAGAAGGTAAATCTTTCAAGGATGGAAGAGGAACAGGCACTGGAGCAGGCTTTTCTTCAGAAGCAGTTTCTTCAGTAGTAACAGCAGTCTCTACACCGTTATCAGTTTCAGAAACTGACAACATGGTGGATGCAGATTCATTAACGATTGACTGGTTTTGATCTTCTGGGAAAACGGACATTATAACAGGGGAAACGTGGCAAACCAAGGGAGACAAAAAGGGAAACTAGGTAATTATCTGATTAGATATAGATAAAAAAAAACTGTGGGAAGAGTGTTAAATCAAACTAACTTGAATTGTTTAATTTTGACAAGTTTGAAACTTAAGTGACTTTTGCAGAACGAGCCTTGATAATTCTGTTGAAAATTGACAGTTGTTCTTTCTTTGATTTTCCATTCCGAGCAAAAAACGCCAAACAAACAATCGTTACCCTCATAATAGTTTTAGCCCTACTAAAAACATAGGGTTAAATAATTAGGGCTCAAGAGGGCTAAATTTGTATATATAAAGTGTCAGTACCATTGTCATGAGGTTGTTTTAAACTATAAAAAATGCAAATATATATGAAAGAAAGTCAAAGGGTTCAATTGATTAATGGTAAAACATTAGCTTCATACTCACCATCAAAGTTTCCAGCTGAATTGTAAGAACAGATGAGATACGTCCCCCAGGCATTGTTACAAGATTTAATGGCACATCCAACCTGAGACGTATCTTTCCAAACTAGCTGAGTGAAATGACCTGTAGATTCTGAGAAACCAGGATTGGAATAATCATATTCGGAAATCTCATTATACCAAGCGTCGACGGAACCCAGAAGAGTGTACCCGGCAGCTAAATTTTCACCATATGGCCCACCAGAATGAATCAATTGACCATCACAATTGTAATGATTGTCAGCATAAGCTTGTGCGTATTGGGCTAGTTCCTCTGACCATGTCAATGGACCAGTATTTTCGTGCAATGCTCGCTTCTTATTGTGCTCTTCTAAAAGAGAGCTTTGAAAATCGGATAAATCTGTCTGTTGTGCATCTGATACCGCAGCGGTTGTTGTAGTAGCTGGTGTTACTACTTCAGAGGTGGCAGATTTCTCAGCAGGCATTGTGGCTGTAGTTGAATCTGATGTTGAAGTTGCAACTTCACTTTGCTGTTGTAGTGCAGAACGTAAGGCTTGGAAGGCAGCCTCAGAGACAGTTGCATTTAATAAAGGAACTTTAGATGTCGACGTTGCATTCACATTGCTGGCAGTGGCAAATGTAGTTATAGTTTTAGTGCCGTCTACATAAACTAAAGCATTGATGGTTTGGGTAACAGTGTGTTTTGTCACGATTGGGGCAGAATCTACTAGCATAGCTAAGCTAATCAATAAAAAGAGGGAAGCCTTCATTTTGGCTTTCAGTAAAGGAATGTGGGATGTTAGAGATGGACTTTTCTTGGTAATTTTTGCAACAGTAAAACAGATCACCTTTCAATATGCATTCTGTAATTGAGTATTCAGTCTGTTTAAATAATGTTTCTTCTCCGATGCTAACGAAATTCTTCCATCTTCATTACCAACCACCAGAACATAATGATAATCTTATTCCCGTGGAATCCAGTACTATATCAACTCCAGGCAATACTTAATATTTACGTAAAATTACGTATTATCGAGAAAGAATGCGGAGAGGGTTAGATCTGTTTTCTGCGGTGTTTTCTGAGCAGGGTTCCTTGCAAATCATTGCATGAGAAAAGTATAAAATCATAAATCCAGGAAATACAAGAAAATGGTGTTCCAACTATCCGAATAAGCTTTGGGACATGCGTAGAATGCAATTTGGTTGGTAAATCATACACTGTCTTTGAGAAGGAAAGTTGCTTAATCATTTTTTGGGTATCAGTGAATACCGAAAAATGATATTTCTTAAATATGCACTCGCAACTAATACGTAACGTCAAGTAAGAACCTCTGCATAAAAAACTTGAAATTTTTTTGGTAATACTAGGAAGGTACTTTTTTTCATGGTGCCAGATCTTCGATTTGATGATTATAGCTCGTAGTCCATCCATCGAACGATAATAATATAAGCATCCACTTTAGAAATGATGATTAAGAAAGAGAATAATAAAAAGTAAGATTAGAGGTGAGCTACAAACATATTGAATACTGGGAAACACAGTAACTTACATTTTTTTTGTGTATCAACCGTGGAGTTGTTGCGTTTAAATATCACCCAATAATGAACTGAATGAGTAAGCCTTTTTACTAAAGCTACTTTGGCATAGTATCTAAATGAGGTAAAACATTGGTATATGCTCGAGGACGACGGAGAACATTAATACCTTTTTAAAGAATTGTCTTTGCTTTTATATTGACTATTGAATTTTCTCTCAATTTTTTGTAGCGGCCAATCTGAAAAATTGTTTCTAGCGTAAACGTTATATCTTAACTAAATCTTGAAATAGTAAACTCCCAGCAGCCATTCCAAAACTGAGGACTAAACCACTAGGAAGGGCGTAACTATGTCAATGTTTAGACTGCAGGTAGAATTGGTCCCTCAAAATGGTCAATTAGCTCAGCAAACATCGATAGAAAATTCGCAGTTAAACCATACAAGATCTTTTATACCATCTACAGAAAATTCATTCCAATATCCATATAATCGTTTTCTATCTTTTGGTCTTCCTTTAAATTTTTCAATTCCAACAAAGAATAAGAAGTTTTTATTGTTTACGAAACCAACTAATGATCTGTTTACACTTTCTGGTGAAATAGTAGAAAAATGCGAAAGCATGTATCCAGATTTATCTGAAGAACTAGAAATTGAGACCCTTCGGGATAGTACTGATTGTGATTTGGATCCTGATTTTATAGTTGAGGAAGTCTTTAGTTCAAGTAATCTGGTTAAAGTTATACTTAAGAATGATATAGATTTTCAATCACTTGAGCAGGTTTCAAATTATAAAAGTATTAAGAGAAGAAAATCAAATACTGGCTCATACCAGCCACTTTCCAATAAGGTTTCCCAACAACAGGCAAATGGGGTTTATGGTATTCCGAGGAAACAATATCTTGCCATATCATCAACGAAAACTCCCTCAAATGTTGGAAGAAGAATATCAACACCGTTAGCACAACAAATATATCCTGATATTGATGAACAATTAGAAAATGAGGAAGATAGAAATGCTGCAGACAGGTCATTTTTACCTCCTCCTGCACAACCCCAATCACCTCAAATTCGTGTTAGTTCTGGTATTGATCGTTCAAAAAAAATAGATGGCATTGCAAAAGATGACAGTGTTTCAAGATCAGAGGTAGTAGATCCTGATAAATCAAAACAACAACGTTTACTATTGGGAACACCGATAATGACCACAATGACTCCCAATAGAGTAACTTTGACAGGCCAAAGGGTTGTATCTGAAAGCCATACAAGCAACAGTCTTCAATTTATTCCAAATAACAAGGAAAATAGTACACAAAGGTTATCTTCGAATTCAAATAGAAGGGTAAACTCTGCTGTGCTAAAAAATATCCCAGAACCTAAAATTACTGAAGTTGAAAAAGTACTAAAGGCAGGCCCATCTAGTCCTGCATCTCTACTCCCTGAAAAATCAGAGAGACTTCCCATGAAGAGACCTTTTCTTACAGGTGTTTCAAGCAGTTACTCTGATGAGAACATAAGCTCGGATTCAAGCACTCATTCTAGACCGACGCTACAGCGCCAAAGCTCCATAGCAGATAATAATGGATCACCTGTGAAAAATAGTCCAAATGAAGAAAATAATCCTGATTCAATGCAACTTGCAGAATTACCTTTAGATAAGAATGTGGCTCGTGTTCAAAATGATTTGCTCTCAGAAATAGATAATAGGCGTTCTAGGGTAGAAGATAATAATTTAAGTCATTTATTTAAGCCCATAACTCAAGAAAACAGAGATGATAATGATAAAACTGAAGATACTGATAATAACATTAAACATACAAGCAAAAATGCCGTGGAAAAGCAATCTAATATAACTCCTTCCTTTATTGGTGATGAGGAACGTGAGCTGCTCACCAATGAATCTGAGGTAGGATCGACGTTACCGCCTACCGACAAGCATCAAAATAGAAACGGGCAAATTACTCCATCTGAGGAGACAGATGATGAAGATGAAGCTAACACTACAGTACGAATCAACCCACCTGGCCGAGGAGACAAAAACTCAACTAATGTGAGCTTACAGAAGGTTGATGTGCTCAAAATTTTTGAAGGCGAATCTCTTAAGATACCAAGTTGGCTTAAGGGTTCAAAATCGAAATCTCAACGCAGAAAACCCTATACTACTGTATTGTATAAAGATATTGATAACTCTAAGCCTGATCCCAGAAATATTTTACCAGAAAGGACACCAAGATCTGCTGCTAAGCGAGCAGCACAATTACTCTCTGGATCACAACTTGCAAGAAATCAATCAAAGGAAGGTGAGGAAGAGCAAGAAGAAAGCAACGAGGAGGTCTTCGATAATTCTGAGCAGGAAGAATTTTCAAGTGACGAGGACTCTAGCAGTGGGATTGAAACAGCTGATTCTGAAGAGATGGAAAGGGTAATGATAACAGAAAATAACAAAGTGAAGGTTATAAAAGCGCATGCATTGAAAGAAGCAGTGGTTCCTAAGTTGGTTACATCCTCAGGTGCCTTCAGCCGATCAAGTGGGGACATGATAGAACATGTTAAAGAGTTGCAAATGTCCGCAGGTGTCACAGAAAATAACAAAATAGAGCAAGATAAAATACAAGAATTAACAAAATTACCATCCAGTAGCGAAAAATTGAAGAATCTAAAAGCTAAATTTTCTAAACAAAAACCTAACTCATTCTCGTTAATAGGACCGAGTTCTATTAACGATGACAGTTTCACTGTTTCAATAAATGAGGAATCTGACTCTCTGAATGAAACAACTTCAGATTCATCGTCAGAGGTTGATGAAGAAGTTAATTTTAAAAATTCGAAGAATAATGTTGCTGATGTATCTAGAGCACATGGTGACAAGAAACAAAACAGTAGTGGTAAGATTGTATCGGATGGAGGGAGAATGCAACAAAGTGATAATGTAACCCCTGGGAAAGTTCCACTTACAGAACTTCTAAGCTCGCCAATTTCAAACAAACCCACTCCTACGAAAGTCAACACTATGCTCCATAACGGGTTACCGCCTAAGGTTAGACCATCTTTGAATTCTCTTTCTGATCTAATATATAAGGGAATCCCCGATGTTAAAGAGAAACGCTTGAACGCTTCACAACCGAACTTCATTTCGAAAGTTAAGAATGTCGAGCTAAATGAGACAGACGAAACTGATGATAATTTAACGAGCTCTGATTCAGATAGTTCATCTAGTGACTCCACCTTAGATAATAAAGGAGAAGAACACAGTCTTGACCCGATATCTACTAAAACACAGTTGGGAAAGAAAAAGAAGAAACGGAGTAGTGGGTTCGCATCACTTATTCGAGAATCAAAACAGAAATGAGTAGTTACGTATATACTTATCCATATACAAAAATTCAAACAAATATTCGTATGTCTTTGAATATCATAAAATTTATAGCAATTTGTGTCAGCTTATCTGCTATTATATTTTCCAAATATTTAGTCGAGGCTATTATTTATAGTGTTTTCTTGTTACCTATATAATTTCACACTTCAGCATATTTGTTGTTACCTTTGATAAAATTGATGGCATCCTGCTTATCTACCTCTATCACAGTGGATATCTTATTCTCGTATTTTACCCTAAAGAAACGGTCCGCAACTTGTAGCATATCAGTTCTGAACGTGGTGCATATGAACTGAGCATTAACTGACAATTGTTTAATGATATTTGCAACCGCAGTTCTGTATTGTTTATCCAATGCGGCATCAATTTCATCAAAAAGATAGAATGGGGCAGGATCAACCATTTGAATTGCCAAAATAAGAGCGATTGCACAAACCGTTTTTTGACCTCCAGATAATTGTTCCACGTGGAGCTGTTCATTTTCTTTTGAGTTGAAGGAAACAGATATTGAAACACCGGTATAAATTGATTCATTATTATTAATTACCTCATCTTCCTGATCCATATCAACATCGTCATCGTTCGAATTCGTTTCCATTCTTGCATTATTGTCCACCCTATGGATTATTAACTTTGCTTTACCTATTGGCACTAGCTTTTCAAATACAGTTTCAAAATTTTCTGCAACCTTTAAGAATGTAGAATCAACTGCAGTCACCTTCTGTTGTCTTAAACGGGTTATTAAGTCTTGGATTGAGGTCTTGGATTCGTCAAGTTCAGTTGCTCTTTCCACTAATTCTTTCTGCTTTTCATCAAATTTTCTAAAGTTTTCATAGGCCCTTTTATTTACGTTTTTCAATCCAGAAATATCTTCACTTACTGAGTTTAATCTTTTTAATAACTCCTCACTGGATAAATCATTAAAAGCATTCAAGGCGTCTTCGGCAAGCAAACCGATTTCTCTGATTTTTTGTTGTAATTCATCACGTCTTGTTATTAAGGCAGTTTTCTTAATCATTGTCTTTTCAACATCTTTTTGGAAGGTTTCAAGTTTTTTTAACAGTAATCTTTGTTGTGAATTTGCTTTTTCCAAAATCTTGTCGTTATTTCTTTTCTCACTTTTCAAATCTTCTATCTCCTTCTGAATGGTATCAACGTGTTGAAGTGCCGAGTTACATTGGTTTTGTACAGCTTCTAGTTTGGAAGTCATTGAGTCAACATCACGTCTTAAGCTTGATAAGTAGGAGAGCCCCTCTTGAGACATTTGACTTAAAATATCTTGTTTCTGGGGAAACAGTTTCGAATTCAGTTCTGCATTTAGGGAATTCATCTCAGATGTAACAGTCTCTAGGTTTTCTGTTGTTAGAGTAAGTTTTTTCTCAATTTCGAGTAATGATATACTAGTAACTTCTAATTCTTCTTTCTCAACTAATGAAAGCTCACTGTTAAATTCACTTGACATATCCTTAACATAGGTTTCCTTTTTATCCGCTGTCACTCTGATATTGATTTCATTCTTCTCAGTTTTTATTGCAAGCGCTTGCAAGCTTTCTTCTAACAGTATTTTATCATTTTTTTTATTCCTTAATTTGCTCTTCATCCCTTCGATATTTGAAAGTAAAGACTCTCGATTGGTATTATGTTTCCTGATAGAGTTATTCAACGTATCAATATTAGAATCGACTTCTTGTATTGCCTGTTTAATGGATGTTAATTCTAGAGATAGTTCTCTATGCTTAGCTGTTGATTCATTTAAGGTACTCAATGAATCTAATCTTGACTGTTTATATTGGTCATAGTAACCACCTGTTAAGACACCTCTCTTATCTGCCCTATCTCCATCTAAAGTGATGGAGTTCAATTTAAATTTTTTAGAAATTCTTAAACCTGTAGTTAAATCTTTAACAACAATTGTTTTCCCAAAAATGTGTCTCACAGCCTTGTCAAACCTTTGATCATACTTAATCTTGTTGATTAGTGGTGTGAACGATGTTTGATCATTTGGTGGATATTGAATGTTGGCGTCGAGGTAAATTCGATTCAAAGGAATAAACGTCACCCTCCCACCTTTCATCTTGTATAGCTCCTTCATTATTATTGTCGCAGTCTCTTCCGTATCAACCACAATATGGAAAAGGGAATTACCACCTACTACCTCAGCACAAATTTTATATTTTTCATTAACATTTATGAGCTCACCAAGAGTACCAAAGACGGAATCTTCTGGTAATTTTAATTTTGTTGCAATCTCCTTAACACTTTTTATACCATTGGCCAGTGACCTATCCATTGTTTCGTTCACATTTCGTTCCAAAACCTTAACATTTTCTAATAGGTTTTGTAAGACAGTTTCTATTTTTTGCTCATTCCTCCATAATTCCTTACGTTTATCGATGCTAGCAGCATATTCACTTTTCAATTTTTCTAGTTCATCTTGAATAACTTCTAACTCACCGGTTACATTGGGTCCCTCAATGGAATCATTTAAATTATCAATATCTTCATCAAGAGAACGCACCTTGGAATTAATCTCATCACGTTCAATTAAAATTTTATTTTTGATGTCAACAAGGCCCTGTAACGTTTTATCCGACTCTTCAATTTCGTTCTGAATCCATTCGTTACGCTCTTCTATTGAAGCAAATCTTGCATACCTTCCTTTTTTCAATAGAAGGTCTCGCTGTCTTTGCTGCAATTTATTGTATTGCAGTTTAAACTTCAATTCTTCTTTAGATAACTCTTGGAATTTTGGAGATATGCTTGATAATTTCTGTTCACGTTTCTGTATTTCATCGTTAATGATATCAAGCGTCTTTTGATCTGAGTTTGCTTGTCTTTCCTGGGCCTTTATTTGCAATTTAAGATCCTTAATTTGTACTTGAAGATTCGTTAATTGGTTTGTTAATTCGGAATGTCGTGATTTAGCCTGTGGTAAATCTGTTGTTGTCTTAATTTTCAAAGTCGAATCAATTTCGGATAAATTTTTGGAAATGTTGGAAATAATTTCTTCTCTCTTATCTAGTTCTTTAATATATTGTTCTGAAGAATTTGCTGTGACATTATAATCGTCGTCCAACCTTTCAACTTGATTAATAATATCGTTCAACTCTCTATCGTATAGTGTGAATTGGAAAACTTTCCTGTTTTTTTCAAGAGCGTTATATTTTTCCAGTTCCTTCCTTTCTTGTTCCATTTCCTTCAATTTAGAATTTAGCTCATCCATTTCTTTAGCAATTCGTGCTCTCTTTTGTTCTGTTTCCTCCATTTTTTTCAAAGACGCTTTCAATTTAACCTCAAACGATTTAGCACCAACAACATCTTCCAGCAATTGTAGTCTTTCTTTATCCTTTGCATTAGTCAATGATATAATTTTTCCTTGGGGTACAATATTATAAGGATTGCTCATGGAAAATCCAGTACTTTCCAGCATTCTCACTACATCTCCCTTTGTAACATTCCTATCATTCAACTGGTAATCGTCCTTTTTCAACCCAACGGTTCTTCTAATACAAATTTCATCATTATTTTCCCTAGGAACGACACCAGAAGGTAAGATCATCTTATGTTCCGGATCATGGAAAACAATTTCCACTGAAGCACTCATCACAGAGCCACCAGATCCCTGATGAATAAGCCCCTGTCTTTCTTCTCTTTTCAAATTGGAGTAATCGTCACTTAAAACAAATCTAATTGCAGAAAAGAAGTTAGATTTACCTGACCCATTGGATCCAATGACAATGTTATGATGTGGAGAAAAATCGTCAATAACAGTTTGATTCCTGTAAGTTTTAAACCCCTTTATCACCACTCTCTTTATATACATATCTAGATGATTGGTGGTCTTTTAGATAGTCAATACTGATGTAGTTTAGTACAGATCTGCCTGCTACGCGTTTCGATTTCGAAATATCTTTATTATCAATTATTAATTTTTTTATTTTGACGCGTCGCGTTCGTTTTAGAGTGAGGGTAACTTTCAGGTACAATTGTAGAGTTGGGCGCTTAAAATATTGGACTTATTCCACTTAGACAATATGATCATTTAATCTTTTATCCTTCGTTGCGTAGAAAAATGGTTTATAGGTACATTTTTCCTTAAGTTCAGATGAAGACAATGGAATTAGACTTTTTTCCCTGTTTCTTTAAGGAGGATGAAAGAATGCACCAGTCGTCAGTTCAAAACAGAGAGGAGCACCCCCAGCTTTAACTTTCCTTATTTTTTCAACAAAACAGAATAAACCTATGTTAAAATTCAAGTTATTGTATTCCCAATTTAACACAACGTTTAATTTGGAACTAAATATTGTTCTCCCTTTATTGATTAGAAAAATACCCTGCAGTAGGGCTTACGTAATATAGGGCGGAAAAACTCCATGGATACCGTAATAGACTTTTTCTTAATGATGACTTGTCATCAAAAAGTTTCAAAACGTTAGTACTTGGTCAATACCAATGTGAGCCAACCATTCTCTCGAGAACTCCCACAGATCTCCACAATGATGTATTATCTACTGTGTGTGTCCCTTTTCATAGCAGTATTATTGCGCCCGTGCCTCGGTGTGAACTGCGATCTTAAGGAGTTTCAGACATTGGCTGGAGATCTCAGGCTAGATGCTACCTCACTGCCTCGTTACGAACAGTTAATTTCACAGATACGACATTGCCAAAAGGAAGATTCTGTTGACTCTGCAAGCGAATTGGAGTCGTTGATTAATAAACTTTCGTATAATGCGGGACTCATTCATTTGACAGTTGGGCAAGATTATAAGGCCATGAAAATGTTTGAAACAATTGGATCCGAAAGTGGTAGTAATAAAGATGATGCATATGCTATATTGGCCGACAAGAGGCTTCAGACTTTGCATGCTCAATTTGGTGAATGGACAGGCTTTAAGGGTGATAAAGATAAATTGGTGAGTTTCTTAGTTTTAAATAATACTATATTTGAAAAATTGCAAATGATGGATTTTACTTCTGCTGGCACTGAACTTGGTCACCTGTTAGAGATATCACCATATCACTTGGAGACTCTTGTCATAAATGTCAATGTCTTGCTACGGGAATTAGCAAATGATGGGATGGATAATATCTCATTGGGTTATGATCTCGTTCATTCAATAGAAACAATATTAGAAAAACATCGGTCTATTCTAACTTTAAAGCAAAGATTAACTTTGCATTATTACGCTTCAGTCGTACAATTATTCATACTGAATATGGAACCTACGCATCTAAGGAAGTGTTTAAATATTGACATGGACAACCCACTTTGTAAAAGACTGACCCTGTTCTCTTCGAAAATGAACAAAATCAATCCCAAAAGAAAAAATATACTTGATCCACAAACCTATTCTCAGTTAACGGACGGTATGATTGATTGGAACCATATAGTGGAATTTTATTTTGTCGATAAAAAGCCATGTATCAAGATGCCTGATCCTACTGAATATAATTTCGAGAACAATTATCAATTGGTCAAGTATTTTGCTGAGGAATCTTTAAAGTCATTGTTTGAACAAGAACTACCAATGGCTTCCAGATTCAATTTTAATGTTATTGATCCGAACACTTTAAACATTGCAACAACTGAATACTTCAAGTTCATTGATACCATGTTTTGCCAGGCGACAGTGGAGAACCCAGCAACAAAGTCAAAGACCGCATCCTTTTGTTCAAAGGCAATTAAAGAATGCCTAACTTCTACTCAACTGAGTGAATTCAAAAGTTCGTTGAGAACTGGTGAACCACTGTCAGATGAGACATTAAAGAAAACATGGGAAACATACCCACATTTGACTATGCATATGATAAATCAGATATTGAGAAAACATCCCAAAAGACTTTCCAACAATATGATTGAATCACTTTCTAAGTTTTTCAATGGTGAACACTTACAAGATGCCAAAAATAAATTTGTGAAGAAACAAATCGATATTATTCACCGTTTAATGGAGAGACATAAGCAGCAGCAATATCAACAGCAACAACAGCAGCAGCAAAGGTTCTATCAACAACAATATCAACAGCAACAGAGACAACAACAGCAACAGCAACCTCCAATGGCTTCTAATAAAGATTATTACAAAATATTGGATGTATCAAAGGACGCAGGGGCCAAAGATATTAGGAAATCTTATTTAAACTTGACCAAAAAATTTCACCCAGATAAACAAGGTCAATTATCAGAAAAGGAACAAAAAAAGATACAGGAAAAGATGTCAGAAATCAATGAAGCTTACGAAGTTTTAAGTGACGAAACCAAGAGGAATGAATATGATCTAAACAGATCAGGGAATCATAATGGTATGGCAAATGGAGGTGCTCAGAATTTTGATTTTGGCAGAATGTTCCAACAACAAGGTTTCCCCTTTGGCGGCAATCCGCATTTCAAAATGAACTTTTGAGAATAAATAAGAAATATAGTCTTTAAAGAATTTTTCTCTACTTTATTATTACATAGAATCATTTTATTATGCATTTATAAGTCTATTAAGTCATTAAATGATGCAGTTTGGTGTGATTTTCTCTGTGTTCTGTATTAATTCTTCAAGAAAAATCAAAATCATCTTCTTCATTGTTGCCATCTTCATTTCCTGCCACTACTGCTGCACTATGGATCTCTCTTAATTTATCCATGATGTCCACAATAAACGGTCTCAGCTCATTAATCTCCAAAAGACTCAAATTGTCTAACTGCAAATGCGATTCATTCAAATACTTCAAACCTTTTAATACCTTTGTTTGTCTGATTTCCCTCAAGTCTTGTATTCTGCTTCTCAGCTCATGAACTGGATCATGAAAATCTTCTGGTGCCCTATTAAATAATATCCGAGCAAGTACTAGCCAATTCCAGGGCAGTTCGCTAAATCTATCTGTATTCTTCTTTTCATATTGAATATGTCTATCCAGGGCTCTGACTGTCAACCACTCCGGAGCTACTATACTACATTTGGATTGTTGCTTCAATAGAAGTGCTATCCAAAGAACCACAGTGGTGGATTGGGTTGCAACCATATTGTTTAGAGCCCAATCATCCGTCGTGATCAGTTTCCAATGTTGTGAAGCGTTTTTGTTTACCATATTGACTCTTTGACGTGTCGTAATACGTGGAAAGATCTTTATAGGTTCATTCTCGACTATGAATTGTATTTCCTCTGGAGAAAAAGTCTCCTGTAAATGTTTGGGTAAGGACATATGCTACTTAGTTCACTAAAAGCCTAATGGATGGGATGACACTTCTTTTGTATTTCCCCATAATGTGACCTTGTTATTTGAACTTTTTGACAAATTCTTCAAACCGGAATTTTTCAATGGAGAGTGAGTGATGATCTCGAACAGTCATTCAATACACCAACCGTAAGAACACCAACCCATTGCTACCTAAATTGCTATCTATTTTTACATATATGTTTGCAGATTATGTGGAAACATCTCTTCTCTAACGGGTTTAAAGGTGAACAACAAAATGCATCCTCTAAGAACTTGATACTTTCAGTTTTGAATTCCACAACTACGAAACGAGAGGCTAAAGACTATCTATCCAAATACACAAATGAACCTCAAATTGTCAATCACTGCCTCCTCTTTATCCGACATTTACAATCCTATTCCCCACAAACATTAAGTAGGTTGTCCAATTCCATTAAGAGGCTTCGAATGCTGGGGTTAAGACCAGTATGCATAATTCCACCAACGCATAGGAATCTAGTTATGAAACAATCTGAGTTGTTGGACAAAATCATCACAGATGCTCAATTGCATCCACTGCATTTAAAGGAAGGTCTATCAAAGTCAAGAACTGGGTTATTCCATTCAGTACTGTCATCTGAAGCGAAATTGTTTGATGGTACCATTGTCGATATGGTTCCCATTATTAAACCGTATATTTATAACGAGGAAACAGCGTCAGAGTATATGGCTAAAGATGTAGTAAAATTCATGGATCATTTGTCTCAAAATGTTACTACCCACATAGATAAATTCTTTATTTTGAACAGAATTGGTGGTATTCCCTCCATTGAACGATATGATAATTCGCATGTCTTCATTAATTTATCACAAGAATATGGATCGTTGAATTCGGAACTAACGAGACAATTGCAAGTTCTTGCATTGAGAGAACCAGAATCAGATCATCTTCTACATAGAATGGAGCTATTCGCAAAAGAAAGTGAAATTGTATCACAGGAAATGAAGGTGAAAGAACATCTCCAAGATTTACAATTAATGGATGCTGTATTATCTAATTTATCACCATCCTCTACAGGTCTGATTACCCCCGTAAGTAGTGCCGCGTTATCCTCTGATACAAAGAATCCATTGGTTTACAATTTATTGACAGATCGTTCATTGATTTCCTCTTCGTTACCTAGATTCAAAAAACATGAAGTTTATGAACTGGAAGAAGAGGAACTGGAAGAGTCACCAAATGAGCAACTTGATCCCATATTTGTCACCACTGTATTAAAGAAAGGTGTGAATATTAAAGTATTTGATTTCTCTTCACTAACGCAGCATAATACTCTAGGATTGCCAGAGGAATTCTATGTCAATACCAAAACTCCAGATTTAAGCTCTTCCTTGAAGTTGGACTTGAGCAAAATGAAAGATCTTATCGATGCTAGTTTCCGCCGCTCTATAAATATGTCTGATTTCTTAAAACGAATAAACGGGAAAATTGCATCAATTATTGTCATTGGGGATTATGAAGGAATAGCTATTTTAACCAAAGAGGGACCGGATGAAAGGCCGTTTGTTTATCTAGATAAATTTGCTGTAAAACCCAAAATGAAGGGATCACTTGGGATTTCTGATATCATATTTAATCTGATATTCAAAAAGTTTCCTGAAGAAGTTGTTTGGAGGAGCAGGAAGGATAATGTAGTAAATAAATGGTATTTCCAAAGAAGCGTTGGTGTTTTTGATTTGTCTTTAAATCTAAATTCTGCTTCCGCAAATGAGAAAGATCAAAAAGATAGTCTATTTGAGTTATTTTATTATGGGGACCCTGAGATCAGTGATAAGAACTTTAATAATATTGAAAGATTGAAAGAATACGCCAAATATGTAAGAGATATCCAACCAAGTTGGGATAAATGATAGCTTCGCTTGTAAAGCATCCTATTTACTTTTCCTTCTATCTTTAAGAAATACAAATAAACTATGTCTTACTTTAACCTATCTGTTCGTTTATAAATATCCATTCTTGATCCCAAGTTTCTTTTCTATAACCTCTTCTAATCATAGGAACATTATGTTTGATTCTGGTATCTATTTCGTTATCGTACCACTCATCTATCATGCCCAAAGTCTCTTGAGGAAATTTAAGGTCTGTTCGGTTAACAGTTACCCCAGCCCAATGTTTTTTATACCATCCCTCATACCCACTACTGATGACACTATTCCTGGATAATTCACATAGATCTGCTGCGTTCAATAAGTAAATTGATGCAGCTACGCTAAATTCCTCAATTATTGGTTCAGATGTATATGATGAATTGAAAAGCACAGATTTCGACGATATTGTCACTTTAAAGCCAATTTTGAACATTTTCATAAAGGGGTTCAGTGAATAAGTAGGTTGTTCTCCCAAGGTTATATCTCTTGTGTATATCGGTTTCACAGATTCCGGTTCTTGCTGTTCTTCGTATATTAAGGAAGAAGGGGAATTTGGAGGAGGAGGAGAAGGAGAACTCTGTTTTGAATTGCCAGACGTTGTTTGAATACTCTGCCAGAAGGAGGAAAGCGAAGAAACTGAAGATAAAGGAGCCACAATTATTGGTATTTGGAAAAGATAAAACAGGTATGGTAACATCAAAGATTGTGTCTTCCAAATAGGCTCACCTTGTAATAATCCACCATTGCAGAGTAGTAAATTACATACTAGAGACTCGATTTGATCTGTAAACACATGACTGGTTCCAAATTGAGATGTTCTATTGCTGGTTGGTGAACAATTATTTCTTAATGTAATTGCATTTTCTCCTCTATCCTGTCGTATTGTATTCAATTTGGCAATACCGGCAAATAAGTAATACATGTAATGTGCAATTGTCGGATTATCCCCTTTAGCCTCCCAATTTATTGGTGGGCAGTTTACATCTGTAAATTCCTTCCAAAGATATGCATCTTTTCTATTGATGACAAGATCAAGGGAACAAACGTTGGTCAGAAAATATCTTAACTGCAAATGCCCCATATATTTTGAGGTTTTTAATAAGGGATCAAAAATCATGTTTAGAAATTCTTGAAAATTTGAAACTCTCTTTACAGTGAACAATTTGGTAAATATTCTCGAAATTTGAACATTCCACCGTATATTGTAAGATATTAAGTTCCATCTGCTCAGCCAATCGGAAAATTTGTTCCACCAATTCTCCGTCTCATTATAATCAGGGCATTCTGGATAAAATTGAAAGTCGACTGACATTTGAATTAATTGATACTTGGATTTTTCGATCGGATTGATTATGTACCTTATAATTAATTCAGCAAGATACTCCCCTTTGATAAAATTATCAAATTCCAAGAACACTTGTGTCAGCAAAAAAAACCTCATTTTTTTAGATGGTAAAGTATAAGGGTCTACTAAACCAGGTATCAAATGATCTTGCAACAAATAAGTTTCCTGGTACCACTCTAAAAATTCGTCTTCAATAACTTTTAACCCAATGCTCATTGACTCTTCTGGGGCACATGATATCTCAAAAATTTGTTTCAAAGTAAGAATCTCCTTTGTCTTTGGATGTATATAGACTGGTCTGTTAGGTTCCAAATTTATCTTTTCCCAAATGAATTCACTTAATTGTCGCTGGGTGACACAACCACTTAATAGATAATCCATATCGATCTTTCTTGAATTATAAAAATCACGATACGGAACTAATTTATTTTCCTGAATTTCTGATTTAGATGATAAATATTGGAATAATTCAAATTTATCTAATAGATACTGTAGTCTTTTCTCAGCAATTTCATTCAATTTGTGTGATTGGATTGTATCTATTATGAAACTAAAGTCCGATTTGAATTCATCAAAGGTGGGGATTGACAATTGATTTTGACTGGAATGTAATTGTGCCATTGGTGAAAGTGTATTTCTAGATTTTGTTTTCTTTTCCAGTTTGCTGTATTGGTCTAAATCGAAATACTCACCTGTGAAATGTATTTTCTTACCGTTTTTCGTAAATATATGCACTGTATTGGATTGTGGTAATGTTTCCAACTCTGGTAACGGAGTTGGATCTGGGGTGAAATTTATATCCAATTCGTCTTGGTTTGAAAGATGGTTAGCACTCAAATAATCTCCATTAAATCTCTTATCATATTCAAATTTCCAAAATTTTGGCAAAGGTTCAGGGTATAACAGCCAATTTTTTACATCATTTTTTGCATTAGAGCTACTGTCCTGAGCTGAACTCAAGATATATTTAGATCTCATTTCAACGATGGAGGCAAATGGATTTTCAGAATTTTGAATTTCTTCCAAATGGAAATTGGATGCGTCAGAAGGTACAGATCGGCTATAATGGTGTATTGCTTTCTTATCCTCATTTTGTAATCTTAATATGACCGGATTGATTCTGTTTGTTTCTTCTAGAGGATCCAGATACATAGGTGATCCAAGAATCATTTGTCTATCGAAGCTTGTATTCAAACTGATCATATCCATATCGTCTATAGAAACGTCTTTAGGATAGGGCCTATCTTTCTTCTTCTTTGAAGCATCTTCATTTTCCGATTTCTCAAAAGAACTTTCAGATGGTTCAATGATAGTGGGTAATATAGGGGCCCTTGTATGACCTTCCTGTTCAGGTATGATGATTGTCTTTTCATAATCATCAAAGAGCAACGAAGGCCTCCTATGCAGTGATTGCGTCATTTTTAATATACTATGGGTAATTGTAACGCCTTGTAATCCAGGTATTCAGAGTATTGATGAGGAAGTGTCGTTACATTCCCTAAATTACCTCATGTCGATTACTACCATTCATGAATTGATTACCCGCACAGAAAACTCCGAATTGTCAGCAATTTCCAGTTTGAGAATTGCTAATAGAAGTAGTAAATTGAAGTAACTACTTGTAGAAGCAATATTAGCTATAAAATAAGTCTTACAGTTTTTTTAAACGTGGTGTGATTTAATATAATTTAGAAAACAACTCGGTATTTAGGGTATTCCTTAATCTGCTGCCATTGTGGGGTAAATAATAATTTGCGTTGGTTTCGTGAAGACTAATTGACTCCGTGCATTGAGTACACAAAAGGCGAGTTTCTCTCTTTCTCTCTATTATCAGAATCAATTAACATTGAATATATATATGCTAACCCATCAACCCAACTTGTGTATTTTTATTTGTTCTTGGAATAGAAATCTTTTCTCTTGATCACGATTGGGGTGAGGACTTTAAATTCCAAACCAAGGTTTTTTAAAACATAATCAAAATGCCCCATAATGCAAGGAACCTCAAGAGCAGGTTGTGAGAAAATTTCAAGTTGTATTCCAGATTATCGCGTTTGAGAAGAAAATTAGTCTAACAGCTCTAAATGTTACGAGCTTGGGCTATTGACCACAATCTAGTTCATATCAGAAGGTTACTAATATATACACACCACTAATATATATTCAGTACAGTAATTAAATAGTTTCTAATAGAACGGAATGGTTGTAGTCTCTTAAACTAAGTGTTACTCAACAATGGCTGAAATTCAAAAATACGCGGCGTTGTTTGCACGATGAGACAATGAAATCTATTCCCTGACTGATTGTTAGCAAAGAGTTCCTCCAAGACATAAGGGTATCCATATTCAGCAATGAACACAGAACAGTTGATCTCAGAGGCACAACAGTGCTTGAACAATGACCAACACGAAGAGGCGGTCGCCAAGCTTACCTCTGCTGCAAGATCTGATCCTAATGACCAGCAGGTCTCTACCATCGAATCTTTGATCAAGCAGGTCGCTCATTATGTCGTAAATAATGGTAATCAACAATCTCAGGATCGTGGTATGGGAGATGTTTTGATGAATACAATGACATCAAGTAGTAATGGATCTTCTCAGACTCAATTGGGTAAATTGGCTTTGTTAGCTACCATTATGTCATCATCTGGTGGAAATAAAAACAATAGTGCTAACGGGGCTGGAGGGTTTAACTTAGGTTCTGTCATGTCGTTGTTTGGTTCCAGTGGAAATACTGGTGGCAATAATAATCCAACAACTATGTCAAGTTCTAATTTGGCATCTCTGGCATCTCATTTCTTTAATCAAAGTCAAAATCAAGGGAGTCAACAACAACAAAGTTATAGTCAAGGCGGGTATAATGGTCAGACTCAGGGTCAACATCAAGGTCAACATCAAGGTCAGGGCACTTTTGGCATGCTAGCTTCGATGGCTTCCTCGTATATGGCATCTGGACACAACACCAATCAACAGCCACAACAATATCATCAACAAATGCACCAAAATCAGAACTATAATGAAATGCAATATAATACCCAAGGTGAGAATCAGTACTCAAACCAAAGCTACAACCAAAACTATAATCAGGGCCATAATCAAAATTATCATCAAAATCAAAATCAAAACTATGACCAAAACTATAGTCAAAACCAAAATCAAAATGGTAATGGTTCCGGGAATAGTGCCCTCTCAGGTTTAATGTCGATGGCAACTACATACTTGATGAGCTCTGAACAAAGGCCACCACAAGGAAATCAACAACATAACAATAACAACAATGGTAATGTATATGCTCAATCGAACAACAGTCAAGGCTATTATCAAAACCAAGGTAACCAAAATGACACTTTCAACTTTTCTGGTAACTTTGCTCCTGGAAATGATAACAATGGTAATAGGCCATATTAAGTAATCTCACTACTTATTTTCAGTATTGTTGTATTTATCTTTAAGTATAGTAAAGTCAAGAAAGTATGAGGTTGTTGTCTTAAAATTTTTGTTCTGAGTGTAAGTTGTATAGTCAGTTAAGTTCAAAACATCTGTGACAGTAAAGTAAGTCCTTGATAGTTCCAACATTTGATTAGATGGAAGATCCAACTGCTTGAAGAGACGAACTCTTGTTTTTTAAAGCTTTTTCAGAGAAGTAAATTCCGATCTGGTGTCTCCTACCTAACTACTCAAGAATCAGTATTACTGACTCAACATTTTTTACATTAACTTTTCTTGTTTCGAATATGTAAATTCAAGAGATCTGATGACAGTAGTTTAATAATATGGATTACCATAATTAGATGCAAGAGGGTCAGAGTATAGATATTGGCCCAAATATACCAAAAATCGAATTCTATGAAATAAGTAAAAAGTAAGGACAACAAGTAATTTCACTAATTATTTGACTACTGGTGAATTGATATAAATTAATGATTTAGGGATATTGACAAGTAATACATTGAAAGTTATATTTTTAGTTTTATTTTCTCTGAAGGCATTTTCAAATATTTTTTTAAGATTAACATGAGGGAAACTAAGAAATTAAAAAGGATATCTAAAAACCCAAAACAGTTTCACGTAAGAAACTCGTGAACCTTTGAAATGTGAATGTACTTTTCCTGTTTAACCTATTCGTATTTCCTAATTTTTGCTCACCCCCAAGCAACAAACAATGTGCCGAAACTAAATATTCTATAAATGCATAGGATAAGTTTATTATGACCAAAAAAAAATCCCAGACAGTGGATCAAAGGGTGAAAAAAGTTTTAAAATTTAATGGAAAAGTTATAGAATAGGCTTATGCGACTATGTCTGAACATAGCTGGTTACCATATGAAAAAGAAGGTATTACTGTCCAAATAAGAAACTATATAAAGGGCATGAAAGGTAAGAATGTTAGATATCAGCTTGATTATATTTTAATTATATATTATATAGAAAAGGGTGGAAGAAAAAATATTGTATATTATAAATGATTGAACCAGACAGATCTACTATTGTTCGACATGATAAGTTTGAAGAATTTCATCATAATAATTTTGTTTATGTCGCGTAGTGAAACGCGTCAATACGAAATTTAAGAATTCATTGCACAAAACTATCAACATCAACAAAACTACTTGAGGCACATAAAGATCAGTAACAGAATAGTATAATTGAGGGTTAATGAACGTATCACCTACTCCAAAAAGATATATCTCTGGAACTTTTAATCCAAGAAGGGTTCCTGAACCTGAATACAACAATTACCACCACAACTATAATAATCATAATTATCAACGTGATAATCTTCCAAGATACGATGATGTGAAAAGGCCATACCAAGACCACTTGGACGACGCTCTCTTACCTGACGATGCTAAGAGGTCTAATAAGACATTTGATGAATTGGTAAGGCACAACAGACACCTGAAGGAGAGATTAGAAGGGAAACAACAAGAGGTTGAGAAATTAACAATTCTATCAACCTCGTTGAAGGAGAAATTAATAAAATATACTACTCTAACTGCAAACTCCAATGATGAGATAGAAATTTTAAAAAGAAGGATTGAGGATCTAGAAAAGGAGAATAAAAGATTGAGACGAAGAGATGAATTATTTAATGAAAAGATCAAGGAAGAGGACAGTGACAAGAAAGTATTCACAGAAACTACTGAAGACGATGAATTGTTAGAAAAAATTGAAAAACTCACAGCAATGATACTGAAGCATAAACAAGAACAACGAAACAGTGGCACCACTCCGGCTAAAACTTCTTGGAAAGAACAGAACTCAAAAGCTTATCCCACAGAAGAGACCCTTTTAACACAAGAGAGTTTAGAACTGAAGAGTTTAGAGGATCAAGTAGAAAAAATAAGACACAAATTAGCACTAAAACGAGAAAATGAGCAAAGAAAAATATCATTGAATAAAGAGTTACTGAAATTGAAATCAAGTTTAGAACCGTCGTTGTCTACCTTCTCCGCCTCACTCAATTCTTCCAGCCCATCAAAAGCTTCGCCACTGTTATTTAAAGATCGCCATTCTCATCATCCAACAATCGACATAATTGACAATGATGATATTATAACACCATTTAAAGAGAGACAACTCTCAGAACCAGGAGTAAACCTCAATGTGAAGACACCAAGAGCAAAGACTGGCTCGACCGAGGAGAAGGGATGGCATACATAAGAAATCATAAAATATTTATATAGCCTAACCCCACCCCTTCAAAACAAAATCTCAGAAAAGGATTTACAACCAGCTGATTCTTTACCAATATTAAAGCAAATAATTCAGTAAACTTTGACATTTTTAATTGCAGGATTTCAAAGGTATCATTTTTGGTAGTCACAAACAAGATTTCAATGTATTCATTCAATATTTTATATATTGCTATATAAAATATCTGAGAGCTTAATATAGTAAAAAAGCTAAACCTTATAATCACATGCCGTTCATCATCGTAACTGTATCCCAATCCCATCTTTTCTGTTTATTAAAGTCATGTTGCTTAGACACAGTCCCAAAAAACTTCCTCTCCTATTACGCTCCAAGGTCTCCAATAAATAAAAAAATATTAAAAATATAGCTCGTATGGCGCAGTGGTAGCGCAGCAGATTGCAAATCTGTTGGTCCTTAGTTCGAATCTGAGTGCGAGCTCTCTTTTTTTATTTTTTCTGGTAACTTCCCAAAATTATGACAACTTTGTTATTCCCTTCAAAAGTTTAATTGGATCCTTTTTATTAATAATATTAACTACAAAGGAAGTCTATAAAATTACATCATTATTTAATAGTGATTTAGTCTCCATAGTCTCACCTTCCCTTGTTCATTACCTACGGCAATCATTTCACCACGAGGTGAAAAGGCCACACTAGTCACCTTCCCTAATGGAGTTCCACTTGTGGGCCAATTGGAGAAGACTGTACATGATGGTAAATGAACCAACCTCAATGCATCTTTGATTGCTCTAGATGCCATACATAAGATTTGCCCATCTGGAGAAAATTGTAGAGACGATATTGTTGTAGTCAATTGGTCCAAAGTTGCCACTGGTCCAGTTCCCAGGTTCTTTCTATCATAAACATTTACAAACCCACTCTCACTCCCTATAGCTAACCACCTATTACTTTTAACTTTAGTCATGGCATTGGCTGGGAAAAAACTGGATGAGTTTGTACCACCACCCACTTGAATCGTGGTAATTCCAACTCCACCTTCATCCTTCCATTTGCGTAATATTTTACCATTCTCCTTATTTAAGATAAATTCCCAGATTTCACCGTATGTATTAGTAGCAATCAGTATAGTTTGGAATTTCTTTCCCGATAATGGTTTATAATCCACACAAAAATCGACAATGGTACCTTCGATCTTGCAACCTGTCAACCAAACACCTGTAGTAGCATGTAATACATTTATCCAACCATTATTACCTTGTAAGAGGATGACACCATGAGCCATGTCGGTGTTAAAATTATAAAAATGTGCTATTTTGAATTTTTCAAATGAACGTTGTGTTTGTTCATGACCATATAATCTGGATATCTTTTCTACTCTAGCAACCTGTGAAGAATATGCAGATGAGGATGAGGAAGATGTTGTAGGTGATAAATCCCAGGAATGCATATAACGTCTTCTCCCACCAGTGAAAATCTTGTGTTCTTCATCAGATGGAGATACGTAAAAAGAACATGTTTGTATGGGCGTACCTTTCAAATGAAGACTTGTCACTAAATGGTTTGTCTTACCATCAATATGATATACTCTTAAGGTTCTATCGTACCCACCAGTTATCAATAGTGGTTTAGTAGGATGAAAGGACATTGATTGAATAGCAGATTGAGATGGATGAGAAATATTGGCATCTTTGAGACGAAGAATGTCCAATTTTTTTGATGGTAATAGTTTGGATTGCGTAGTATCCTTGTAATTAAACGTGCTTTTCAAAACCTTGGATAAGGCATTAATATCACCATCAATGACATGTTCTAATCCATCTTCGTTTTCATCATCAGAGGAATCATTAGTGTCTTCATCTGAAGAAAGATCATCTACCCATTTTGGTTTTGGATATATTTTTTCAAATTGGGATCTTAAACGGCGAACATAATTCTTACCATTAAGTGACAATTCTTGATATGAAGTCCTTAGTTTCTTGGTTCTGTTTGTCTCCTTCACGGAAATACTTAGCTTTTCATCGTCTGAGTCTATCCATGCAACCTCATCATCATAATCACTTTCCTCTTCTGATGTCGTAGTTTCCTGTTCTTCATCGTCAATTTCCATAGCATCTTCGTCATGCACAGGTTCAACCTCATCACCTTCATCAACAAAGAAAAGTTGGTCATCATTGACCTGATCCATTGCTTCATCCTCATTATCTAATCCGTCCAATTTATGCCCATTAATCTCCTGAGTAACGTCATTGTCTTCATTTAAAAAGTCTAAGTCGAAATTGGCCAAACTATTTTGGAAATCTGTAGCGTCTCCGAAGACAAACTTCGCCAGAAGTTCTTCTTCTTCGTCTGGTGGAGGAATCTGATACTGTTGCTTTATAACAGTCTCACTCATAGTCAAGTGATATCTTACAGAGGTGTGTATATTTGTCTGTATTGTTCTGTTCTATCTAGTTCTAATTAACTGGCGATTAAATAATTTCAATTGTACATTAAGCGATGAGCTGAAAATTTTTCATTTACAAATTAAAATTAGCCCTAGGGTTAAACAAAGTTCAAATATTCAGAAACCCCAAGTCTAGCCCTATAAGTTACATAATCATACAATATTATGCAGTATATAAATGTATAAAATAATTTATACATTTATATTCAGTCTAGAAGTCCCAAATATTTGGCGTGGAACTTGGCATGTTCTGGAACAAATGTTGATATAAAGTAGTAAGAGTGATCAAAACCTTCCACGATGTTTAAGTCCACATGCTTCTCCCAAGAAGTTCCTTTGACGTTTTCCAAGAACAATGCAGGTTTCAACTGTTCCATGAATGGATCATTAGAACCCACATGAATTAAGATATTCTTCTCATTAGAATTCTCCACGTTTTTGACTAATTCACAAGGGTCATACTGTGCCCATTCTTTTTGCTCTTGCAAGTATCCACTGAATGCTTTCTTACCCCATGGAACTGTTGATGGGCTCACCACGGGTGCAAAGGCAGAACAAGAAACATACTTGTTATAATAATTGAATATACCGTTCAGAGCACCCATACCACCCATCGAATGACCTGAAATGGCAATGTTCCCTAAGAAATCTACTTTCCCTTGAAATAATTCAACATCTTGACTCAACAACTTGGGTAATTCCTCGTAAACATACGCCTTCATCTGATAGTTCTCCATGAAAGGGTCTCTGGTAGCATTTAAATAGAACCCTGCTCCATGACCGAAATCCCAGCTAGATGCTGGATCATCGGGGACATTATCACCACGAGGGGATGTGTCAGGAAATACAACAGCAAATCCATACTTATCAGCTTGTGGTTGCCAGAATGCTTTCTCAGACGCATTCTGTGGTGTGCATGTTAGACCAGATAAGTAATATATGGTGGGAATCTTCTTGGATGCTCCTTCTTGCCTATAAAATTGCTTGGGTAAGTAAACGTTTAGGTCCATTGCGGTACGAGTGCATTGTGATTGATGTGTAAGTTTTAGTAGTTTACCGCCGCAGCTGGCAATTGTTTGTTTAACGGTGAATGTCATTAGAACTCTATCTTTCTGCTTCAATGGTGGCAAGTCGTAGTAATGTCGTCTTGTCTGTATGGGTATAGGCAAGTGAGATAACATGGATAATTTTCAGAAGGGAAACTGAAGACGAACTTTTCATTAGTGACAGGTCGGAGTTGTCACTAACAAGAATAAGAGAACGGGTGATTCCAGCAAACAGCTTTTACTTTTAGGATAGTAGAGATACCTTAGGTACTGTTACTTTCCAAAATATAGAATCATTACAAAAAATATATATATATGATTAAAACTTTACAAATAACTCAGTAAGGGATACTATTTACGCATTCAGAATGACTTCTGGTAACACCATTGAACATGCATCTTGATATATATTAGACCACTTTTCATTTGAAATCTGGTGAAGAACAACTACAGCCCAAACCTTGTATCTTTCCAACTTATCTGAAAAGGAAAAGTTCAAACGTTTCGTCACTTCATCGTTTGTTTCCTAGCAATATTCATTGGGTGTAATCTTATCTTAAGTTCCAATAGATGGACAAACCAATAGGGTAGTATTTATGTTTTTGAAATGACAGTAATTTATGTTTCCTATGTGACAGTTGACAAAAATGCCATGACAGTGACGAAAGTTCCTTGTTTATGTCCTATCCTAACAAAGTTCCCTTTCCTTTCGACTGAAGAGATTAAAGGGAGACCACTTTCTGAAAGAAATAGTTATCTATTAAGCTGAGATGTCTGAGGTGAACTTCCATACTTCGACAACTTAATAACGATTTCATTATAGAGCTTCTAGTAATCCAAGAACGCAGACAAGCCCTCATATTTGCACCAACATAGAGTAATAGTACCTGCAAGCATTCCACTCTTGTTCTTTTATTGGACTTTATGGACGTTGTTATAATGTGACGTTAACTTCTCTGACGCGTGGAGTTAATAACGTTATATAAGGGCTGTGCGATGAAATGGAAGTCCCGTTCTGTTTTGCATTACACTACACTTACTTTCTATCACAACAACAAGTAAAGCAGAATGGGTATCTATAAGAAGGAGCAAGACGACAAGGATACAAATAGATGGATTGACCAGCAAAAACAGGAGCAAGCTGGTCTCTGGAGTCTAGATAAGAACGATCTCGTTTCCGGAGTTCAAGATTCACTTCATTCCATATGGGACAACGTCCTAGGATTCCCTGATTTGTCTCAATTGAATAAGAATAATAAATGGTTTGGACTATATCGCGGGGTTCCCGATTTGAAGGAGTATGAACAATGTAAGGATTTACAGGGTCTTCCCGTATGGGATTCACACGGATGGTGGCAATGTTTGTTCCCTGCTACTGTTAAGCCAGACCAAATTAGTAAGATGGGAAAAGTCGGTGGGTATTTAACGAGGGACCAAGTGGAGAATGATAAGGATCATAAATTAGGGCTGTTCTTTACTGAGTATACCGGGTATTTGGATTGGAAACTAAAGATGATGAAGTTGGTTCAACAACAAAGAGAGAAGGAAGAAAAGACCAAAATCGAAACGTATGACGATTGGAATAAACCACTATTGACTCCTGAAAATATAATGATGCAAGATGGCCAGTACACGAAAAAGAAAATAGTCGGGAAGTCTGAATTTGTTCAATCTTTTAACTCTAGTGATGAAGGCAAGGGTACCGTTAAGAATATTAAGACATATTACGATGATGGATCTGTACTGGTACGTTCTGAAAAGAGAAAGACACCAAAAGATGGTGGTAAACCAGAAATAGAAACATCAGAAAAACTATTATCTCCAACTGAGGCCTCTAGTGAGGAAGATGGTGGATACTCTTCCGGAATTGGAAAATGGTGGTGAATATAGTATTTGTTCCTGTTAATAGCCCTAAATAAATATATAGTCATACATAATCTGGTTTTTTATGGTAAAACAGTTAATTTCCAAGAAGTTGTCCCTGGGGCAACGCCGTTGTGTACCTTACTTTATTCTCTTGGACTAAATCTTTCAAATTTTTAGTCATGGGAATCAAATCTCCTAAAAACTGGAAATTACCCTTCTTCTTTACACAATATGAGAGATTGTCATATGTCAGTGTATTTGAATCATCATTATTGGTACCATCATTATTCTCTGATGACTGTCCATTCATGGCATTGTTGGTGGGATGGAAGTCTGCCATTAATAATGATTCATTAGTTAATGTCTTAATAAATAACTCTGTGGCAAACGCTGTAGCCACAAGTGCATCATCTGACGTCTCCATATATTCTGGATCGTTTCTGGCAATCTTCCCGACGATGTCAACACTAAGTGTCGGTTGAAGTGAAGTGTCTTCAATATCTGCAGTGGTGTCTACTCCATATGTTTCTTCCGCTGCAACTTCCTGGGGTTCATCCATATCATTATCAATCGGTATATCTATCGTTTCTACATTCATTTCACTCATCTTATATCTTCTTATTTTGACTAGTTGGTCGATTATCTAAATGTCTATCTTAGTAGGAAATTTCATAACAACTTGAAAAACTACCTTGCTGGATAAAATCTGTTATATAATAAGCACCAACGGATTTATCAAAGGGAACCCCGACAGGCCAGGAAGATGATATTCAGGCCCCAAATACTACTGGTGCTGAGTCTCTTATTGAGTCTTTTCCTATTTGCAATTGGGTTCTTCCCACAGAAAAATGTCTTGAAGGGCCTAGCAGACTTCCATTACAACTCTGAACAGCAAAGAGAAACGAAACCGGTCTTCCAAAAACTTGTACTAGTGGTCATCGATGCCCTAAGATCTGATTTCTTGTTCGATGAAACGAACTCACACTTTCATTTCATTCATTCCCAATTAAACGAGGGAACAGCGTGGGGATTTACAGCGTATTCTAATCCGCCTACTGTCACACTTCCTAGGTTAAAAGGTATTACGACAGGTTCCACTCCGAACTTCTTGGATGCCATTTTAAACGTCGCAGAGGATGATGTATCTACCACTTTGGCTGATCAAGATTCATTGTTAGCTCAATTCCATTTACAAAATAAGAAGATCAACTTTTTTGGTGACGATACTTGGTTAAAATTGTTTCCTAGGGATTGGTTTAATGAAGTAGAGGGCACTAATTCCTTTTTTGTCTCTGATTTCGAAGTTGTAGATACAAATGTCTCGAGACATTTAACTAAACAATTGAAGCATAATCATGATTGGGATGTGTTGATAATGCATTACTTGGGACTCGACCATATTGGACATAAAGATGGAGCCTCCTCTAAGTTTATGCCAGAGAAACATATAGAAATGGATAATATTGTAAGACAAGTGTACGAAAATATAGATGATGATACGTTACTTGTGGTGATGGGTGACCATGGAATGAATGAAGTGGGGAATCACGGCGGTTCCTCAGCAGGAGAAACATCTGCCGGGTTGGTGTTTTTATCCAATAAATTAAAGAAAGGTGAACTTCCTTTGAAACAAAGACACCTAAACTTACCAATTAAGAGGCAAACTGATGAAAACTTCCAATTCTTGACTTCAGTCCAACAAATTGATTTGGTTCCAACCTTGGCTACTTTATTTAATATCCCAATTCCTAAAAATAATGTAGGTATTGTTATTCCAGAGTTTCTGCAATTTCTTAGAAAAGATATGATTAATATAAAACTAATGGAAAATTATCACCAGTTATTGCAGCTATCAAAAGGCCAAGATTTACCAAATATTCCTTTCGATCATATGGATAGTAAAAATATAATGAATAAAATGAAAGAAATACAAGATGAATTAACGAAGAACGCAACTAACTACAATTATTCATACCTCGGAAGGGGTTACCTTTTGTTGATTTTTACCACTGTTACTGTCTTCATTGTATTCATTCTAAACCAAAAATCTCTTTACTGCGCAACGACGATTATAACAATAGTGATTTCATTATTAGTAGGGCTCTCGTCGTTTGGAAGCAGTTTTGTCGAAGAAGAGCATCAAATTTGGTGGTGGATAATAACTGGATCCATTATGTTCTCATGTATAGAAACACTAATTTCGAATCCTTCAAAATCAACAGTCTTCAACCATTTTCTTATTGCTGTTTGCGCTAGAATTATTAGAGGTTGGAATAATAGTGGCCAAAAACACGTGTACGAATTCATATTAACAAACATACTTAAGAACCATTACAATACACTGTGGTACTTAATATGTACCACCATTTACTATATTGGGTTAAAAAATACTATTAGAACAGATTTTCTTTCGTTTTTGGGCCCCTTCTTCATGACAACTTTATGTTTCGTATATAAATTAGATTGGGCTATCGTGAATAATGAATCTGTTCCTGAATGGTTCTATGTAATAACAAAGGAGGCAAGTGACATATTACTGAAAGTCGGTCATTCGCCAAAGGACGCATTTAAGGAGGCACTGCTTCCTTTGGCAACGTTGTTTTACCAAACATTTGTCGCATTAGTATCCATCAGAATAATATTTTTGGTATTTTTCTCCAGAAGAAAAACTTTCTTTGACGATATTAGCAATTATATCAGCTTGCTACTGATATTTCAATCAACAGCAACCAATATTCCCCAATTTTTAGTTTTTGAATTTTTAAAGAAGTCAATCACTAAAGTATTACAGAATTATCATCAAGAAAATAAAAACAATTATCTTCCGTTGATCTCTTTAATTTTGCAATCATTTACTTTCTTCCAATTTGGAGGCACAAACTCTATTGCGACCATCGACATATCCAATGCATATCATGGAATATCAGAAAACTATAACATATACCTTGTTGGTATCTTTATGACCATATCAAATTTTGCACCATCAATATATTGGATAATTTCAATGTGGCCAATTCTATATGCAGAAATACCGGAAAGTTCCTCGAAATGGAATATTTATTTTAAGAACAAATTGCCTCTGCTGGTATTTAATTGTATTGTTGGATGCTGTCTCTTGGCCGCATGCTACATATTGAGATACCATCTTTTTATTTGGAGTGTTTTCAGCCCAAAGTTATGTTACTTTCTTGGTTGGAATGTGTTTATGAACTTTGTCGTTGGATGGCTAGTTGAAGGTACATTAGTGGCCTTATATTAAATAAAGAACATATAGATACATACATTATAGATTGTAGAATAACAACAACATATAGCTCCTTTTTGCAAAAAACCCATTAGGAGCATATAAAAGAACCAAAGTAGTCAATCTTTTTTTTGAATATATATTGAACAAAAAGGGGCAATTATTGGTATGTCATTCTAAATATCTCAAAATAATGTAGTAATTAGATGAAGTATACAATATTACGTTAGAGCCGGACGACGCTAAGCGGAGCAGAATTTTGCATGTGTCCGAGTTTTCACCAAGATTTGAAATTACAAGAATAATCAAGTAACAGATTTTCAAGAAATTGAATAATACTATCGACGAGAGAAAAAAAGACCAGTTAACTATCTCACCTATCATGTCTAATATTGATTCTATTGCCTCTCATCCAATTTTTCAAGGTTTAGATTGTACTCAAGATGCTGCACCCAGATTCCTTTTTACATCCCATCATGGAACAAGAATGGTCGTTTTACAGGGTGGATTGCTAAGATGGTGTTCAGTTACGGCTTCTTCGTTCAATTCAATGACAATTGATTTTTTTCAGCCAGAATCTACTGCTCCACAGAAGGCAATTTTAAGTAACTCTGGGGAGTTTATCTGTGTCTACACTAATCATACAATCGAAGTTATTGAAATCCCTTGGGGTTATGTTACTCCTTCTCCTAGTATGGTATCCAAATTTCAGTTATTTAGTTACAACAACAAGGACGATGATGGCTATTCCCCAATTAAACAAGTTTTGTTCCATCCTGAAGCTTATAAGGATTCCTGCTTAGTAGTTCTATACGATAACGGGACCATTTCCTTAATGGATGTCACTCAGATTACCAAGACCATTACATTAAATAAACGTGTTGCCACTTTTGGAATAGATACACAAATTACAGATATCGAATCGATTTGTTTCAGTAAGGATGGTTGGACTTTATATGCTCTCAGTATCAGTGATGGTGGTGATATATACGCATTCTACCCATGTTTACCACAACAACTGGAAGTGAAGAGGGAGAAAATCACATCTTTGTTACATGAGTCGGTATTACTCTATGAATCATTGAAACTGGATACTGACCGAGATGTGAAGAGAAATGTTATCAGGCAAGTTCAGTTCGTCAACAAACTAAACGGTTTATTGACAGAAAATGAAAAGAACTCTAATGAAGACTTTATTGAGATTGAACAGGAATATAGATTAATCAGGGGACAAGGCCCATTTACGATAGACCCTTATCCAGAAAGATTATACAGCGCCACTGCTTTGGAAATTTCCACTTTACCAATCAATTCAAATAATGAATTAATGTGTATGATTTTTGACGATGGTTCCATTGCCCTATTATTCAAGGACTTACCATTGACCATGTCATGGGATGTGGATAATTATGTCCATAATAACTCATTTTCATTGGTAGAATTGATGCAATTGAAGGATACCGACGTGAAAAGGATAGTATCATATCCAGATACTTATGGACAATTTTTTATTTTTGGTGATTCTTCTCTATTTTTAGTTCATACTCATATATGGTCCGACCTGTTGGCTAAAGCCATTGATAATTCTAATCTGAATGAATTATTGGAGATGAATTTCACCAGTAAGTTGGATTTCTTTGAGACTACTAATGGAATTACAAAATGTTCCCCTTGTAAATGGAGAGGTAGGGACGTTATTCTTTTTATTACGAAGGAAGACGTTTACATGCATCCAGTAGAGATGAGGAAGTCAGGTATTCTTGGTAATAATAAGCCAGTTTTAGTTAATAATGAGGAACTAAAACACCAGGAATATAAGACTAGTTTTAAACAACCTGTTGAAGAACTGATGGCTTTAAATAAGTTATTCCAACAGCAATGTAGTATGGGTGTTTCGAAATTAATTGCCCCAGAAGAAAGACAAGTCTTGTTGAATAACGAAAATAACGAAGTTCAATTAGAGTTGTTGAGTGACGTATCTAAGGAAGTTATTTCCAAGATTGGACAAGGACAAAACCTTGCCTTGAATTTGCATCATCGATTACTAGAACAGCAGTACGAATTAACACGACAATTGAAGATAGTTCACACAATTATGTCAAAACAATCCGACTTGAGAAGGAAATCGGAGGAACAATCGCGCAGATGGGATGACCAGACATCAAGATCCTCTCAATTGATCAAAAGGCTTCAGGATTTAGATGCCAAAATATTGGAGATTAACAACTCGCCAAAATTGAAAGAGTACCCTATAAATGATAAAGAGCTGGAATGGTTCAAGGAGATCAGAAACCAAGTATTGAAGTTTAACAGTTTTGTACACAATCAAAGAGATGCTCAAGAAGAATTAAACCATTTGAAAAAAGATTTAGCTCGTATCAGTAAAGAGACTTCTCAACTTAGAGATGAAAAATCAGATAAAGAGTGGGACGAGCTTCGAGACATATTGAAACATGATGCTCAAATTATACAGGAGTGTAATAAAGAGTTATTATCTACGACGGAGGCATTATAACTGTTTGCTTAGACAATGTACTTACGTAGCTTACTTTAATGAATCTGTCCTATTAATTAAATACCTCATATAAGCGTAACATTACACTGTTTTCTCATTTTCGCGACTTGCGAAAACTGTGGCATCACCTGTAAATTTAGTCATCGTTGAAAAGTTTGTAGACGATATATATTCTGTCACAACAACAGCTTTACATTTACGTCTAAACTTAATTTCAAGCTCTTTATTCGCTAGTACGCTTATGACGACAAGATTATTATCGAGAAGTTTGAAAACGATGGCAGGAACCAAAAAATTCAATTTCACCCCAAACAAGTATTTCACTGAAAACACAGCCAAGGATGTCTGGTCCCTCACCAATGAAGCTGCAGCACTAGCGGCCACCAATCCTCATAACAAGGGTCGCGAATTGATCAACTTGGGACAAGGGTTCTTCTCTTATTCACCACCCCAATTTGCTATTAAGGAAGCCCAAAAGGCATTGGATATTCCGTTAGTGAACCAATATTCACCAACAAGAGGCCGTGTCTCTTTGCTGAATGCGTTGATTAAGCAGTATACTCCAATTTATGGTTCCGAATTGAAGCAGGAAAATGTTACTATTACCACTGGTGCTAATGAAGGTATCTTATCTTGTCTTATGGGTCTTTTGAATGCAGGTGATGAAGTCATTGTGTTTGAACCATTTTTCGACCAATACATTTCTAATATCGAACTAATGGGTGGTAAAATTGTCTATGTGCCTATTAATCCACCTAAGGAACTAGATCAACGTGTGACTGAAGGTACTGAATGGACGGTAGACATGGAACAATTTAAGAACGCTATTACTAGTAAGACAAAAGCCGTCATCATAAATACACCTCATAATCCTATCGGGAAAGTCTTTACTCGTGAAGAGCTGTTGCAAATTGGTAATATTTGTGTAGAGAAGAATGTTATTATCATATCCGATGAAGTTTATGAACATTTATATTTCACTGATGAATTCACTAGGATTGCCACATTGTCTCCAGAAATAGGTCAATTGACATTGACTGTCGGATCTGCCGGTAAAACATTTGCTGCAACAGGTTGGAGAATTGGTTGGGTTATTTCATTAAACAGTGAATTGTTACAATATGTCTCTAAGGCTCATACAAGAATCTGTTTTGCTTCTCCATCTCCTTTGCAAGAAGCTTGTGCAAATTCCATTAATGATGCATTAGAATCAAATTATTTTGAAAAGATGAGACAGGAATACATTCAAAAATTCAAGATCTTTACTAGTGTCTTTGAGGAGTTAGGACTACCCTACACCAAACCCGAGGGTACGTATTTCGTTCTTGCTGACTTTTCTAAAGTTAAAATTCCTGAGGACTATCCATATCCAAAGGAGATTTTGAACAAAGGTAAGGATTTCAGAATTTCTCATTGGCTTATTAATGAACTAGGTGTTGTCGCAATTCCCCCAACCGAATTTTACATCAAAGAGCATGAAAAGGCAGCTGAGAATCTATTGAGATTTGCTGTGTGTAAAGAAGATTCTTACTTGGAAAAGGCTGTTGAAAGATTGAGTTTATTGAAAGATTATATTTAAACCAAATATAAATATAGATATAAATATGTACATATACATGATAGAGTATTTACATTGATCTCGTTGTAGGTTTGAAAAGAATTTTTGGAGATAACAATCAGCTCTTTTTTTTAAGGCGACGGAGTTTTGCAACAAGTACCAAGATATTTCTTGAACAACTACTTCGATACTTTTGTCTACACATAGCTCAGATAGATAAAGTGATATTGGCCACCTTCTTTCATTTTCCCTCTATGCCCCCATTATAAATGGCGGTTAGCAATGGCACGCACATATTTACATACTTTTGGATTTTTGGTCTAATCAACAACATTCTCTACGTTGTCATACTATCGGCAGCAGTTGATATAGTTGGTCCAAGTTTGCCCAAATCACTAGTTCTGTTGGCAGACATACTGCCTTCTTTGATAATCAAAGTCCTTTCTCCTTTTTTTATTGAATATATTCAATACCACCACCGAATTATCTCCCTTATTCTACTAAGTTCTTCGGGGATGATTCTAGTTGCAACAACTAATCTAAAACTTTGCCTCCTGGGGATTACCCTAGCATCACTTTCGTCTGGGTTTGGGGAAGTAACATTCCTTCAACTGACCTTTTATTACAAAAAGGTTTCATTGAATGGTTGGTCAAGTGGAACTGGAGCAGCCGGGCTGCTTGGAAGCGGTGGTTATCTGCTATTGACTTCGATATTTAAGGTTCCAATCAGAATCTCATTGTTAGTTTTTGGGATACTATCTTTTGGATTCTTACTTTATTTTAAGCTAGATGCCAATGAATACCAAGGTTTACAGGGCGAGGAAACCTTAGTCGAAGAGCAAAATGTGGAGGACCTCCACGAAATTGATCCTGTGGTTTCATCGGCATTACCAGATTATGAGAGTGTAGTATTTTTCTCAAATAAAACAAACCGACTTAAGACTCATGTAATTGCAACCTGCAAGAAATTGAGAACATTGATTATTCCCTATATGTTACCCCTGACAACTGTATACCTTTTTGAGTATTTGATCAATCAAGCGGTATCTCCTACATTATTATTCCCATTAGATCCTAACTCACGTTCTCCTTCCACCCCATTTTTTTTCCACAAATATAGAGACATTTACGTGACATACAGTACTTTATATCAACTAGGTGTATTTATTTCCCGATCAACAGCTCATTTGGTAAGAATGAGAAGATTATATGTATTGTCGTTTCTTCAGGTTATCAATTTTATGTTAACCTTGTTACAGTCTTGGTTTTTCGTGCTCAAAACACCTTGGTTGTTAATGATACTAATATTTTATGAGGGTTTACTGGGGGGATCATCGTATATTAACACTTTTCTGAATATATTGGAGGATCTTGATATAACGATGACCGAATTCGCGTTAGGTGCTGTTTCTATTGCAGATTCATTTGGTGTATTCTTGGCAGCATTAATAGGTTTGGCATTGGAACCATCTTTATGCAGGCATCAATTAGATGATGGTCGTCCTTGGTGCAGAATGGAATAAACGTAATCAATATTTCATTGATCTACCTTTTCTTTCGAATATTATTTATGCATATATATCTATAGATAAATCCTAATACCCTTCAGCAGTTCTTCAATAACGTTCTGGTTCATATCCATACTATTAATTGTACTCAGAATTCCAAAGCATTGTAGTAGAACACGTTTGTCTTGATTTGTAATTTTTCTTTCTTCCTCTTGATTCAAAATATACAACTGAAAGGTTTTTCTAACTCCGGTATCGCTGTGAATAAAATTTTGAAAGTATGGCAATACAATGGTATCTCTGAAGCATTGCAGTAATAGAATTTCCATAGAAGGTCTTTCTTTTTCATTTATAACCTTTTGATTTAACTTTCCTTCATTTTCATCTTTCTCCATGGATAATAATATAGTTAATACATCGTAATATATTTGTTGATAAAACTTCTCCCAAATTACGCACAATCTTTTCAAAGTACTATTCATTATATCTTCATTCGTGTAATTAAATACAATTTCATTTTCAAATACAAATAAGGAAGAATCCAAAAATTCTTTCACATTTAGCCATACATTGTCAAAATTAGTTAATCTTCGATAAAAATCAAATATTCGGCTTATATCTTCGACTTTCATCGGCAAGTCCCATATTCGGTGATCTTTAAACAATTCTACCATATTACTACAATAAATGTACCAGACATTTTCCGATAAGTTCTCCAGTTCTTGCGCACTAAAACTCTTGTAATTAGCCTCCAGTGAGGGTAAATGTCGGAGTAAATCTTGCAAAATATATGCTGGATTATGTTCTTGCGATAGAGCAGGGTCATGCGATATTGAAGGATTGAATGAGTATATGGAATGGTTCGAATCACTTACCAGGGACGGGTTATAAAAAAATTGAGATGGGGATGACATCTTATGTCTTTCAAATGAAGAATGTAAAAAGTTACTTAATGAAGTTGGAATAACTGGCTCGATGTCAACCTTATGTTGATGGGAACTAACTTTACTGGATGGAAAAATTCTACGGACTGCTTGTGTAAACTTATGTCTTCGAGAAGCTGATGACTTACTCGTTGATGTAGATATTGAAGGTACACTGAGAATACTTGTGTTTGAGGTCGATATATTTGCTGATCGTTGACTATGTTGGTGATTACCAAAAATAGATAATGTATGAGCACTTTTCTTTCTAGATAACGGTAACGACAATGACAAAGTCGAAGTCAAACTTCTCGAAGAAGTTGAGTTTTTCCTACGATTTGAGGTAATTGTTGTCTTCGAGCTTAGTGAAGAAGACGAGGAAGATATAACGCTATTTCTTCTAGAAGTGCCAAGATAGGAGGTGCTGACATTCATGTTTGGATTAGAACTTCTAGAACTAAGTTGGTGAGATACCGGTTGGAAACCAATATGTGACAGCTTTGACCCATCTCTCTTAAGCTTTGACTGGTTGGACTTGCCTGAATGTTGGCTTAAAATTTGGGTAATTCCAGATGATGCTGTTTGGTCCATATATTCTGGTTGAGAGTGAGCATCTCGCGATATTGTGCTAGAGAGTTTGTGACCAACCATACTATACCTGGGATTGAAATTATAACCTCGTGAAGTCAATGATGCCGTCTCTTAAGTTCTGGTAAAGCTATTACTTCAATTTTCAGTTTCTCGAACGTTTGTGCGGGGTTCCTCAGCGCTGTCACTTCTGAGAATGTGCTTACATAAACGACACTTTTGTCTTCCATAAGTTTGATTATCTATTTGAAAATCGATAATATCTTGCGATATATATATATTTGCATGCTTAGTTCGGTCTTAAATAAATCTTCCCAGTAATTAGGAATAGGAAAATTATACCTAGAATGGAAAGAATTAAATGATTATCCGTAGCGGTTCCCCTGATTGAAAAGCCTATTAAAAATAACGTTAAATAGTTAAGGTAAGTGTGCGATTCAGAAAAATTAAGAATAAAGGCAGTGAGAAAAAAGATTGGAATCATTATTTTAATGCTTCTCTGTTGATTTGAAGTCTCCCTGCTATGTTCATTTTCTTTTTCTTCTCTTTGTGGTAACGCTAAAGGATAATCTGATATTGGAATACAGTCATCTGCATCCATAATCGACACAAAAGACTCTTGGGGTGCTTCAGTCATTTCCTCCCTTTCTTCAAAAATTCGATCATCATCAACAGTGGAGGATAATAGCATCTGATCTAAGAACTTTTCAACATCCTTTGCTCTTGGTCTTCTCGCAACATTGGGGGATAATAATGATTCCATTATATCAAATATCTTAAGATCAATTGGTTTTAACTTCAATCTTTTGTGTTTTTCAATCATTTCTTTTTTATTGAATTGGAAATTTTTAATATTGATCTTCAATTCACTAATACTCAACTGTGTCTGAAAAGGTAATTCAGCGAAAACAATAAAATAGCAAATCATACCTAAAGAGTACAAATCAGCGGAAAAAGTATATTCATTGTAATCTTTTCTTAGGCTTTTTTGTCCCCCTGATCCAGGTATAATAACCTCAGGGGCCGTGAATTCCAATGTTCCAGTTGCACCGGTTGCTGTTCTTGACTCACCTTCCATTTGGCTTTCTCCTAAGTCACCAATAACTATAGTTGGGAAGCAATCTTCAATATCTTCCGCAGAGTTATAAGCTTCTTTGTTAAATTTTTGTAGTAAGAGACAATTGGATGGTTTTAAATCTCTATGAATTAGTCCAATATCATGTAATTCATGTAATCCACGGGAAATATCTCTTAAAATAGATATAATCTGCCTAGTGTTCAGTCCAACTCTACGGGACCCCAAATGTTCCATTTTTTCCTTTCTCTTCATTCTAAATCTTTGTTTCCGTTCATCAATGGGTGCCAGGTCAGGAAATTTGTCAAACACGTCCCTTAGTATGCAATCTTCCAAGTTTCCACCTTCACAAAACTGTTGCAATATAAAAAGGCAAGGTATTTTCCCCACACCTGCTTCACTTGTTCCATCAGCTGTTCTTACCAATCCACATGAATCATCCATTTCCAGCCAAACATGATTATACGTGATTAAATTTGCACTTTTATGGGTCAAGGCGCTCAATGCCTTGACTTCCCTAATACATTTTTGAAACCAAACCATATCATTCCCAATAGGAATTTTCTTTAGGGCAAAAACACCCAAGTCTGTGTCACCAATTTTATGAACTACTTTATAGACGGATCCACGGGCTCCATTACCCAACAGAGATAAAGTCTTAAAAAATTTATGGAAATAACCTGGTATAAACAGATCTGGTGGAATAAAAAAACCTGATGAGGATGTTTCCTTATGATCAAGAGTGTCTGATAACGATATAGAATTTGTATGCTGATGTTGTTTTTGAAGTAATTGGAAATAACGACCTGGTAAATTTATCCTACTACTTGACGAAATAGACTCCGATCCTGATCTCGATCTTCGATGGTCTGAATGGTTCGGTATGGTTCTACAGTTAGTGGCATCAATCTCGGTACCACACTGTGGACATATAAATGTTGCAATAGAGGTGGCGGGGGGTCGAGAACGATCGTTTAGGTGGTCTGGGTCAATTTGCCGGAAATAGGATAATGTTCCTGATGTTGGGTTCACAATAATAAGGGACTGTGAGGTGGGGTCATCTAAAATCAAAGATTCTTCTCTATAAGGCACCAAACTCATTGTTCTGCTGTAACTTGCATTCTACAGGGTTTTCTTGAAACTCGATCCTTAGTTAGAAAGATTTCTGTGTTCCCTTATATATCTGTCCAACTCCGCGAAAATTAAATCAGGCTATACAAGAAATGTCAGAATATTAAGAGAAAATAGAGATGTATAAAGATTAAATGGATAAGTACAAAAGGAGTCCCATCTACTGAGTACAGTGGTTCTGGTGAGAACGTAATTTACTCACGGTATTAAATGAAGCTTCACATTTCTCACATTTAAATCTCTTTAAATGGGTCTTCATATGCTTGCTCAAATTGGATGATTCATTAAATGCCTTCCCACAAATCTTACAATGCAATGGCTTCTCACCGGTATGTGTTCTAATATGTATTTTCAGTGAACTAGATATAGCAAACCTTTTCCCACAGATATCACATTTAAATGGTTTTTCTCCTGAATGTGTCCTCTCATGTTGTTTTAAAGTCTCTTCATTGGAGAAATGTTTCTTGCAAATGGAACATTGGAAGGGTTTGTAACCTGAGTGGACTCTCATGTGACGCACTAATCTTTGTCGCTGGCTGAATATCTTGTGACAATTAGCCCAATGACATTCGTATTGTGATTGACCCTTTAGTAGATGCATATTTTCCATGTGAATATTTAACTCTTGTGCTGAGCTAAAACTTCCTGAACAGTCACCCCAACGACAATTATGTGTGGACGGTAGAGGCAAATATGAGGACGACGAGGATGCGGAAGCATCAGATGAGGGGAGTGACGATACTGGCATAGACGGAGGGGATTCAGTCAATGGGATATTTGTTCCAGACTTTGAATCCATGAACTTAATATCAAAGTTTATACCATGAGAATCATTGATATGATTAATTAGAGAGCATAGATCGTTATTTTCATTTGTGAAATCACAATCTTGCCAATTACATGAATTTGTCATTAATTTACCACCATGGTACTGTTGTTGAGGATTATTGGTAGTAGTGGTAGGAGGTGCAGAAACATGGTCTTTAATTATATGCTTTTGTAATTCCAATAGTGTATTGAATGATTTTGTACAAGACGCCCATTTGCACTTTAAACTAGCATTTTCATCTTTCTTAAAAGTCCAATTAAAATTAATTGTATTATTCTCGTGTAATAGGTTTGTTGTAGAATTAACCCTTTGATTATCTTGGATTTGAGGATGTGTTGAAACAGACGTTGATGGCACAGTTGGATAATGATAGAATTTGTCTTGTCTTTCACGTTTAACTCTCTCATAACTGTAAGTGTTCCCATTGACATTGACACTGTTGTTATTGTCGTTCATTAAAGTAGCATTATTTCTAATCGCCTTATGTGGATGAAGTTGGATTCTATGGTGATGGTGATGCTCTTTTTCAAACTCTGTAGGTGTTGAGTAACGTAATGTATTTTGGTTCTGGACAGGTCCGATAGTTGACTCTAATAAATTTATACTTTGATTTTGATTCTGTTGCAAAGATTCTTTATCATTATTGAGGTGTTTATGATTGTGATGATTCATATGATTTGCAGATGGCACCTCGTATAACGAAGATATATCACATAAATCCTCCAAGATCTTTAAATCCGTCTGAGAATTCACCACGTGCTCGTGATATGGAGCTTCTCCTAATGGCTTTTGTTGTTGTCCTCTATTTTCATGTGTATGAGAATCATTGGAACAATTTTTACAGTAATTATCCAACATAACATTAATATCATCATGTTCATCCTTGTCCTTGGGTTCCTTTTTCACTGAATTTAATGACGGCTGTTGTTTCATCGGCTGACAAGTTAGATCACAATTCAGTTCATTTATTCTATTATTTAGCGATATTGGGTCATTCAAATCAGGAATAGCAAAGGGTTCATTCGGTACATCTGCATATATGACCAAATCATCATCTAACGAATCCATTAGGGGCGTTTCTTGCTTCACAGTATTGTTGTTATTAACAGCGTTATGATGATCCTTCTCGCAGCATATCTCCAAGATTTTAGGATTACAGTAACAATTGTCCGCCTCGTTATGCACATTGTTATTATTAGAATTCAGTGTTGTAGCAGTAGGACCATTTAATTTCCGTTTCTTCGGTATCAACATCAGATCATCGTTATAATGCATGTCCCTTTGCAAATTAAGCAATCCCTCATTGGAAAACACGGAACTGTTGTCTTTCAGATATGGATTATTAACGTCTCGATAATCATGATAATTAACGAATTCAAAATGTTGACAATCTGCAAAATTCTGACAATCCTCATCGTTGAATTGATTACTCGTTTCGTTACAAGGATGATGGATATGCGAGGATCTTGACGGTATAGCAGGTGGCGGCACCCCCAATTTCAGATTCTGGTTCTGGATATCGACGTTGCCAGTTGGCCCCTCGAGAGCTTCGTTGTGGTGGTGGACATGACCGTGGATGTAAGTCATGTTATCATAGTTGTGGATATGGCCGTGGACGAGACCTTCCTCGATGAGAGCAGTTGTGTGTGGCATTATAACTTGCTGGTCTTGCTTGAACTTGATGAGTGGCTCTAGAGGTCCAACGGTGATGGTAAATGGTGTATAGATATATAGAGACACTTGTGGAGTAGTTATAGTATTTCATATATGGGCATTGTCATACCCTCAAGGTTAGGCCGAATCTATTCGGATCGGCCGATTGTTCACCACCAGAAAAGCAAATTGACACTTTCTTATCACAGAAATAAGAACAAGAGCAAGAACAGGGACAGAAAGAACAACAATGGTCGCCGAAACTGAACCTAAATCGGTGTGTGTTTATTGCGGGTCCTCCTCTGGTGCTACGCCAATATACTCGAAACAAGCTAATGAACTGGGCCGTCTATTCCATGAATTGGGTTGGAGATTAGTGTATGGTGGTGGTACCACGGGGCTAATGGGGCAGGTCGCCATTGGCACCATGGGTCCGGACACAGATGGGGCTGTACTTGGTATTATTCCTAATGCATTGGTGGCTAAGGAGCGTGAGGATGGTAAAGATGTGGAGATTGAAATTGATGTCGATGTGGAGCACCACAAGGGGTCTACTCCCATTTCTGACAAATTTGGAAGGACCATCGTTGTCCCTGATATGCATTCTAGGAAAAGAATGATGGCTGAGGAAAGTGATGCGTTTGTAGCCATGCCAGGTGGGTACGGTACTTTTGAAGAAGTTATGGAGTGTATAACGTGGTCGCAATTGGGAATTCATAATAAACCAATTGTGCTCTTTAATATAGACGGATTTTATGACCATCTTCTGGAATTGATTAATCATTCTGTTAAGCAGGGGTTTATCAGCGAGAAGAATAGAGAGATTGTACAAGTTGCAGAGACCGCACAAGAAGTGATAGAAAAGATTCAAAACTATGTGGTTCCAGAAGGTCGCTTCAACTTGAATTGGACAGATGAGGGCCACAAGCATGGACCTCATCATCATCATAAGGAACATTGTTAAGTTAACGAATTGATTGGCTACGTCGCGAGTTTCGACATATGACAAGTCCCTATACCTGTTGCTATAGACCACGCATAGTTTTTTTTGTGTTCATGTATTTAAATCATTATATAGATCTATTTAATAATACTTTTATATAACCCTATCTGACCTAACGATCATGCGGTTATTGTTAGTTACTAGCTGCCTTTTATTACTCTTTCACTGGCCTAAACATTTGAAAATTTAGAAATAACGTTGATGAAAGAAAATTAATAGTCGCCAATAGTCATCTCATCTCATCTCCTGTCAACCCAAAACAGTAAGAGAAGGTAACTGACAATGCGTATAACGATGGCTGCGGCAGCCAAAAAGGGATTTAGTAATCCTGCCTTCAAAGCCCTCGGTATCCCCACCATCAAGCTCCCTTCAAGAAACTGGATTATATTTTGGTCAGTACTCAGCATGGGGCTGTCGGGATTAGCATACGATAAATATGAACAAAAGCAGATATTGAAGAAGTATACAGGATTGGTTAAACCACTGGCCCAGGAAGCATTGCCCGTGGATAAGAAACCTAGGAAGATCACGGTGTTCATTGCACCTCCTCCAAATGATTATTTGGAGACTTCATTGAAGATTTGGAGACGTTTCATTAAACCTGTTTTATATTATTCAGGCTTGGATTATGAAGTTGTTGAGGCTGATAGACAAGGTATCATTAGAATGAAAGTTGCCTCTCAATTACGTCAATTACGTTTGCAAATGAGAGGTGAAGAGAGACACCCAGATTCTGTGAAAGATAACAGTAAAACCAATACGTCGGAGCCAGCACAACCCAATGTTGAAATAGAAGAAACACCAGTCAAGCCAATTGCCAAGAGTGATTTTCTTGGAGTATTTTATAATAGGCCAAAGGAAATAAAAGTAGTTGATGAGGATTCGTTGGTGGAAGATCCAAGACTTGCCGGGGGTGTTATATGCATTGGAAGAGGTGCATATAAGGAATATATAACTGGGTTACATGAAGGACTGTTAGGACCTTTACAAGAGCCTGAAAGAGTGGAAGCTATAACAGATAAGGATACCGCATCATTATCATCTGATGGTAATTCGATCAAGGATGATCCAGTTGCTGAGCAACAAAACGTTGACTCGACAGTCACTGTGGTGAAAGAAGACAAAAAGAAAGAAGAGGAGGAGAAACAAACATCTGAGGAGGAAACCCCCGAAATAAAGATTGTCAAACCGTACATTGACCCGAGTGAGTATCCAAATGTTGAAATCCCAAGCGAACTATATCAATTAGCATCACCTGACGGTGTTATTAGAGACCCCAAAACCAATGTACCCATTTTATTATATCAGCCCATCCTAATGGTAGCGATTCCAAGTTTATCAGGCTTTTCAAACATTCCAAGACGTATTTACAGGTTTTATCAGAAAAGACATTTTGCCGAGAAGGTGTGTTCAGAGACCTATGATGTAGTTAAGCAAGAACACATTAGACCGTTTGAGGCTCCTGCGGATTTAAGTCAAGGTGAATTTGATGAAGAAGTGGACTGGCCAAAAAGTTGGGTGAAGCAAGGTCTTGTAAGGAAAAGTGAATGGACCAGAGAACTAAAATGTGATTCTAGGATTGTGGAACATATGTCCATGTATGGCAGCAAACCAGAAGATAGAACCGAACCATAAACTGTGATATAGTAAGTGATCTTAGTTTATATCTTGTATATATAAATATTACGTTAATATAATACTACACGCCCTCGGACGCTATTCGCGTAAAGTGTCCGGATGGAGTTTACAATAGATCGAGAGGGAGAAAAAGGTATAAGTTGGAAGAGTTGAATGTGGCTTGTCACACTTACTGGAACAGCACGACTATAGAAGTGAAATATAGACGATGAGCATCTTTTTCAGACCACCTTTGGATATAGAGATTACACTGGACAACGAAGAAGCACGAAAGCATGTGGATCTCCCTACTAACAATAAATCCAATATTCAGGAAAGTTTACCACTTTATGAAGATGGTGAGTCCCTAAGTGGGGTTGTAACATTAAGAGTCAAGGAAGGGAAAAGAGTCGATCACTTAGGTGTGAAAATAGCCGTTGTTGGCTCAATTGATATGGTCAAAACTCATGGTGGAAGCAATGGTAGTGTTACTGGTAATAAGATTTCACCCAATGCTTCAGCTTTGGACTCTAGGAAGAAGACTGTTGATCAGTTTCTTTGTATGAGCTATGACTTATGTCCTGCTGAGGAATTACAACATACTCAGAGTTTTACTTTCAATTTTAAAGATGTTAACAAGAGATATGAGGCCTATAGGGGGAAGAACGTTGATGTGTCATATTATGTTAAAGTAACCGTATTAAGGAAGTCTACTGATATTTCCAAAACCAAAAGATTTTGGGTATATTTATATAAAGATCTGATACCTCAACAACCGCCAACCACTGTACAAAAAGCACCTTCAAAAGTACAGTCAATTGAGGAACCCGTTGAGGAGGAAGCTTCTAATTCAAACGGCACTGATGCATCTGACGTTAATGATAATGGTGAATCTTCAATTGCAGCACCACCACCTTCGAATAGTGCGAACAATAACGAATCACACCCAGTCAAGTTGGATATTGGTATAGAGAATTGCTTACATATTGAATTTGAGTTTTCTAAGGCACGTTACACTTTGAAGGATGTCATTGTCGGAAGGATATATTTTTTATTGACTAGGTTAAAGATAAAACACATGGAATTAAGTTTGATTACCAGAGAATCCTCTGGTTTACAACCGTCAAACTATTTAATTGACTCTACCGCAATTAGGTACGGAATAATGGATGGATCGCCAGTTAAAGGGGAATCAATACCTATCAGATTATTCCTAGGAGGATATGATTTGATTCCGAATATGAGCTGCAATTACTTCAACGTTAAGAATTACTTAAGTTTGGTAATTATTGATGAAGCCGGCAGAAGGTATTTCAAACAATCAGAAATTATACTTTATCGTACAAGGTAACCAGTTTTTTGACTATTGATGTATTTTTTACAATTCTTCATATAAACACCTACTTCATTATAGAACAATTGTCTAATTATTAAGGTCACATGCATATTTATAATTTTTTAAAACTCTGTTGCTATAAAAATGATTATCTTGCTAGAGATTAGTGAGTGCCCCACTGACAGGTAAATCCAAAATGTTATTCCAAGAAGTAATAGCTTGGTAGAACTGCTTTTCTATTCATATACTTGCTGTTGGGTTTTATTTACTCGAACATTACATAACTTATACCGATTACGTAATGAACATTGACTTTTTCTTAAGGGCGGCATCATTTCCCCTTTCGGAAATCTATAAACAATAATTGTGACAGTAAAAATTTCCTTTAACTATTGGTTTCGGATGGGTTTGCTCTTACTCTCAATGTTTACATTTTACTTTGATTTGCGCCAAATGTTTCAATGTGTACAAGATCATCAAATTATCATCCTCTTAGTCTTCGCCCCTTCCTATAGAACTTCAATATGACTCCATTGCTCTGTTTATCTCACCAAAATTGAACGCATACAACCACACCCTTTGAAAGATGGAACGAAATAAACAACCGAGCACCCTTGGGAGAAATATTATACCTCTCCTGTGTGCCTTGGCTTCAATGGTGACAGGTTCAGTTGGCATTGCACTAACTTGTAAATTCCACAAGACTGAGGCTGTCCTGATCATCATCACATGTGCCACATACTTATATTCATTGATTACATTTACTTCTTTATTTAGGTTGCGATCAAGGATTTGTGAAGTGATTGGGTTGTTGAGTATTTGTTTTCAACTACTAATACTGGGATCAGCTATTGAATATTTCAATTGGAACGTTAAACATTCTATGATACCCAATTCAACAATTCAAAAACATTTACTCATTGCTATGAATTCATTACTTTTGTTTAGCCTTTTCCTCAATGGGATTAATATTGGATTTTATTTTGAAAGTAAAAATTATAACAATTTGGAAGAAGCTGATGAAGGATCTGATCAGAAGATTACGTTTGTTGATCAAGAAAAGTTTATACCGTTAAAGGATTCCACACAAACATTGACACCAGGAATGGATTTATTTTACCCAAAAAAATTCAATATAGAAAACCAACAAAATTACTCTGGATACGCAACAGAACCGGAACCTATGTTCTCAGACGATCATTCTGAAAGATCTGTAATAAGACATCAGCTGGGACCATCATCTAATCATCATATAAGAGAAACTGACTTGAGTAAACATGAGAACTTACCAAGTAGAGGGAGGTCAAATTCAATGAATAAAATATTTAAAAGATCCTTCCTCAAAATAAAAGACTTAAAACTAGTTTCATCATTACAATCAAACAGTGAACAACTTGCAAAAGACGAAACTTCGCAGACAGGGAATGATTTAAACACACGTTATATAACCAGACTTTCTACAATATCAGACATTTCGAAAAGTATATTAAACATAGGCGCTAATCCTCAACAAGATTCTAATAGAAATCAAAATAATGAAAATATTCAAAACAGCATTGAGAGACCATTCTCAGTTATGATCGACAATCCACATAGAAAATCACAAGGCATGTGCATGTATGAAACCGAAACTCAAACATCTCCAGCATTGGAATTAGAAAAGAAAGCTATCGGCAGGATTGATAGTTCTTTGCTGCGCCCATGTCTACGTTTAAGTAACAGGATGCCTTCCTCGATATCGGAAGAAGAACAGACAAATCAACTATCACACCCTCCCTCTCCATTGATTCCACAAATGGAAACGTTCGATGTGGAAGCATTTGAAGAAACCATCAAGCAACAAAATATGCATAGTATGTTTGATAGCAGTTACGACGAACATGACACTCCAGAACATATTGAGTTACCGGAAACAGTTACTTTAGATATTTGGGAACAGGATAAAAAGCAAATCTTGGAGAGAGCAAATAACCTACAGCAGAAAGTATTACTACCACCTTTAGAATTGGCTTTCGAACGAGAATCCAACAGCCCTCTTGAACCATCAATTGAATCAAAAAAAACATTCAGTTTTCCAGGTAAATCACCAATAATGGATAAATTAATGGAAGAAAGAAAAACAATGGAAGGCACGATAAATGAGCTAGATAAGTACTTGAATGATTTCGAGATAGATGAAGCAGAAAAGGAGCAGATACTAGAAAACAGTTTAAGACAAGATATGTCACCGACACTTACGGCTGAAAAGGCCTCAAGAGATTTACATAGAGCTGCAACAAATCATTCTCCAACCAAGTCAATCATTTCGATAATTAGCGGCTCAGCAAACAATAATTACCATACTCATAAGACACGGAACTCTCTTTCCAATTTCCTAGGAGGTCATACACGAACTTCATCTCAATTGACATTTATGTATCCATCACAGACCAATGCAAAAGCCGTATCCAACCCATCTTCGCCTACTAGATCCAAAAGGTTTAAACGGCTAAGCAAAAAACTTTCACTTTCCAATGTATCGGATTCCATGCTTCATTCTACATTTTTACCTGACAATAATAATCATGATATGAAGACAAATAGCGAATTTTTCAATTTCACCCCAAAGGGTCAACATAATAGAGGGAAAAGTTTTGATTTTAGCTACTTACATTCATTACAGAACTCTCCGACAAAGCAGACATCTGGAATGTCAAGAAATGTATCCTTACAACGTGAATTACCCTATTCTAACACATCATCGCCTGGTAAGGCATCTAGGCGTACCAGCTCACATTTTTATATGCAACAGGAAAACACCACGTACACGTTCGATTGCAATAAACCAGTAGATACCACAGTTTTAGAAGAACCAGTGGGGATTAGAGAACCAAGTTCAACAACGCCAAGTATTGTATCAAATGGCTCGGAAGCTCTCTATCCTGAACTGATTATTAGTGAATATGACAGAGAAAAGTGGAATACAATTACCAACCTGCATCTAAATGATATATGATCAAAGAAATTTGATCAAAAGAACAGTAAACATGCATTACAAGATACCCCCATTTTTTATAAACACGTAAATACCGTAATAAATATTAGAAATTTCATAGACAGTTATTGACTTCGCAAAAACTAGTAAATTTTGCCGCCGACATTTTTCTCGTAAAATAAACGTTCGAAACGATTTTTCAAGGCGCGATGAGCTAGGGAACTGCACATAAAATTTTATCATTAAGTATACTGCAGTGTGATATACTAAGAATGGATAAAATTACAAAAAATACAAGACTCTGTGATGGATTCAAACGATTTATTTGATGTCTTTGACGAGGCTCCAGCTGATATCCCTCTGATAAACGAAAATGAAGACGATAAACCTTTAGTAGAGACAACGGAAGTCGCCAAGAAACACTCTCTTTCAGATAATGAAGCTGAACCAGAAAAGGAAGTTAAGAAGAAATCTAAAGGTCATTCCTTGGAGAAGAAAGAAAAGTCACAAGTGGTACCTGTTGTTGCAGATTCTTTCGAACAAGAGGCTTCCAGAGAGGTGGATGCCTCCACTGGTTTGACTAACTCAGCTACTACTCAAGTTGAAGAAGATGGTAAAGTTAAATTGTCACATCAAGTGCGTCATCAAGTTGCTCTACCTCCAAATTATGATTACACGCCTATTGCAGATCACAAGAGAGTTAATGAAGCACGTACATACCCGTTTACGTTGGATCCTTTCCAAGATACAGCCATATCTTGTATTGACAGAGGTGAATCTGTCTTAGTCTCAGCGCATACATCAGCAGGTAAGACTGTAGTTGCAGAATATGCAATTGCACAATCATTGAGAGAAAAGCAAAGAGTGATTTATACATCTCCTATCAAAGCATTATCAAACCAAAAGTACAGAGAATTATTAGCTGAATTTGGTGATGTTGGGTTGATGACTGGTGATATTACTATAAACCCTGACGCAGGTTGTTTGGTTATGACTACTGAAATTTTAAGGAGTATGCTCTACAGAGGTAGTGAAGTCATGAGAGAAGTTGCATGGGTAGTTTTTGATGAAGTGCATTATATGAGAGACAAAGAACGTGGTGTTGTTTGGGAAGAAACTATTATTTTATTACCAGATAAGGTCCGTTATGTGTTTTTATCTGCTACCATTCCTAATGCCATGGAATTTGCAGAATGGATTTGTAAGATCCATACTCAACCTTGCCATATTGTGTATACTAATTTCCGTCCAACCCCACTTCAACATTATTTATTCCCAGCTCACGGTGATGGTATTTACTTAGTGGTTGATGAAAAGAGTACTTTCAGGGAGGAGAACTTTCAGAAAGCAATGGCTTCTATAAGTACACAAGAAGGTGATGATCCAAATTCGATAAATTCAAGAGGTAAGAAAGGACAGACATTTAAAGGTGGTGCCGCAAAGGGTGATGCCAAGGGAGATATTTATAAGATTGTTAAGATGATCTGGAAGAAGAAATACAATCCAGTCATTGTTTTCTCTTTTAGTAAACGTGATTGTGAAGAATTGGCTTTGAAGATGTCCAAATTAGACTTCAATTCTGAGGATGAAAAGGAAGCATTGACTAAGATTTTCAACAATGCTATTGCATTATTACCAGAAACAGATAGAGAATTACCTCAAATTAAACATATACTTCCATTATTAAGAAGAGGTATTGGTATCCATCATTCTGGGTTGCTTCCAATCTTAAAAGAAGTAATTGAAATTTTATTTCAAGAAGGGTTTTTGAAGGTTTTATTTGCAACAGAAACATTTTCCATTGGTTTGAATATGCCTGCCAAGACCGTTGTTTTTACATCAGTTAGGAAATGGGATGGTCAACAATTCCGTTGGGTTTCTGGTGGTGAATATATTCAAATGTCCGGTCGTGCCGGTCGTCGTGGTTTGGATGATCGTGGTATTGTTATCATGATGATTGACGAAAAGATGGAACCACAAGTTGCCAAAGGGATGGTTAAGGGTCAAGCCGATAGATTAGACTCAGCTTTCCACTTAGGTTACAATATGATCTTGAACTTAATGAGAGTAGAAGGTATTTCACCAGAGTTTATGTTGGAGCATTCATTTTATCAATTTCAAAATGTCATATCTGTCCCAATCATGGAAAAGAAAATAGTCGAATTGAATAAGGAAATTGAAGATATTCAAGTAGATGATGAGGAAAATGTTAAAGATTACTATGAAGTTAGACAAACGTTAGATAATTATAATGAAGATGTTCGTCATATTATCACACATCCAGCTAATATTTTAAGTTTCTTACAACCTGGTAGATTGATTGAAGTGTCCGTTGGTAAACAATATTATGGATGGGCAGCAGTTGTTGATTTTGTGAAAAGAATGAATAAACGTAATCCTTCAGCAGAATTTACTGATCATGAATCATATATTGTTAATGTTGTTGTGAATACCATGTATGTTGATTCACCTCTAAATCTATTGAAACCATTCAATCCGGAATTCCCAGAAGGTATTCGTCCTGCCGAGGATGGAGAACAGGCTGTGTCAGCAATTATTCCTATTACATTAGATTCCATTAGGGCGGTTGGTAATTTAAGATTATTCATGCCAAAAGATGTCAAAGCTGGTAATCAAAAAGAAACTGTTGGCAAATCTTTGAAGGAAGTTGGACGCAGATTTCCAGATGGTGTCCCATTAATTGACCCCATTAAGAATATGAAAATTGAGGATACCGATTTTTTGAAGTTAATGAAAAAAATTGAAGTCCTTGAATCTAAATTATTTGCTAATCCATTGGCGCAATCTGTCAGATTAAGTGAACTTTATGAGAAATATAGCAAGAAGCATGCGTTGATACATGATACAAAACAATTGAAACAAAAGATAAATGAATCACAGGCTGTTATTCAATTAGATGATTTACGTCGTCGTAAGAGAGTTCTACGTCGTTTAGGATTTTCTACCCCAAGTGATATTATTGAATTGAAAGGTAGAGTTGCATGTGAAATATCGAGTGGTGACGAATTATTATTAACTGAGCTAATTTTTAATGGTAACTTCAACGAACTTACACCGGAACAATCTGCTGCGTTGCTTTCTTGTTTTGCATTCCAAGAACGTTGTAAAGAAGCACCAAGATTAAAACCAGAGTTATCGGAACCATTAAAGGCTATGAGAGAACTTGCGTCTAAGATTGCCAAAATAATGAAAGATTCTAAAATTGAAGTTGTTGAAAAGGACTACGTCGAAAGTTTTAGACATGAATTAATGGAGGTTGTCTATGAATGGTGTAAAGGTGCCACCTTCACTCAAATTTGTAAGATGACAGATGTTTATGAGGGATCTCTAATTAGAATGTTTAAAAGGTTGGAGGAATTGGTGAAAGAACTGGTCGATGTTGCCAACACTATTGGTAATGCCGCACTAAAGGAAAAAATGGAAACTGTGTTGAAATTAATACATAGAGATATTGTTTCAGCAGGTTCTCTGTATTTATAGATTCTAGAGTTTGGGTAATTTGTAATATATATATTTGTAGTATCAATAAAGACACAATATACATTAAAAGTTCTAATGTTCATGGCCTTTTTACTGAGTAGCAGAAACGTGCATCAGCCTTGAATATAACCTATAGCGTAAAGATTAATATATTTAATATTTTATTTTCGTGTGTACCATGTATAATATAAAGAAAGAAAATAATTACCAACCTCTACTTTCAAACAAGGCAGCCGCATTCTTGTAACAGACCATATCGTATAATTTTTTACCTTCTTCCTTATCTTCCCATTCATCCAAGAGAACCTTTTGCAAGCTTTTGGTGTTTGAATCGGTAATACTTTCTCCTGCCCATGGAATATCTGAACCATAAAAGACATGGGTGGGATCAGCAAAGGCGAACAGAGCCTTTAAAGATGATTTAGAACTAGACAAAGCAGTATCAAAGTAGAACGTCTTGAAGGCTGCCTCATACTGTTCAGCAGTAGTATTTTTGTCAACCATAGCCATACAGAGTGCAGCTCTATCATGAATCATTGGTAGGGTTCCACCAGCATGAGCTAAGGAAATGATAATGTCTGGGTATTTAGTCTTGTAGCCAGAAGAAACTAAATGAAGGGCTGTTCTCGTGGTTTCAAAAGTGAAGTCTGCAGCACAAGATACCATGATATCGGAAATTGGTTTAGCTTCACCTGGACAAGGATGAACAAAGATGAACAATTTATAGTCATTAAATTTTTTCCAAATTGGTTCAAAGATATCAGCTCCCAAATATTGGACAGTTCTTCCATTAAATGGCGTTTCAGAAGCATAGCTTGTGAAAACCGTAAAACCAATGACACCCAGATGATTCACTGCATAGTCGATCTCAGTTAAACACCCCTCGACATTTAATAAAGATGGTAGAGACCCTAAACTGACAAAACGATCTGGGTATTTATCAGATAGCGTTTTTTGGTATTCGTTGATAGCTCTAGCGGCCTTTCTAGCCTTCATTTTGTCAGTGTAAATACAGACACCTGGTGCTGAAACACTAAAGATCCCTTTCTTTATACCCCACCTATCCATAATCTGTAAATCATATTCTTCATTCCATTGAGGAATACCCCAACCACTTTTGTCCCCACCGGTTTCGTTAATCATGGCACGGTAAATGTCTGGGATGATATGATGGTGAGTATCAATTTTGTTAATCACAGTCATTATGCTTAGATAAAATTTCAAGCCTTTTCTATCCTACTCTCTTTCTGAGTAACTTAAAAAAACAATTTGTAGTAGACCTATGTGCAGTGAATTCGAGATTCTGTCTTCCTTTTTATAGCCCAAGTATTCAAAATAGCTTTCCCTATTGTTTCATCTTCGGAGAACTCCGATGACATTCGGCGCAATCCGTAAAAAACCCCACCATTCTCGATCTTTAGAGAGCATATATTAAAGGAATACTACGGTTTCCCGTGGAAATATCTTGTTTTTGACATAGCAGGTGGTTTTAGTTTGTGTTTGAGCCTTCTACAGCGTGCTAGTTCCGCGGAACATCTCGAATAATTGAAATGTTCCTGGTGTTACCATACAAAAAGCCATATAGTAGTTCAGGTGTGAAAATTCAATTACTGGAATGCAATTATACTAGCAATGCACATTTTAAAATATGTATATCTTCTGTGATATGTATGTAATGTTACATTCTAACTATCAGACAAGGGCTTCATAAGTCTCTCTCTCCTTACCTTTGAATTTACCGACTCTCTTTGCTTCTTCAGCTTCTTCTTCTAGCCTGTCTTCATTGATAAGTTCATCGATATCGTAATCGAATGCGTTTGGGTCCTGATTGTCGCTGTTTCCAAGCACACGTCTTTTCAAACCAGTTTTCGAATCCAGTTGAAATTTATTGGCAGAAGAGGCTCCTTTTGTATCTTCATCCTTTAGTTTAAATTTTAGTAAATTAGGATCATTAATAGCGTTCTTTAAACGCTGTCTCTTAGATTTAACCTTTTCCTTACCTGATGAAGGCTTCCCTATTTTGAAATTTCCAACATTTCCTAATATAGGTAATATCACAAGAAAGAGGATGACGACAAATAGTACAATAAAGTATGCGACTAGTTCCATGTTCTATTATCTTGTTTGGATGGGACTTTTTAGTTGGATTCCGATGAGCATACCTTCAAGTGTCGACAATAACTTCAAATTTTCCATTTTCTCAGTTCTTCAGGATTTATAGCGCGGCTTTACTATTGTAGTAAAAGATACCGATTCAAACCTGCGTCAAATGACAGTTAATAATCGCCTACTTATGGCCATAACAGGAGGCATATTTGTTTAAATGGATGGTTTTTCAGAATCTAGGTTGGAATCGTTATACAAGGACTTTAGACCGTTGCAGGAACTCAATCATGAAGGTTATATAGCCAATATCAACTCATGGAGGAAATATCTTATTGATACCGACTTTGGGAATCCAAATGGTATGATATTTGAGTGTGGATCTACATTTCTCCAATCATTGTCCAGAGGAAAATTGGGCGTTCCAAAAAGTATTGATGTTGTGATAGATTCTCTTGTTCAGGAGGAATATTTGATACCTTTTGAAAGTTTTGATAATGGAGAAATGTATACTGAAGAATTGCCAAGATTGTTCAGATGGTTAGGTATATCAGGAAAGAGTTGGAAACGTTATAGAAGCCGGAAGAATGAGGAGCGTCTGTATTTAAAGGAAGTTAAACTGATCAAGAGATCTGTAGTTGAGTCAAGATACGAGGACATTAATGAAGAAATAAAAAAGAATATACTAGAACAAGTTAGTGGAATCACAGATATAATATTTCCCACGTTTGAATTCTATGAAATTACAAACTTCAAGAAATATTTGAAAGACGAACAAGATGAATTTCTGGTCATGCTCCGATATTTGGAAGTTTATAAGCATGTTATCATTAGGGAGGGAGCCACAATTAAGATTGTGAACCATCAAGTACTGGCGCTACTTAATACTTCCCCAACTGTTATTACTGAAAATGATCGTTCTATTGCAGAATTAAAAGCTGGGATCATCAATATTAATAGACAGGTGAAAAAAATAGAAGTGGATATTGAAGGATATGTGAAGAAAATGCATGGGTCAGCCTTCCAATCTCTTTCAAGGGAATCTCAGAAGCAGTATTTAAAAGCAAAAAGGTTGTCAGAACTGTATTTGACTAAGTTATTGACTTATCTTAATACTTTATTAAGTCTAAAAAAGCAATTGGATGTTTGTTCAACCAATAATCTTCTATTCAATGCTCTTAATACATCAAAGGAAACTCTTAAGGTCATGAACGATTATGTTGGGTCAGCTGAAAAGGTTGAAGAGTTATTAAAGGATGTTGAAGAAGAGAAGATACGCGCAGATAAAATAAGTGAAGTCTTAGCTTCAAATGATGAAAGTGAAGAAAACATAATATCGGATGAGCAACTTGAGCGAGAACTGAATAAAATGGAAGAAGATATGAAGGAGCAAGGGGTAGTGAGTACATTAAATGGGGATAATGCCAGTACTGAAAAGCTATCAAAAGAATTAGAGAAATTGAAGATTTCAACGAAAGATGAGAATAAGATATCAACGAAAGATGATAATAAGATTCAATCTGAGAAGAAGGAAAAAGCACTAGAAGGAGTTTTAAATTAAAGAGTTGTCCTATATATCTATAACTCCAGGCCCATAGTTTGCAAAATCGTTTTTCGTTTTTTTAGTGTAAATCTAGCTTACCTTTGACTTCCAAAGTTTACGAAAATTCTTTGATCTTTCGTTTCGAGATTAGAAATCTTGATTTTAAAAAACAAACATAATACTTTTGAGAGCTTAGGCAGTTTCAGCCTCGTTATTAGTAAGAACGATGTCCGCAATAACGAAAAGAAGAAGATTTGTTGTTAGTAATAGTCTTTGTATTGGAGATCTCAAATCTTACTATTTTCGATCAGGGGTTTTAATCTATTCAAAACTAATCTGATTCATACTAGTGAATTATCGTTACCAAGCTTTAGTACCTTCTGTTTCTGTAGATACGATTTCATACATGAGGAATTACAATAGATCAAGTAATACATATATATATATATAAGCATAATAATAATTCAGATAGGAGCGAAAGACTAAATTCGATGTTTGATTTCTTCACTTTAAAATTAATCAGTTGAACTATGCACTGTATTTTATCATCATTAAATTATTATGCAGATAACACTTTCAATTGATCATTTTAAATAATGCTACAAGTACCTTTGTAACATACATAAAATGACCTTTGTTGAGTGTTGTTATGGCCCTATTTGTTGTCTTTCTTCGACTCAATTTTTTTGGGAATTATTTTTACAAACATTTTCAGTTGCGGAATTTGTTCCTTTTATATTATTCTCGAAAATCTTTTCAAATGTTTAGATAGATTTTTCATGTCCCAACAGTAGAAGCGAGAAAATACTTAGGGCTATAAACAAGTCATTGGAAGAAAATAACTTTTGAGTCCAAGTTATTTATCGTTTAAAAGCTTGAATTATTCAAAACATTCAAATTACTTAAGAATATAGGTTCTATATATATCATTAATGTCTACCGCAGAATCAATAATTATAGACGTCATTGACGACAGAGATAAATTTATCATTGACGACATCATATAAAGCATCTTTAAACTCGCCAATACTAAATCCTGATATTTGCTTCTTAATATCATCAAATAAAGCATCGTACCTCAATCCATCTGAGGCCTGCTTCAAAGTCCTAACTATGCACGCTTTTAATAGCTCTTGCTTCCACTGTGAACTTAACCCTTCCGTATGACTAGTATATACTGTGCTTGAAGAACTGTTGGTCCTCGATGCCAGATCCTCTCTTAGTCGAGGTAGGGGAACACGCAGTTTTCCATTCCTTACCCTTTTAAGCGGAGGTGAAAAGGTTTCACGTAAATTATACTGTTCGTCTTCTAAGTATAAAATGCCGATATCGATAAATGATTTTAAGACTAATTGAAGAGTCGCAACACTCAGCTTAAGTTGGTTCTGTAGCTCCTTAAAAGTTAAATTGGATATTTCATTAAAAAGAGATAAAACGCAGGTCTGGAACAAGGTTAATTCTAGAGTAAGACTTTCTCCATTGGGTAACGTATATGGTGTGTCTACCTCACAATGTTGTAGGTTGTATGCAGGAGACAATTTTTGTAAACTACCATGTTTATTTTCTTCTTTATAAAAATTCACAAAACTCTCCCATCGAGCACTTAACCCCTTCGGAAGTTCCACTGTTTCGCCCGTGTTCTCCAAGAATAAGTGGGGAACCTTTTGTCGTTCAAAAACTAATGGTTCAAAAACTATCTCATCTTTTTCACTCTCTAACCGATATCTTTTAAATAGTTCATCATTAACCCTTAAATTTTCTACAAGATCAGAAATTTTCTCAAATTCAGTAGATCTACCGAACTCCTCCCTGAAATGATCTAGTAATCGTGACTCTGGATATCTCTCATTTGTTAACGAAATAATAATACCAGGTCCCTGTAATATTATTCTTCGAAAAAGAGATCGCATGTATAGTGTTAAAAATGAAGGCGTAGAAAAAAACCGGGTGGATCCTGCTACTAAACGCTCTGGAGATCCCCTTCTAGTAATGTCGCAATTGGATGACTTACGAATAAATAATTCAATCTGTTTCACATAGGCTTCCTCGAATTTCAATGTTCCTCCTAAAACTTCTTTTATCTCAGTTGCAATAATCTTCTTATACAGGATATACGGACATTTTGCAACTCTTGATAGACTATCGGCCTTTTTAAGAAGGCATAACATGTCATGGTTTGTTTTAAATGATTCATTTAAGTGTTTTTTAATTAAACTTGATATTATGTCGTCATATTCATTTAGTCTGTTCCTCTTCTCATATGATAAAAACGCCTGGGTGATAATCCAATAGCCAGCATTTTCTGATGTTCCTATCTCAGTATAGTCATCATAGGACGATGGAGAGACATAGTATAATGACATATCGAGTATATCCTTATTCATTAATACACATTCAACAAAAATATCACCAGTTACTTTTGCTAGCGAAATGGCAATTTTCTTTGAATAAGTCATGATATTTTTAGAAAACATTAAAATACCATTCACAAAAGCTTGGGCATCATCTGATTCTTCATTAATTACCGAGTTTACCAATGATCGTATATGTTGGTGGAGAAGAGATTTAAATGATGTACCTTCAATCGCCACGTTATATTTGTATAGTAAAGTTATCAAGCTAGATTCTTGTATCATGCTATTGTATGGTTTCAGTCGGTACAAAGGTGGAAGAAGGGATAATGCAAACTCTTTTGGATTAGGGGAAGTTTTAATTACCATTTTAACAAGGTTTTCTTCTGCAAATTCGAGAAATATGAACGGCCGCCTAATATCTGCCAAAATTTGGGGAAAATTAGATGGGACATATGATATTATTGGATCCAGTGCGTTTATTGTTTCACGGTAGTCATTGTACCATAAATTTGAAAGGGCATTATCAGATCCCACCGAAAAGTATCCAGGATCTACGACAAACAAGTGATCAATAAAGGATTTATTGGTTAATGTCAATTTTTGGATGCAATATTTCCAAAAATCCAATATGATATCTCTCTGATTAAGTGGTCGTAGTTTTTTTGTTTTATTTTGTTCTGTACTACTATTATCTGAAAGTACTGATTGAAAAATTTTCCTTTGTGTCATTATTCGACACATGTTCGTTAATGCAGCATATGATGGAATGTCTAACTCCGATAATGGACATATTTCTTCTCTATTAAGCAGATCTGACACGTTTTCAAACGTTCTATCTAACGCCTTTACAATTGGATTGTATCTCTTTTCATTGTTGCTCAAATGAAGTACGGATTCCATTAGCATAGACTTCAAGTATAATTCTAGAGTATATTTTGTGGAGGTTGCCTCTTGTCCTAGACGATCTGCTTAATCTAATGGTTAATGCCTTCCAGTTCTTTGATCTAATTCACTATTTATTCTTCAATGCCTATATATCAACCCATGTAACCCTGTCAGGGTTATGAATAAAAAGGGTATAAACCCTAACTTTAAAGATAATACGGTATTATGAATAAACATGCTATCGAGTAACCATTAGTTTATAAAGTATAACTACCTTTTATACAGTTTCTTCTTTCCATACATAATAAAGCATATCGTCACATCTGCGGTTTTTAAATTTGCGACCAGCTCGATCGCTACTTCTATATTTGAACCTGTCTCCGAGAATGGTAAACTGAAGTGCATCTTCATCATTAACTGGAATCTCGAAATTGAATACAGTACCCTTTTTAGGGATGCATTTAATTTGATCCACCAATTTTCCTCTTGTCACCACAATAAAGCTTTTCTGACTATCCCAAATGACAATTCCTTGGATTCCTATTAGGTTTTTATTCCTGCTCTTGGATACATTCAAAATCGACCCGTTATAGTCCGCCATAGATAATTTCATCATTGCTGTGGTGCCGTTTATGCTTAACTTACTTGAGTTTGATAAGTTAGCAGGAATATTCAAGATTTCCTTCATGTATCCAACCCATAACTTTTCATGCATCGGTAAATATTTCTCATACGTCGGCAGCGAATCGTACAACTCTTTATTATTTTCAAGTAAGTAATCATTCAAAGTATCTTTGGTAGTCAACTTATGTTCATGTGCAATACGTAATGTCTTTTTTCTGTTCAATTTACATCTATTAATATATTCCTTGAATGCAATCTTCGAATTCTTGTTGATCTGGCGGTAATTAGGCTGTTTAGTCCCTATTCTTTGGGATTCATCATTGATTTTTGTTACGTCTAAGTGAGATTTAGATTTGTTCCTCTTTAAACGGGATGCTAGACCTCCATCGGTAGGTAGAAGGAGTAATGTCTCCTGTAAACGCTTTTCATCGATTGGTTTATTTGGATCATCAAAATTTTTAGTAAAAAGGCATTCTTTGATAAATGGCTGAACTCTATCCATTTGTTATTATTAACCTTATCACGATGGCGGCTGATACTGTCGAGGCAGGAGACTTTTCATTCATGTTGGTTAATCATCTGATCAATTTTTTTTTCAAAACTTGTCTCTTAGATTACGTAACAAACAACAGAATATTACTATACTCAATCAGCATAACTAGAAAAACAAGCAATTGCCAAACCAATCTGCACCTATTGTTATTATCAATTGCTAACGATACACTAAGTCAAGCAATTCATCGATTTGTATTGCATCTTCGAGGATTCAAACTCTTTTATGTGCAGCACACTTTGAAGCTAGGAAAAAGAATGTTCAGGCCGTTGTTAATAAGTTCAAATAATGTGATGAAACAGGGTGCTCTTCGGTACCTAAGAAGGCTCCATGAAAATGCAATACCTAATTCTAAACGTAAGGAAAATGATGGAGAGTTTCAGGATTTAAATGAGATGTACAGTGATATGTTTACGCCGAACCAAGGAACTCAACATCAAAATGACGGTCCATCCGTCAAATCAGAGATTGACGAACTTAATGCCGAACTTTCAAGCATGAATAATTTCAATTTTGAGAAATTAAGTTGTGAGAAGCTCCAGCAGATTACATTAAAGGACGGTAAGTTTATATTGCGCAGTCTATCAATAAATCCATATTATAACTTGGCATTGGAAGACTACATTTTTAGAAATACACCAATTGATATCAAAGATGAAGAAAAATTCCAAAGTCAACGCTTACTATTCTATATTAACGATAAATGTGCTGTCATAGGTAAGAATCAAACAATATGGAAAGAACTTTACTTGGGAAATTTAATTAAGAAAGGTTTTGAGGTTCTTCGAAGATTATCTGGAGGAGGTGCAGTAGTACATGATCTGGGGAACGTAAACTACTCTTTTTTAACTTCAAGAGACAAGTTTAAGACCAGTTTCTTTAATGAGTTGCTAGTAAAATCGATGAGTCAAATTGATAGGTGCTCTTCCGTCACCTTGAATAAACGTGGAGATATCACCTATATGGGTAAGAAGTGCAGTGGGAGTGCCTTTAAGATTGCTCGAGGAAAGGCGTATCATCATGGAACAATGCTTGTGAGCGCAAATTTGTCCAGCTTCCATGGTTTATTAAAGCCGGACCATGTTAACGGTATAGAGTGGAAATGTAATAGTGTAGATAGTGTACGGTCAGAAATAACTAACATCCCTCTATCTTCTCCTCAAGAATTTATCGATCTCTGTATTGAAGGTTTCCAACGTGAGTTTTCCAGTGAAGATCAAGAAGAAATTCCAATATACTATTGCGATGAGGAATCGGCAACGAATAGTCAAATAAAAGAAACTATGAAGACACTGGAAGATGATCACTGGAAGTATTTCTCTGGTCCTAAATTTACGCTCACATTAGAATCTAATCAGCATTATGTTTCTGTTGAGAAAGGTCTGGTAGTGCAGAGTAATAATCCCTTATTAATCGGGAAATCATTTAAAGAAGTAGCTGAAACAGAACCCTTCAAGACAAAACTGTAAATAAACATGTAAATAAGCTATGTAAGACATAACATTGTTTTCCATTCCATTCTTTCGAGGTGCTCCATCGATTATATATTGTGTCATCTTTTTCATTACGTTTCCCAAAACGGAAACATCACAACAATTGAAAAATATCAGAATGGACAAAACTTTTACAAAGCTCGTGAACGTTCAATTGAATTAAACACGCTATTGTTATCACTGCTTTGTAAACTTGAGGTGAGACCATTCGATATAATCATTTGCTATGCCAAAAAGTTTGTACTTGGATAATACAATAGAATTTCTAAACGGAAGAGTATATCTCGGAGCATACGATTATACGCCCGAGGACAATGACGAAGTGATATTCTTTACCGTTGAAGACACATTATTTTATAACAGCTTCCATTTGGATTTTGGTCCTTTGAACATTGGTCATCTTTACAGGTTTGCAGTAATATTCCACGAGATCTTGAATGATCCTAATAATTCCGATAAAGCTGTGGTCTTTTATTCATCGGCTTCCACTAGGCAGAGAGCTAATACGGCTTGTCTGTTGTGTTGCTACATGATATTAGTTCAAGGCTGGACTCCTCACCAAGTGTTACAACCATTAGCACAAGTTGATCCGCCATTTATGCCATTCAGAGATGCAGGTTATTCCAATGCAGATTTTGAGATTACAATCCAAGATGTCGTCTATGGTGTATGGCGAGCAAAAGAGAAAAAGCTAATTGATCTTCATACTTTCAATTTAGAAAGTTATGAAAAGTATGAACATGTGGAAAATGGGGATTTGAATATTCTTACACCCGATATTGTTGCATTTGCATCACCTCAAGAAGATATAAGGTCGCATTCCTCTACATCCAGATCAAAATCTCACTTAAATCAACCATTTAGAAGCGTTTTAAAATATTTTACTAGCCACGACGTTGGACTGGTGGTTAGATTGAACTCGCATTTATATAATAAGAAACACTTCGAAGACGTTGGCATCAAACATCAAGACTTGATCTTTGAAGACGGTACGTGTCCAGACATGTCTATTGTTCACGACTTTATTGGTATGACGGAGACTACTATTAAAAAGGGAGGGAAAATAGCCGTGCATTGTAAAGCTGGCCTGGGAAGAACTGGATGTTTAATTGGTGCCTGGTTAATTTACACTTATGGTTTTACTGCAAATGAGTGTATTGGGTTTCTAAGATTTGTCAGACCGGGAATGGTTGTTGGTCCACAACAACACTGGCTTTATTTACACCAGAATGATTTTAGGGAGTGGAAATATACTATGAGAGTGGCTCTGAAAGCAAGCGATAGCTTGGGTGGGATGTTCCCATTGGTACCTTTAGAAGAATACAGGATCCAAAAGAGGAATTTAAGAGAGGTCAAAATCGATAACGCAGATATGAATGATAATCTTCGAGATTTGGTTATAACTCCAAGGAAACAACAGTCGCCTAAAAAAATGGTAAAATCTTACTCAGCTGCAGTACCGCAAAACTCTCCAGGCCAACCAAGAAAGGGACAAAACGGAGAAAATATGATAGAAGATATAGACTCCACAAATCCCAAATCTTACCAGGCTAGAAAGGTCACATTTGATAATAATTCAGATGATGAAAACAATGTTTCAAGGTCATGGGAGAGATCAGATAGAACGATCCAAAATGATGAAGATGACAATATCTTAAGACAATTAGTGCCGAAAGGCAAGCGTTCCATTTCTGGAAGAAGAGCAGCTAGCAATAGTGCAGGTGTAAGAAAGATGAGTGGCACCACGAAAAGATAACTACAGAAACTTGGAGGCTTTGAGCTTTCTGATCGGTACATTTTAGATACGCTCTATACGCAGCATAAATAAAAGATGCATAACATTATTACAAATATATTTTAGTTTTTTATATAGACAATTTTAGATTATCTCGAATTCTATCTAATACTTTTCTAATAAGAACGACCGAACATACAGTATTCGATAGCAGCACGGTCACATTTGATACATTTTTGGCCATCCTTCAATTCAGGTTGGTTGAAAGGAATACAAAGTGATTTAGCACCCATGCTTGGTGACTTATCATCTTCTTCAAACTCTTCACCATCGTCTTTCTTGGCAGAAGATTCCTTAATATCTTCTTCACATTCCATAACACCACACCATGGGGCGATAATGACATTTTTCTTGTTTAAGGCTGGAACAAATTCTTTCCATTCATTAATAACAACTCTATGAGAGTCGTATAATTCCTTAGCTTTGTTGAATAAATCGTCATGTAGTTCATCCAAAATTTCTGGAATACGAGTTTCAAGCTCTTCAACTTTGACAGAATATTTACGGGCATCATTTCTACGGACAACAGTAACGTGACCTTGTTCGATATCTTTTGGACCTAGTTCAATACGGATTGGAATACCCTTCAGTTCGTATTGGGAGAATTTCCAACCTGGTGTGTAATTATCGTTGTAATCACCAAAGGCTCTGATACCAGATTTTTTCAAACGAGATTCAATATCTCTGGCAGATTCGTGGATATGATGACGTTGTTCGTCAGAAGTCTTCTTGGTGATCCCGACTGGGATAACAACAGCTTGGAACTGAGCAACTCTTGGTGGAATAACTAAACCCTTGTTATCGGAATGAACCATAACCATGACACCGATAGAACGAGTGGAGATACCCCAAGAGTTTTGGTAAGCATAAACCTTTGGGAATTCTGGACCCTTTGGATTTTCAACAGTTAAGTTAAACATCTTTGAGAAGTTTTGACCCAAATGATGAGAGGTGGCACCTTGAATGGCACGACCAGTTTGTGGAATGTAACCTTCACAGGTTGTGGTAAAATCACCACCAGCAAACTTTTCCTTTTCAGTTTTCTTACCCTTAACAACTGGAACAGCTAATAATTCTTCGTAAATACCAGCGTAGAAATCCAAGATTTGCAGCACTTCTTCCTTGGCTTCTTCACCAGTCAAGAAAGCAGTGTGACCTTCTTGCCACAAGAATTCTCTTGTTCTCAAGAAAGGTTGAGGGTGCTTAAATTCCCATCTGACGACAGAGTTCCATTGGTTTAATTTCAATGGCAAGTCTCTGTAAGATTGAATCCATTTAGCATAGTATGGGTACATGACAGTTTCAGATGTTGGTCTAATAGCGATTGGTTCGTCAAGTTCGGAGGAACCAGCTCTAGTAACCCAAGCAACTTCTGGAGCAAAACCTTCCACATGGTCCTTTTCCTTTTCCAAAACACGAGAGGACACGAACATTGGGAAATAAGCATTTTGAACGCCTAAACCTTTGATCTTGTCATCGAACCATCTTTGAATGTTTTCCCAAACAGCATAAGAAGGTGGTCTTAAAATATAACAACCAGAAACATCATAGTAATCCAACATTTCACCCTTAGTTAAGATTTGAGAATACCAGCCTGGGAAATCCTTTGCTTTATCGACGGTAATACCAATCAATTTAGCATCTTCCAATGCAGCCTTAGATTGAGCTTTTTCTTTCTTATCGGTTTTCTCCTTTTTTGGTTTTTCTTCCTTCTTTACTTCTTGGGAGAAATCAACCAATTTTTTGTAAGATTCAAAAGCTGATAAGTGTTGGCACAAATCGGATTTCTTAATGAAAAGTGTGTCATTCAATTGTAAAACAGCAGTTTCATCCAAAGCTGCCAAGTTTTGATCTATTAACAACTTGAATTCCGTGGTAGCATTTGGTAAATAACCTAAAGTGAATTCCTTGGCAGTATCACAGTTAAAGAAACTCTTAAACAATTCGTCACGAGCCAATCTTGGGTCTTTCAAAGCTGTGGCTTGGGCAATCACTGGAGATGGGGTGCTGGTCGTTTGCAAGGCAACAACCACGATTGGTACTGGAGTAGCGGTCTTGGCAGTCTTTGGCTTGAAGACCAAGGACTTGACAGCGTGAGATTCAGCTGGTTTTTCAGCTAGACATAATTTTGCAAAGGTCTCTTCACTAGACATCGATAATTTGCGAACGGATGATGGCTCTCACTAATCGATATGTTATGAATACAGAGAAGTAGATATCAATTACTCATCGACGAGATCATCCATGGTCAGTCGATGATTTCATCAAAAAACGACCGAGTCCTCGAAGAAGCGACAAAAAAATTCATCGTGTCCAACGATCTGAAAATTTTTGGTGAATCCTCGAAGAAATCAAAAACTAGTATGAGTAATTGGTATGGGTGATCGCTGTCCTTTACTACTTTCATAGATATAGCACCAAGATATCAAGTACAAATGTCCTCTTACATTAAAGAATCAGTCGGTATCGACGAATTGACCGTTTCCGGGTCCCAAGAACAACCATTCAAGACCCCAGCTTTCGCCTTGTTTGCCAACTTACAAAACAACGGTGAAGATGCTGCTGAACCAAAATTGTTCGTCTTTAAACCAGAAGACAATGAATTTGTAGAAATATCTGCTTCTGCCTTGAAGAAAGCTCGTAAGGGTGCTGATGGTTTGAAGAAGAAGTTGCTCAAACAAAAGGAGCAAGAATTGAAGAAACAACAACAAGACGTTGAAAATGCCGCCAAGCAAATGGCTGCCATGAACATTACCATTGAAGAAGACAAATCCTTACCAGTGGCCAAGAAATTCAAGATCAAGGGTTCATATGGCCAAGTTGGTCAAAGAGTTAAGATCTCTGGTTGGGTTCATAGATTCCGTTCCAACAAGAAGGTTGTCTTCCTTGTCTTGAGAGATGGTACCGGATTCCTTCAATGTGTCTTGACTGGTGACTTAGCGTTAGCCAAGCAAACCCTTGACATAACTTTAGAAACCACTGTTACATTATACGGTACCATTATAAAGGTTCCAGAAGGTAAGACTGCCCCAGGTGATGTTGAATTAGTTGTTGACTATTACGAAGTTGTCGGACAAGCACCATCTGGTGAAGAAGCCTTCACTAACAAGATCGCTGAAGACTCAGACCCATCGTTGTTATTGGATCAACGTCATTTAGCCTTGAGAGGTGAAACACTATCTGGTGTCATGAAGGTCCGTGCTGCTCTGTTAAGAGCCGTTAGACGTGTTTACGAAGAAGAAGGTTTATTGGAAGTTACACCACCATGCATGGTCCAAACACAAGTTGAAGGTGGTTCTACGTTATTCAAGTTGGATTATTACGGTGAAGAAGCCTTCTTGACTCAAAGTTCTCAATTATATTTAGAAACTTGTTTACCAGCCTTAGGTGATGTCTTCTGTGTTCAAGAGTCATTCCGTGCAGAAAAATCTCACACCAGAAGACATTTGTCTGAATACACACATATTGAAGCTGAATTGGCTTTCCTAACATTCGAAGAATTGTTGGAACATATTGAAACTTTGATCGTTAAGAGTGTTCAATATGTTATGGAAGATCCAGTAGCCGGTCCAATTGTTAACCAATTACACCCACATTTTGTTCCACCAAAGGGTCCATTTATGAGATTGGAATATAAGGATGCTATCACTTGGTTGCAAGAACATAACATTAAGAACGAAGATGGTGAAGATTTCAAATTCGGTGACGATATCGCTGAAGCTGCTGAAAGAAAGATGACTGATACTCTTAATGTTCCAATCTTGTTGACTAGATTCCCAGTGGAAATTAAATCTTTCTACATGCCAAAATGTAAAGATGATCCACGTGTTACTGAATCTGTGGATGTTCTAATGCCAACTGTCGGTGAAATCACTGGTGGTTCCATGAGAATTAGCGACATTGATGAATTGATGGCTGGTTTCAAACGTGAAGGTATCGATCCAAAGCCATACTACTGGTTCATCGACCAAAGAAAATACGGTACTTGTCCTCATGGTGGTTACGGTTTGGGTACTGAACGTATCTTGGCTTGGTTATGTAACAGATTCACTGTTAGAGATTGTTCCTTGTACCCTCGTTTCAGTGGTAGATGTAAGCCATAGGTCTATCCATATAAGGTAAAGAAATTTCCATTTCTAATGATATAATGTTTTACATACTTTTAATTTATGTTGCATAATGTATTAATATTATTACAGCGTATATTACATCCTCTTTAATATGAATTTTCTCCATATTACAGAGAGTATTCCTTTTATAAGAGATATATTAGAGTCATCCTTTTTATTCGTTGCGAAATTTCTGCGCAATGAAAAAATAAAAAAATTGGATGAAATTTCAAAATCTACTCATTGAAATCACCAGACTCTGGTTATACTAAGCTGACAAAAGATATATTAGTTAAATAATAACAAGAAGCATGTCTGACAGCACTCAAAAGTTATGGGGTGGTAGATTTACCGGTGAAACTGATCCATTGATGCATTTGTATAATGCTTCCTTACCTTACGATTACAAGATGTACAAGGCCGATTTAGATGGTACTAAGGTTTACACATCTGGTCTACAAAAGATTGGCTTATTGACTGAAGAAGAATTGGCCAAGATCCATGTTGGATTAGATCAAATCAAGAAAGAATGGGATGAAGATAAGTTTGTTCGTCATCCAAATGATGAAGATATCCATACTGCCAACGAAAGACGTTTGGGTGAAATTATTGGTCGTGATATTGCTGGTAAAGTCCACACTGGGAGATCTCGTAACGATCAATGTGTCACTGATCTAAGAATTTACTGTCGTGATGTCCTTAACGAGAAATTGTTTCCTGCTCTAACTTCTTTGATTCAAGTGTTAATTAAGAGAGGTGAAGAAGAAATTGATATTTTGATGCCGGGATATACTCATTTGCAAAGAGCTCAACCTATTAGATGGTCTCATTGGTTAAGTTCCTATGCCACTTACTTTACTGAAGATTTGAATAGATTAAAGCAAATTTTAGTCAGATTCAATAAATCTCCATTAGGTGCAGGTGCTCTAGCTGGTCATCCATATGGGATTGACAGAGAATTCCTAGCTGAAGGGTTAGAATTCAATGGTGTTATTGGTAACTCACTTGTCGCCGTCTCTGACAGAGATTTCGTTGTGGAACTGATGTTTTGGAGTACTTTATTCATGAACCATATTTCACGTTTTGCAGAAGATTTGATCATTTACTCTACTGCTGAATTTGGTTTCATTAAATTAAATGATGCCTATTCCACTGGTTCTTCATTGATGCCACAAAAGAAGAATGCTGATTCCCTAGAACTATTAAGAGGTAAATCTGGTAGAGTTTTCGGTGATCTAAGTGGGTTTTTGATGAGTTTGAAGGGTATTCCTTCCACTTACGATAAGGACATGCAAGAAGATAAAGAAGCTTTATTCGACTGTTTAACTACTGTGGAACATTCCATCCTAATTGCTACTGGTGTCATTTCTACTTTAGCCGTTCAAGAAGAAAAGATGAAAAATGCTTTAACCATGGATATGCTAGCAACCGATTTAGCTGATTATTTGGTTAGAAAGGGTGTTCCATTTAGAGAAACACATCACATTTCAGGTGAATGTGTTGCATTGGCTGAAAACTTAGGTCTAAGTGGGATTGATAAATTATCTTTAGAACAGTATCAAAAAATTGATGCCAGATTTGCTGAAGATTTATATGAAACTTTCAATTTCGAACAAAGTGTTGAAAGAAGAGATGCTACTGGTGGTACTGCCAAATCTGCCGTTTTCAAACAACTAAAGAATTTGCAATCTCAATTATAGATTAAAATGAATACCAATTATTTACATGTATGTTTATTTATTTAATAAAATATGCACTCGACTTATAAAGAAGATCCGAAAGATATTTAGCAAAACTTTTCAATCTGCTTTCACAAACCATATGTACTTTAACCAAGTATGGACCTGGGATCAAAGAAGACAGCAAGCTATATTTCCCAAAATGAAAAGAGGAACATAAACCATTAAGGGTAATAAGATGCATGTAAGCCCTTTGCAGAAAGTTCCCATTAAAGGAGATAATCAATTTATAAACAGGATCGAATAGTGCCTTGTTTATATTAGGTCCACTAACTTCCAGATATTTATAATTCGAAGGTTGACCACCTAATTGGAAAACTCCCAAGTTGAGTTGAATTGTTTGTAAATCTCGAAGATGCCTCAATACTTGGTATAATGAATTTATACATCCTGAGACAAATGTGGTGGCTGGCTGGGTAGATATTTGCATATTATATGCCAATGATGGATTGTAAAGAAATAATGGGGTCTTCTTATATGGTAAATGTGGTAATATTTTCATAAGAACATCATAATAAACGGATATATTGGCATTGAATGTGGAGTTTAATACTTCTGTTGTTAGAGAGCCTGGCACATGGTATGCAATGTTAGGCATGAATAGAATTGCAGCTAAATTCATCTTGATAGAACTAGAGGTTGTTAGATAATCAATAAACCTCATAAGATCCTTATTGGAAGATGGGTCTAAGTAAAACAAGAATTCTTCATCTTCATTTTCATCTCCGATGTTTTCAGAGCAAAGGAAGACGGTATATTTTCTTCTGAATAGATCAGCAATTTGTGATCTCACTATGGGATCATTCCTGTTACCTAATATGAGAACACATTTATTTTCATTAACTGGTAACTTTGAGGGAACCCTTAGCATATGATGACATCCCCAACACATCAGAATAGCAGTCGCAGAAAACCCTGCTGTTTTTACCCAGTTATCCCTCCCAGCACTTAGAAATCCAGGGAATGGTATGTTCATTTTTCCAAACGTAGAATGAGCTTCCACGGAACTAATAATCTCCTCATCGCCAACAACAGCCTTCTCCACATATTTAGCAGAGCTTATTACTGAATCTTTGAGTTCATCGGCCAGCTTAGAGGCATTAGCGAATCCCCAATGGGCTATATTGAAGGCTTTATCAACAATATCCTGATTGTCCTTGTTCATCTTTGGCTCTGTTCTTTCATCTACCAAGAACGAACCTCATCTTGTAGACTGTATTTACGTATTTGATCGTTCTTTAATTCGATGATTAGTTTTGCACGCTTACGTAATTTCAAGACGACAGAGTTATAATATCTATTCAAACACATTATCACTGGAAGATAAGAATATTCGATGGCATTGTTTCTTCAGTTGGATATGGGAACAGGCAACTATCCACTCTCTATGTTTATATTCTTCAAGTACTGTTAGTAATAATAAATGGGGTATTCCCAACCCAATTGTTACCCTCTATTTGGGCCGGGCAGAAAATATATAATTAGGGGGGCAGCATCGCTAACAGAATGATAAATTTATAGATCTACTAATTTTACATGATTCACAGCTGGTGCCAAAACTAACCAAAAGAAAAAGAAATAAGACAAGATAGAGTGAAAATGGAGTTACCTTTTGGAATGAGTAATCCAAAGCTACCATTAGGCCTCAACAACCCAATTCCGGGGGGCCTTAAAGGTGAAACAACGTAAGTATTACTGACAAACGCAGAACACAGTTTGTTTATTCCCTAACAGAATATACTAACAAAATATGACCTCCTCTTATTTTCTTATCTTAACCAGAAAAGCCGCCAATGTATTAGCAAGTTTCGTTAAGCCTAATCAAGTATTGGGTGCCGATCAAATCATCCCTCCGGATGTATTAAGAAGAGCTAAGGGTCTAGCAATAATAACCGTTCTTAAAGCCGGATTTTTATTTTCAGGAAGAGCTGGCTCTGGAGTCATTGTCGCTAGATTGCATGACGGATCATGGTCAGCTCCTGCGGCAATTGGTATGGCTGGTGCAGGTGCAGGTGGTCTAGTTGGTGTCGAGTTGACTGATTTTGTTTTTATTTTGAACACACAAGAGGCAGTTAATTCATTCACAGAGTTTGGGACCTTAACTTTGGGTGGTAATGTCTCCGTTGCAGCTGGTCCCGTAGGTAGAAACGCCGAGGCAGATGCCTCAGCATCTATGGGTGGGTTTGCCGCTGTGTTTGCATATTCAAAAAGTAAAGGTTTATTCGCAGGAATATCTGTGGAAGGGTCTGTTATCTTAGAAAGAAGAGAGGCTAACAGGAAGTTGTATGGTGATAATTGTACATCTCAACTAATCTTATCTGGGAAAGTGGATCCCCCATCAATGGCACATAATTTATATAAAGTTTTGGATTCAAAAGCATTCAATGGCGGAGTCAATTCAAGTGATTTTGAAGATAGTGACTTTTATGATGATATACCAAGTAATTTTAACTCTTCTGATGAAGCTTCCTCTGAATTCTATAACAGGCATGTAAGAAACGGAAGGGATGACGGTTATGACGATGACGAATATAATAACGGATCGAGAGGTGCTGGCAATGTTCCACTTTCAAGGTCCAAATGGGGCCATAGGTCACACAATAATATGGAAACTGAAGGGGGGTATGCAAGAAGAGGCAATCCTAGAAGTCACCATCATTATGATTACGATTCCAATGAAGATGAAGATGACTATATAGGGTATGATAATCGTCGGAGAACAAGCCGTAAACACACAAATGTGGAAAAGCCGGTCGAAGAGAATACTTCACCCTTTAATGAGTTTGCAAATGCAAACAAAAATGGTAAGGGGGAAAACACAGATCCAACTTCAGGTCATGCCTCTAATGAAGCAGTAGCTTTGTATAGGTTTACCGGAGAACAAAAAGGTGACTTGAGTTTTCAAAAAGGTGATAAGATTACTATTTTAAAGAGAACAGAATCACAGAATGATTGGTGGAGTGGTAGAGTGAACGGTAAAGAGGGTATATTTCCGGCTAATTATGTTGAGTTAATTTGAATCCGAAGGACTTCGAAGTATCTCCCATTTCGAGCTATCTATTTAATAGATACACATATATGTATATTTAAGTAAAGATTGATTAACGGACTATATGCTTGTTTGAATATAGCAAAATGCATAGAATAATAAAGTAACTTGTTTAAAGTGAGTTAAGTTTCACTCAATCCTAAAAGATTGGAAGCAGCTTCTATCTGTTGCTGCAGTATAGCTTCATAACGAACATTTGAATTAATTGATTGTAAAAATAAGGATAAGTTTTGTAAATCCCCATACCAGTAAACGTTAATAATATATTCTGAAATACACCTTATACTTTCATCCCTGCAAGGAACTTTGTTATTTAAGAATTCCAAACCCCGTTTGACATGGCCATTCACTATATTTATAATTTGTTGGATCTCTTTTGATATGTAGTGGTTAGATGGTTTATCAGAAATAAACTCTGTGGTTACGTTACTCTCTTTGTAGCTGATAAAGTTTCCATGTTTTTGGATTGCTGGATTCGGCAAAAATAAATTGGGTAATATATTATGTTTATTCTGTGTAATATCACTCTGTTCGTCCTTCAGTGGATCTTTTATTTTATCCCATGAAACATGAATATAACAACCTCCAATAAATTTCCCATTTAATATTTCAAATACTCGTTTGGCATTGTCTTTGGAGTTACATTTGATATATCCAGAGCACGAATAGGAGTCATGGTCATCAGGCTTTAGATAGATTTTTTGTGCCTTTATTCCCTCCTGAAGGCACAATCTTCTCAAAAACTCTTGATTACAGACTACACTTACATTGTTCAGATAAACTGTTCGATTTCCTTCTGTATTTTTTAGTTTAGCCCTAGAAACTGTTATTGTTTTTCCTTGGAACTTGGTATTGTTGAAATGATTAGTTGCTCTGATGGTGTCAGTTTGTTTTTTGTACGTAATAAAAGCCCAACTGGATTTATATTTTGTAACATTGGATGAAAATACTGATTTCACAGGACCTAATTTACTGAAATGATCAAGAATTTCTTCATCGGGGACATCAAAGGGTAGATTTTTAACAAATATTGCGTTTGGATGAGGGAGTATTAATTCAGAATTCTTCTTAAATTGTACACCTATGTTTGCTGCTTCTAATTCATCATCAATAATTATTTTGTTGTCTATATTTGCTTTCCTTTTATCAAAATTTGGAAAATTTCTGATTTCTTTATCAAAATGTAGACCACATATTATTTTATTTCCAAAATATATCTTGTTATTAAAATCATTAATCACCATTTGAGCAGGTTTATCGTTATCAAAATATACAAAACCAATGTTCTTTCTTTTATCAAGTTTACATGAAAGAATTTCTCCGTACCCTTTGAAAGTGTCGTAAAACGCTCTAGTTGTTAAATGTTTATTCTCCAATGGAAGGTTAGCAAAAAAAACATTTGTACCAATATTTTTACGATATATTGTATTTCGAAGAGAGGGCATCATTTTTATTTCATTACCAAACAAAATGGTGTAATTAAAATCATCAACTGCTTTTTTAGCTTCAAGTTCATCTGAAAAATTAAGATAACCATAGTTCAAAGATTTTTTACTATCGGAATCACAGCATATTTTGAGGGAAACTAAGCTTTGATATTTACTGAACACATCATATAACATGTTTTCAGTCACGTCGTCTGCTAATCCATTGATAAATAAAGAAGTGACTATCCTTTTTCTTGATCTGTAGTTTCTTGAATCCCGAGGCTTATTTGAGTCTATTTGCAATATAGATGTAGTTTTGGGAATGTTCTTCCTAAATTCAACAGGTTTCTCGTCGATATTATTTTCATCCGTGATCTCATTTCTTCGAACAGATGGGGCTACTTGTGAGGTTCTTTTAAATACACTCTTAGGACTTCCTTTATCAAATTTGGTGGATTCGTTTAACGAAAGTGAAGTTAGTACACCTCTATTGTTTAAACTTAGATTCTTCATTATTACTAAAGGGAAGTTGAAATCTTGTTTTCCTAAATAAACTTCAAAGTTGAGGAACAGTGGTAATATATTTTGGAGTTTGCTTGTAAAACTTTTCCACTTCTGACTTGTGTCTATCGGGTGCTCTCGTAAGGTAACTGTGTAAGGATGAATATTATGTTTAGAGTACAAAGATGATAATCTTGTTTTGGAAGAAAGCGCGTATGCATTTGTGACACAAAGCTTTCTTCCGTAGCTCCGCGGCAAGCAATTGCATTGTTTTTTCAGCACAATATACTAAGGAGTTTGATCCGGTTCCACTAACTTTGGGTATGCTCTACATAATATATACGTCACAACAAGCAATCTAGAATCCGTTAACAGATATAAATTATTTATTTATCAACTATATGATTCAACGTAAAGGATATTTTGGAAAAGTCCCGATAATGAAGTTCAATTTCGATCTCTCTTGGAAAATATCTCGATAAAACTTGCAAACGAGCTAGATCTATCCTTAGCACTTAGTCTTGAGTTTGACCGATCTCGTTGAAGCTGCGAGATTGATGGCGAACTATTCTTCGATAGAGCGGTCATGAAAGGAACTTGCTTGTTGGCTATATTATTTTTTGATGACAACGATGTATTTGAAGGAAAACCCTTCTTCAGAGATCCTGGTGTACTATTTTCTGATAACATCTGTAATGACACCGAGGAGCTATTGTTACTTCGATTTTGGAACGAATACGTTCTTCCAGTCACCATTGGTCCTAGTAAGGAGGAATTTGACCTCTGATGAAGGGATATTGGATTGGTCATTTCCTTATTATTCTTTGATAAATTCTTTGGGTAACATGGAGGCAAATCATCTTCTATAACCTCCACCTTCATGGCATTTTGATAAGAGGGCACACGGCTCATTGTTTCTATCTCCCATTCGTTTTTATTTGGTGTTGGAGATTTTTGTCTATTTATTGAGCTCTTTCTCGATATGCTAATGAATCCTGGGGTTAATAGAGCGGTCGTGTCGGAATCATCTTCCGCAGGAAGCCTTGGTGTGCTGATGAGTATTTCATCCTCTTCTTCTGAGTCTGTTATCGGACTTGGTAAATATCTACCATTAACAGGAGAAAGTGGTCGGCTTATGCCTAGACCATTTATATTCAATGTTGGACTAGCATCTGTTGTTTCATTATTCTGTGAAATACAGCTTCCATTAGTACCTTCTGTGGAATTGGATGGGTCAGTATTGTGTTCGCCCCATCGTCTATCAAACACATGGTTGCTATACTTCGGTGGAGCCATTAAACCATTAATGGAACTACCCATCGGTCCCATGTTATTAGAAACACCATTGGCTAAAGCAGGTAACTCAAGTTCAGACGAAGTTTTAGCGAATATCAGTTCTTCTTCGTTTCCACTGTTTTCAGTAACACCAATATTAGAACCATATCTTGTATTTTTTTCGATTTCATCAGAGGGTTGTACAGTTAATGCGACAAAAGGTGAAATGAATAAGTTAAGTGGTAATGTTGCTCGCAGTTCTGATATATGGCCGTCTGGATTAATTAATGAAATCACAAATTTCAATTTATGACGAACTTTAAGGCTCGTCAGTATGTTACAATCCTGACAACATTTGCTCAAGTTGGCAGGAATATTGAAAAGAGCAGAAACTTCCCACCTATCCTGAAATTCATCCAAGAGTTCCTCCTGTTCACTTTCTTCTTCATTATATTCCTCCTTCTGCCTCTTAAGTATTGCTACATGACCCAAGGGGTCCTTTAATTTCAACTTGTTGACGATTCTTTCCTGATGGATAACACCACCAGTGGACCCGCAAAACTGAATGTATTCCAGTAGAGAAATTTTAATTGGCCCCAATCTTAAACCTTTGAGTGATGGAACCAGGCTAATATCGATGGGAGTAGTTGAGCCAATTGCTACCGCTCGTGTCGGTACCGATATAGAATAATCAACTTTATTAGGCCATGTATTATCTACAGCCGTGGTCTCTGAAATTTCTACTGCATCTGAAGCCATTGTGCGAACCACTCGAAGAACCTTTCTACAAGTCAAATCTGTCTGTTTATGACGTTCAACGTTAGCCTCTAGATAGTACGTCACAGAAGCATCATTAATTCCTTCGACAGACTCCTCAAGGGACCCCGGTAAAATTACTGAAAATGGGAATTCATAATTACCTCTTTGTAAAGTATGACGATTAGATGATCCTGTTAATGAACCTAGCGATGCCAACGAAGCAGTGGATTTGCTGCGGCTCCTTAGACCTGATATATTTCCTGATGACTTACTTGAAACCATGCTCCCATCATTAAGATTATCCACATAGCTTTCAATATCTATATTGTCAAAATAGTGTTGAAAAAAACGTCTTTCGTATCTATTATATTTTGTCGTTGAACCCTTGGTTGTTTGAACCGTTGTTGGAATGTTCAACGTGAGTTTACCTATAAGTGCTAGTTTAAAGGATTTGATCTGGATTGGATCTAATATGGATAGAACAATTGTCCCTGCCAACAGTACTGATGGTGCCGATGATGGGGGTCCTTTAATCAGTAGGACATCATTATCCACCCCTCTCATTCTAATATCGAAAAGTACCGGCTTCCTTAGATATGTGGCGCTATTTGATAAAAACATATGATTTTATCTTTAATTTTCTTGAGGATAAGGTAGCTAAGCTTGTAATTAAGTCTTTAGAAGGTTTCAAGTAGTGAATGTAATGGGTAAGACTCAAATTTCATGAATTTTTTAACTGTAGTTGAATTATGCAAAGTATTTTCCCATGTATTGATTGCCAGCTAAATAGGAGTTCGAATTGCAGATAATTAGGTTCTGAACTGGTGTTCTGTCGAAATCAGTTGACTTCTGAGAAGTTTTGCATCACTCGAGATTTAATTATCCTTAAGGTTTGAAATTTTGTCCGCCTGTTTATCCGCGAGCTTATCACATCTGTCTTTTTGAGCCGCGAAAGTTTTTCCGAAGATCGATGTGCCGATCCATTGTTCTGTACATACTATATATATGGTATTGTTTGACTGTCCAATCTGCGGTCTTGGTATGTTCTCAATACCACTAAAACAGGGCACTGAAACAGACATTCTTCCTTGCGTATTAAGATGGTTGTATTTTATATACTGATTAAACAATCATTTGGTTTACATGTCTGCATAAAGATGCGATATTTGTGGAAGGCATTCTGTAAGTCACAGAGGGTAGCTACTTAGTAGAGGACAATCACCGCCCCTCTCAGGGTCCAGTATGTACTCGTGAAGAAATCCGTTCGGATCCCCTACTCTTACAGGAACAATGTGAACCTTGGTTACCTCGCTAGCAGAAGGCAATGGGATATCCTCTAGTCCATTGCCAAACAGATCCCGGTAACTTTGAATATCTATCTCCTTGTAGGAGTCTATAAATACTGCACTCGTTTCATAGGCAGTTTGTGACTGGGGAAGTTTACAGCTTGCAAAGTGTCTCATTGGATCCCATGCAGATGTCACAGAACTGGGAAGCATTTGGCCTATTGCTTGCATAGCCTTTCTTGAAAGCTGTTGTGAAGAGTTTCTTATTATCCGGCTGACCGTGTTTCTTCCCTCGTCCACATGAGGTCCTATGTTTCGGAATGAAGTGTATGTGTTCATTCCTGTCACCTCCTCTTCATTGACAGTTGGATTATTATTGTTATTATTATTCGTATTTAAATTCAATTTAAATATATGAATCGTTCCATTAGAGCATGTTACTGCCAAAAATTGATTGTTATTACTAAAGTTCATAGATAATATTCTTGTTTGATAAGTACCTCTCCGAAATTGATAACATCTCAATCCCGAAGTGCAATTGAATACTCTTATTATAGTTCCCTTCACGGATGCTGTGGCTAATAACGTACCATCAGAACTAAACGTTAATGCAGCAATCTCAGATTCATGGGCCTCTATTATAATTCTCGGTTGTAAAATGGAAAGGTCGTAAATTACAACGTTTCCCTTCAGCGTTGTGGAATTCTCTTTCAGTTGTGTGATACTGTCGCTGACACCTTCGTTGGAAGATATGTTGATACCTTTTGAAACGATTACATCGTTTTTCACAATCCTAGCATTGAGAAGGATCTTAATGGATGAAGGGAACCCTAAAATATTGTTCTTAATATTGGGAGACAGCGTCATTACACAATGCGGATTCCAATCGATTTCGATAACGTGTAAAAGTTTTAAAGTGGTAATATCATAAACATATATTTGTGTTCTTAGCAGAGCCACTAAATGCGTCTTGTTCATTCTGACTGATTGGATCGGCGTAGGAAAAGAAATCTTGCAGATGGTGGATTCCTTTTTTGTATTGATTATCTTCAGGGTTCGGGGTGAAAAGTCTGGATTATCACCATTGCCTATCAAAGTAACTAAAGAAGTAGAAAATAACATCTCAACTATGTTATACCCTCCAGAGCCCTCATCGTGTATTTCTGAGTAGAATTCTCCAAATGGCTCACAATTTAGTATTTTGAACCCTTGAGAGGTACCTACCGCCAAACAGGACCCAGATTGATTGAAGTTGAGAAAGAGGATGTCATTATGCTCGGTAGTGCTCATCGAAAGGCATTTGGTCTGTTTTTTACGGTAGTCGAAAACCGTTTATTTTTTAGCAGATCATATAAACTTCAATGAGGCCTTTAGATCTGGAATTTGAAATTTTTCACTATCCTTTATAGAGATCCCATTTTCCAGAAATAATTTGAAATTAGTTGTCCCAGTGGCCGAGTGGTTAAGGCGATGCCCTGCTATTTCCAAGAAAAAGCATTTAGGCATTGGGTTTTACCTGCGCAGGTTCGAATCCTGTCTGTGACGCTTATTTTTTTTATCTTTTTATCATGGGTCCCACTCACTTTCTCGAATAAATACGATGAATCAGGCCATATGGGCTTAAATATCAGAAATTTGCTCTCAAATTATGAAAATAATAGTTCAAGTGAAAAACTTTATGGGGTAAGAAGCATATTATTTTAGCCGAAAAAAATAGCATATATGCACTAGATGTGGGGAAGAGTGGTTCCAAACGAAAGACACTTTTAGCAGTGGAATTGGTCTTGTCACCAACGCTTTGATATACTGTGTCACCTGTATTGAAATTGTTTTTGATCAGATAACGTAAGCACGCTTAATTGAAGGATTATAAGAAATCTTCAAATCTTAATCATAAGAACGTGTGAAGTATGGTCCCCTTATGACGAAACTAGATCCTGAAGCAGTAACATGAAAAGATGGATGATTTAATTAGCCAGTATAAGAGTACATCAGATAATGATATCAAATACATGATATTAAGACAACTGGGGCAAATGCAGGTCCCAGTAGACGATTTGAGAAGATTAGTATCTGAAATTCTAATTGTTACATTATTGGAGGAGCCTGATATGGAATTAGTCAATTTAGTATCATTTCAAACTTATGTTACTATTGCGATTCAATTTTATGATGATCCTATTATGTTAAGTTCTGTAATTCTTCGTCCCTTGATATATCAAGAAAGTGATAAATTATTACTGGTGAGGATTCAGACAGTGAGAAACATTCTGAAAGGCTTGATTGCCAAAAGAGGAACTAGACAACAGCCATCTACATCTACTAATAATAGTCTCGATGTAATGCATGATGAGGATCAATTGGTTCCTAGGTTCGTCTATATTATGAAAAATCATAGTTTTGATGGTGGCATTCAAATGGTACTTAATGAAACGTTACCCATGCTGCTTCAACTCTATTATGATGGTAAATCTGAACTGTTACCTAATGTAACTGCCATTGAGATACTAGAGCTATTTAATAGTGATGAAACATTGGATGCTGTAAAAGATGCAATAGTGAACGAAACTGTATTATGTATGGATCATCGTATAATGCCGGATGTGTTAATTGTTGTAAAGTTATGTCTTTTAAAGTCTATGGTAAGAGTGTGGTACCAGTTTGACTTGGTTATTGATGATCTATTCGAGAAATTTATAATACCAACCCTAAAGAAAGACAATTTTGAGCACATTTTGATGACTTTGGAAATAATGCATTCATTGGCTCCTTTTTTCACCATCAATTCAATGCTTACAGGACAGAAGAGAGTATCACCAAATATAATAGAACTGGTGAAGGAAAGCTTAGTCTCCGTTTCAGAAATTATTTTAAGGTTATATAAGAATGAACATAGTATTATCAACTCTGGTAATAGCAATGATGATGATATTCTTTCAATGGAAGGTGCTGATGGTGATGAGGTAGTAGATATTGATCAACAGGAATATCTTGCCGAGTTAGAATCAAATTCTGGAGAACAAGATGATGAGATTTTGTTTGAAGATGACGCTTCTCATGATAGTTTCACGATAGATGAGGCTAATGAAAATTTTACGCATTTTAAGGAGATTATCAGATATATTACGTTACTTCTAACAGAAATTCGGGTTCCTCTTAACCAAAAATATGATACGTTGATTGCAAGGCTAGTGAAAGAGCATAACTTATTATTCAAGAGACAAGTTAGTTCAGACGAAATTTGGGAGTCAAATTTAACACAGGTTGGGTGTATGGGTACTCTGGTTTCTTTGGATTCGGTTTATAACAAGTTGTCTAAATCGAATTCGTTGGAATCATTCAATGAAAATGACGTTGTTTTCACCATACATGAAACTTTACTTTCTACTAATGAACTCTCAGTTTTGCAGTTAATACTTGAGATACTTGATCAATTGACAACAAAGGAATACTCTCAAATGGTGTGTATAAAAGACTCGCTTTCTGAGGTGCTTATGTGGTTCCTTCCCTTATTTAAACCTAATAAACTTTTCATTAAAACATTAAAGGTAGGCAACATGAAACAAAAAATTGATGAAGGTACACCCCTCAGAGTAATGCTTTATACTGTACTCCTAAAATGTGCTAATAGAATGAATTACAAGGCGAGCTGTGAGGTCCTGAAACAAGCAACAAAATATGGACTCAAAGACAGAGACGATGGTATTCGAGAAAAGCAAGCCCTATCATTGATCAGAAATATAATTGAGCATCATTATACGACGTTTCTAGGTATAGATGAAGAATGGTACCGTTCCGAAATTGTAGATGGCTTACTCAAGATGGCGGAGAAATTAGGATTCGATTCACCTTCCGCAAGTCTTCTTCTCAGCTTAGTAAGGAAATTTCCACCGCGAATTCAAGACTAACAGATACAGTTCTTACAATGTCAACAGTTTCATATACGTAGTTTTATATTACAATCTACAATCATTCTTAATAACTAGTACGTAATCAGTTTTTGAGAAGCGCGGACCAAAAATTCCATTTCGAATCGATTTGAGAAACCTTTACTAGGTCGAAGACATAATGAGAGTTCCTATATTGAAAATCAACCAAAGATGTTACTATTGACTTCTAACATACTGCAAATATGTAATGTTGTATGTCGACATCCTGGAATGGGCCACTCCCTCTCAAGAACAATAATTCCGACGATTCATTCTCAATTTCGTCATTATTCTAACCGATATCCCAGAAACAAATTAACAAGGTCCAGTAAAAATAAACAACCAAAACCGCTCAACTTTGTAATTCCAAATTACATTTCTGTTAGCAAACTAGCCAATCTTCTGAATTGCAGGATTGAAACATTAATAAAAGACTTGACAAAATTAGGGTTCGCCAATATTAGCCATAATTATATTCTTTCTAGGGAATATGTAGAACTCATTCTGCAAGAATATAATTATGTGCTGCCAGCTTCCCAAGCAGCCATTACCTCTAAGAATATATATGATGGACTAAAGGCGCCAGCTAATCCAAAATTTCTCCAGAGGAGACCCCCAGTAGTTACGATCATGGGACATGTCGATCACGGTAAGACGACGATAATCGATTATTTAAGGAAATCTTCCGTTGTTTCTGGAGAGCATGGAGGAATTACACAACATATTGGGGCGTTTCAGATTGTCACTCCTGTTTCAAAGAAGAGTATTACGTTTCTAGACACTCCTGGCCACGCTGCATTTTTGAAGATGAGAGAAAGGGGTGCCAACATCACTGATATTATTGTCCTAGTGGTCTCTATTGAGGATTCGGTGATGCCGCAAACTTTGGAGGCAATAAAACATATAAAAAATTCCGGTAATGAGCTGATCGTGGCAATTACAAAAATAGATACAATTAAGAGACCTAAAGACCGTGAAAAGGCAATTGAAAGAGTAACTAACGACTTGATTTCTCAAGATATACCTGTAGAAAAAATTGGAGGTGATGTCCAAGTTATTCCAATCAGCGCAAAAACTGGAGAAAATATGGACTTATTTGAAGAGTCCATCATCCTATTGAGTGATATTATGGATGTCAGAGCAGAGAATTCACTGAAGACTTTGGTTGAAGGCTGGGTTCTCGAAAGTCAAGTTAGGAAAACAGTTGGAAATGTGGCAACTGTGCTAGTCAAAAGAGGCACTCTTCAGAAAGGGAAAATTCTTCTATGTGGTAATACGTATTGTAGAGTTAAATTAATGGTTGACGATCTAGGAAAGGATGTGATAAAGGCAGAACCAGCGCAAGTTGTTGAAGTCCGAGGTTGGAAGGATCTTGTCCGTGCTGGTGATGAAGTTATTCAAACCGTCTCTGAGTCAGTCGCTAAAAAGTACATTAACAGGAGAATAGCACTGCAAGCTGTTGAAAAGGACGCTGTTACGGTTGAAAACTTGAACGAACAAAGAAGGGAAGAGGCAGAACTTCAAAAGCATAAGAATGAAATTGAAGATGAGGATATAAAGAAAAGTTTTGTGCCCCAGGGACCTAAAGACGTGAATTTTATTGTTAAATCAGATGTGTCAGGTTCAGCAGAAGCCATAGAAGAATCTATTGAACCGTTAGGAAATGCAGAGGTCCGGTGCAAGGTCATTTCATCATCTGTTGGATTGCCTAACGAAAGTGATTTCAAGATGGCTCAAATTACAGATAGTAAAATACTTTGTTTTAATCTCGGCAACCTTCCTAGTGAAGTAATTAATAACCCTTATCATATCGAGGTAAAGCAGTACAATGTGATTTATAAACTAATCGAAGATGTTACTGACATACTGACAGACAATCTGAAGCCAATTTTTGAAAAGAAATTCACGGCCACTATCGATATTCGGGAAGTTTTTGAATTTACCATGAAGAAGAAATTAATTAAAATTGCAGGATGCAAAGTTCGCAATGGGGTTCTGAATAAGAATTCACTAATACAGATTATAAGAGGTCCCGAAAAGAAAATTATCTTTGAAGGTAAAGTTGCTACTCTGAAACATGAAAAGGAAGATATAATGGAGGTGTCTAAGGGGCATGAATGTGGTGTCACTTTTGAGAAACAATTTGAAGATTATAAAAAAGATGATGTCATTCTTGTTTATGAGAATGTTAAGGTCCCTAGATTCTTGTGAAAAAGAAACAGAGGAATTTATAGAAACATGTCTATATTGTATTTGAATAAACTTGTATATATTTATTTTACATATTCCAAAATGTTATGCATTAGTTTAAGTTCTTGATTCCCATTGAACTTTAACACATTCTTCAACATACCCTACGTCATGGTCATCGAATGTTGGAATGTAGTTTTCCACATCCGTAAAGACTAAAATTGTACCCCATTCCATTCCATCAGTTAGCGAGGCCGTTTCTTCCAAATCAAGAATCATCTTCGGCATCAGTTGCATCTCGAATACTCTTTTGCTTGACGGGTTAAATCCTGGGTTAGGCACCGTTCTTTCTATGTCAATTTTAGATTCAGCATAAAATAATGGTTTTCCGCCCAGATCATAACGAAGTACTTGCTGCGGATTATAACCCACTATTTCCTCAAATTTTTGAAATACCTCGTCATCTAAAAATTTAGCTAGCTTCTCAGTCCTAGGATCCAACTTAACAGGATTTTTCTCTAAATCTGTTTCATTCTCTCCTGTTAGATCTAACGCTTCCTTGTCGATTTTCAGATTCTTTGGTAGTTTAAGATGATCTGGTTTATTCTTGAACGTCTCTTCCTCAACATACAATAAATAATTCCTAAAGGACTTTGTGGTATCGTATTCTTTATCTTTTTGAGAATCATGTAACTTCCTTAATGCCTTTGTAGACATTTCAGAAGGTACAGTTTTCGGAGTTTCATTAGGGCCCTTTTTGACTTCAAAAGGATTACTTGAGGTGGAATTTTGGAAGGGGTTAGATCCAAAGGGATTCTGGTCTTCGCCTTTAGATAAATCGAAGGGATTTATCTGGAAGTCTTTACCCATAGAAATGGACGCCATTTTATCTGAAAGTATCTCACTATGGTCGGATTTATTTTTCTTAACACCTCTGATGCAACGAATTGAGTTCCCTCTTCTTTGACATTTTGTACAAATAAAGATGTAGAGTACTCTGTCATCATTTGCATTGATATAATTCATGTTTTTAAGGTTGTATCTCTCTTGAATAGCTTCAACTTGGTCATAATCAAGAGGTGAAAAGGCTTGCAAAAGCAGCTTCATGTTATCTGACTTTTTGCACGCACCACAACGTAAAATCTCTGGTGAAGGCACAGAATCTGGATGTAACCATATTGGCTGACCTCCAATAAACGTATCCTCGATAGTGAGCTCATCCTCTTCCTTCACTGGTGTATCAACGAACGCCAAAAATACATCTCCAGGTCTAGAGAGATAAGTCTCCTCTTCAAAATCAGACGTTAAATTTTCTTCACTCTTTGACATACTATATTCTCTCGTTTGATTCCGTGGCTACCTTTATGGTTGTATTAAATAATAACTTTCTACAGCGATGAGCTATAATTTTGATTTTCAATTCAAAAATTTTCATCCATCAATTGGCACATTTCTTGCCCGATCCTCTAGAGACCTATGGATCAGGATCAATCATTGCTTCAATACCTAGAGGAATTCCGGTTACAAGGGATATTTGATTTGAGGTTCGGTGAACCTCTGTTGGATATATGTGGGGAATACCAATAGTAAAAAGCTTTTCCCAACTTAACTTGTAGTCAACCAATAATTTATAATTTTACAAAAATAAGCGCAGGTGGTTTAGTGGTAAAATCCAACGTTGCCATCGTTGGGCCCCGGGTTCGATTCCCGGCTTGCGCATTTGTTTTTAGTTTTTTTCCCCGTGTCAATCGAATCTCTAAGTTCAAAAATTCGAAACGTAACAATAGAGCACACAATTATTATTATAATTATTATTACTATTATAACATTTATTAGGTTTGAGAATATTTAGATAATATACAAAGACATTCGTAAGATCATTCTTCCATAATGATAAAGTATTTTTAACACCAGAAATGATACCATCTTACATACCATGGGCTTGCACGCAAATGACGGTTTCTCTCGGCAATTTCTTGTTTTAATATTTCAATATCTATATTCTTACGATCAGTTTCTAAATCAATCTTGTTCAATGGAAGCATGCTCCACCATTTTCCAGTTTTGTATCTGTAAAATATTTTATGACCGACGAACAAAACTATCATAATTAAAGCACATAAGTAGCTCTGAAAGAACTTTTTGGCTCTAATACTACTATTTTCCCAACCCCCAATTGGCCACAATGCACAGTAAAATTGAGCAACTAGGATTAATGAATTGATAACGGCGGAATATGCTGACCCCCAAATACCAACAGCACTAACAAACTCCAGCTCATCTAGAGACCTCCCCTGAGCTTTCATTGCCAACCTAAATCTGATATGTGATATGTTAATACTTAACCAAACGATACATGTTGCTAAACCAGCAATAGCCATCAACCAATCGAACACTTCACTCATGGAACTTGATTTAACTAAGAAAGCCAATAGACCGAATAATGAATTTGTAATAATACCAGTTAATGGTCTCCCAGCACGATCAATGTAACCGAAAAACCTTGGAATCAAACCCTGATGTGCCATGGAACAAAGTGTTCTACTGGAGGCAAAAATGCATGAATTCCCAACGCTCAGAATACTAATTAAGATAACGGCGTTCACAATGGATGGTAATACTTTAATTTGGTGTAGTTTAATAGCGATGACAAAAGGTGAATTATTAACAGATGAGCCACCCAGTAAGTTTTCATTAGTGTATGGTACTAGGAAGCCAATTAAAGTCAATGAGACCAGGAAGAAGAACAAGATTCTCCAGAAAGTTTGCTTAATAGCACTTGGTAATTCCTTTGGGTCAGTTTCCCCACTTGCTAGACAAACCATTTCGGTACCACCTAGGGAATAGGAAGCAACGACTAGCACAGATAGAACACCAGGGAACCCATGAGCAAGACAACCTGGATCATGCCAGTATTTAGCACCCACAAAATCATGGTCTGGACCACCACCACAAATTAAGACAATACATAGGATAATGAACCCACATATTGTAAGTACTTTCACACTAGAAAAAACGAATTCAGCTTCACCAAATCCTCTTGCTCCAAATAAATTGATACTGACTATGGCACAATAAAAAATGGCGACCCAAACGACGGGATCAATGGACTGATTCCAATACTGAACAGTCATGGCACTTGATATAATTTCTAACGGAAGAACAAAAAACCATTGTATAACATAGATGGTAGAGATGACAAATGATAAACTAGGATCCAGGAATCTAGTACTATAATTTGCAAACGCACCGACCACTGGGAATCTGACTGTAATCTCACCCAAACCATGTATAGTACCGATGATTTGAGATCCTGCAATTGCCCATCCAATGACAACAGCAAGGGGACCACCAGTGGCGATTGCTTGACCGGACCCAACAAATAGACCCGTACCAATGGATCCTCCAATGGCAATCATGATCAAGTGACGGGCCTTAAGAGATCTCTTCAAATTGTTGGTATCAAAAGAGCCATCTAATGGTGGTTTGAAAGAATCAATACATCTTTGAAAAATATTTCTGGGTGGCTGATAGAACCCATTACCTGGAAAATTATCTTCGTATTCATCGTGTGCATGTTTGGTAGTGGCGACCACTGATGAAGTTTTTTTGATGTCCACTGGTTTCTTTTCAAAATCTATGAATTCATTAATTTCAGATCTTCGCCTGGCTCCTTCATCTGTGAAAGAAGTCTGTATTGTCATTAGTTCACTTCTCTATTGATAGCGTACGTAGACGATTGAGCTGCTTGGATTTGAACTATAAGATAAGCTTGGTTAATGGATCCTTCATCTTTTTGAGTCAGCCCATTGAAATGTTATCCTTGTTGAAATATTTCATCCATATTAGAATTACTCATTGAAAAAAAAGCAAAGAAATTGTGTGTGTGGACCTAAGGGCACCAAGAAAAGTCCGTAGAACACAAGGAAAATAGAAAAATGCCGTTCCAAAAAGCACCGCATGCGTGGGTTCGGGGGAAAAGCAGACAGAGGTTCGTTAGTGCCAACCATCTGGAACCAAATGGAAAAGTAGTTTCAAAGAAGAACATGAGAAGATATTTATTTGATTGCGACGCTGTCAGTCAGTTAAAATAGTTTTTTTGAGTTGAGGGACAATAGCTGTATTGTGCTGGAACATCTCGATGAAGAGAAATTAACGCTGCAAAATGAAATTTTCCTTGCGCGCATAATGCTGTCATCTCATAGTGTCATAAAATCAGCAATAAGAGAGCAAGACAGGATGAGGAAAACATATAAAGGGACCTCACGTATAGCGATATAGAAAGATATGTCCTCAACTTTTTCTTTTACTTTGTGGTTTTCTAAACAGACCACTAAGAATAATAAAAAAACACAAAATATCAAGTTTTAAAATAATGTCCACAGCTTCAATTAACCCTCAAATAAACTGCTCATGCGCCAACTGTCAAAATCCAAACAAATGTACCTGTACATCAACAGACAAGAGAGCTTGTTTATGCACTAAATGTGTATGTTCCGCTGCACCAAAGAACTGCTCATGCACCAACTGCCAATGCTCTAGATGTGCATGTTCCGTTGCACCAAAGAACTGCTCATGCACTAACTGCCAATGCTCTAAATGTGCATGTTCCGCTGCACCAAAGAACTGCTCATGCACCAACTGCCAATGCTCTAGATGTGCATGTTCCGTTGCACCAAAGAACTGCTCATGCACCAACTGCCAATGCTCTAAGAGTTTATAATAAACAAGTTATTCTACTGAATAACAGTTAGTTCGATTTTCTATTATATTTCTCTTTTTAAGTGAACTAAAGGTCTCTCTGTTCTGATGTTTTTTACACCTTAATATAAAAGATTTCTACAAATGTCCATTTAGATGGTGTTTTAATAATTTTTTATACAGTTCATAGTTCTTACTTTAATATTGCTATATTTTGTTTAATAATTGTTAAATAAGATTTATATAATTGAATCCATTAAATACTGTAATATCCCAATAAGTTTTCAGCTTCTGACGTTGTGTTCTACCCAGCTCGAGTTGCTCATCAGTTGAGTTTACACAGCAAAGAAAATAAATTTAAATCACGAAAAAAGGTGTTAAAAACACAGATATTTGAACAGAAACGACAGTATTAAGTTTAATATTTATTTATTTTGAAATTATTCTTTGATAACGTTTCTAGAGAAAATGAATTTTCAATGAATATATTGATGAAAAAATAAATATTCATTTTGAGTTAAGTTTTTTCCTGCTAATTCTTTTCAGACATACCCTGGTCTACACTTAGTGCCCTAGTCTTAGTTAAAAGTTTCCAGCTATGGTAGTTATTTGGAAATAAGTGACACTCCAGAAGTTCTATAAGCTTGGTTCCAGTCGCGTAAAAATATCCAATTTTCTAAGTTTCTCTCGGTAGCCAAGTTGGTTTAAGGCGCAAGACTGTAATTTAAAACACGAAATCTTGAGATCGGGCGTTCGACTCGCCCCCGGGAGATATTTTTTTGGCGCGCGAACCTTCTATTTTTATGTTTTCGCTCTTTGAAAAGAAACGTGGCTGGTTGAAGAAAGGCATAACAAACAATAATAATAATAACATCACTAAGAGTAACACAAATGCCAACATATAAGTCTTCACATTTATAGAACCACAAGTTGCAATTGAATAACACATTTGTGGCTCTAATATTAACCTCTACCAAGCATAGTGTAGCAATTGAGTCTTGTTTCTCCCACGATCTCTCTGAAGAGATTGTCGCCAGACAAGGCTTGGACTTTCCTCGAGGATGGGGAGTCTTTCTGCCCTGCGCGTTTTCTCTCAGACGCGTCAACGGTTTCCACAATTTATTATGGGTCTCGAGGATCGATGGTTCCTGATAAGAAAAACTTCCCATTTCCTTCAATTACCATTTTTGTTTATATTGATGGCTGTATCTATACACTTGCCCACTATCTAATCTATTTTTATATGATCCCTCTCCAAGGAGATTCTATATAACTCTACAAGACTATACTTCAAATCATCACTTAAAGTTCGGTTGGAAAATAATCAACGTCTCCATACATTATTAACCATTTCTCTCTGATTCATTGGAAAACAAAAAAGATCAGAAAAAAAATCACAGCTACAAGCATATCCTAAAGATATAACAAGCAATGAGTGTCAGCAGGAAATCAACTATCCTGTTCACCATTATTGCCATAGCGGAATTTGTTTCCATGGCCTTCCTAATAATTTGTTGCGTAACTGCACCTGTATTTAAGCAAATTGGGCTCTCCAAACATGAATCAATAACATACGGTGTGTTTGGATATTGCTCCAACAGTGACTCAGGATCTACCTGCTCCAAGGCAAAGGCTTCATACGACCCATATTCTCTAACAGATAGTACAGATTCATGGAAAATGAATTCAAATCAACGAAAAATTTTGGGGAAAATATTGATTGTAGTTCCCATTGCTGCTGGATTAAACTTTTTCTCATTTCTTTCCATCACTATTACTGCAGTAGTATCATTGGTTAGTTCAGGGACAACTTCAGCAGTTTTGTTCGCTTTAAATTTATTGCTCGCAATCCTGGGATTTCTCTTAGCGGCATTGGTTTGCATAATTACATTTTTATTGTTTTACCCACATATGACCTGGTGTTCCTGGTTATTAATTCCAGCTGCTGCACTACCATTATTAATGATTCCTCTAATATTCGTCGCTCATTCATCGGGATCAGGTTCTAATACTGACGGTTATGATGCTGATGAGGCAACCATGGCAATCTTAAACGAAGTTAATGATAGTACAAGATTCTCTGCCGCAGATCCATACAAGAACAATAATAAGGCCACAGTATTGCCTGATTTCCAACATAATTTGATATCGAAGGAAAATACTACAAATACAGATTTATCATCATCTTTATTAGGAGAAAAGAATGGTTCTGATGCAACTGTACAAGCATATGAAGTGGAAAAATCAAATAGTATATTAGCCGCTGAACAAGATAAGAATGGAAGAGAATCATATGCTGCATTCTCCATCATTGACAACGATAGTAAATTGAATCCTGAAAATAAGAAGAATGCACAAGATATGCCATACGGGCTTTCTGCGTCCCTAGCATCATCAAATTATTCACAGAAGAATGTGATTCAAGATCAAAAATCAAACAAATTATTGGAAGATATGTTAAAACCTTCCTCTGGGTTAGAATCAACTAACAACGACCATGATGATGACGATGATAAACATTCCGATTTCACTTCAGTGTCTCAAAGAGGTGTAAATCCAAATTACTATAATCCTCCTCTTCCACAACAAAATTACCAAAATGGTCCCCAAACTAGACAACAACCCAATTATCAAGCACCATATCCACAGCCATCGCCAAATTTCCCACAACAAAATGGGGTTAATAGAAATATGAACCCACAACAAAGAACAATGTATCCACAATCTGCAGGACCAGATAATTCACAAGCCATTTTACAAAATAATCCAAATTTCTTACCTAATAATGGGAATATGAATGCAAGAAGAGCCAATGGAAGACCCCACCATAATCAATACCCATATCAACAGCAGCCGAATAATGGATTCCCAAGAAATAATTATGGTCCAACCATGCCTATGAATAATACAGCTCGTTACTACCCACAAAATAATCAAATGCCATCAAGTATTCCCGGCGGTAATTCCATGCATTTCAAACCAGCCTACAAGAAACGTATGGCAAATAATAATTTACCTTCAGCTACATCCTTTAACGCAGGGGGTGCATATGGATTCAGGTAAACATTGATCACTTATATTCCATAATTATATTACTTTTTATAGTGTATTATTAGTTCTACTTTTTCAAGTTATAAAATTAAAAAAATATTATCTCATTTAAAATATTAAAGTTCTTCACTACTGAAACACCATAAGATCGGCATAATTGATTACTTTTCTACTTCAGATTCTCTAGCTATATAATGGCGATTCGCAGTTTTTCATCAATAACTGTATCATCCAACAGATCTCGCACAGTATTATCTTCAAGCGCTCCCTTTACATCTTCAGTTTCCGGTTTTAACTCTATTTCAGGTCTTGATTCATCTATATTATTTGCCGGTGAATTGTTGTTTTCCTTGGGCCTGCTAGGTGTCTTATGATCCTCTTGTTTATCAGTATGACTTCTACTTCCTTCACCACCACCACCACCACCACTGCTACTTGGTTTCAACATAACAAAGAAAAATAAGGCTATCACACATAGACTTAGCAGCAAAATGATCTTACATTTTTGGGTCCTTTTTTGATAAACTGTTGCTTGTCCCAACTCTTTATTTGCCTCTTTCAATTGAATCGTTGTGTTTTGCAAATTATAATCAATCCGGTCCACCACTGTCCCTTGGTCTATAATAAGACCTTGCATCTCTCTGAAAATAGTACTCACTTCAAGGACACCCTTGGCCAATTGGGTAATTTCTTCATCTCTTTGTTGTAAAAATTGTTGACTAGATTCATTTGTCGTAGTTAACTCTTGTTGTCGCTGTAAAGTCTTCCTTGAATATGCATCAATGTCTTGCTGTGCTTCCACGTTTGATTGCTCATTATCCTCCATCTCGAACAATAACATTTGAGACGTATCACTTTCTGGCTTTGCCGAAATTGGTTTCAAATCATCTTTATTCAAAAATTTCAAATAACTATTCTGCAGTACTCTAAATCTGTTACTCTCACCTTGGATCTTTTGCGCATATCTTTTTAAAATATTATCTAAGATAATCAATTCCCCTTTATTTAACTGTTTGCCCTCCATCATCTGCGTGTTAAATATTTTTTCCAACTTCTTGGTGATATTGTAACATTTTTGGAAGTTCTGAATAACCTTATAACTTAAGTCCTCAATGACGCTCTCATCACGACTCTTGTCTTCAAAACCAGGCAATGAATTCTTCTTATACAGTTTAGTTAATTTCCCCATCAACGACGCCACTTCTATCAAATATTCATCAATATCTCTTGCAATTTCCACAAATAATGGGGGTAATGTATCCAATTTACCACTAGAGCTAGTGGAATCCATATCCACCATAGGATAAGCCTCTAAATCAAGATCTCCCACATTTTCGTTGTCTTGAAATGGTTTCCTTCCACTTCCAATTGTGGAAAATTGGGCATTATGAGGAAAAGTACGACGGTACGATAGAAATAAGTTGGTTCTATCTCTAAACATCCTCCCTATCTTGCTGACGATTACAATCGTTCTTTGCAGGGGAGAAGCTGACTATGGTATATTTGTTAAATACTACTACTTTTGTCATTCCACATTTCTTAATCTCTAACCCTAGGGTTAAATAAAATAAGGGCTCGTAAAGAAAGAAAACAATAGGGTTGAAAAGAAAACGCGTCAAGTTTTGAAGAGTGAACATATAAACGCGTAACAAATCTTTCCATCCATAAGTGCGATGGTGGCTGGTACATGAGAAGCAACTAATCAAAAATTGTAATTGTTATGTCTGATGTCATTGATTTGGATTCACAGGATACTGATGAGGCTGGAATGTCATCGGACAGTCTTGTTACATCGGATGTAAAGACTCCCGTCACATCAAAGGTTTCTACCCCTTCTCCCAGTTTGAAAGCGAATAAAATTGAAAAACCTCCAAAGAAGAAGGGTCAAATGACATTTGCAGATTTTAAAAGCATTAAAGTTGTTCATTCTCCCTCAGATTTATCCAGTTTTGCAACAGGGTTGAGAAGATCGGCTCGTGTACCGTCTCTAAGAAAAAACTTGAATGAAGAAGACCTCATTGATGAGATGAAAACTAAGCCTAGGAGGAAAGAAAAGGACTCGACCAATGACACCAATAAAATGGTAAAAAAATTGAAGACATCATCGTCATTGGACAATAAAAATTTAGAAAATCTTTCATTGAATCAGAACTGGTCACCAAACGTTCCCATACTATCTTCTGATTTTATTGACAAAGATTCTACGAAGGGTTTAAGAATTCAAGACATATTTGCTGACGTGAAGAATATACCGTACGCAGGAACGATTATGAAATTAATGACATTTCTCAATAAGTTCAGTTCCTTTTTTTCCAAGGATTTGTCGAAGTTATCGTTTCAGACATTTGAAATAGGTTTAGATCTTTACCCAGCAACAAGTGCCACAAAAAAAACTAGCTCACTGGACGACCCTATTAAGGCATATTCAGATTTTATACCAACAAAAGATATAATAGATTCACAAGATAAGATAAATCTTTTTCTGTTGACATTACTGAAATTACTTTTCAATATACCGAAATCTGGGATCTTTCAATCACCTGAGTTGGAACAATTTAGGTCCTCCAAAACCAAATTTAGCAACTTATTCCAACAGTTACGTCACAAGGCCATTGAATGGGGGTATCCAAAGGAATGGAGAGTTCATCCTATTGCAATTTCCAAGTGGGAGTGGGACATATTTGAAAAAATCGATAATGGATCTCCCGTTGACCCTAAAAACCCTGAAATTTTAACAAATCGTCTCCCAGAGGTACCCCTAATGCAACCGCTTCCAAGAGAATCTGATCCATTATATGCTTCAAACATAGACAAAAAAGGTATACTAGCATTGAATCCATCTGATAGAGTTACTCTTCTGAGTGTACTAGTTGATTGGTGTCTTATAAATTCTTCAGTAGTTCATAATGAAATCCAGAGGTTGAGTCATTTAAAAAAAGATTTTCCATTTGGAATCGTGACAGATCATGCTCCTCGATTTATAGCAAATGGTATAGCGCAAACATACGAAGATTTTCATGCATTAACCTCTCTAATGCACAGAAAATTGTTAAACAGAAATAAGAAACGATCTCAATTGAGGGAAGATAAGAGAAAAGATCTTTCAAACAAGCTGAATCTTGTCAATGAGATTACAAAATCTCTGAAAGGTGTGAAATATAAGCAAGGCTTGATCACCGTAGCTGACCACTCCAGTAAATGGTCCAAGCTATTTATTGATGAAATGATGGACACACCTGTGTCCTATCCGTACGAGGATGTATATAAATTGCGAATGCAAGAGTTTTTGGTTGGAAGGATATCTAACTGTGGTGACTTCTATCTTCCTCGCCTTAATACATATGGTGATTCTATGGATGTGTTTTGGTTTACCGATGCGCCAACTTTAATGAGGTTGTTAGAAGATTTGTCCTCTAACAAGATTGATAAACTAAATTTCTACGAGCAATTTGGTCACTTAATAAATATCGAGTTCAAACTTCTATTTCATGATAAGAGGAGTATGATGAAAGACATTCTTAATGCTAAGACTAGTGAGGATAGTCAATACTGGTTTGAGATCAGTACTGACATTGAGAGCCTTGATAAGTTTTTAAGCAATATAAAGGAATTACTAGCCACAGATAAATTAATTGAACAAAAGAGTGTAAGAGATCAATGTACAGCTTTAGTTGAGTATCTTGCATATTTTCGGGAACTGATTCATATGTTGAGCAACATGAAGGATGAGTTCCAAGAAATTGTTTCCAGTTCAAGAAGAAGTAGACGAACCCAAGAACATGAAATTAATTACGCAGTTGATAATCAATATACCGATGACTACGAAGATGATGTAAACGAAGAATATGTAGATGCCAATGACTACTCTGAAGAAGAATATATGGAGGAGGGTTTCTCAGACAACAACTACCAAGAAGAAGAAAAATCACCTGCTGATGAGGAGGAGACTAAGAGCGAAACAGAATCTCAATCAAGAAGGGACAGATCCTTAAGAAGAGCTGCACAAAGATAAAACTAGTTAGAGAGCAATGCATCCATGCATAATAAATACAATAATAATTGGTTATTTATACATTATTAAAAATAATTTAAAATCGCATTATATGTGACATTATTTATCTTTGTTATCGCCTGAATCATTTAGTCTACCCTTATTTTGTGTTGCTGCGTTAACAATTTGAGCGAATGTGTTTCTAGTTAATGCAGATTTCAATTCTCTTTGTTCCGGTGACAAATTACCGGCAGTATTGGTAGGCGTCAAAGATAAAGCACGTAAAGAGCTTTGCAATTCATCCACAGTGGACTTTATTTTATTTTCCTCCAAATCACTATCCGATTCATCTGATAAATAAAGATTTCTCAGTTTTTTAATTCTGTTGTTCAATTTAACTATCTCAATGGCATCACGCAACTTCTTACGCAAGGTGAATCCCTTCTTTACATCTGGTAAGATATTGGTGGTGTTAATATGCTTACTAGTTATCCATGGATCATTCATTAATTCTTCCGCGGATGGTCTTTCCTCTGGGTCGATGGTTAAAGCTTTCAATATAAAATCTTTAGCTTCATCAGATATGGAATCCCAATATGGCTTATGGAATTGAACTGGGTATCTACTTCTTGTACATTCTTCCAAAAATCCCTCCACGCTTTCCGCTATAAAGGGTGAATAACCTGACAGTAAAGTGTAAGTAATAACACCCAGGGACCAAATATCGCATGGTTTACCATGTCCCTCTTTAGTCAACACTTCAGGGGCCACATAACCTAAAGACCCTGCTCCTTTAAAAATCAAATCATCGTTACTCTTCAACTCCTTAGCAATACCAAAATCAGCAATGACTAATTGTGACTCATCACTTGGATCCAGGTATAACACATTTTCCGGTTTCAAATCTCTATGAACGATATTTTGAGAATGGATATACTTTACAGCGTCCAACAATTGAACCATGATATTTACCGCGTCCACTTCAGTAAACTTTCCCTTCTTGATAATCCTATCAAATAATTCACCACCAGTGGCCAATTGTGTTACGATGTAGAATTTATCTCTCGACTCGAACCAGTCCTTAAACGCCACGATATTAGGGTGATGTAGTCGTTGTAAGATGGATAACTCATCATATAACATCTGCAATTGCACGTCATTGCCCTTCAAGGCGTTTTTCAAAAGGATCTTAACTGCCACGTCCTCCTGTGAAGATAATTGTCTCGCTTGTCTCACCACACCAAATGTACCTGCACCAAGGGTCTTACCGAAGATATAATTTGTCTTGTTGACGTAGGAGTCCGGTTGACCACTGAATTTGTTGAGGGACTTGGCAACTTTGTGTCCTGGGACTTGTTCGGGCTGCTTAACTTTTGAGGTATCTTGCATGATTGGTTTGCCTTTGCTTTTGTTTGTTCTATTTGAAGAATATTCAATGAATAAAAGTTCGAGTGGATCCCTATTCTTCAACCTATTATATTATTCTTCTCCGTGAAAAAAAAAGGCAAATCTTGGCGCAGCAATAATAAAGAAGGAAACATATTAAGAATTCATAAAAAGTCATTAATTGTACGAATTATACAGTAGTAAGTAACACGATATGATACAGTATGGTAGGTAGCAAAAGTAAAATATATATCTAAGTGAAGTAGGTGTGTGTGTGTGTGTGTGTGTGTGTGTGTGTGTGTTTTATCTAATTTTCATCGGCGTATGGGCCTTGCTCGTCATCGCCATCATGGGACCCTATACTTAAATTGAAATAATCATCAGCAGTGTTGGCCTCTTGTAAGGTACCTAAATCACCAGGCGTCATATATATGGCACTTGCCTGTCTTGTTTCACGAGGAGAACCGGGCACACTTAACGGTCTGGCAATCTTTAATTTTTTACCACCGGCCAAAGTATCCATATTTGTGTCATTTAGTTCTTCACCTACCAATTGTTTGAATTGATCTGGGTACGCTCTACGTAGTGCCAATTGTCTTGCCTTTACGTATTCTAAACCCATACGTTTCCAATCCAATAGATCAGATAATCTTTCCGTTCTATTTCTTTGGTTAATTCTTTGTCTTCTAGTCTTCTTAACGAATTCTTCCATATAATCGACTAATTGTTCTACAGATTCGTCAGGTGCCTTAAAACGACGGTCCACAATGTAAATACCATAATCTTTAGCTTGATTTGTTTCAATTAAATCTTCCATGTATGCACCGAACCCTGAAAGGTTAGTTGTAATGGATGGAACCCCCATGACGGTACATTCTGCCGGAGTATAACCCCAAGGTTCATAATAGGAGGGGAATACACCTAAATGACACCCTCTTACAAATTCATCATAGTCTAAACCCAGGATTGGATTATTTGCATTCAAGAATTCTGGATGGAATATAACTTTAACACGATCTGAAGAACCGTTAAACAATTGCACGTGTCTAATTTGGTTTAAGATTGGATCATTAGCATCATCAACCATATTATGTGTGACAATAGCTGGTAATTCACCTGCAGGTCTTCTTAACCCAAGAACACGTTTCTTTAAAAGAACGTTATCTGATGGTTTCAATAGTTCATGGATATCCACTGGAATTTCTGAAGTGGTACCGTTGTTGGGGAATCTCATTGCATGATCGAATATTCTCTTTCCGATAGAATTTGTCACTTCATCGACAGTAGTCTCTAAAGCTTTAACAACAGCTTGACCCTTTAATGCTTCCACAGTAAATGAATTATTCTTTGCTGGCATGATAATGAATGCAATGACAGTCTTCTTAGAACCTGCCACCTTTAATCTATAATTCAAACGAGCCAGAGATTCAATGAACATATCTGCCCCCTTATTCTTGTATTCGTATCTCCCAGCGATGAAGAAATATACTGTATTATCTAAATCGAAATCGAAGCAACCATGGAAATGACCTCTAACAAATTCATTAATTTTTTCCTTCTTCAAGGCGTGTAAATTTTGGAATTCATGCACAGCTTGGAACTTAATCACATTCAACCCATTGGGTAGAATACCATCTGGTTTTCTTTTCAACAAATGTTCAGCTTCGAAGGCAGTAATTTGAGAGACCGTAGTAAACACATCCGCAGTGTGTGCTGCAGCTCTTTCGACACAATATCTATGATAAATACCTCTCTTTCCTGCTTCATGATCCACATCGAAGTTTTCCAAATTGTTATAAAAATCGACGTCCCCGGCTGCACAAAGATATCTACCTAACAAGGTAGCATGAGTAGTAAAAATAGTCACGACGTCAATACGTCTCTTTCTACATAGAGGTAAAGCAACACCAGCCAACCATTCATGAAAATGGGCAATAATGGCATGGGTAGTATCCTCTGCAGTCAATTCCCCCAGGAACCATGCCACCGTGTAACCCAATAGGATAGCGTCATTAGTTTCAAAATCATTTTCAGGGGAAGGGATACCCACTAGATACCACAAGTCACCCTTCCATTCATTAAGAAATCCTCTAACTGAATCTAAATCGAAAAGGATCAAACGAGGGGAACCTTCGATTAGCCATCTTCCGTATATGAAATTGACACCACGGGATCTCATTGATCTTAAAGTGGATTGGATGGGTTTAATTTCATCAGGGAATGAGTCTGGTGCTTCCCAGTCCATTTGGTCCACTTCATTCTGGTAAGTGGCCTTATTTAAAGGACCAATAAGATGATAATTGTCCTTGTATTGTGCTACTGTGATGGGTGCCTTTGATTTAAGGACGGAGTAGATCCCACCGACCCTATTGGCGACTTCTGTGGCCGTTTCGAAAAGGAGATGGTTTTGCAGGTCACGAGCCATTGCGAAATGATGCTTCCAGTTAGTTGTGAGTTGCTATTATAGCGTTTGAATGTTTGGAGGGACGATTGACAAGTCTGATAAAATTTCAAGGGGAAGAGAGTTGCTTATATACAATTCCCAGATCTGAATGCAACATATGCTAGAATTCCGGTACAAATAACGATGTCAATATTAAACCGGTCCCCTGTGTTGAGCCCAGAAAAGCGCGCAGGGGAAAACCCAGCATTCCGTTTAGGGGGGCGCACCATTAACAATCAAACAACTAATAAGTGAGTGAATAACGTTAAATGGATGAGCATGGCGGCTAAGATAGGGGCATCCTCTTGGAAGTGGTCGATATGACCTTGGAGATGGAAACCTGTGGATGCTGGATCTGTTTAGACCGGTCCTGTAAGGGCGAAATGAACAACGTCGACCCAGATGTGGTTACTTTGAAGTCGTCCACGTCAGGACGCCTTATCTTCTTGTGTTCTATGGTAGTAGAGGGAGAAGAGGTAGACAAAGTTTCCTTCATGTATGCTAATTCGTGTTCTAACAAAACATTCTTCTCCAAATGCTGATCATTCTCTGCTTGCAGGTTCTCGTTGCGGTTCAGAAGAACCGCATTTTGCGTCTCTAATTCATCCACTCGTATCTCCAAATCCACTATTTGCTTTTTATTGCTTGACAATTCTTGATTTTTCTGGACCACTTCCTTTTTTAAATTTTCAATTACTTCCTCCATCTCATTTTCGTACTCTTTTTCTGCATCCTCTAACTCATCGAGCTGTTGTTCTAACGATTTAATAACCTGTAATGCTGTCTCCAAATCCATGTTTCTCTGTTTGTTTCATTGTAGTCTGTCCATCCATCCATTTATAGTTTTTGATCTGTTTTCTCTGTTTTCGCCACTGTCATTGATTATGTAATAAATATTATTAGGCTATGAATGAATGAATGAATAAATAAATATGTAAAGGAATGAATAACCTACAATACTTCATTAGCTGCTCTTTCCAAATCTTCTGAGTGCTCCTCATTCCCTTCGTCATCGAGCAACACTCCCTCCTTCTCTTCCTGGGCCTCCTCTTCAATAATATTTGGCCCAGAAGTCGTAGAATCCAATTCCCTTTGCGCTAATGAAATAGAATAATTAGTAGTAGTACTAGTAGCAGCAGTACTCTGTCTCGACTTCTGATCTCTAGTCAAAGACCTAGACAAGGATCTTATGAATTCCCTCGAGGATTCAGACGCCCTCTGGAACGATCTACCAACTCTAGCACCTTCTTCATCCACCAAATCATCCTCATCACTCTTCACAGATTGATAAGATTCACCCTGTGCCAAATGAGGTCTTTGCGATTGATTAATGATCACATCCCCATACGAGTTACTTATCACATTATCATGACTATGTGACGCATGAAGCATTCCGCCTCTCTTACCCTTGGGCCCCTTTATTCTACGAGCATTCCCCGATTTCTCCAATAAAGAGGGCTGTACGACATATTGGTCTCCCTTACTCACTTGATCCAGATCCACCTCGATCTCGTCGGTCAATAGGGCACCTTCACGAGTCAATTCATCTACAGATCTATAACGTTGATCCGGGGTGTTTGTCGATAATGGAATCCTCCCCAATGATTGCGAACGTGACTTCATGTCGAGGAAACTGGGTCTGAGCGGGGCCGTGTCATTGGCATCGTCGTTGATGTCTCTCACTGAGAGACCGACTAGGCTGGGTGTGGAACTCTTCTCTGAATATTGTGCCATCATTACTTCTTGAAATTAGCTAATTGATTGGATAGTGTAGTTGGGAAGGTCGTGCAAGGGAGGGAAACTTGAAATATCTGTTTATATATATATAGATATGTGAATAGTGTAAACATGTCCTCGAGGAAGGAAGGCAAGATACGATACGAGATACGGTATCATTGTTGAGCAGAAGGAACACTTGGCACTCATCCCTTCACTCCTTTCTTACTTACTCCCAGATAGATCGGCATTTTTTGGCAGTTGACGCCCCCTACGTATCTATCGTTCTTTCTTGCTCACTCACGGTAATGTCCAACAATAACAAAGAAGTCACTATGACTGATTTGCTCCCATCTTCAAGTCTGCCTACGTATAAACAAACATGTCCCTTTATCATTCATTTAGTCTGTTCTTCATTATCTATCTATCTCTTCATTTATTTACTAACATCTTGGCAGCGCACTTTAATATCCGATCTTTGTTTACATAGAGAAAAAAAATAAATGCGCAAGCCGGGAATCGAACCCGGGGCCCAACGATGGCAACGTTGGATTTTACCACTAAACCACCTGCGCTTATTTTTATGTTTTTTTTTCTCAGCATGTTGGTCTGATCGTTTGACACGGGTCACATGGATGTCTATTTGCTTATACATCACATTTAACAAAACCCACCTAACCTATCTAAGTCATTTGAACAAAAACCAATGAAGAGAAAATTCATAGTACAATATGTTTAGATTATTTATCTTCCATAAAATTATTAAGTTATTAAGTAAGGTACTCAAAAAAATGTATATACATAAGAATTATTAAGAAAAACTGTCGTCACATCATTTCAATCCCAAATAGCAAATTCACTACCGTTATTGATATCATCAATTCCACCATTGTCAAATGGTAGGAAAAAATCTAGATTGTCGAAAGTATTAACGTATCCCACGGGTGCCGCACCAGTAGTACTATTATTATCACCATTTATTAAGGAATTATTACCACTGATTATACTATTGACATTCCCCATTAAATCATCACGACCTGTTGGGTTAGTAGCATTAGTTGTAGTAGTAATTTCAGTCATGGCTTCCACCAAACTAGAAGGATTAATGAAGAGTCCATTCATGTTAGAATTTTGCATTAAGAAATCTTCAAAATCTGGAGTATTCGTAAGATCTGATTCCGGAGTAGTGAATGAATTAATACTATTATCTGAGAAATTAGTATTATTATTTGTACCAGCTCCATTATTGACATTATTATTACCATTGATACCATTGGGTAATCCAGAATTTTGAGAAGGTTGCATATCTTGCATTAATAATTGAGTTTGGGTTGTCAATTTATCTAATGGTGGTAAAGAATTCAAATTTTGGAATACATCACCAGCTGGAGCAACACCACCTCCAATATTAGGTAATGGTGGCAATGGTGAGGGTGCAAACGCTGATAATCCATTTTGATCTCCTGGAGATGCAGCTATCTTACGTCTCTTTTGATATGTGTCATCACCATCATCTGCTCTATTTCTTTGACGACCATCACTGGAAGTGAAAGTAATGGGTTGATAGGTCCTTAAAGGTGGTAATTGTGTTCTCCCTAATCTAGAAGCAACAAATTGTGAAGTTTTACTAGTACTATTGGAACCACCAGAAGATTTGGGGACCATAAATCCAAGAGCATCTTGATACACTGGACATCTCTTTAATCTGTCATTATCAGTGGATAAGACTAAAGAAGGAACATTCTTAAAGAAATCTGAAATCTTGGGATGTTTCCAGCCACCATTCTTACCTGTAGGCATTTGACGTTCATTTAATAAAGTAATGAAGAAACCTGTAGACTTAGCAACTCTTGTAGCATACAAATATTTGATGGAAAGTTGCTTTGTTAATTTGTGGAACAACATCATTCTTAATAATAATTTATCCACAAGAAGGTCTCCTAATTCAATATCCAAATTACTAATTAAGTCATCGTTCAATTCAGCAACCTGTGGCTCCACGGGCTGTTTCTTTTTCTTAGATTCAGATAATTCATTATCAGAATCTTCGTTCCCACTACTATAAGTTAAGATGGAACTTTCCTTCATACCTGTCAATGGACCACATTTAGCACGTAATATTAAACAGACAATAAATTGTAATGTTCTATTAGCAATATCTAAACAATGTGGTGATAAAATGATATTCAAATATTCAAAAATCGTTGGGGTAGTATTGGAGTACTTCACATTGTTGAAAAAAATTAAACAATTTCTATACCCATCCATGGCAAAATCTAAAGTTTTTTGTGCATATCCTTTAGCTAATTGCATTGTAAATTTATCCTCATCTCCCATAGGTTCATAATGTGTGAACAAGATGTAATTTAATAGATATAATAACATTCGTAAGGTTAAGTGTTTTGTGAAAAATAAAGCTCTTGTAGTGGCTTCATGAGGCGACTCGAATTTCTTATCAATAAACTCATCACTAGTGGTATGGTTGTCACCAAGGTTTGGTGATGCACTTCTAGAATTAGATGGCGTGGCTAAGATATCTTCTAAGCTTGGAAGACCATAAACTTCATCAGTGTCCTGATAATTAATCGAACCTTCAGCTGTAGAAAGTAAACCTTTATTAATTAACGTGTTGATGACTTCATTGATATTTTTCTTACCATATGTCAAGTCATTTAAACATTCAATCAATGAATCTAATTCAAATTTCCTAACGTTTTTCGCTAACGAAATGTTTAAGACGTGATTTAAGACAGAAATGATACAAAGATCAATTTGCCAAAACAAAGTAAAATTTTTAATGATAATCAATTCCTTAATATCTCGAACATAATCAATCTTAGAGGAGGAAGGTAATTTGGTATCACTGAAGTCCTTTAAGTTTCTTAATAATCTTGGTGTCCCTAATGATAGCGATTGCTTAACATCTAATTGAATAATGTAGTACCATATTTTTCTCCATGTATGTTTAAATCTTTCAGTGGAGTTTTGTGATTCCTTCCCAGTGTTATTAAACTGCTCGTTCATTCCATTCGTGGTAGGATTATTGTTGCCATTGTTATTAATATTACTTGAGTTATTATTGTTATTGTTGTTGTTTATGTTATTATTGTCCTTACTGTTACCCATGGTGTTGTCATTAGACGATGATGATTGTTGTGGATTCTGTTGAGATTGGCTTTGTTGCCCTGTTTGGGTAGAGACAACATTTAATTGAGGAAAATTATCAGGATCTCTATGCAGACCACAACTGAATGCCATTTGAATAATGGATGATAGTAAAATTTGATTTGTTTCATTATCATAAGTATCATTACCAAAATTATTTGGACAACTCATGGTATACATCTTATAGAAGATAGCAAATTGAATAGTGGTTAAATTGATGTTATTATTGGAAATACTTGAAATTTCATCAAATTTAATCAGATATTTTTTCACTAATTCCAACGCCTCAAATGAGGTTTCATATTTCATTAATAAATTATCTTCCTTCAAATTTGATGATGTAACACTTAGAACGTTCATATTCGGTATCAAGTATTTATCAGAGATATGAATATTATTACCCAAGTCAATCTTACAGGCATTACCAGGTAAGGATAACCAAGTTAATCTTAATATAATTATTAAGATACCTAAATGACAATAATCAGTTAATTTCTTTGGTAGATTCAATTGAATTGAAGAGTTAATATCTACCGGGTTTTGTGAAGGTTTCAATGATAATATTTGATTAATATGAGATCTGAAATTTAATTCATCAATGATTGGGATGACAGGATATATATGTTTAAAGAATTTATCAATAAACAATGAAATGATACGTTTGGGAGGTAATAATTCAGTTAATCTGGATACTACTTGAGCATGAGATAAAGATGCCACATTTACTGGATATACGGGCAAAGGTTTCTTGAATTTGGTATCTGCCAAACCTGGTATAATATTATTCATTACACTCGTATTAGTATTGTTTGTGTTATTAGCAGGATTTATTGATGAATGGAAATTTTGAAATGATGGTAGTGATGGAGATGGTGCCCTATATAGAGTATTCAATTGATCTGTCGAAGAACGAGAACTTAGAGCACCAGATTGATATTGAAACCCAAAGGGAACATTTTCCAATTTGATAGCTGGATTGTTACCCACCACTGGACACTTACTTGCATCTAAATTAGTGTTATTAGACAATATTGGTGATGGACTCGTGGAACCATGAATAACGGGGCATTTACCTTCAACAGATGGGTTCGCACTAGCGACAGTTGCAGTCGGTACTAATAAAGTTGATGATGGAGTGGCAATGGTAGAATTCTTCAAAGAAGATGGTGTTGCTACAGCTGTTGTGGTAGCAGATGTAGCACCGGCTCTATGAGCCACGGGACATTTACCACCATTACCTCCAGGGTGAATTGGTGGATGATTAGGCGGTAGAGCAGCTGTTCCATTTGCCTTGTTGTGCATTACGGGACATTTACCGACTCTACCAGATTTTTTCTTCTTGGAAGCTAATAATTTCTGAGAATACCATTCATTAATCTTACCTCTGATATTGAATATATGAGCCCATAATAGTTTCAGATATGGATCACCTTTCATAATGGCCATCCAATGAGTGGCACCCAAATGAATGGTACCATTATTCTTAATATGTAACATATCAAATTGTTTCGTCAGGTCTAATTCATCATTTTCATGGTCGTTGGAAGGTTGTTTTGTCTTATCCGTATACACCTCTTCTATATTATCCTTATTATTGGCATACAAATTATTTCTACCCGACACTGATCCTGTTCCGGCTCCTCCTTCATTTTTCATTAAATGTATGGAATTACCATTTCTATTACTATTCCCATTCCCATTCAATTTCAAATTATTTGCATCATCATTCAAAGTGTTAATAATATCATTCCCATTTGAATTTTTCATCGAGGAGTTATGAATCTTTGACAATGTCTTTTCCAAGGATTTAACTCTATCTCTCAGCATTTTCAACTCCGTCTCCTTCGAGAGTTCCTTCTCAGCCTCCTCAGCCCATGATTGTTCCATATAGTGGCATAAATGAGCCACCCCAGTCTTGGTACATTGCTGACAATGAGGTCTAATCTTATCACACTTGACCTTTCTCTTCCTACAGATGGTACAACTCAAAGGCACTCTATTTCTTTTCCTCTTGACCTTAGTGGAGGTTCCATTAGCGTTTGCGTGCGAGCTACTGTCCGTGGCAGAAAGCGGCGTATTCGAGAATGATACGGGTGATACTGTTCCCATATTACGTGTGCTTGTTTTATTCGAGGTGTATGTATATGTTGTACTCGTTGTTCGGTAGCCGTGTGTTATCTCCTATATACTCGTACGCTAGGTGATTGTGTGTGTGTGATTGTGTGATTGTGTGATTGTGTTATGTAAGCTTGTGTGCAAACGCTGTAAAATTTGCAAACGGGTTGACAGTGGCTTGTATGACAAACAAATAAACAAGTGCTAAGTAACTAAGTATCCCACGCTTCATATATTATCACTAAATGAAATGAATGGATGGATGGATGAATGCCGTGTATTTAATTGCCATTAAACGATGCGCGCTTGTTTTTCTGCTTACGTACGCGTTTTCTTGGCTATTCGGTGAAAACGCTTTTAACGCTTCTGATTGGCTGACGCCCTTTGGGTGGCACATCGTGAGACACGGGGGCGTCACTGTCGTTTCACGCGCCACTAATTCGGTTAACACAAACAATATGGAAGAAGATGGCATTTCTCCTTCACAGGCGACAGTAAAGTACAGTGTAGTACCGCACATAATGAGCAACCACTCTCTACGTCTGTTGTCCACTTCCGCCACGCCCATGGGTGAGTATTTCAACCCGTATCTATCTTCAGAGTCGTCTAGGGAGAACCAGGAAAAGATCGAGGGAAAGCGAAGTAAGAGAAAGTTGATGAAGGGCAAAATTAAAAAAGTATTTACCAGGGAATCAGTTTCAATTGGGGAAAAACCACAACACCAACACCAACGTGGGAGTGGGGTCCACAAGTTTCGAAGGTGGTTGAATAAGGATCTTCCCGCTACTTCTCAAGTGGCGTCTAGCATTACGAGTAAGATTGAAGATACTTTGAAGGAAATTGAAGAGATGTGTAGAAAAACAAGTTCCATTTACTTAGAGGATTCGAACGACAGTATTGCCAAAGTGTATACTAGGTCAACTACAAACAAGGAAGTAAGCGATTATTTGACAGTGGAGGATCATACTTCACTTGATATTGATTTTAGTGAAATTATCAGACAAAATGTTTCCAGTAAATGTGGATCCAAGAAAGAATACAATAAGGAAAATATCACTAGTGAAATTCTTCAGATGGAAATCGAGTCCTCTTTTGAAAATGAATTCGACACGGTTAGGTATACACCCGTTGGTTCAAACAAATTCAATAAATCTTATTTAATGGAACATTCTTCACCCATATCAACTAAATTTAAACAAAACTTGAACGGAAATCGGGACTCTTGGGGTCCCCTAAATACTCATGAACTCAACAAATAGATTAACAGTTTTTATAAATTTGAATTACAAGTATTATTTACACGTTTTAAAATTAGACTATTCTATATAGTTCTTATTATTTGTCTCCACCATAGAATAAAATCATACAAAACTAATTGGTTCTTCCTTTTTTCAAATTGAATCCATGATGTCAAATTTTTCCAAAACCATGTCAAACTCCATTTATTATAATCCAAAGAAATATTCTCTCGATCTTCATCATATGCTGTTCTTGCACAATATTGGGACATTATTAGAAATGTTCTCTCGGGACCCAATGGATTCTGTAGGCATTCATCCAAATATCTAGTTAAATCATTCGTCTTTAAAATTAATAAAACTGTGCTGGGAATCTTAGACAATATAGCCATTAAATCAGAAAGAAAGGTACCCTCCATAATACCTTCCGCCATGACATCCATCTCCTCTTTGCTCCTCTTTTTTGATATATCATAATGCAATGCAGTATCTATACTTCGTCCCGTTATCGCAGCTGCAAATAATGGAAATTCCTCATCTCCAATATGTGCAAACCTCTTAGCATACACCTTCATCCTTTTCTGATCCTGATCTAACAATGCCAACCAAAATCTAGCATAATCTCTCCTTAACTGAGTGTCAGGATATCTATACAAACCATGATCAAACAATATAATTTCAAAATTATGATTATTATTGGAAGAACTCTTTTTCACTGTTCGTATTGCTAAATTCCCCCCATGAGGATCACAATGCAAACCAACATTAGGTGTAAAAATCATATTATTGAAGATATGCGATAAACATGCAGAAACTTCTCCTCTAGAAATACCATTATCATCCAAAAATTTTAAATCATCTAACCGCTTCCCCTCCACATATTCCATTATTAGTATCCTCTTATTGGCACTAATAACATTAGGGACTTTTAAGGCTGTTTGTTTCTTAAATTTTTCAAAATATTTAGATGTGGCAATGGCATTCTCTGCTTCCTTGGTAAAATCTAGTTCCACATAGATTGATGATTGCAACTCATCACCCAGCCAGGTTAAAGGGTATTCTGGGAACACCAAATCTAATAATTTAAAAACAGTTTTTGTTAGGGCAACATCTAATGGCACGAATTCTTTCAAGGTCGGATGTTGGCATTTAACAGCAACCAATCCATCCACAGATTTTAACCTACCGACATGCACTTGAGCTAACGACGCTACGCCGATGGGGACAGAATGAAACTCATCAAATAGGTCTGCCACGGATTGCCCCAAATCCGTCATAAACATCCCATCAATTTCTTCTAAGGTAGATTCCGGACATTGATCCTGTAAAGGAATCATGGTCTCCGTCCATTCTTTCGGTAGCAGATAGGTCATTGCACCTATGTGCTGACCTAATTTAATGTATATCCCACCATTGGATTGCAATGCATGTAACGTAATTAGGGCACATTTCTTGTGACACACGTCAAGAGCTCGCAATCGAGATTCCCTGTCTTCATATTTTCTATTTAGTGCTCGCTTATAGTGATAGAAACATCTTACCGTTGCATTCCCCACAACACCCACTCTTTTTAGTGTTAGGAATGAATGATGAAGGCTATCGTGACATTTTTCATTAGTTTCGTAAAGGATAACTCCTGTGAGTAGCGTGCTTCCTGCGATGAGTAAATTACGACGTCTTCCCTGAGTGCGTGTGGATTTAACAGGTATAGTTACATAATGACGTAACTGGAAAGATGCTGTCCTTAAAATGGTTGGAAAGTTCATTTATCCTTCTCTATTCAGCAGGTTCCACTCTGTACGTAACAGATGGTCCCTTTAGTATTCTTGATGGGGATTCTTTTCTGAAGGGCCGAATTTCAAGTCCGAGGTCCGCCTCTATTGGTTTCCTCGAAAGATGTTTTAGTATAGAATATAGAGTATATTATCTTATGTATATCAAAGTGGCTCAGTGTACAACGGTATCACCTTCTCCCTGGAGTCCAAGCAAAACTATTTCTCCCAACATACTATCCACAACAATGTCTAATACATTTTCGAAATGCACTTTGGTCTCTCCTTTAAACAGTATTTCATTAAAACATTTACCCAATTCAAAACGGTCAGTAACCTCTATTTCATTGTTTTGAATATCAAAAGTTAGTTCCATAACAGTTTTACCATCACCTTCATCATGGAAGATGGTTGATGTGGAATTAATCCAAACAGGCATTGGGATAATCAAGAAATGGTTATCATTATGGAACAAGTCTAATTTACCTTTAATTTTATTCACTGATAATCGTTCATTTACTGTTTCATAAAAGGAAAGATCTAAATAGCCTGTTATGGTCCCCACAACACTTAGTCTCTTGTCGCCGTTGAGACCCGGAACCCATTTTAATTTCAAGTCATCAATATCAAATTCCTTTATTAAAGAACTTGTATTAAATGTTGTGTTCGAACTCAAAGGGAAGTATGACATATAATCTAGTGCTTTGTCTAGTATATGTGATGGTATTATTGAATCACTATTTTGATGCTTACCATCGTTCTCGATGATGGATCCCTTCACCTCGATTGTTAGCTGTTCCGTTTCATTTAATAATTTATTTAGTAGAAGCGTTAGTGGGGTTACTGTGTCTTGTTCATCTGCGTCACACACCTGAGTCAATAAAGAATCTGGTAATGGTCCATTTAGTGAGCCTTCAATTTCAGCAGTAAATGAATCACCACTAATCAATAGTGGATCTGTGAGACATTCTAATTCTTCTAATTCAATAGTGTAATCACCTGAACAGTCAGGAAGTCTTACGTCCCAGCTGAGTTTTGGCACTGAGGCGTCTTCTGGCAGTGAAAGCCAACTTATGTTTTTAGGAAGTTGGAATTTTTGAGATGTTGAACGAATGAAGAATCCATCAGATAAATCTGTCATGGAAAAGGTTTCAATTTCTACATTTTTGGTGATGTCACGAAAATATTCTATAAATGGTTGTAACTCCCTTTCCCAATCTAGTACACTATTTAAATCAATTCTCAAATCTGTCATGGAGATCTTTGGAGTACCGAATTGTCCGGACTTAAAAAATGTTGCATCTAACCGAGACCACAATTTCAGTTCATCATAATCATGATTCCAAATCTTTTTAATAACTTTTAGTACATTATCCATATCGGGTTCAATTAATATTGTCAAATGTAGATCAGTGAGCACCTCATTTCGTAAATCAACACAAATAGGTTGGTTTCTCTTCAAAGTAACTGAGCCTAACACAGCATCGCTATCTAAAATTTCCATATCATTTAAATCGACGCATACGGTTTTAATCACTTTCTGGCTTAACCATTCAAACCATTCTCTCCTTTCCATGGTCATCTTATCATAATCTAATTTAAAGGACACATTACTCGACATTTGTAACTCTCTGCCGAATTCATTATCTAGTGTTTCTCCTCCATTATCAGTCCAACCATCTAGTTGTACATCAAGAACCTCGACTTGCGACATTTTAATGATCGAATTCTGAATTTCATCCTTAGAGGGCAGCATCGTAGAGATCGAATAAACCAGTAGTATAACTGCCAAAACAGCAAGGGAACATATTGTTTTTACAATAGTCCTCGTCCTTCGATGGGTTTCAGTTGGAGTGGCCTCCGCTGGTGCCTCTTCAGGTACTGGTAGTGGTTGCAGTAGAGGTTGTGTTTCTAAATCCTGTAGATCCTCGCTCATTATGCCACTGTTGTTTAGTACTTAGCTATTTTGTTGTAAATTTATGTAAGAAGAGCTGTTGAACTATAATAGATGTCATCCCCTTAGGCATCAAAATCTTAATTAAATGGGCACGTGATGAGTACTGGAAGGCTATTTTCCCTGCTGTCCTTCAATTACCTTCTGGGACTGCGTTCCATGGATTATAATAATCTTGCAATAGAAGTAAGCGATAAAGATTTATAACTTGGATCAATTGATTCACTTTGGGCCGTCACTTCTTGGTTTACTTCGTCATATTACCATTTTTGCAATGACTCTTGAGAATTTTGAAAATATCAATTTTGAAATTTTATGAAAAAAAAAGTTTTGGTTTATAAGCAATCCATCGACATGTCTCATGTCATCTCACTCGAACCAAGTGCAACATGCTATATTTAATTGGGTTAGGGTTGTCCTACAAATCAGATATTACTGTTCGTGGTTTAGAAGCCATTAAGAAATGTTCTAGAGTGTATTTGGAACATTACACAAGTATCCTTATGGCGGCCACCCAGGAAGAACTAGAAGAATACTATGGTAAGGCTGTCATCTTGGCTGACAGAGAATTGGTGGAAACTGGATCTGCTGACATTCTCCGCAATGCTGATAAGGAGGACGTCGCATTCCTTGTCGTTGGTGACCCATTTGGTGCTACAACCCATACTGATCTAGTTTTGAGAGCTAAACGTGAGAAGATTCCTGTGGAGGTCGTGCACAATGCCTCAGTAATGAATGCTGTCGGATCATGTGGGTTGCAATTATATACTTTTGGCCAAACTGTTTCTATGGTTTTCTTTACTGAGAATTGGAGACCTGATTCATGGTATGATAAAATTTGGGAAAATAGAAAAATTGGGTTGCACACTTTGGTTCTTCTAGATATTAAAGTTAAAGAGCAGAGTATCGAGAACATGGCTAGAGGGAGATTGATTTATGAACCGCCACGTTATATGTCCATTTCCCAATGTTGTGAACAATTGTTAGAAATTGAAGAAACAAAGGGTTCTAAGGCTTATACACCCGATACTCCTGTTGTAGCCATTAGCAGGTTGGGTTCAGCTACTCAATCCTTTAAGGTTGGTACCATTAAAGAATTATCTGAATATGATGCTGGCGAACCTTTGCATTCATTGATTATCCTAGGTAGACAGTGTCATGAATTAGAACTAGAATATTTGTTAGAATTCACCGATAATAAGGAAAAGTTCAAGCAAGATGTTATCGCTGATCAAGAATATTTTAAGCCACCTGCATGGGTCCCATCTGCTGAAGAAGATAATGACGATGAGTAATAATTCATAAAATTGGCGTTTAGTTCATCCTTTTGGCTTAATAAAAGACTTAATGACATATATAAGTATGCATATACATGTACATGATTCTATAAAATAGTCATCGCAGTTGTATCATATCAATATAATTTCATCAACTCAGAACTCTGTTCAAGTCGTCTTTGTTTTCCAAACGATCCATCTCTCCAATATTTTTTAATATTTCTTTCTTACTCGTCTCAGCCAGAGATCCATCACACATGATTAATTCATTAAGTATATCATAAGCTTTTGTGAAATGGAATATAATATCTAACTCACAAACATTCCCAAAATAGCTATCCATTGTCTCCACGTATCGATGGATAACTTCTAATGTTAGCAATTCGTTGTCAACTTCCGGCGTAATACCACATATAAAATATAGACTAGCATATCTTCTATATGCTACTTTATGATCAGAGTATTCTAAGATATTGCACATTTTTGGTTTACGTGAAAGAATTAGTGGTGTCAAATTCTTTATTATTTTGTTCTTTTCTTTTGGTGATAGAGGAGTGTACCATTTGGCTAATCTAACTTTTCCCTGACGGGAGACTAAAAGTAGGTATTTGATGTGTGTCATGGCTGGGATTGATCGATTAGTCTGCTTTTTCGATATTGTTCTGAAGGTTAATTGATGAACCAGTTAACAAATTGCTTCAATAAGAAAATATATAAAATTAAACTGTTCTCATGACTTTAAACCTGCCACAAATAGAACTCTACCACTAAACATTTTCAATAAAATAGGTTTCGTGGTCTAGTCGGTTATGGCATCTGCTTAACACGCAGAATGTCCCCAGTTCGATCCTGGGCGAAATCAATTTTTTTTGAAATTTTTTACTTAAAAATTCTATAAATGTCTTTAACTGCTACATAGTCGAGTACAAATAAAGTACAAACTAATATAATGTATCATATGGCCTAGCTCAATCACGATGAAAAAAGCAATTCCATAAATGTTGATCAGAAACTTCCTCATTGTTGCTGTTGTTAATCTCAAACTTTTCCTCCTCTTCAGCAACTTCATCATAATTGTCCAGGTTCAACTCTGTTTTGTGCTCCTTTCGCTCAGACTCAAGTTTGCATTTATACTTGAAGATGTTCTCCTCCACTGAATTGTTAATAATTAAATTCCAAACATATGTCTCATATTTCTGTCCAATTCTATTATTTCTATTCATAGCTTGCAGTTCATCACTATGATTAATGATAGGATCCAATAAAAATATATGTCTTGCATTTAATAGATTAAGACCGGCACCCAAAGTCTTCACATTAAGTAATAGACATGTGATATTAGACTGAGATTTAAACCTGGCAATTTTTTTCCCGATCGTAGACGAATTGGAAAGACAGGTTAAATGCTCAATATCATTTTTTGTCAGAATCTTACCTAGTACTTTTAAAAAATTTGCACTTTGAGAATATAATAAGATTTGCGGTGGTCTCTCTTGGTCAGTTTCAGCTTTAGATTTTAAGTATAAAATCAATTTCAAAACAAAATCGATCTTGGCACCAAAACTCTCCTTGGTGGGCAATCCATTCAAATAATTTAATTCGGGGAATACTGTATATTTATCCAATGCTAAGAAATAGTCATTTTCAGATAAAACTTTATCTGGCATATTTGCGTTTCTCTTTTGCATATCTATGTTATTGTTCAAGTCTTCATTCATCTGTGAGGTATCGCCTTCAAGCTTCTCTTCTTTAAATTTGAAATTATATATTTCTGAGGCAGTTGTTACCATTTTACACATTGGACAGTTTTTCTTATTCTTAAGCCAACTTGTAATACATCTTTTACAAAAGAAATGGCCACACTTTAACATTGAACCAAGGGATATATCCTGTAAACAAATTGAGCACTTGAATGATTTATTATTTTCTATCGATTCCCTTAAGCTCTGTAACCCTTTTAAATACTTTATTCTTGACTCGGTTGTATTAATATTCTTTTCTATCGTCCTGGATTTTTCGTTACTGTTAACTGCTTTTAGGATGGTATTTCTTGCCACAGGATCAAGATTAATTAGAGGGGCCACAGAATCCGATATTTTTTGTAGATGACTGTAATATTCCAGCCTAGCATTATAAACAACATTGAATTGTTTTAATGTTTCCCTTAACTTTTTATTTTCTGAGATCATCTTTTGTGTCTCATCTTGATATCCCAATAAATAATCTTCAAAAGATGTATTTTCCCCAAATCTTTTTTGATTATTTGAAATTTTACGAATTATCGTCTTGGAAGAATTCAAATCTTCGAATATGGCATTGAAGGGAATCCCCTCAACTAGCCTTAACTCATCAAATAATTTCCTATGACGTGAAGAATATTCTTTCCCTTGAAATAATACTTTTTTATTTATCTTGACCTTTTCATCAGCATAAAGGATTGTGTCTCTGTTCCTCAAAATCTCCTCCAAACAAGCAAGTATTGCAAATATTTCGTCTTGATCTTCAATAGAAATCGCATATTCTTCATGCTCTAGCGTTTCATCAGAATCAGTTCGGCGATCTTTGGTAATAGGTTTATACAACGCTGTTTGCAAAGCTTCCGATAATTCATTAAACTGTGAAGCCTGATCATTAAACGATTTAATCAAATGACTGAGATGTTTGAAACAGTTAGATATGGTTATGTTGGTCGAATAATCATTTTTGAAGTCAAAATCGACGAGTTTGAGGTTCGATGGATTATCTAAAAGATATTGCTTAATATGAGTAACTTTATCACTGACTGCCTCTAACCTACCCAGTAATAACTCTGCTCTCAGTTGTTCCGCCCAGGCATAATAATGATTTTCTTTGCTTTGTCTATCTTCAATTTGCTGAAGTTCGTCAACAGAGAAGAAGTCAGATCGTTCTAACCGTCTTTTTTCAGGGTCAAGTAAAGTTAATCTTTCGATTTCCTTGTCGGTCTTCTCTAATCTATTAGTCCCGGCTAGGTATGCTGCTGTACCGATAAAGAAATAACATTGGTGCAATAATTCGATACGAGCCCTGACTTTCATTTTGAGGAATGCCTTGCCAATATTTTCTACAGAACCATCCTTCATGTCTGGTTCTTCTGAAAGAAATTTACCGGACTGGAAGGGCTCTATTTTAAACTTACTTGTAAGGTCATCCAAAATATTCAACCTCACAGGTTCAAACATATCCTGAGCCAAATCATATTCATCTTTCAATTCCATTTGAACTTGTGCTTCTCTGATCTTCAACTGATATTGTTCCTCATGGAGGCTCTCCAACTTCCGGTCTGCCTCTTCAATCATCATAAATAAAATCTCAGTTATGTTATATAGGCGATTTGAAGACGCCTTATTACCTGTGCTACCATCAGGAAATGCTGCATGAGAGCACGTGTATCTTAATTTTAGTAACCACTGGTTTAGTTGTGCATTTGACAACCTAGGCGGATTCAGACCCTCAGGACCATACCCAGATGCAAAAATAAATGCTTCCCATATATCTAAATAGTTATCCCATTCTACTGGAGTAAATTCGAGAGGAACAATCAGATTATGTTGCTTTGGGATATGAATTTGAGAGATAACTTCCATTTTAGTGTGCCGTATGCAAATATCAAATTTTATAAACAAATTTAGAAGATCATGCACGGATGAATCAATACCATTAAATAATTCTCTTACGACTAAGCCATTCGAGATTTTTTCTCTTCTCTTGAAATTTATAGTAATCTTTTTGATAATGTCAGGAAGTTCACAGAATGGATGAAACTTTAGATATGATAGCACAGTTTCAAAATCATAAATAGTTTGGATGGGGGTCCCTGAAACACCCCATGTGTGAATCCTATGAAGTAAACTTGTACATTTTGCTGCATTAGTACTATTGCTACGAAGCATCTGTACTTCATCGAGTATTATTCTAAAGAATTCAAGAAGAGACAAAGGAGAAGAATAATCGTACTTAGGAGATTTTTGTCTTCTCGATCTGATATTCGCATTATATTCTGCATAATGTATTTCGGCGGAAACAATATCATAACTGGTAATAATTATATCATATTCAGACAATCGGTCTAAGATTTCTTGTATATTATCTGTATCAAATTGTATTCGGGTAGCCAAGGATCCCATATAATGGAATATTTTCAGATTTTCAGTGTGAGCATTAGTTTCATTTATCCACTGTGTTAAGATGGCATTAGGACAGACTATCAACGTTAAGTTTGTCCTTCTAATAGTTTTATTTTGATCATCTATGAAAGAGTCTTCTTTAATTACATCCCTCTTATTCAACATGATCAATGCTAGTACTTCTATTGTCTTCCCTAAACCCATTTCTTCTGATAGTAAGCCTCTTGCTCTTTGTGGATAGGGATTTTTAGTTTTATCATAGAATGTATCATAAATTACTCTAGCTTCCTGAATAGATAAGATATAGCCGGTATATTTATTCCAAAAGAAAAATTCAGCTGGAGGGTTTGTTTTTATTATCTCATAACCGTAAGATACTATTTCATTAAGGAAGGAATTTATTTCATCTATATTCAATTCAGAACTGGTCGGGTATGGTAATACGGGTGGTAATTCTTTATTTAGCATCCATTGAACACTGTCTCTTTGGAATGGTAACAAGTTCAATTTCAAAGACGGAAGAGTATCAAATGTTGTTTCAACTGCCGCCAATTTCTTTTTGGAATATGATATTGTTTGGTTGATGAAATGACGTTGAATATAACCAGAATCAATATGAGCTTCTTGTCTAGTTTGTGATTCTAATTTTTGGGAGAATAAGACATCTAAAAATGAATTAATAGTAGGGGTAAACTTATTGCCAGTATTTTCTAGTATTGGTAAGTTGAAGCGGAAACTCAGTTTCAAGTGATTGACCGATACCTTTAAATCGATCTGACAATCAATTCCCTTGTACTCTCTAGATGTTGTTTGTAAAGAAGTTGTAACAGGGCTTGGTGATGCGTTTTTCCTTCCTCCTTTCCTTTTCTTCGTCTTTACTGTCATCTGTCTATTTTGCAAACTGATTCTTCGCAGTTCCCTGATTAAGCATTTGTGGGATGCAATATCAAGAGCCTTAGATATCCTAACATCTTCACAAAGGGAGGAGAGAATCGTTATAGAGCATAAATGGAGATCAGGATCTATCATGCTGACATTCAGTATCCATCGTTCCTTTTCATCCTCCGCATCCTGCTCCTGGAACTGAATGGACACGGGAGTTGAAATATCCTGCAAAGCAGTCCCCAACTCATCCATATTCGGTAAATGCAGGTCCAAACATAACACATCAATATTTCGTTGGTCTGGTATAGGTTTCTTCTTGATATTTTCTGGATTAGCGCCATGGGGGACCTGTGCTTGATTTTCTAAGATTGCAGCTGCAATCTCAGCTTGTGTAAGAAACCATTTTATCTCCTGGTATCCTATCTTATGGACGATATTAGTAGCCATGATTGTATATGTTTCACCATCTCTTTATGACGTCAAAAGTTGTCATTGAAATCTGTCAAATAAATGGTCTCTCATTGATTTTCCAATGAGAACGCGGGATCAAGAAATTTGAGAAATTATAAAGAGATTATATTGGGTAGTTCCTCAATGATTTGCAAACTCAGTTCTTACGACAGCAGATAAATTTCTTGAGACCATACTTTCAAGCAAGCACTAGACGATATCAATGAACAAATTCAAATCTATATTTAAGAGGAAAAAGGAGAACGAACCCATGCATGCAACAACAGCCAATGTAACAACTAAAGTGGAGCGGGTGGTAAAAAGGGATAGTGATGAAGCAAAGAGTAAAATAAGTGGCAATTTGAACATAAATGCTAAGGGTTCTGGAAATCCCTCTGGTAAAAAAAGGAAGGAGGAATTAACAGAGGAAAATAATAGTACTAAGAGTTCTATTAATTCTAATGTCTCATCTTTACATTCCTCTGATGATGACGATTATGACGACGATGAAGATGAAGGATATAGTGAGGAACTACAACCTGAGAATTTATTCCCCGAGCAGGTTGAATTACAGGGATATACATTGATTGAAAAAGTAGGAGAGGGAGCTTTCTCGAAAGTATTCAGGGCTGTTCCTCAAAGAAATGGTCCTACGTCATTTTTATGTGAAAATTACAAAGAAGTTGCCATTAAAATAATCAAGAAAACTGCTCTTGTTGGTGATGATCCTAAAGCTGATATTCATGTGGCAGAATCTCATAATAGGAAACATAGTAAGACATCGAGTAAAGAACAAGTATTGAAGGAGGTCTCCTTGCATAAGGCTGTCTCGAGCGGATGTCCACAAATTGTTCAATTTATTGATTTCCAAGAATCTAAAACGTATTATTATATTGTTCAAGAATTAATACATGGTGGTGAAATCTTTGGGGAGATTGTTAAATATACTTATTTCAGTGAAGATTTATCGCGCCATGTTATCAAACAACTGGCTCTAGCTGTGCAACACTTACATTCACTTGGGGTAGTTCATAGAGATATTAAGCCAGAAAATTTATTATTTGAACCTATTGAATTTATCCCATCAAAGGAACCAAAATTAAGAAAATCAGATGATCCATCCACTAAATCAGATGAAGGTTTATTTGTACCAGGAGTAGGTGGTGGTGGTATTGGTGTAGTGAAATTAGCCGATTTTGGTCTATCTAAACAAATATTTGCTACTAATACAAAGACGCCATGTGGTACTGTTGGATACACTGCGCCTGAGGTTGTCAAGGACGAGCATTATTCCATGAAAGTTGATATGTGGGGGGTTGGATGTGTTCTATACACAATGCTTTGCGGATTCCCACCATTTTATGATGAAAAGATTGACGTTTTAACTGAGAAGATCTCTCGTGGTGAATATACATTCTTACGACCTTGGTGGGACGAAATTAGTGCTGGGGCTAAGAATGCTGTTATACGATTACTAGAAGTGGATCCTAATAAGAGATATGATATTGATGAGTTCTTAGAGGACCCCTGGCTAAATACATATGATTGTTTGAAAGAGCAAGAGGAAGACCAGAGAAGAGAGATTGAAAACATGGAGAAGAAAAAGAGGAAGAGTCACAGACATAAGATGTATAATTTTCAAAGGGATGCATCCATACTGTACTCACCAGCTGCTGTAGCCATGCGTGATGCATTCGACATAAGTAATGCAGTTCAACGTATAGAGGAGGACAGAAGAGTAAACACTCCTACATTAGGTGCGCTGGCCGAAGATGAAGAAGAAGAATTCTCCAATGAATTGAACCATGAAGGGGTCAATGGGCTGGAACAAGATATGTTCCAATTGAAATTAAATTCTGCAACAATAATAAAGAGAAGGCAAGAAAAGAAACATTTAGCAGAGAACGTGCCAGTGGAACCAATCAAAGAATAGTTGACAATAGTCATTTTTGTAAAGGAAAAGTAATTCAAGTTACGTAATAACGAAAAGCATATACCATAGATAACGGATAAGAAAGAAGTCACTAATACTCCGAGAGGGCTGAATCAATAGTTTAGAAGGGTCTTCAATAAAACCTGTAATCATCGTACACGAATACTAATCCCCGTTCAACGCGATGAGGGAAAAGAAAAAGAAACGTTCGGAGCCGGGAAAAAGCAATTCAAAATTTTCACACGTCTTTTCTTTTGCGTCGCCGCTTGAGAAAAAAAGATTCAATGAGTGAAAAAAAAAAATTTTTTTCGTCGAGTATAAGTTAAGTCATCTCATTATTTTCGAACAACAGTTTCTTCAATACCTTTCTCTTATTAGTTAACTTTCTTCCTTTTATTTTTAAATACTCCGTGTATCTTTCTAGGTCGACAACATTATCAATAATGGCTGATTCCGAACAATCTATTAAGGTTCTTGAAGAACTTTTACAACAATTGACTGTCGCTACCGCTGATAACAGAGAAGAAGTTGCTACTGAGATTTCTTCTTTCTTAAATGGCAACATCATTGAACATGACATTCCAATCAAGTTCTTTGGTGAACTAAAGAAGTCTATCAAGGATAAGAAGGCTGCTGCTAACGCTTTGGAAGCTATTGCTCATATTTCCAATGAAAGCAACTTGTCTCCATCCGTTGAACCATACATCGTCGAACTTGTTCCAGAAGTTTGTGCTCAATCCGGTTCTAAGGATAAGGACACTCAAGCCATTGCCTCTAAGGCTTTGATGGCTATTGTTAAGGCCATCAACCCAGTTGCTATCAAGGCTCTATTGCCTCATTTGGTTAAGTCTTTGGAAGAAACCAACAAATGGCAAGAAAAGGTCGCCGTTTTGGCTGCCATTACTTCCCTTGTTGATGCTGCTAAGGAACAAGTTGCTTTGAGAATGCCTGAATTGATCCCAGTTCTATCTGAAGCTATGTGGGATACTAAGAAGGAAGTCAAGGCCGCTGCTACTGCCACCATGACCAAGGCTACTGAAACCGTTGACAACAAGGATATTGAACGTTTCATTCCTCAATTGATTTCTTGTATTGCTAACCCAACTGAAGCTGCTGAAACCGTTCATTTGTTAGGTGCCACCACTTTCGTTGCTGAAGTTACTCCAGCTACTTTGTCCATCATGGTTCCATTGTTGGTCAGAGGTTTGAACGAAAGAGAAACTTCTATCAAGCGTAAATCTGCTGTTATTATTGATAACATGTGTAAGTTGGTCGAAGACCCACAAGTTGTTGCTCCTTTCTTGGGTAAATTATTGCCAGGTTTGAAGGCTAACTACGCTACCATTGCTGATCCAGAAGCTCGTGATGTTACTTTGAGAGGTTTGAAGACTTTAAGAAGAGTTGGTAACGTTAGTGAAGATGATGTTCTACCAGAAGTTTCTCATGCTGGTGATGTTTCCACTAATTTCGGTGTTATTACCAAGTTGTTGGAAGGTGAAGATGTCGCTGACAGATTCAAGCTTGTTGTTCAATACGTTGCCGCTATGGGTGCTGATTTGATTGATGAAAGAGTCATCGATCAACAAGCTTGGTTCACTCACATCTTGCCATACATGACTATCTTCATGCATGAAAGAAAGGCCAAGGAAATCTTGGATGATTTCAGAAAGTTAGCTGTTGACAACATCCCAGTTGGTCCAAACTTCGATGATGAAGAAGATGAAGGTGAAGATCTATGTAACTGTGAATTCTCATTGGCTTACGGTGCTAAGATCTTGTTAAACAAGACTCAATTGAGATTGAAGAGAGGTAGAAGATACGGTGTCTGTGGTCCAAATGGTGCTGGTAAGTCTACTTTGATGAGAGCTATTGCTAACGGTCAAGTTGATGGTTTCCCATCTCAAGAAGAATGTAGAACTGTCTACGTCGAACATGACATTGATGGTACTCATGCTGAAACTTCCGTCTTGGATTTCGTTTACGGTGAAGGTAACTTGGGTACCAAGGAAGTCATTACTGAAAAGTTGACTGAATTCGGTTTCTCCGATGAAATGATTGCTATGCCAATCTCTGCCCTATCCGGTGGTTGGAAGATGAAGTTGGCCTTAGCTAGAGCCGTCTTAAGAAACGCTGATATTCTATTGTTGGATGAACCAACTAACCATTTGGATACTGTTAATGTCGCTTGGTTAGTCAACTACTTGAACACTTGTGGTATCACTTCCATTACTATTTCCCATGACTCTGTCTTCTTAGATTCTGTTTGTGAATATATTATTAACTACGAAGGTTTGAAGTTGAGAAAGTACAAGGGTAACTTTACTGAATTCGTTAAGAAGTGTCCAGCTGCTAAGGCTTACAAGGAATTAAGTTCTACTGATCTAGAGTTCCAATTCCCAGAACCAGGTTACCTAGAAGGTGTTAAGACCAAGCAAAAGGCTATTGTCAAGGTTTCTAACATGACCTTCCAATACCCAGGTACTACTAAGCCACAAATTTCTGACGTTTCTTTCCAATGTTCTTTGTCTTCAAGAATTGCTGTTATTGGTCCAAATGGTGCTGGTAAGTCTACTTTGATTAACGTTTTGACTGGTGAATTGCTACCAACTACTGGTGAAGTTTACACTCACGAAAATTGTAGAATTGCCTACATTAAGCAACATGCTTTCGCTCATATTGAAGCTCATTTAGATAAGACTCCATCTGAATATATCCAATGGAGATTCCAAACTGGTGAAGATAGAGAAACCATGGACAGAGCTAACAGACAAATTAACGAAAACGATGCTGAAGCTATGAACAAGATCTTCAAGATTGAAGGTACTCCAAGAAGAATCCAAGATATTCACGCTAGACGTAAGTTCAAGAACACCTACGAATATGAATGTTCTTTCTTATTAGGTGAAAACATCGGTATGAAGTCTGAAAGATGGGTTCCAATGATGTCTGTTGACAACGCTTGGTTACCAAGAGGTGAATTGATTGAATCCCATTCCAAGATGGTTGCTGAAGTTGATATGAAGGAAGCTTTGGCTTCTGGTCAATTCAGACCTTTAACCAGAAAGGAAATTGAAGAACATTGTGCTATGTTGGGTCTAGACGCTGAATTAGTTTCTCATTCTAGAATTAGGGGTTTGTCTGGTGGTCAAAAGGTTAAGTTGGTCTTAGCTGCTGGTACATGGCAAAGACCTCATTTGATTGTCTTGGATGAACCTACCAATTATTTGGATAGAGATTCCTTAGGTGCTTTATCTAAGGCTTTGAAGGCTTTCGAAGGTGGTGTTATTATCATTACCCATTCTGCTGAATTTACCAAGAACTTGACTGAAGAAGTCTGGGCTGTTAAGGACGGTAAGATGACTCCATCTGGTCATAACTGGGTTTCCGGTCAAGGTGCTGGTCCAAGAATTGAAAAGAAGGAAGATGAAGAAGATAAATTCGATGCTATGGGTAACAAGATTGCCGGTGGTAAGAAGAAGAAGAAGATGTCTTCCGCTGAATTGAGAAAGAAGAAGAAGGAGAGAATGAAGAAGAAGAAGGAATTAGGTGATGCCTACGTTTCCTCTGATGAAGAATTCTAATTCTCTCAGTGTTGAAGAAATTTAATTTATTCTGTATAATTTCCCCCCCCCCCTTTTATGTTTTCTTGTACTATTGTTTAATTGGTATAATATAGATTTAGTTTAAAAAACCAATAACTTATTAATTTTAAAGCTACTTTTTTTACCTTTATAGTTGATATGTTGATGGATCAGGCTTCAATTACAAGCTTCAATCCTTTGCTCAAATGTTATCATAATATACGAGAACAACAATTTCGCCTATCGATTCCACTTTTGCAAGACTCTATTTTAACATTTAGGTATTGACTGAATTTCCTAAATACGTAATGAAAAATTTGAAATAAGGAAGAGATCAACTTGTCTCAGAAAACTACAGATCAGAAAAGAAGATAACCAAGCTTGGCAAGGAGCAATATGCTATTTAACAAATCAATCATCCTTAGTCTATTAGTCCTACCAGGAGCAGTCTTTGGTGAAGGTGCTGCTGGTTCTGAAATCAACAAAGAAGTGGAGAAACCACCAGCAGGCCTATCGTGGGAGGAATGGCATATGGATCACGAACATCAATTGAAAGAATACACCCCAGAGACTTTTTTTGCATTACATGACGTCAAAAAGCAAGGATTTTGGGATCGTGATGATGTTTTGGCAATGTATGGTTTGAACCGTAATGAAGTTGTTGGTGCTGGTGATGGGATGGGAAAACATGATGAAAGTGAAGCAGTTGATAAGGACGTAGCTAAGAATGTTGTTAACTTTCTAATGAGATTGGTGGATGTTGATGATGACAATAGGATCATGAAGGAAGAATTTATAGAATTTGCCAAAAGGGGCAATAAATTACCAGATTTGGGCGTTGGTGTTGGTCATCATTCTGATTTTGAACTAGAATATGAATTACATCATTGGAATAAATTTCATAAAGACACAGATCCAGATGTGAAAAATGTTCACAAGGAAGATATAGAACATGAGTTACTACATCATGAACATGAAATTGAGCATGAAGAAACGATTCAAAGAGGTGCTCAAAGGGCAACCGTTATTACAGATGATGAACTAGAAGCCAGAATAGATTTAACAAAAATTCCAAATAAGTTTAAGAATGGAATGTATTAAAGGACGTGATTAATATAGTTGACTTTTCTTTTTCTTTTTTAAATATGCTATATGTATGAACTTAATGCGAATATATATTGTATTTTACTGATTTTCTAGCGAGAATCTATGCATTTCATTAAAGCAGCTATTAACTTTTGTAGAAGCTACTCTTCCTTCTTTGGAGGTGGTTTTGGTTTTGTACCTGCGGCTGGATCACCCTTTGAAACACCACCGACTTTATTTTTATCTGTTTTTGCCATATAAGGAGGTGGTCTCTTATGGATAAGAAGATTTTGAATAACTTCCAATGCACTTAGTTGTTCACCTAACCCATAATAGCCATCATTTTTACCCTCTAACCAATTCAAACCGCAAGTTTCATTATCGAAACCACCAGTACATGATAGAGCAGCGGCTTCGGCACTTTGAACAATTAATGGATCAATTCTCTCAGATGTGAATGGAGCCATCACACTTGTCAAGCCCAACATACGTGAAAAGATACTTTTAAAGGTTCTTTGATCATTATTACAGAAGACCCGATCTGGACGTTGACAAGCTGTTTCTAGCATTGTTTTATTTTGAAAGAAATAAGTGGTAGCACCATTCAAAATTTTAATAGTGTTCATACCCCATTCTGGTGACTTGGTAGCATTGTACATATAAGCACATCCACCTAATACAATACCATGATTATATGACCATTCCAATTTGGTAATATCACTACAATTGCTTTCAATATGAGCACCATCAAAGACACGACCGGATGAAGTATTTAATTGAATATACCCAATATCAACCATCCATTGAAAGGTTTTATCAGCAACCTTAAGATAGGTGGAATTACCAGTATATCTTCCCAATCTGGCAGCCATTTGGAATAAACAGGCAGTAGATATGGTATTCTTATAATTATAGCCCTTATTCCAGTCATAAATTTGCCATCTAAGACCACCACCACAACTGCCGGTGTCCCATCTGCTATACATTTGATTAAAGATAGACTGCGCCATTGCTAACCAACCTGGCACATCCTTTCCCTGGGGATCAGTAAAATTTCTCTCTACAGCGCCCATTATTGTTAAACCCCAAACACCTTGATCATCATTAGCTTCGACCATTGTTTGGTTCTCAGGTAGGTAATCGTAATCTTTACCGGCTTGATGTAGCATTGCATCAGTAAGCAAGGATTCAAATGTATCATTTTGACATAAGTACCAATTTTCTAGCATACCACCAAAGGCTGAACCTGCCTTCCACCAGTAATATGGTTGTTGGAACATACCAACAGTACCATTGAACCTGGTACCCTCGTAGTAATCTAAAATACCTTTTGTAATTATACTTGTGGCGTCACATATTGAAGTATTGGAAGTGACGTTAAGTTTAATGGAACTACCAACAGGTGAAAGTATAGATAGTAGCAATAAAGACCAGCAAAGTCTTAATATTTTTATAGGGTTATTCATTATCGTTAAATATTTTTGTTTTGGTAGACTAGAAAAGAAGAGACGAGGATAAGATAAAAAGTGGAAAGAATCATTTGTTTAGAAGTAGATCAGAATTCGGTTTTATATTCAAGGTTTATATATAAACCTTAAAGACCGTAGCACCTCTTTCCATGATTCTAAGTATAGATCCCCCATCACCGTTGTCCTGTAAGATCCAGGGAAATACCGTATATATTCTGATGACGAATATAAACTTCTGAGCCCCCCGCCAACAGATTTTTCAGTAACACACTCCAGTTGATGGTGACAACTTCCCCACAACTCCTCGTGCCTCCTATCAACGTAATATCGAAATTTGTGCGAGAAACCTTACTCCCAGTTAGCGCCGCTCCTAGAACTCCGATTCTCCTCGATGAAATTTTTTAACCGCTCAAGAAAAAATGAAAACGGTATTGCCGGTGATTTCCCCCCCGGATATTCTAAGAATAGTACTGTCGCAGGTAAAAGAGGTATTTCTTTCTCCCCTTTAGGAAAGGTAATCGGTTTTTGCGAAGATGAGGTTTGCGTGATTTACGGAGCAAGGAATACCTTCTGTAGAGGTAACGTTGACTTATTAGATTACACGATATAAACACTTCTAAATTTGGAGTTCAATGAAAAGGGGGAAAGAAATAATAAATTCAACACAAGATTTAATAAAAAGGTTCTATTCTTATACACATGTTAAAAATTAGAGGGTATCTGTTTTCTATGTTATTTTATGCTTTCTTTAAGCGCTTGCAGATTTGGATTCTTCTTGAGAAGTTTCCTTAGTCTTAGACGATACCGTTTCAGTAACTTTTTTGGAAACAGTTTCTGTCACCTTCTTAGATATAGTTTCTGGTGCTTTACTGGAAACAGTTTGTTTTTCTTCAGTGGATGAAGTAGTTGTCACTTTACTAGAGGTCGTTCTTGGAGAAGCCTTAGATGTGACGGTACTCGCGGAGTCTGATGCCGTAGTTTCGGTTGTTTGGCTAGATGGAGCAACTGATAAAATTGATGAAGTCTCGCTGGATGAAGTAGAAGAAACTGTTTTGGATGACTTGCTCTTATGAGTTTTCGTCTTTTTGGTCTTGGAAACAAGAATGGTAGTAGTTGCTGTGGTCACAGTGCTTTGAGTAATTGTATTAATAACCATGTTTGAAGGTGTAGTAAAGGTGGTCACGGTTGTTGTTGCCTTTACCGTTGCGTCAATAACGGTTGTTGTGCCAGCTTTCACTGTTTTGATAATCGTTGTTTTTGCTGCGTGACTAGCTTCAGACGAAGATTCTAGAGACGAGGAGGAGGAAGTCGATAAAGATGTGGAAGATAAAGTGGAAGATAAAGTGGATTTTGAGGTGGAAAAAGCCTTGGAGCTTGTTTGTGTGGCACTGGAGGAACTGGAGGAACTGGAAGAACTGGAAGAATCAATCTTAACCATAGCTGGTGCTGGTCTTTGATGAATCAACAGATTTTGAATAACTTCCATTGCAGACATTTCTTCACCCAACCCGTAGTTACCATCAAAATTGCTATTCAACCAATTCAACCCACAGGTGTGGCCATCTTTACCACCTGAACATGCATTTGCTGCTGCTTTAGAAGTGGTCTTTAGTAACGGATCAATGGTCTCTGCGGTAAAGGGTGCCATAATACTTGTCTTCCCCAACATACGGGCAAAGATACTTCTAAATGATCTTTGATCATTATTACAAATGTTGGAAGTTTGACATTCTGCTTCGAACATAATACCATTTTGGAAGAAATACGAGGATGCCAAATTTAAAAGTTGAGAAGTTCTTGTTTCCCAAGTGGATGAACCATCCGTTAAATTATACATGTAAGCAGCACCCCCTAGCACAATCCCATGATTATAGGACCATTCATACTTCTTAATATTGGTACAATTTGTGGAGATATCAGCACCATCAAACACGTACCCATCATTATTCTTAAACATAACAAACCCAACACCTTGTAACCAATCGAAAGCCTGGTTGGCAGCCTTAACATAGGTCTCATTACCAGTATATCTCCCCAATCTAGCAGCCAATTGGAATAAACATGTCGTTGAGACGGTATTCTTATAATCGTACCCATTATTCCAACTATAAATTTGCCATCTGAGCCCCCCACCACAATTAGCATTATCCCATCTAGCAAACATGGATTCAAAGATATTTTCTGCCATGGTCAACCAAGAAGGTTGTCCCTTAACCTGTGGGAACTCTCTCTCGGCAGCATCCATTAATGCTAACCCCCAAACCCCTTGGTCGTCGTTCCCCTCCACCATAGTTTGGTTTTGAGGCACAAAGTCATAATTATCCCCCGCTTGAGCCAAGATCGCATCAGTGATTAAGGACTCGTAGGTGTCATCTTGACAAAGGTACCAATTCTCGATCATGGATCCAAAGGCGCAACCTGAATGCCACCAATAGTAAGGAGCTTGAAACATCCCAACGGTCCCACCGTACGTGGTACCCTCGTAGTAGTCGAGAATCCCCTTTTGCAATAAGGATGTGGCATCACAGATGGACTTGGATGAGGTTTGATCTAGAGTAAGGGAAAGTGTTTTCCCGATGAATAGTGAGACATAGATGAAATTGTATGTCCATGACAATCCTGCTTTATAATTGGGACCAGCCATATTTCCCTTGGATTGCTTGTTTGAGAGGTCTGTGGGAGGAAGGAAGGAAGGAAGAATAAAAGAACAAGAGACAAGAAAATTTCCTTATTATATACACACAGAATAAAATAATAATGGGAACGGAGGAGAGAGTTGTTTCCTTTATACCACAGCTTAGGTAAGCTTACATCACCCTCGAGAAAATGCCTGGGTCCCTACGTGCGTGTCTACTATTCTGTGGGTGCCACGGCGTCTTCTGGGAGACGCGGGCTCGAGAAATAACAGCGTTGGCAAATGATTTACATGCAGATCGCGTTTTTGTTAGCCATTGGAAATCCGGCCGTGTAACACGACACAACACGACAAGTCACGTGACAAGTGCCGAGCCGGAAGTCCGAGATGAGCCGATGCTCCGTTTATTGGGAATCGTCCTCTTATTATATAGCCGCTCACGCCAAGACCCTCATTGGCCTATCACCATGTTCTTTTTCTGTTTGTTGAACACAAGACAATGGAACTCTTCTTGTTGCCCTAGTCCCGATGGGCTCCGGCAAGTCATCAACGCATGTGTATATAAAACAACCACATATCGCTGACTCTAACCTTATTATTAGCTTTCTTCTTATCTTATACTATCAGTAAATCCAATTAAACGAAACCAAGTCAAGTATGTCCCAACTAAACAAGATCACAGTCACCAACCCCATTGTGGAAATGGACGGGGACGAAATGACCCGTATCATCTGGCACCTAATCAAAGCTAAATTGATCGTTCCCTTCCTAGACGTGGACTTGAAATACTACGATTTATCCATTGAGAACCGTGATGAGACCAAGGATAAAGTCACCAGAGACTCCGCTAAGGCAACTTTGCAATACGGTGTCGCCGTGAAGTGCGCTACCATTACCCCGGATGAACAACGTGTTAAGGAATTCCACTTGCATAAGATGTGGAAGTCGCCCAATGGGACCATTAGAAATATCTTGGGTGGGACAGTGTTTAGAGAACCTATTGTCATTTCTAATGTGCCACGTTTGATTCCAAATTGGGAAAAACCTATTATTATTGGGAGACATGCGTTCGGTGATCAGTACATGGCAAAGGATATCGTTGTGCCCAATAAGGGGAAATTGAAGATTGTATTTGAAAATGAAGTGGGTGAAGATATTGTTAAGGATGTTTTCCAATTCCCTGAGAATGGTGGTGTCGCTATGATGATGTATAATACTACAGATGCCATTGAAGGGTTCGCAAGATCTTCGTTCCAATTGGCCTTGGAGAGACAATTGCCATTGTATTCCACTACCAAGAATACCATTTTGAAGAAATATGATGGGAAATTTAAGAGTGTCTTTGAAGACATGTATGAGAGGGAATATAAACAACAATTTGAAGATTTGGGAATTTGGTATGAACATAGATTAATTGATGATATGGTAGCACAAATGTTGAAATCAAAAGGTGGTTTTATCATCGCAATGAAAAATTATGATGGTGATGTGCAATCTGATATTGTAGCTCAAGGGTTTGGATCTTTGGGATTAATGACATCTGTGTTAGTAGCACCAGATGGGAAGACTTTTGAAAGTGAGGCCGCCCATGGGACCGTCACTAGACATTATAGACAACATCAACAGGGGAAGGAAACTTCAACAAATTCCATTGCTTCCATTTTTGCCTGGACAAGAGGTATTATACAAAGAGGGAAACTGGATGATACACCTGAGGTGGTTAAATTCGGTGAATTACTGGAAAAGGCCACTATTGAAACTGTTCAGATTGATGGTATCATGACTAAAGATTTAGCTTTGAATATGGGGAAGACTGAAAGATCAGCATACGTGACAACTGAAGAATTTATTGATGCGGTCGAAAAAAGATTAACAAGAGAATTTAAACAGATTTTTTAAAAAAAAAATTTGTTGCTTCCTTCTTTTCTTATTTATTACGTAGTTACATAATATATTTATAATCATTCATTATATTGGTTTTATTATGGCATTTATCAATCATTCTAGGGAATGAATCTTTGCAAGCATACTGGCAAGTTGCAAGTAAGTACTCACACCTTCAAGTATTCTCATGTGAGTAATACCAATCTCTTTTATCATTTCAAGCCTCTTTGACTCCCTTATGTCAAATAAACTTTTTGTGACTCTAAAACTTGTGGTAACAATATCCACAGCAGAATAACCTTTCCCCCATAGATCTTTTCTTAAATGGGTCAATGATTCATCCAAAGTGGGAGCTAATAACATCTTCCTCACTACTAAAGGATGAGGTGAATCCACAATCTTGAAAACATTGTCACCATTCACAAGTCCATGACCTGCCACGGTACTTTGTAAGTTATTAATAGCTTGTCTCATATCTCCTTCCGCAGTAAATATAATAGCTTCTAACCCATCATTAGTATATTTAACATCTTCAGCTTTAATAATTTGTAACAACCTCTTCAAAACTTGTTCATCGGAAAGCTTGGTATAACGTAGGATAGCACATCTACTTTGTAAGGGTTCAATGATCTTATTAGATTGATTACACGCAAATGCAAATCTTGTAGAATTAGAATACAATTCCATGGTCCTCCTCAAGGCTTGTTGTGCACCAGCAGTCATAGAGTCTGCTTCATCTAGTATGATTATCTTATGTTTCCCGGGAGGTAATAGTGATTTCTTTTGAGCAAACTGTTTAATTTGATTCCTCACCACTTCAATACCTCTATCATCAGAGGCATTCAATTCTAGCACAGCCTTAGAATAATCGTCACCCAAAAGTTCATGAGCAAGACACAACACGGAAGTAGTCTTACCGATACCTGGGAGCCCGGATATAATCATATGGGGCATATTACCATCCTGAGCAATCTGCTTCAATCTTAAAATGGTTTCTTCATTACCAACAATGTCGTCCAAAACACGAGGACGATATTTCTCTACCCATGGTAGTTCTAAAGTTAGGATCTTTTGAGACATTGTGAGTCTATATCAATGCACGGTCGCTTGGTTTGAGATGTGTGTAGTGTCAAACACTATATTTTTAAGCTACAAAACAGATCGAATTTTTCAAGTCAATCTTACGTTTCGCGTTTGTTCTTGAAAATTTTGTCTAGCTATTAACAATAAATGATGAAAAATATGAACCTCATCGATCGTTAATTAGTTCATCGACCGTGGAGACAACGAGCAAAAAAGGTTATAAAGCATAATGTCGACTCCTACTGAATCCATTGCGGATGAAAAGAGTTCTGAACCCGGAATCTTGAAAAGGTCAACCCCATTGCCACCAGTGCCGGAAGGCATGTCTAAGAAACAATGGAAGAAGATATGGAAGAAGCAACAGTTTCAAGAACGTAAAAAGGAATACGCAGATGTTCGTCGTGCCAAACGTAAGCGTTCGAAAGACACAAGACGTGCCTTAATTAAAGAATATGAAGATCGTGGTGAAGAAGTTCCGGAAGAACTAAAGAGAGCACCTCGAGTCAATGTGAATCAACAAGATTCCGGAATCAAGATTGTGCTGGACTGCTCTTTTGATGATTTAATGAATGATAAGGAAGTGGTGAGTTTATCCAATCAAATAACGAGAGCTTACTCTGCTAATAGACGTGCTGACCATTTCGCACATATTAAAGTTTCCAGTTTTGATAAAAGATTGAAAGTTAGATTCGAAGGCGATTTACATGATTCTAATTTTGGTCAATGGAAGAATTTTGAGTTTGTTGAAGATGATCATGATATCAAGGGACCAGATGTTGATAAGAGTAAATTGGTTTATTTGACAGCTGATACAGAAGAGAAACTAGAAACTTTGGAACCAGGAATGACCTATATTGTAGGAGGCATAGTTGACAAGAATAGACATAAGGCCCTATGCTATGAGAAGGCTAAAGAGCTAGGCATTCCCACTCGAAGATTGCCAATTGATCAATATATTCAGATTGAAGGAAGAAGAGTACTTACCACAACTCATGTGGTGCAATTAATGCTAAAATATTTTGATAATCGTGATTGGAAGGAAGCATTTGAAAGTGTTCTGCCTCCAAGAAAGTTGGAGCTCAAAACACAACCCAAGAAGGAGTCTTCTTCTTCTGCTGATGATGTTGAAGAGAAGACCGAGAATAACATATGATTTATGTAGCATATAGAAATATAGATTTATCATCCCAAAAACAAAAATGACGTTAGACCCTCCTGTGCCATGCACCTGCAAGATTCTCGGAGAATTGATGAATACAGGTAACTTAAATTCATTTATTCGTTCACTAGCTCATTCATTCATTCATCTTTATTCTTTGACTCATACGTAAAATGTTTCCGCCGGGTTGAATTTTTCCGTGGGAATTTCCAACTGAAAAATTCCTCATAGCCACATAAAATACGTGTGATAAAGATATTGACAAACTACTGCTTATATAAAGGTTTTGGCTTGCTGCGAACAAGATACTCTGGTCTGGCAACTCTGTCTCTCGCTGCTACCAGACAAACCCAATAGATATAACTAGGTTCCTTCAAAAAAAATGCAATTTCAACCCATTGAACTGAATGCCCAGAATGTCAGTGGTATGGCAGGTTCTATCTCCATCGCCTGTTGGGTAATCGTTTTCATGCCCCAAACCTATGAAAACTTCTATAGAAAATCTGCAGATTGACTTTCGTTACTGTTTGTCGTCCTATGGTTGGCTGGTGACGTCTTCAATGTTCTAGGGGCCATGATGCAACATTTATTACCGACAATGATTATCCTGGCAGCTTATTATACTGTAGCAGATATCATCTTATTAGGACAATGTCTGTGGTACGATAATGAAGAGGATGTGGATCCAATCCATTTATCTCCTGCCAATCCTATAAATGAAAATGTCCTTCAAGACGTATTTAATGAATATCAACCTCTTTTACAACAAAATGGGGAACCAAATATAAGATCGGAAGCAGAAGGTGCATCTAGATCACAAGCTATCGATGCACTACTCGAGATTGAAGAACAAGAAGTCAAGGGTAATTATATAAGTGATTCATTAATTGTTTCATCAGTTATACTGGCTGGATTTATTTCATGGTATATTTCATATTGTTCCAATCCAAATCCACCACCAACCAAAGAACCAATCAAAAATGAACTGAACTGGCTGGCACAGTTATTTGGCTATCTAAGTGCTGCTCTTTATCTTGGTTCACGTATCCCACAAATTTTATTAAATTTCCAAAGAAGATCATGTGAAGGTATATCCTTTCTATTTTTCTTATTTGCTTGCATTGGTAATATTACTTTCATTGTTTCAGTGATGGCAATCTCATTAGAACCATCGTACCTTTTATTAAATGCATCATGGCTAATCGGTAGCACAGGAACTTTGTTGATGGATTTCGTTATCTTTGCTCAATTCTTTGCGTACGGAAGATCATCAAAAATATATACACAAAGCTCAGTATGAGTTATCTCTCTAGATAAATAATAATTTGCATCTCACGAATGGTTCCATCTCGAGTCCCTATTCTATTTAACTAATAAAATTCCTGTATCTTATTTTTCGCCCTGTCATTTTAGAAATGCCACAAAATAAAGGACGCATAAGATAAAAGCAAAAGAAGCGAAAAAGCGGAGTACTTAAGCCAACATCTATTGTAGAAAGTTAAATATCTTTCTCATTCCATTGTATTCCTATTTATTTACCTTGGTTTTGAAGGATAGCAACAATCAATTCGAAAAGAATGACTTTTTCAAGAGGGAGGAATATCGTTACGCCTGACCCAGCTGATTATCAAGTTCGCTTAGATGTTAGTATTAGTTCAAGCGATGCTACTCTGAGGAGCAACAATAACGACTTAAATTCAGCCACAAAAAAAAGTTTTTTTTCTTCTTTGAAATTAAATAAGGGAAATAACAAAGTTTCCAACGATGACTGTAATTTTACGAAGGTTTCCAAATCTGCGCCAACAAGTTCCAATGGTTCTAGGGGATTTCGTGGACGATTCAAAGACTTTTTCGGATTAAATCAGAAGAGTGCTCTTGGTGATCATAATACTAAAAATGGTGCTTTTACCGATATTAAGAAGGAGAAAATCGGCGTTGATGAAACATATGCGTCGTCAGACGAGTTGCCACATGTTAGTGAATTGAACTATGGAACGAACATTGAAATTGATCGTTCCAATCATTGGAGAACAATGGAAAATAATGTGGCAGATTCAGTTTCCAAACAAACGTCTGGGATTTCGGATGACGAAGGCCCATTTCCTTCCGAAATAGCATATGGGCAATCCAAATCCAAATTTCATGATGAAGAAAGTTCCACTAAATCCTCAGTTATTAGTGATGGCTTCGATAGAATGGATAAAACTGAGGAATTCTCTCCATTGACACCATCTGATGAACACAAAGATGTTTTTCAAAATCCAAAAAATGATATGTTTAGAAAGCCACTCATAGATGAGATTCCACTTGATACAGAATCAAAAACAGTTGAGAATCTAATTTCTGCCCTATCTATATTAATGGACCATTGGCTAAGTGTTGAGGTTCTAAGTGACAAAGATCTTACTGTTCGCAATATAAGTGAAGAGATACTTAGGCTTGTAAAGCACAATGATGCAAAATCCAAGACAGTAGAGTCGAAAGTTGAACAATACAAGACCAGATTACAAGAAGAAGAAGGGGTTTTGGAAGGAGTGAAAAATGAGTTAGAAGATAAGGAGAGGATAATTATGGAGTTAACTCATCAACTCCAAAAAAAAGATGAAAACCTCAGGCATTTTGATAATGATTATTCTTCAAAAATTGAGCAGCTGAAAAAAAAGAACACTTTGCTAAATGAGCAGATAAATCGTCTAAAAAGTTACTCGAAAGAAAATAATGAATTAAAAAGAAAAATAGAATCTTTTGAGGTAGAAATGCGTGAGAAACAAGTGACAGCAGAAGAGTTGGATGATGAAAAAAATAAGATGCGCTTAAAACTAGATGATTTAAGAGATAAATTATCTATTGTGAGTGAAAAAGAGGTTTCATATAAACAAGAACTTGAAAATTTAAGTCAAAAGTTATCTATAAATGAGAAGGAATTGGCGCTAAGGAAGAAACGTAGTGCCAAATATCGAGAAGCTTATTCCAAGGAAAGACGTAAAGTACTAGATCTCAGAGATACAAATAAATTTCTTTCCCATCGTTGTTCTTTAGCGGAATGCTATAAGAGGGAGTCACTTCAGTTTATGTCTGACTTAGCGTGCACTTTTAGAACGTACATTCCAGATGCTATGTTCTTGAACTATGACAAACACTTAAGAACACTAACCGGGTTTTATAATTTATCAGAGATGTTAAACAATGATACCACCATTGAGGTTCAATTCAAGAAAATAGAAGATAATCTTAAATCGTTTTATGGGGATACTGTCAAAAATAACTTTTTAAATTTCATAATGAAGAAGTATGCGAGTTATGTAAGGACAAATAATTTCCTAAAAGAACAGTTAACCATGGTGAGGAACGATTCAAAACAAAATATTCTTCGCATCTCCAAGCTTGCTAGAACTCATCCTAATTGGCATATTGATGAAGATGCTCCATGAATAGATGAAAGTTATTTGTTTTTTTAATAGTTACATATATGCATACCTACTATAGCTAATATAATGAATATTTTTGCCATTTAGATTTAAGTGATGCAACGCGTAAAATGTTGACGCGTCGTTTTTATCAATTCCATTTAGAACAGATGAGGTTAATTTTTTAGAAGTAACCACTCACTTTCAGTGCAAGTTCCTTGCTGATTTTAAGGCATACCAAAATAGCCATTATTTATCCTACATTTAACCTCTATGACTTCCACCAGACCTGAACTTAAATTTTCTGATTTGTCAGAAGAACGTGGATTCTACAAGAGATACATTACCTTACCAGAAAAGCCTTCAACTACTTTAAGGATCGTCGATAAAGGAGATTATTATACAGTCATTGGAAACGACGCCATCTTTGTTGCTGAAAATGTCTATCATACATTATCAGTGTTAAAGGATTGTCACCTTGATTCTGTAACATCAAAACAATTCCAAGAGGCATTAAAATATGTTACTATATCTCCACAAGTTGTCAGTACTCTATTAAAGACATGTCTACTTGATTTAGGATATAAGATTGAAATATACGACAAGTTATGGAAATTACAGAAGAGTGCCTCCCCAGGTAATGTCGAACAAGTAAATGATTTGATGAATATTGCCATTGATTCATCTATTGTCATTGCGAGTTTGAAATTACAGGTTAATTCGAAGGAAGGGAATTCTGTCCTAGGGGTAGCTTTTATTGATACAAGTAATTATAAGATTGGGATGTTAGACATTGTTGATAACGAAGTTTATTCAAACCTGGAAAGTTTTTTGATTCAGCTCGGTGTAAGAGAATGTATTGTTCAAGATTTAACCAACAATGAAAATACTAGTAGAGAATTCAAAAAAATAATTGGTGTGATTGATCGTTGTGGTAGTGTTGTTACTTTGGTTAAAAATTCTGAATTTTCTGAGAAGGATGTTGAAATGGATTTAACAAAATTGATTAACAATGAACTGTCATTATCGTTGCCCAAGAAATATTCCAATTTGGCAATGGGGGCATGTAATGCTTTACTTGGTTATCTGGAGCTATTGAATGAACAGGATCAACTTGGGAAGTTCGAATTGATTGAGCATTCCTTACAAGAATTTATGAAGCTAGATGCCTCTGCTATTAAAGCCTTAAATTTGTTCCCACAAGGACCTGTCCAACCGTTTGGACCAACTCCAACTGCATCCTTTGGTACCGCCTCTGGTGGTAAGATTGCATCATTATTTCAACTTTTGAATAATTGTAAGACGAATGCAGGTATAAGGTTATTAAATGAATGGTTAAAGCAACCTCTCACAGACCTCGCTCGTATTGAACAAAGACACGATCTTGTCGATTACTTAATCGATCAGTTGGAATTGAGACAGATGTTACAAACGGATACTTTACCCATGATACCAGATTTACGTCGTCTTACAAAGAAATTAAATAAGAATGGAAATTTGGAAGATGTGTTGAAGATTTTCCAGTTTAGTCAAAAAATCCCAGAAGTAGCTCAATTACTGGAATCATTTCTTGAAGATGATAATTCCAATTCCAAAGTGAAGAGTTTAATAAAGATGGTATGGCTAGACCCGTTAACTTCACATTTAGATCCACTATCCAAATTTCAGGAAATGGTGGAAACAACAGTTGATTTAGAAGCATTTGAAACTAACAATCAGTTTATGATTAAAGTTGAATTCAATGAAGAGTTGGCCAAGATTAGAGAACAATTAGATTCCTTAAGGGAACAAATTAACGCCATCCATTTGAACGCAGCTGATGATCTTGGATTTGATCCAGATAAGAAGCTTAAATTAGAGAATCATCATCTGCATGGTTGGTGTATGAGATTGACTCGTAACGATGCCAAGGAGTTACGTAAACATAGAAACTATTTGGAGTTATCTACCGTGAAAGCCGGTATATTTTTCAGCACAAAGGAACTTAAAGAAATTGCTCAAGAAACTATAAAATTACAAAAGGATTACGATCGATTACAATCCGCACTGGTGAAGGAAATTGTTGGTATTACCGTCACTTACACGCCAGTTCTAGAGAAACTTTCACAAGTTCTTGCTCATCTGGATGTCTTATGTTCATTTGCACACGTTTCTTCGTATGCACCAATTCCTTATGTCAGACCAAAGATGCATCCATTTGATTCCACCAGAAGGACCCATTTAGTGGGATCACGTCACCCTGTATTAGAAATGCAAGATGATCTTACATTTATATCCAATGATGTTGATTTAGTTGATGGCGAAGGAGATTTTCTAATTATTACAGGTCCTAATATGGGTGGTAAATCCACATACATTAGACAAGTTGGTGTGATATCATTGATGGCCCAAATTGGATGTTTTGTCCCCTGTGAAGAGGCTGAAATTGCAATTGTGGATGCCATTCTATGTAGAGTTGGTGCTGGTGACTCGCAATTGAAAGGTGTATCTACGTTCATGGTGGAAATGTTAGAAACTGCATCCATCTTGAAGAATGCCACCAAGAATTCGTTAATTATCGTGGATGAATTAGGACGTGGTACGAGTACATATGATGGGTTTGGTTTAGCATGGGCCATTGCTGAACATATTGCCAGTAAGATTGGCTGTTTTGCATTATTTGCCACACATTTTCATGAATTAACATCTTTATCTGATAAATTCTCCAATGTTAAAAATATGCATGTTGTAGCATATATTGAAAAGGGTACAGATCAATTGGAAAGTGATGATATTACGTTACTGTACAAAGTGGAACCTGGTATTTCAGATCAATCATTTGGTATCCATGTGGCGGAAGTTGTTCAATTCCCAGATAAAATAGTGAAGATGGCCAAGAGAAAGGCCAGTGAATTGGAAGACTTGAAGAAGGGGAATGAAGACTTAAAGAAGGCCAAGTTGACAGTCCGTGAAATTAATGATGGGAACAAACATTTGAAAACTCTCTTGAAAGATTGGGTGAAAAAAGTGAAGGAAGAGGGGCTTGATGACCCTTCAAAGCTATCAGAAGAGGCATGTCAGGAGAAGATTCAGGAATTACTACGCAGTCTGGCAGAAGAAGCCAAAGTGAGTGAGGATAAATACCTGAAGTTTATTTCGGAGGTGTTACTCTAACGGAGTGAGTAGTCTACATATGATATATAGCGGCACAGATAGATAGGCGACATACATGACTTTTATAGGAAAATAATTATACATCTGAAAGAACTTCGTGGATAAAACTCGAAAATTGTTATTCCAATACTATATAAAAGATATTTGAAATTGGGGTCATGTGATTTTCTTAGCAGGGTCAGTGGAGAAAATAAAGAAACAAAAATCACAAATACTATCCGATATAGTGTAACGGCTATCACATCACGCTTTCACCGTGGAGACCGGGGTTCGACTCCCCGTATCGGAGTGTTCGTTTAATAATTTTTTTGGCGTTTCAATTTTTGTTAGGAGACAAAAATTCAACAAAAAAAAACCGAAAACAGATCTGCGTAGCCAAAAAAGCAACTCTTAGCTCATGTCATCGGTCCACCCATAATACGTGTTTAAATATAAATGACAACAATAACGTCAAACCATTGAATACTCCTTTGTTCTCGATGCACAAAACCCCATAGAGAAGACATTATCCTAAAGATATGGACTTCAACATGGAAAATAACAGAAGAACCATGTACTCCGAGAATCCTAGCGACATACTGGACTCTCAGTATATAGAATCTCTCCTGCAGGCTCCCGAGGGAGAAACCCCTACGACAGAAAATAATAAAAATAAAACTCAACACGACGTCTTTTCCAGCCCCACTACTGGACCCATGGTGATGGGCGGTAATCATGATGATTATTTATTTGACAATTTCATATCTACCGGTACATTGGATGCGTTCCATCATAATGATACAAATGCAACTGCACCTAATATTTTTATGTCCGAACACGAATTCACTACTGTCCCTAAAGATGATATTAAATCAAGAAGAGATGTTTCCGTTGTGCCTAAATGGTCATTAGTGGATTGTAGAACTTTATTAAACGATACTGTGACATTTGGAAGGACTGAATCTGTTCATACAGTCCGTCAGAGTCCCATAGATTACATAAATCTAGATGAGAGTCTGCTGCCCTATACGCTATCTGTAGAGGGACTTCCCGAGATATCAAGAGTGGAAAATCAATTAAAACTTTCAATGAAGTTATCCAATAAGACCGAAGGTGCCGCCATTCCTGAAAACATGATCTATCTATCAAGTGACTGTATTGCAAGGCAAAAATTTTATGTCTCTAAGGATTTATCTGCATATCCTAAGGAATTCCAAGATCAATTGTTACACTTGGAAGCATTCTTAGTTTGTACATCCAATAAGAAGATTTCAAATGCATGCATGAAATGTGTCAAGAGAGAACAAAGAAGAGCTTCCAGAAGGAAATCAGGGTTACATGATAATATGCTATGGTGTGATAATGAAAACAGAAGGGCTGTAGTATTTAATAATAGACAAGTCTTTGTCGTCAATAGTGAAAGTGCTGATAGTCAAACGAAGAAATTTGAACTGACTGCAAGATTGGTATGTTATTGTAGGCATCATGATGCTGCCAATGGATTTCAAATCCTATTCGTTGTTAGAAATACAATGGGTGATGTCCTGGCTAAGACGTTTACTTCATCCATAATGATTACAGATAAGAAGCCTAGCAGTCTAACTTCATTTCCAGCATCAAATACAGAACCTAAACCTTTATCAAACGGAGTGCCCACATTGTCAACCACTATGAGTGAAAATAATATCATGGAAACTACCAGTTCCGCCACCAGTCAAGCTTACATGGAACCAAATAACGATTATTCCTTTGTAAATGAGAATTATATGGCAGTTACACCAACGGCATTAATGAACAAAGGTACGAGATTGTCATCAACAAATTTAACTAGTGAAGGTTCCGAATCTCATATTAGTGATTTTATTAATAATAGTAATCACTTCAATTCAGCAACATCGGTGTCTCCAGGAAATTCTATCACAGCAACAGATGTTCAAGGAAGGAAACGATCACGTATGAATTTACAAGATACATACCGTTACAATACCCAAGTACCACTCTCCAATCAATATTTATCCAAAACAACTTCTCCATTGGCAAATAACACGGTTGTCCCTACAGACTTAACTAATATTAATATCAGCAAAGCACAACACAATAATAGTCTTCCCTCTAGCCTCCCATTAAATGCAAATAGACCGAGTATCCAACGTGTAATACCAGCGGAGGGACCCATTAACGGTGGTATTGAAGTAACTCTCCTGGGATTTAACTTTAAACCAAATTTAGTTGTTAAATTCGGTGAAAATGTTGCTCTTTCTCTTCAACATTGGAATGAATCCACAATAGTCACATATCTACCACCTGCTGCTCAAGCAGGTCCTGTGGATGTGACTATAATGGATCCTAATGATCCTGATCATCATCTAATGGAAATGATGCATCCAACTAATAAAGTCATATTTACCTATGTCGATGATACTGATAGACAACTATTAGAGCTTGCCTTAAAGATTGTTGGTATGAAAATGAATGGTAAATTGGAGGAAGCACGTAATGTAGCTAAAAGGATTTTAGGGAGTGACCCAACCTCACCTCCATCGTCATCGTCATCCTCAAATATTTCACCTGCAAACGTGGGCTCCCATCAATATAATACTAATGCTAACGACAATAATACTCTTTCTGATGAGGTTTTATTGACTAAAGTGATTAAAACTTTAAAGAGTTCTTCCAATATTTCCATGTGTGACAACTTAGGCCGCACTTTATTGCATTTAGCTGTCTTGAAAGGCTATTCTCATTTGACCTCGCAACTGATACAGAGTGGTGCTAGGATTGCTGTGAAAGACATATTTGGATATACTCCGTTACATTTTGCATGTGTAAATGGTAGTATCGAGATGATTAAGCTATTATTAAGTTGCGAAGCTTCAGTGAATGACGTTACTAAGAACAATTTAACTCCAAAGATGTTATTCCTAAGTAATAGAGGATCTAACGCTGATGCAAAGATGACAGACGACGTTCTACATCTACTAGATGAATTTGATGAAACACATAATTTGTCGAGACCTATATCGACGATTAGTTTGGATTCACTTGATAAAGTATCCATTCATTCCGAGCAGGGTGTGGGTGAAAGGATAGTTAGACAAGAAACAGAAAATTCTGGTTATGAGTATAGCGGATTTGAAGATTTTGATGATGATCTTAACGATGAGCCATGGTCACAGTCGGAATCTGATAGTGAACATCTTTCAGAGCATCGTTCTAGAATGCAACAAATTCCCAATGATAACGGACTTGATTCTCTACCCAGATATGAAGATATTTTCCCTACCAATGGAACAGAAAGCTCACAAAAGGAGAAAAGTATGGCTGTCATTGTTCATCCAGCTCCAGCTCCAACTGGATTGGTTACATCCTCTTCCTCACAAGTGGAGGACTCGCATACGTCTTCTGAAGACGAAACAGAAGCATTTCAACGAGGGTTTAACAGATTCTTCCAAAATAGACAAAAGTTTAGAAATGATAAAATGTTATTTTTCTTTTGGTTGCCAGTTACTCTTATTTTGTTGACTTATTTCGTGTTATATGCATTGGGAGGAAACAATGGAAGAATTCATCGCATGGCAAGTGTGGTACCAGAGTATTTACGATGCGGTTTGGCAAAAGTGCTTTTGGGCAATGAAAGAATGAAAACATTAGTGAAGACTAAATTTTCTGAATTTCAAAATACAGGGGTTTTGAACGATATTATGGTTGGATAGACTAAATATTTTATATCAATTGAATAATACGTAATTTTTGGTAATATTACATTTTTTAGTTCTAGAACAAAATTCATGATATATTAATTCTTTTCGTTAGCTGTTTTTCTAAACATAAAATTATGAACACTATAAAGAAAAAAGTTACAAACGCATTTTTATTTATATTATATAGTTCCTGTTCCTCATTTTCTATAATTTAGATGATCTATGAACACGGGCACAATGTCTATTGAATAATTTTTCAGCCTTGACCCAAACAGGGGCAGTATATCTTTCTGGTAGTTGTTCTAATGATGGTAGAAGATCTCTTGCGAAAAATTCAGAAGCTTCTCTTGGTAATAGAGATGGTAAATGATCGATAGAAATTACAGATAGTTTTGGACCGGCTGTGGTTGGTACGAGCACCGTTGGTTTGTTGAATACTGTAGCAATGTTGTAAATTGGAATTGGGTTATGTGGATTGGTGGTGTCAGCAGAAACGTCAACTACTGTTCTTAATCTTCTTGTATCCTTATTTAGTAAATCGTAGTTGATGAATGGTGGGATTGGCTTGGATAGGTATATACAATTAATGAAGATGTCAGCTTGTGCAATTTCTGGGAATGGACCACCACGGGCAGTTTCCTTCATATCCCATTTAATTATATTTTCTTCTGGAAGACCAATTTTTCTCAATAGATCAATGGCACCAGAACCACACCTACCTAGAGCACCAATAATTAGTACAGTTGGTTTCTTGGCACCCTTTTTCAAGGCATTTTTGTATTCAATAGAAATATCCTTGATTAGAGCCTTTTCATTTGGATATGGTGAGACTGCAGGTAAATCTTCAGCATCAGAATGAGTTTGCTTAAAAGCCCAATCTCTCAAACCTAGGGCAGCACCTGCAAACCCAGCGTAGAAGCCAAAGGCAGCAACTCTTCTACCTTCATCGTCTTCTAAAAACTCCAAATCATAAAGGGTACCATTACCATTTATGAATCTGGTTAAAACGTCTTTCCAGCCAGCTTGATTCTTATAACAATGGGCAAATTGAATGTGTTCATGAACTAAAGGAAATTTATCAGTTTCAGGCATTTCTTTCAACCCAATAATGATTCTATCACGAGGGGCAGAAATCCATGAACCTGCAGGAACTATGATGGCGCCAGCTTTCTTATATTCGTCGATGTGGAAAATGGATTGTGGGCTGTCTTCCACATAAATCTTGAAACCTTTAGCAATCAACTGCTTAACTGTGGTAGGAGTCAAAGCAGCTCTAGCTTCTAATGGTTTAGTTTCAGCTCGTAGGTGTAAGGTGACGGTCATTTTAGTATACTATTTTGTTATTTGAAATACGAATAATTCTTTTGAATGTTTTACAGAAGAAAAACTACAAAGAAACTATATGAGGTGTGTACAAGATTGGATGCAATATTCTAGTTTATATATGGATTGGCCTGAAAGTACCCTCGACTATGACTATTATTGTGGAATTTCCCACGGAATTTCAGAAATTTTCGCTTGCCAATCTCGAAGGGCGTCGCGGTCTTTTCCAGCGGAATAAACGATATTATTACTAGTACCATTACCATTAGTTCATTAGCATGGATGGATTACTCACCTTCTGGATGGGTCATCTCTCGGTCTTCAGGAGTATGCTGATGGTTATGTGGATATTAGCTACATACAGAAGAAATGACATATATTATTTAGAGGCTGGCTAGTCTATCATCATTATATCTGGAGTATTTGCCATTTAGCTCATCTGGTATCCCGTTAACCGCTAATTTGGCATAAACTTCGCCAGGCACATCGCTATCTAACAACTCACCGTTCTTGTGCAGGTCAATAAACCTTTTCAAGCTTTCTGTAGTCATTTCATTACCATATTTCTCTCTAATGTCAACTTGCATTTGTGTATCTACCACACCTGGTGCTACTGATATAGTTTTGACCTTTGGTTTTTCATTTGCTACACTCATAGCAAAACTATTTAATGCAGCCTTTGATGCGGAGTAGGCTGCCCAACCAAAATAAGCTTTGACACTTGCTCCCGAACTGACAAAGACGTAGTTTCTATTGGTATTTTCCATAAATGGTAGAGTGGATTGTACCAAAGAAACAATACTAAAGAAATTTATATCGAATAATCTTTTCCAGGCTTCCTCATCCACTTTTCCCACTTCAGCAACAGGTTCTAAAACACCTGCATTGGCAACAACAGAATCCAATCTGCCAAATTTATCAATGGCTGCGGTAATTAGTTTCTTGACATCTGATTTATTAGTAACATCTCCAACAATATAGAAAAACTTTTCTCCGTGTTTCGATTTCAACTCCTTTAAGGGTGCTGAAGTCCTTGCAATACCGAACACAACCGCATTGGAATTTAATCCTATAATTTTATTCACGATTGCCCTTCCTATTCCCCTTGAAACGCCAGTGACAATGATTACTTTTGGACTCATATTGAGGGTTGTGATTTTTTTGTTACAGAAAGATTAGCATCACTGGCAGTTACTTCGATTCCATTTTCAGGAAATCCATGTTTTCAGTGAAAAACCGAAAGACTAATATATTCAAGACAAGACAAAAATGTAACACAAACCAAAACATTGTAAGTAGCTCTTAATAATAATGTTACATCTTGTCAACCCACTAAGACTTGAAGCCCAGGTGATTGACATTAATGAAATTACTTCTGACGACTGTGTTTTCTACAGACATTCTAAGGACAGGTAAAATATCCGATACTGACGAACTCAAGAAACCCTGCTAGAGCATTTATGTGATTGAGAGAGAAAATGACTGGTATACAGAATGTTTATCAATTACCGGTGGTAGAATAGAGAAGAAAATAGAATAATGTAAAATGCAGTATCTAAAGTAAATGATGAGGACATTTACAAATTTTTGTGTATCCATTAAAAAATACATATACAAGAAGCCATTGTTAGTTGAGGTATTTTGCCCCCCTAACTGTACGTAATATTTCGTTCTCATACACGTTCTTACTTTTTCTTAAATTTAATTAATATTCATTTTCTAGATAATGCAACTCCAAATAAGTAGCAAAGCTTTTAAGAAACAAACTTTTGGATTGGGTGCCCCACAAATCTTTAAAAAGACTCTCCAATTTTTATTTTTTCTTTTATTTATCATTTCTTATTAAAAAATTTAAATTAAAATCTTCAAGAAAATATAACAAAAAGAAAAGATATAGAAATAAAAAAAATAGAAATTCCTTTTCTAAATATATTGGTTCTATTTTTAAGTGTGTAATCTCTGTTCACCTGGTTTTAATAGAAAACAATGTTCTAGAGGTTCCCCTCCATATGTAGTGAAAACCATGAATAACAAAATAGTTTACACCATGTGTTTCCACATGAAAGAGTATCCTGAATAGCTACAAATAAAGTGTAGCATTTTCTACCTTTGATAAAGATACTAGGAGAATATTTTTTTAAGAGCTTATAATTACCCTTATTATCTCTCTCCAAGTTTTTCAATCCTCATGTTTTTATAAGCATGCATTAAAAAATTGTGAATTTAGGAATTTAGGAATTAAGGTTTGTAGTTTCTGATTATTTGGAGAAGAAGTACTGCTTTATTTGTATGGAAAGTTTCTTTTAACTAAGTTTGTGTCAAATCAATTTCGGACTTTTTGGCGTCAGCCGTCGCGGAAATCATCGGGCGCCAGTTTACGATTAATGGAGGAAAACGTTTTCCATTTTTGTTGTCACATAAAAAGGGAAACCTTTTCGATATTTCCCTTTTGTTGTTACCTTTTTGGTGTGACCTTTTCTGTTGCTATATAATTCTATACATAATTTTTATTATTCCATTTCCTTTAACTCTATCTTTTCATCTTTCCATAACATTGCATCAATTCATTTACTAGCTAAACAAGAAAAGCTTTCAAGAAGAAATATTTACTTTAAACATGGTTAATTTAACAGAAACAACCACAAGCCCTCCTTCAGAAGACTCTGCTCAAATTGAGCCAAAGGAGGAATTTATTATGGACACCGAACCCTCAATTGCTAAACCAGCTGCCTCTTACTTTACAGTAATAATTTTGTGTCTTTTAATTGCTTTCGGCGGTTTTATCTTCGGTTGGGATACTGGTACAATTTCCGGGTTTGTTGCTCAAACCGATTTCATTAAGAGGTTTGGAACACAACAATCAGATGGTTCTTTTGCCTTATCAGATGTCAGAAAGGGACTCATGGTCGGAATTTTCAATATTGGTTGTCTCTTGGGAGGATTATTTCTTGCCGGGGCTGGTGATAAATGGGGACGCAAACCAGGTCTAATGTTAGTTGCTGCTGTCTACGTGGTTGGGATCATTATTCAAATTACATCAAGTACAAAGTGGTACCAATATTTTGTTGGTAGAATTGTCTCTGGTATGGGTGTTGGGGGAATTGCTGTTTTATCTCCAACTCTAATTTCAGAAATTGCCCCAAAGCAATTAAGAGGTACATGTATTTCATTGTATCAATTAATGATTACTGGTGGTATTTTCTTAGGCTATTGTGCTAATTTTGGAACCAAGCGTTATAACAATGCAGTTCAATGGCGCTTACCATTAGGATTAGGATTTGCATGGGCATTTTTTATGATTATTGGTTTATTATTTGTTCCAGAATCTCCAAGATATTTATTCAAGAAGGGGAAAATTTCTGCAGCCAAGCACTCTTTAGCCAAATCCAACAAGACGACCGTCGATGATATTTTAGTATTAAGTGAATTAGATAATATTAGGGCTGGTATTGAAGCTGAAAATAATGCTGGTAATGCTTCTTGGAAAGAGTTGTTTTCTCTTAAAAATAAGATTTTCCAACGTGTTTTTATGGGTGTTATGATTCAATCGTTACAACAATTAACGGGATGTAACTACTTCTTTTACTACGGAACTACAATTTTCCAAGCTGTTGGTATGGATGATTCTTTCGTCACTTCCATTGTTTTAGGTGTTGTCAATTTTGCTTCCACATTTATTGCCCTAGGGATTGTGGAGTGGTTGGGCCGTAGAAAGTGTCTATTACTGGGGTCTGCCTCAATGGCCTGCTGTTTTGTTATCTTTGCCTCAGTAGGTGTAACAAGATTATGGCCAAACGGTAAGGACCAACCAACATCCAAGGGTGCAGGAGATTGTATGATTGTGTTCACGTGCATTTTCATCTTTTGTTTTGCTACTACCTGGGCACCTATTGGTTTCGTCATTGTTGCTGAATCTTATCCATTACGTGTCAAGCAAAGGGCAATGGCCATTGCCATTGGTGCAAATTGGATTTGGGGGTTCCTCATTGGTTTCTTTACACCTTTTATTACAAGTGCAATCAATTTCTATTACGGATTTGTCTTTATGGGATGTTTGATATTCTCATTCTTTTATGTCTTCTTCTTTGTTCGTGAAACAAAAGGGTTAACTCTTGAAGAAGTTGATGAAATGTACTTGGAGAACATTAAACCTTGGAAATCAGCCTCATGGTCGCCAAGAAACAGAAGAGATGGTGCTTATGATAACGACATTACAAGTGACAGAATCCACATCGTTGGTGTTTCTAATGGATCAAATGATGAAACAGAAAAGGAAACCACTGAACAAAACAATGATGCAACAGAGAAGGGAACCACCGAACAAACAGATGAGGATGGGACAGAACAAACAACTGATAAAAAAATCTCATTCTACAAGAAGGTTTTCAAGAACAATTGATCCAAAATTCTTTTTATGTAATGCAAATAACAATACTAGTAATTATTGAAAACTAATTATCAATTTTTTCTTTGGAGTGCTGAATAACTTAGATGTAGCAACATTACCAGGTATCTTGAAGCAGATAAAAAACAGACTTAATGTGTAAAATTACTCTAACTATTAGAAATGGCTTCTCATTTACTGAATCATCTCTTTTCTTTCAGGGACGGTAAAAAAAATGCTCTAAATGAATCCCAACAAAAGGCAGCAGTATTTGGGTTGTGACCAAGCCATTCAATATATTTGAAGAACATGCGAATATTAATCTAAGACTCGCAAGATATCTTTGTATAATTCGGATATATCCATTAATTTTTGAATGTCTTTAACTTCTTTTAAATACTTTTCAAACTCTTTATCTCTCAATGGTTCATACTTGTTTTCCAATCGTTTTCTAATGATGGAAATCATCTTGATATGATTATTCAAGATATCTTGTCGCAGTAAACTTACTACTTCAATAAATGATTCTTCGTGGAATTTCAACAAGTCTAAAGTATTCATTGTTGAGTCATTGCTGTCCCTCAAGAGTTTTTGCAATTGACTATTTTGTTGTCTTAGAATATATAACTCTTTATCGTTCTTTATAATTTCCTTATCCTCACCATTTAGGATAATCTTGCTTTCTGAACTTATTCTCCTCTCCAAAAAGTTGGTGAATAAGACTATATCCTGTTGCATTTCAATTACTTTTGGTTCAGTGCCCGAGGTTATTCGATTTGACAGAACATCGACACTTCGTAATAGCTCCTCCTTTTCTGCTTTATTCTTAACCAGTTGATTCAGAAGGGTATCCACTAGGGAATACATGTGCGTCAAATTTTCAGTCTGCGGATTCATAAAAAATTGTTGTTGCTGTCCTGGATCTGCCATTGTTCTGATTATGAATAGGAGAGAGTGAGTAATAAGAGTTCAATTTTCCTTCTTGAATAATAATAGTTCAAGGTTTAATATCTTGTATTCCTGTTACTGATTTGAAATTTCGTTAGGGCTTTTAGGGTTTTTAAAATTTAAGACAAAACATCCCCTGACTAAAAACAGAAATAACCCTAATAGAAACGTGGGATTAAACTAACCCTAAAGAACCCTACATCACTTAAAACGACCAGAAAAGGTAAGAAAGAAAAAAAGAGAACATCGCCACCAATGAACAATATTATAAATGTTGCTAGATGATCACCGAACAAATCCCACTCTTTCTCCTTGGGGCAAACAAAACACCACCGAATAAACCGATACACATTTATTGAATAAATTGAACCTACTATCATCCCTGATTGAATAACTAATCTAATACTCCGCTTCTATCATCAATCATCTGATATTATCGTATTGGAAACTTTTCCTTTTTGAATAAGACTACTCTGCTGTATAATTGCAGCGTCAACCACAACCAACATTATTAAGAATAATTTGTTATTAAGCACACCACTATCCAGAGATAAATTTAAAGAAGAAAGAGACATAATTTATTGGATATTTTAACTTTACATCAACTGACATCACTTCGACTAACGTTTTATTGAAGGTCATTTAACTTTTTTCTATTCTAACAAATATCATAATTGTTCATTAATGAGCAAAGATAATAATAATTCATCTACAGAAGTTTCCAGAAAACCTACCTTATCATCAAAAGTCGTCAAATTATTTGGCGGAGGTTCTAAGACAGCTAGCAAAAATGATATTAATAAGTCTTCATCAAATGCTAATATAACAAAGAACCCACCAAACATAAACACTACTAAGCGTAAAGACTCCTCATCATTAGGTAAGGAACCTAAGACTCCATCACCAAACACATCCAAATCATCGTTTGATGAATATCATTTAATAGACTCTACAGAGCATGAAAAATCATCCACTTCGGCTCCATCATCAATTGCATCCTCAGTATCTGCAGTGTCATTAGTAGCCACACCAGGTGCTACAAGTTCTATGTCCAAATTCAATATTCCAATAACACCAAAAAGTTCAGGCTCTTCAAAATCACACAATATAACAATGCTTAGTCATACGAACCATCCAAACGAACTTTATTTCTATCCACCAATTCCAGGTAAACCAGCAATATCTCAGAAACCAGGAGTGACACAGAAACCAACTTCAATGTCCCCAAAACCAACACTATCACCCAAACCAACCTTGTCACCTAAACCAACACTATCGCCCAAACCAACATTATCTCAAAAACCAGCAGTATCGTCATCTACCACTCCATCAAGTACAAATCTGCAATGCAAGAGGTTTATGGCTCTCAAAAATGGTAAACATGAACACCATTTAAAGAATGCTAAGAGACAAGAGAAATTATCTACGATGCTTAAAAACATGGTTGGTGCCCAAAAGTTAAGAGGTGAAGCCAGAAGTGCTGTCCCTGATTTAATGCTTGATAAACCATTGCTACATTGTCCACCAAGTCTAATTTCTGGTTTGGTGAAACAAATGACCAGTGCTGAGGGAGAAAGTAATAATTCTTCAATGATGTCTTTTAATAAATTGGATAAGAAGATATACAACAAGAAGGGAGAATTACAAACTGTCAACACGGATACTCGTTGCTTTGCTGAGAAATATGGTAGATGTCAAGAAGTTCTTGGTAAGGGGGCATTTGGTACTGTGAGGATATGTCATAAGAAGGATCCAAAACAAGAAAAAGAACTTCTTTTTGCTGTTAAGGAATTTAAGAAGAAAAGCTCAGAACCATTTGAAAAATACTCTAAAAGGTTAACATCTGAATTTTGCATTTCTTCATCATTACACCATATAAACATTGTTACCACTCTGGATCTTTTCCAAGATGCAAAGGGAGAATACTGTGAAGTCATGGAATATTGTTCTGGTGGTGATTTATTTTCCTTAATTGTTTCTGCGGGGAAATTAGAATATGCTGAAGCAGACTGTTTCTTCAAACAATTAATGCGTGGTGTTGTGTATATGCATGATATGGGTGTGTCTCATCGTGATTTAAAACCAGAAAATCTTCTACTAACATCTGATGGTGTCTTAAAGATAACGGATTTCGGTAATAGTGAATGCTTTAAGATGGCATGGGAAGATGACATTCATTTGAGTGGAGGTGTTTGTGGCTCAAGTCCTTATATTGCACCTGAAGAATACATTAAAGAGGAATTTGATCCAAGATGTGTTGATATTTGGGCATGTGGTGTTATTTATATGGCTATGAGAACTGGAAGGCAGTTATGGGATTTTGCCAAGAAGAGTGATGCATTTTATGGGAAATATATTATGGGCAGAAAGGAAAAAGGTGGTTATGAACCTATAGAGAAATTAAAGAGAGCAAGATGTAGAAATGTGATCTATTCTATGTTAGATCCTGTTCCACATCGTAGAATCAATGGGAAGCAAGTATTAAATTCTGAATGGGGGAGAGAAATTAAATGTTGTGTGGCGAATCATTCAACGCCAGTGAAGGCTTAAAAAAAAAAGCACCCATTGAATTTATAATGAAAAAGGCAAGCAAAGTTGTTTTTATTTTTATGCGTTTTATTTTATTTTCTCTTTATTTTATTTCATTTTATGTTGGGTTTATTGTTCTGTTCTAGTTGTCCTGTATTATTATTAATAACGTTTTAAAGTTTTTTATATCTCTAGTGCATCATTTAAATTAAGATATACGTTTAAACGCACGCACAATGTTGAACTACGTTACAAAGTATTTAATTATTTATTTATTCATTCATTCATATATTCATTATTGTCAGCTTGTTTTTGAAATTACATATTGATAGAGGTAAAAAGAAAAAGAAAAAGAATCAATCACAATAATCTATTTGAAACCCAATGCACAAATATCTAATGTGGACATTTGTTGTAACAAATCAGTAATCTTATCATCCAATAACCCATTAGCATAATCATCTCTTGATTGTTGATCCAAATATTGTTGAATTTGGGCCAATCTCGTGTACCCATCAGTACAAAATCTCAATTGAATTTTAATTAAAGCTTCAAAACTAGGATCGTAATAAGGTACTCTTAATGAAACCAATTGTGGTAATTCCATCTTCAATTGATTATTTAATTGTTCAAAGATATCCTTCGATAACCCCAATTCCTTCTCAGCCCTTGGTAACTTGGAAGCATCCTTAGCAGGTTTATCAATCATTCTTCTCACTTTTGCCTTTGCCGCATCATAATCTTGTTTCTTATGAGCTCTCTTCTTAATAGCTTCATCAATTTCTTTAAAGTAACTTGAAAACTTAGTCACAGGATCCAACACAGTTTCTCTAAATGGACCATCCAATTGTTTCACAGTCTCAGAATCGAAATCCTGTACACATTGTAAATAATAATTACCAACATTATACCCACCACCACTAACATACTTGGAATCATCATACAAATTAGAAATGACCTCAGCAATGGTCACTTGAGAAGCAGTGACTGCTCTCAGGGAGTCCAGAAACCCCTTTGCCTCCTTCTGTAATGCATCACCTGCCTTTTGTAAGACACGATAACGTCTTTCTTCCATATCGTATTCTTTATCTATTGTCTTGTCTACATTCTTCACTATGACGCTATTACCGGCTCTATTTATTGCCTTTTTGAAACCTTCCCAACTCATTATTGTATATTCTTTTTTGTTTAATTGTTGTTTGTTTGTTTGTTTGGAATAGGGATTGATGAATGAATGAATAGATTGGTGGTGGATTTTATCTTTTATGAAATTTCGGTATATCGAGTTATTTTTTTTTTGGCCCAGATGGGATAGATCCCTGAAACAAAGGTGAAGCATATAAGGAACATACATAAGAAATTAAAGAACGAAGGAATATTATTGTTTCATTATAATCATTATAAAGATAAAGAAGGGAAAGGTACGTAATGTAAAAGGATGAGAGAGAGAGAGAAAAAAAACCAGTCAGATAAACTTAGAAAAACGCTTTTCGTATTGTATAGCAAAGTACCATAACTCTTCTAAAGGGGACGAACTTATCATTATATCTACAAGAGATAATTGATTGAATGTTGGGTTTAGATTAATGGTGATGGATTTGAAATTAGATTTTGGAATTAGAATTATAAGAAGGTTCTTTCGTTTGTTGGTAATGGGAAAGGATGTGCCACTAGATAAGAGTTTTCCTTTGTAGCCACACCCGCATATGCATTATACCATGCAATGAAAGCGACTATGACCCCCAATACACCACCTGCTCTTGTTACACCAACCTTATGAGTGAATTCACCAATACATAGTAGTAGGAAAGTGATTGCTAATAGGAAGAATAGGGCAAAGAAGGCGACAGTTGATTTCAAAGTACAAATGGTTAAACCAAATGTAAAGATACACCAACCTAATAGATAAAATCCAAGGGCATTAGACAAGTCACTTTCCTTTTCCTTGTAAGCGTCTAAGATACCGAACCATGGGATATAAATAGCACCAAAACTTAACCAGAATCCACCATATGAACATAATGCTGTACCACCAAAAGTGTTTTCCAAGGCGATTTCCCAAATACCGGCGATTAATTGTGTGAGACCACCATAAAACATGGCCAAACCAACGACGACATTTGGTGTCACAATACCTTGAGCTCTGGCATTAAACATGGAAAGGACAAAAGTAGTTAGGGCGAAAGCTGATAGACCCAAAGGAGCAGGATTACCGAACTTGTGAGTAGAAGCAGGTGCTAAACCTGGTTGTAAAGTACCACCGAAGGCGTCATAAAGATCAGATCTCAAGAATTTTTGACGACCAATGTAAATGTATTGGTTATTATCACCGCCGGTGTAAATCTTGCCCAGAGAATCCTGAGAGTAGTTGTGAGTTGGGATGTTGTCTGTGTCTTGTGGGTGTAGAGTGTTTTCCAAGTCAGTGTTTCCACTTGTTTGTTCTTTGTCGGACATTTGTGTTTGTGTTATAGTAATTTGTTAGAAAAGATGGGAAAGAGTAGCCAGGCTTGTTCTGTTCGATCTTGTTAGTTGTATTAAGAGAAGAAGATAAAAATATAAACAAAGACAAAGATAAAAATAGGAAGAGTATGGAAGGACACAAGAGTTACTTACACGTAAGGAAATAAGTGTCTGTATTTATAGGTCGTCGAGAGGACGTATCTGATCGTATCTGATCGTGCCTCGATTGTTGTCCGGCGATGCGAAATGGAGGGGAGGGTCCACCAATTCCATTCAACAAACGGAGCTGAGTACTTCATCTATCAACCAAACAGATGAATCAACTACTTACTAAGTTCGTTTCTCCACATAATTGGCACTTACACATAGTACAAAGGACGATGCGGTGGTGGATCTGATTTGCTGTCCATCCGTTAAGGGTTCGTTACTCCAATTTTCGTGTCGAATTTTGCGGGGCTGCCCAAAGACTGCGATCAGGGTCTTCCGTTTCTTCTCCATTGAAATTGAGAGAGAGTCAGCCTAAAATCTGTTTTCCGTGAGCTCAAGTGCACTCGTGCGGCTGAGCCTGGGCCGAGAAACCGGAGTGCTTTTGTGTCCGGTACAAGGGAACAACTAACGATCTTTGAAGTGTGTCTATGTATGTATTCTATGTATGTGCTCTATGAGTCTATCTAATGCGCTAGAGGGTCCACTCGTCAAAGTACACCGCTTCCTTGTCACCTTGCGATTGCGATATACCGTTGAAGTATGTAAAGATGGAGAACTCGTTCATGTCGTCTCCACCGTGGGCCTCGTCGTCTGTCGCCCCACCGGTAGCTGCATTCAACATCAACACACTCTGTAACGTCGCCTTGTAACAGCCATGGGCAACCTTCTCCAACTTGTCATCATACACTAGCACTTCGCAAAGAGATCGGATGTCCGACTCGCTCAACTCCACCGTACTCACCTCCGCGTTCGTAATGAACTCCAGGATCTCCTCCGTGGTGCAATAGTTCTTCACCTCGGGCGAATAATGTAATACTTTGGACCCTGCACGGTGATTACTATTGAACCCTTTGAATCCATTGGGGAACGTCGTACCACAGACAACTCTCCAAACAATAGTAATTAAACTATTAATAAATTCAACATCCAATTCCCCCTCCGTAAACCACGGTCCACCTGTAACTTCAATGGATGGTTGTAAATTATATAACATGTATATCTTCCTAGTGGGGAATTTAACACTCTTCACACTCTTAACATATCTTTGCGATTCTAAACTTTTCAAGCATTTTAAAACGACATGTTGATGTAAATTCGTACGCGCCTTGATAGTCTTGGACCATATACCTTCACGACCACTCGCTTCAATGTATGAATATACAAGCGCCTCCTCCGCACTCATCGACGATTTCTTTTGCGCTTCACTGATATCAACACCTTGGAACTTTAATTCATTATTTTGTTTAATCAATTTAATTAAATTTTGATCCAATAACTCTTGGACAATTAACATCAAATCAGCTAATGATGAAATATTCGTAGCTGTTTGTAGTTCCTGTTGGTTGAAAAGTTTCCCAACTCCCTGCTTCATCATCGTAGAATGAAGTGTTTGAGCATTGTCAGATAGTTGCACACCATTCGCTAGCAACAGACTTCCACTTCCCGTTTCAGCCACTGCCGCTGTCTTATTATTGTCATTACTATTACTCATTACTATTCGTTATATTCTTATTCCCCTTTCTTACTTCTCACTAGAGCATGTTTTTTTTTCCTGCTTCACTTTATTCAGTTGGTATTTTTTTTTTTTCCAGATTTTTGATCTCATCGATAAATATCCCGTACAACAGTATTTTTTTAACCGCTTAGAGAAATGCTATATAATAACCGAATAGAATATATATATACGTATCGAATTCTTTTATGATCTACTTTTGTTCAACGACAATCCATTTCAATGCCAAATATCCAACAATCAAAAACACAACATTAAACACCCCCAATATTTCAATATCAAATTGTAAATTTTGAACCATGAATCCAAATGTACTCAAGATTGTCGCACCAGGAACTTCAATATTTAATCCATATTTCTTCTCCTTTAACATTAACGTCTTAACCTCATTAATCAGTAACGATTCATACGCGTAATAAAATACTGAGAAATTCTTCAAGTATTTAAATGCCACATTCGTAATATCTTTCGTATTAATGAATAACCCGCTGAATAACAAAGACCCTAGAAGAACCAGGACACTTAAGATGATCCCATTATTCAAATCTTCAAAAATTATACCAATAGTCAAAATCTCTAATGAAATACTCAAATTGAAAAGAATTAATATCCCAATGAATTTGAAAAATCCTTCATTTCTCATATTTAATCCTGCCATCGGGTATATTATTATAGCCATTAAAATAGGAGGAATCACTCTTAAGGGTAACACATCACTTAAAATCTTACTGGTATAATAAGCCAGCGGAGAATAATAATTATTCGATCTTTCCTTAATGAAAATCAACCTTTCTAATGAGAATGAACTTAATCCAGTGAAAGTAACAAATCCAAAATAGGTTAACATAAAGAAAAATAATCCCATACGATTTTGAAACCCACTTATATCATTGCTTAATTGATAATATAACGTTCCTAAGAATATACTCAATAAGATCGTTAATGCAAAATTACCAATTAATAATTTGGGATTACGATAAATGTTCTTGAAAGTTCGTGAACATAGAATACTCAATTGTTGAATAAATGTGGCACTCTTTGGTATTTCCATATCACCAGTAACATCAGATCCTCGTCCTGTATTAGAGGTAGTTCCAGTGGCAGAAACTTCCTTAATTTCATTGAGTAATTCACCGTAATACGAACCTTCCACGAATTTACCATGTAATATCATAGTATTCAATGATCCAACTGTCTCTTCTTCTTGATCCTCATCATGGGTACTTAAAATGGTTTGTAATTCTTCTCTATGAGCGGCAAAATTCTCCCATTCCGCCTGTGTAGTACTACGACGTAACCCTTGTTTGGCAACACTATCTGTACTATTAGGATCTATTTCACCTTCAATTTGTAATGGACCAACTTCTAGATCTTCTAGATTGGAAGGTTTTTTGACCTTCTTCTTGGATTCATATGTGATATCAATCAAATAATCAGCAATATTATAATTGATTGGACATTCATATCCATTATTATACAAGAACTCATGTATCTTAATGGAATCACCGGAAAATACCATCTCACCTTGACTTAACAATACTAGTTTATTAAATTGATTGAAAATGTTCGATCTTGGTTGATGAATAGTCAATATCAACGTTCTATTATAATTCTTGGCAAGTCTAACAAGACTGGTAATCACATTATTGGCATTATTAGCATCCAAACCTGATGTGGGTTCATCTAGAAATAAAATCAATGGAGACGTGACTAATTCACATGCAATGGAAACTCTTCGTTTTTCACCACCACTAATACCTCTTTCAAAATCATTACCGATTATTCTATCCTTAATGTCAAATATTCTTAATTCTTCAAGAATTTGAAACACTCTGGATTGTTTGGATTCAAATGACATTGTTCTGGGCAATCTTAATAATGCACTATTCAAAACAGTCTCATAGACTGTCAATGTTGGGTGTAAATAATCATTTTGATCAACAAATCCAATCAACTTGGAATATGATTTTCTTGACATTATATTCCCATTAACTTTAATTTCACCACCAACTTGACCAGTCTTACGTTTCATCGCTAGAATATCTAATAATGTTGTTTTACCGGCACCGGATCCACCCATAATGGCAAATATCTGTCCCGGTTTTACAATACCGTCTATACTCTTCAACACTTTTACATTCGAATTTGGCTGAGATTTGTGATTTTTATTCAAACTGGGTACTTCATATGTTATATTTTCAAACGATAATGTGGCAGAAGTTTCAGATTTCAAAAAATTATCACCTGCAGCAGCAGTACCAACACCATCTCCACTATCGGCATCATCTGGTAGATGGATTTTGCCATCATTCCCATTTCTAAATAAAGGTGACTTTGCAATATAGAAACTAACAAATGTAACCAATGCTAGTACACCGATACTAGTTAAAGCTAATATTAAATTTTCCTCCCATGACATTCCCTTGTCATTTGATGGAGATTTGTAACCTGGAATTTCACTATAATGGATACATTCACCTGATTCACAATGTAACATAATATATGGATCACCAAATACGTCTGAAATTAATTCGTTCATAGAAGGTTCACTAAATTTACATTTTTTAGTTTCCAAATCACAAGTAAAATCACCTGGTCCCTTAATAGTCTCTGTCAAGAATTCTCCAATATCAATGGATCCATTGGCACCACATAACATTGTCCCGGGGATACATTTACATTTAGCATCCTGACAAACATAATGAGTTGAATTGCCAGAAAGATCGTAATCAAAGGAACACGTATCTAATCCACAGTAGAAACTTTCAATTTGATCAATCCAGAATTGGAAATTACATTCCTTCGTAGTCTCATCACACGAGAAGGTGACTTGTGGTTTCTTACCTTTCAACACTTGTAATATTTTTTCATTAGTAACATCACAGCCTTGAAATAATTTATTAACGACAATACCACCTTTGTAACAAGTACCCTTCAATGATGGATCCGGCATGAATGAATCACACACGGAATCCATCTGACAAATATTACAATTGATACCGCCCCACCCATCGTCACATTGACATGTATTAGTATCATTAGACCTGATGGGTCTTTCATTGTTCCCCTTCTCAAGGGACCCACATAACGGTAAGGCACAATCGTCACCGGCAAAACCTTCAATACAATCACATCTACCTGTATACGAATTACATTCTGAGAATTGCTTACATTCAAACATCGGTAGCATACAATTGAAACAAGGTGGACACTCTCCATCCGGGTTTCTAGGTCGGTTAGGAATGTTTAGTAGAAGGTCATCTTCTTTGTAGTTTTTGGGAGGGAATGGTACTTGATTGGACCTCGATTGAACCACCTCGGTAGTTAAATATAGCAGTTGCAACCATATTAACAGTACAGAACTTTGAATCAGCATAATACAAAATGTCTTTTAAGTGGTAAATAGCCTTTATATCTATTTTGAGACTATTTGCCAATGTCGATGATATGTAAACTCAACACTCCGTTAATCAAGGGACCATCGACCACCCTCTCAAATGTGTCTAACAATCGAACATTGGCTTGAACGAGGAATATTGAGAAGCCACCCGGTTCGGGAACAAAAGTGCCCACCTACAAACTTGCACCTGACCAAAACACCCATACACCGGGCATCCTCTTTGTTGCTCGAGAACGGGCTTCCAGAAAAATAAAGTAAGACAAGTGCAACCAACAAAGGACAGACCAGAGGGAACTTGTACCTACGTATTGTTGTCCAACAGCACAGACCGCTGAGGCTCACAAGGATCCTCGTCATGGCAAACAAGCAAGCAAGCAAGGTTTCTCGCACCTTCGATCAGATTCTCCGAACACAATCAATCGAGCACTCACATCTGTCAATATTTATATATCAATTAGTACACTACACTTCCTTTCCCTTATTGTTCCATAATGATTTCTTCTTCTTTGTAACAAGTTCTCTTCTTGATAGCTCCCCAAGAAATATTCAATAAAAATGTCTCTATCTTCCAAGTTATCTGTCAAAGATTTACAATTGAACGACAAGCGTGTCTTCATCAGAGTCGACTTCAACGTCCCATTAGACGGTAAGAAGATCACTTCTAACCAAAGAATCGTTGCTGCTTTGCCAACCATCAAGTACGTCTTGGAACACAACCCAAGATACGTTGTCTTAGCTTCTCATTTGGGTAGACCAAATGGTGAAAGAAACGACAAATACTCTTTGGCTCCAGTCGCTGAAGAATTGCAAACTTTGTTGGGTAAGCCAGTCACTTTCTTGAACGACTGTGTCGGTGCTGACGTTGACGCTGCTGTCAAGGCTTCTGCTCCAGGTTCCGTTATCCTATTGGAAAACTTGAGATACCACATTGAAGAAGAAGGTTCCAGAAAGGTTGACGGTCAAAAGGTTAAGGCTTCTAAGGAAGATGTCACCAAGTTCAGAGAACAATTATCTTCTTTGGCTGATGTCTACATTAACGATGCCTTCGGTACTGCTCACAGAGCTCACTCTTCCATGGTTGGTTTCGATCTACCACAAAGAGCTGCTGGTTTCTTGATGGCCAAGGAATTGGAATACTTCGGTAAGGCTTTGGACAACCCAACCAGACCATTCTTGGCTATCTTGGGTGGTGCTAAGGTTGCTGACAAGATTCAATTGATTGACAACTTGTTGGACAAGGTCGACTCTATCATCATTGGTGGTGGTATGGCTTTCACTTTCAAGAAGGTTATTGAAAACGCTGAAATCGGTGACTCTATCTTCGACAAGGCTGGTGCTGAAATCGTTCCAAAGTTGATGGAAAAGGCTAAGGCTAAGAACGTCGAAGTTGTTCTACCAACTGATTTCGTTATTGCTGACGCTTTCTCCGCCGATGCTAACACCAAGATTGTCACTGACAAGGAAGGTATTCCAGCTGGCTGGCAAGGGTTGGACTGTGGTCCAGAATCTAGAAAGCTATTTGCTGCTACCATTGCAAAGGCTAAGACTATTGTCTGGAACGGTCCACCAGGTGTTTTCGAATTCGCCAAGTTCGCTGAAGGTACCAAGGCTATGTTGGACGAAGTCGTCAAGTCTTCTGAAGCTGGTAACGTTACTATCATTGGTGGTGGTGACACTGCTACTGTTGCTAAGAAGTACGGTGTTGTCGAAAAGATCTCCCATGTCTCTACCGGTGGTGGTGCTTCTTTGGAATTGTTGGAAGGTAAGGAATTGCCAGGTGTTGCTTTCTTGTCTGAAAAGAAATAAACGAATAACAATTGATTTCCTTTAATTAATTTTATTTATTTACCTTTTTACCAACTACATACTTATTAGATAATGATTGATGATACGTACGTAATTATACATCTTTATAATATTAATAACGCATCCATTTAATGAATGAACGAACATGTTTTATGTTTCCACAAACAACTTTGAAAACAGCATAGAAATTTAAACAGACTTGACCATATTAAAAACATGATGAACAAAACTAAACGTTCATCTTTATTTTCAATATTCGTATGATTGCTACACATTTCACTTTTTAATCATTCCTTTTGTCTCATCTTGTTGCCATAAACCTTCACTTCTCAGTTCTGGTTTGACATAGTCAACATGTAACAGTTGAAAAATCTTCCTTTCATCATAACTTTCTAGTAATTCGCCTTCTCTAGTAAATAAGCCGTGTTGGCTCAGTTTTAATCCATGCTTATCGGCCAGTAATCGTATCCATCTATTAAATTCTCCGGAGCCAGTCCATTGCATTCTTGCAGCACCAATTTCTGACCATTTGCAACAGAAAAAATCCAACCTTCTACATGGATTCTCATTCTTCCTGCTAGAGCTCAATGACATGTACTTGTCACATTCTTTCAATTTTAATAGAGGGGGTTCATCCCTAGCCTTATATACTGAAGTAGGTAGCTTTGTACCTAAATAATACTTCTTATTAATATCCGATGCAAAAAGACTACTACCCGATGGATACTTTAAACCACATTTTTGAAACCTCTCTCTGAGAATATCTTTAAAAGTCTCCTGCAATTTGGAGGTTAGCATTAACGAGCATTGAATGAAACCTTTACGAAATAACAGGCGCACTAGTTTTTCAAATATTATTCCAATTTCCTTGGTATCATCACAATATTGCTTGTAAAATAACAAATCAATATCTCCACATGTCTCTGAACCTCTAACATAACTTCCTTGTAGTTCAACATGACAAGATGGATCAATTGTTTTCAACGTATCCTTTACAATCTTCAAATGACACTCGCATTCTTCTCGGCTGATACGTTTAGACCAGTCTTCATAATAGGACCATCCGAAAAGCATTGTCCAGTCAGTAATAAAATCATCAGGAAACCTAGTAACAACATCAGAAAATGAACTCAATTTAAATAGCTCCCATCTTTTGGCTTTGTAGGATCCAACAGCATGACAGTTCGTAAAATAATCGAGTTTCCTTTCAACAAGGTTCACTTCTTCAAGACCAGGTAATATTCCGGTTTTTAATATTATGTCTATTTTCTTAGCTATACTTAACCCAATATTAGTTAATTCTCTTTGTGCTTGTGCACCTGATTCAATCTTGTAGGGACATTTTTCAATTGAGGCCTTAGCTAAAGTATAACTTCTTGCCCTGAATTGATCACCTTTAAGCCTGTATTTCTTTGCTAATAAGTTCAGAGCTTTAATTAAAACATCATTCTTACCCAGGTTTATATATGAAGATTCTATTAGCGGCTCATTTATGTGCTCATATTGCATGCTATTCCTATTTTCTACATCCTCAAATGATTCTAATTCAATATTTCCCTCTGTTTCTGCTTCACTATCTGGAACATTTTCATCAATAATGATATCAGTTATGGAATTATCAGTTGACGTTTGGCTACCGTGTTCTTCCCCAGTGTCAGATATTATGCTGACGAGGTCCTCCCCCAGGATTTGAAATGCCCCCTGCTTAATCCATCGGCTTACGCAACTTACTCTTACTATCTGTAATTCGTTAGCATGCACAAAATCTTCTAAAGTTGTGAAATTCACATGGCATTCTCTTCGAAAGAGATCTTGCTGGATCAAACTTCCAGAATCTCCTATGTATGAATCATTAATGAGAATTACAGTATTCTTATCCAAGTCCTCTAAATCTTCAATTATTTCTCCACCAAATTTTCGAATTAATTCAGAGAGAATCTCAATTGATGTAGTATTTGAATTTGGTAGAATGAGAAACTTTGTATTGAGAAATATTTTTGAATTCATGTCGTTTTATAGAATGGATTTCTCAATTTTAGAAACATACTGCCAAACCGACTTTCTCTTCTTTTCATAAAATAGAAACCTATCAATAACGTTAATAAGAATGGGGACTTAAAATTTCTCCCTTTTCATATGTATTACCTCTGTTGTCAGAGCAGGCTTGCCTCAGGATAGTTCTTTATTTCAATGCCAGTCGTTAGAAATTCAAAATAAGGGTAAAAAAAAATTGATTTCGCCCAGGATCGAACTGGGGACGTTCTGCGTGTTAAGCAGATGCCATAACCGACTAGACCACGAAACCTTATTAATTATGATTGGTTGGAAAAAGTATCTCTCCTCACAAACTATTCCCTATCATGTGAATTTGACCTGTTTAACGTACTGTTGATACTAAAGAAAGACTCTTTACCTACAAAGATCAAACCAATCACTTTTCTCACTTTTGACCAAATAAAATTTGTAACAAGAAGATTAGGTCAATGGGGTCACTTTTACAATCGTTATAGTTAACAGCTATTTGACGGGGTTCCTCGAGAGTTTTACTGATATGAAGTAGTGCTGCGTATAGGACCGCTGTAGCTGTAACTAGTTGATTTTGACTAGAGGGAACCATTCCCTCACTTGATACCTTTCTCCCATGAATTTGAAGTGTATCAATATTGCATATAGATAGCGATGGAAGACTAAATAGCGAGGAAGGTAAAACTCCTAGAACACTATTAACGACAACCCTTAGGTTGCCTATCAATAAATATGTCCCTATGAAGAGGGAGTTAAATTTGTATTAAAAATGAGTTCAAACATAGAGTACCGGGTGATTATATGCCTCTATGTTAAAAATGGCTGACCTTGTTACCCAAATCTTTTCTGATTTCTGTTGTTTGATATTCAAATTCATTCTAATTCATGGATAGCAAAGCCTCAATCCTACAACTTAACTCCTTTACTCAGTGGAATTACCTTAATCCTTAATGGAAGAAATGGAATACTGTATAACAAGAAATAGAAGCATCTTTCTTGGCAGTACTTATCTCCGAAATTGTTATGTCTTTATATAAGCTGATTGTTTTCGAGAAGAACAATGAGAAGGCCGGCGGTGTCGCGTCGTGCACCACGTGCCAAGAAAGGCAACGAAAACGCCAAGCCATCATTTCCGTTTTCTGAAACTTTTACGAGATGTGGTGGAGAGTCAAGGATTCCCCTGGGAAGCAAGGTTAATCCCGCTATATATATTGAATCTTCCATTTTTCCATATCAATTTATTCCCAAAGCTTAAGCTATAGACTATATCCAAAGTAGAGACTATTTTGAAAAAACAAGAAAAATATGAGAAGATTTTTAAGACTGCGAGTCAGCAGCCGATCGTTAACGCATTGCATATTCTAGGGATTGTTTTAACAGCTTTGTTATTATCCCTTGGACATAGAGCCCCAAAGGTAACTTTAACTAAAGATAACTCCTCAACAGGACCTAGGAATAACTCTTTTTCTTTGTCTAGAAGTGGATTACCAGAATTCGATCAATATGGCATAGCAATTGATTATTCAAGGTACATACCTGACGCGTTGTCTTCGAACAAAACGATAAAAGATTATTCGAATGATGAATTAATAAAATTTAAAGATCAATATGAAAAGGATGTCGAGGCTCAAAGACAAAAAGCACGTGAGGAAAAATTACAAGAATTCAGGGAGAACCTCACACTAATGTACGGAGGTCCTGAAACCGTGTCTGGAGCAATGATACCGTCTTGGTTGAATCAAGATATTAGACCGAAAGCGTGCTTCTTTTCGTTTATCGAGGAAGAAGACCTAGAGGGAATTCTTGGTTCAATTCAACAAATTGAGAAGAAATTTAATTCAAAGTTCAATTATCCTTGGATATTTTTAACAAGAAATGGATTAAGCGCTGATTTTCAAAAAACACTCAATGAAAATTTAAGAGCCGATTATAGCATTGGCTTAGTTCCTAATGAGTATTGGGAATATCCTGATTTTGTCAATCAGGAGGAAGCAGAAAGAGAGAGATGGGAGATGTCAGATCTTCCAGATGGCGACTCATTATATGCCAGGTTTAAAAATCGTTACCTGGCAGGGTTTTTCTGGAAGCACCCTCTTCTTGAGGAATTTGATTGGTATTGGAGGGTAGAACCAAACATTAGACTAAATTGCGAAGTGGATTATGATGTATTTAAAAAAATGCAAGATGAATTTATGATTTACGGAACTTTAGTAGCAAAAACAGATAGTCCTGCAACTTCGTTTACAATTTGGGAAAATGCCAGGACTTTTGAAGAGGAAAATCAAGAATTCATGTCCAACTCAAATTTCAGAAGACTATTCTCAAATGATGGTCAAACTTATAACTTTTGTGCTGTAATGAGTGAGTCTGTGGTGGTTAACTTAAATTTTTTTAGAACTAATCAATTCAAACGGTTCTTTGAGTATATGGACCAAAAAGGTGGTTTCTTTTATGAAAGGTGGTCAGACTCTGCCTTGCATACAATCGCACTTGCCCTTTTAACGCACCGACACTCAATCAATATTTTTGACGACATCGGCTACATGGCGGATTCCTATCAAGTCTGCCCTCTAGATAATGAGGTGTGGAATGACCGTAATTGTGAGTGTGATCAAGGTGATGATTTCATTTTTGCAGAGGATCATTGTGCAGCCAGACTATATGATGCTGTTGGAAAAATGAGTCCCATCTTTTTGATGTTAAACAATGAGGAATGAGTGCCAAGAGTGAGAGCCCTAAGCTAGTAAAGATTTTCAATATGATATGGTAATTAAGATAATTTCTTTTTCTCCATTTTTGACGATCATCTCAAGATACCTCTCCGTATTGCTGAATAGGATAACGTTAAATTCTTGAGTAAAAGCTCTTCTGTTTAATCTTCAAGAGTGTCACACTAAGTTACTGAATATTCATAGATAATTATAAACTGTAAATTAACATGTTCTCACACTTCTATATCGACCCATAGTAGAAATTGAAATGGGTTGACTCAAACGGTGAAATACTTTGTCTATGCTACACCAAATAAGGATAATAACTTATCCTCAACATATATGATAACATCCTACCGAAGCAATCTGGATGGTATCACGTATAATGCCGATGTGCAATAAATATTTGAATGTGGTTTCTTGAACAGAAAGAGCATTGAAAATTGAAAGTTTTCGCAGGCGCTGTTTCTTAAATAGAATATTTCATTGGTGGTGACAAAAGCTCGGAAAAATTTCTTTGGGTAAGTTACCGGGCGCCAATTTTCATTCAAAATTTGTTAGGTCTACCTTCCTTTGATCAACCGACAATGATATTTGAACACAAGAGCGTTAACAGATGCTTTTATAAGTTCATTACTTAAATACATAGGGAGATTAACCTCTCGGAAAATCTGCTAAAGTTATTCTTGGAGGTCACTCAAATCAAAATTTGAAGCAACCCTACCATTCATTAAAAATCATAATAACGAGGTCTGTCGAAAACATGGTAGAAATGCCCCCTTTCTCCCTCACCATTAAACTTATCTGGGAATTTCATATCCTCTGCTTGAGGATCATCAACATGTTCATATCTGTAGATCGAAGAACCATACTTACCAAGTTTGTCTTTATTCAAAACCTGAAATTTACCCACTTGCAATTCAGTATCAGTAATGGTACCTCTTGCAACTCTGGCGTACCCTGTTCTTCTTAGATCCTTGTATAGAATATATTCACACCATCTATCGTCATCAGTTGGATCGATATCATGCATTCCAGATTTTTTGCTAACATAAGTATTGTAGTTACCCTCTAACGGGTCAGTAACTAAATAACTCAACAGAATGGCTGGTCGGTCAGTTGATCCCATTAATTCTGCCATCCCTAGACTTTGTAATCTTCTGTCTTCCACATCTTCCTCTTGACCACTATGGAAAACGAAAACATCAACTAGAATGTCGTCATATGTCTTCAATACAGCATGAATAGCTGGTGCTAACTCCCCTGCAGGAGAAGGTAACAAATGGTGCGTTGAATTTACAATTGGAAATTTAGATAACAAGACACATCCCCAGGTATGTTTATTTGGACCTGGTCCAAAATCAGCATACATGTTCAAGTCATGTGCCATCTTATTTGTTAAATCCCTGTTACCCATGGTAATACGTTGCGTATCTGTTTCCAATAAACCAACCACATCAAGTTCCATGTCTCTAATCAAACTAGACATACGGTCTTCAGAAGCCCACATATCATTATCTAAACCGAAATGAATTGTCCAAATACCTGCGGTAATCAAATGAGAATCAGGGTGATATGGCTGTGGAACAGCTGTTGGTTTAATTTGATAAGTAAAGGTAGACGTTAATGCCAGTAGCGAAACGAATAAGAAGCTGACAATTCTGAAAAACTTTCTACTGAACACCAGTGAGTCTCTGATAACTGGAGTCTCAACTTCCGTTAAAGCACGTTTGCTTGTAGTAGCTCCTAAAAGGACAAGGAATGATGAAGTTGCAAGAACGACTTCGATACGTTCTCTTAACAACCAACCCATTGGGACAAATGCATAGGCAACAACCCAGACGTGTGCCAAAACAAAGATGATATAAACGCCAAATGAAAGAACAAAAACCCAAATGCTATTGATTATGCTCAAAGCATTGAAAAATACAGGGATTAACCAAATCATTGCACAAACATAACCTAGACCACCGAAAATAAATTTAGTCCATTCAGTGATATGTCTATTATATAGTACGGCCGTTGAGACCACCAACAAACATGAAGGAATATATGGATTGCTTCTAAATTTCAAAGAGCTGATTACAGCAGTTAACATAACAACACAAGTTAGTGCACTCCATGGCCATTGCAAAGGACCTTGCCCGCTTTCCTTGTAGCCTTCCCATGACCAATATATTATAGTGGATGCATCTGTCATCAATTGATGAATACCAAATAATAGAGCACCAAATCCGACGGAAATCAGAAGCTTTGAACTAAAACATACTGATTGATTCTTAGGTTGTGATGCTGCCGTGGAATTATGTATTTTATTAGTAAATGGGGTCAACATTCCTGAAATAATAATCAAAATCATCGCATGAATATTATAACCGCCGTTACTTTCGTTAAAAATTGGCCAGATTGGATTATTTGAGTAAAAACCCATTTTTATGATAACTGATAGTACTAAACCCAATGACCAAGTGATGGTGAATGATGATCTAGCATGGAGATTGGAGTTATTTTTCAAATTTTGCGCAAAAGTAGCCATCGTAATTGCAGTACCAATGGCAACAGTTATCAATCTTGCTTCCGGAGTTTCAACTAAACAAGCCCCAACGCCAATCAATCCACCCAAAAGGACCCCATAATGGTAAATAATAATCGGCATGAATGGAACATATAGAATGATTGGTCCCAAATAGCCTAAAATAGCAGCTTCATACCCAGAAATTCCCATGTACCATAGGGGGAAATGCCAAATACTGCATGTTAAGGCTGTCAAATTTGACCAGAAAATGAAAGCATTGAAAGTGTTAACAATTATATATGTAACCGAATCATATGCAAATGGGTGTATGCTTTTATTAACATCATTTTCAACTTGTGAAATTGTTTCTTCAATTTTATGGTCATCTTCTTCAAGTTTTATATGTACTTTTTCTTGTTCGATATCCTTAGATGAAGCATATGTCTTCTTTTCTAGTTCGAAAAAAGATTTGGTCTTACTAGAATCAGCATCTAGACTTAATATCATATTAAACATGGAAAAATCAGAATATGCAAATCCATCAAATGCAATATCCATGATAATGAGGGACCATTCAAAATAAGCGTAAATTGAATATGCGCCAGGTACCTTTTCGACTTGATGTTGAATATACCAATAAATCATGGGAACTAAAGTAAAGAAGAAAGTAATTGCAACCGAACCTTTGGTTCTCCTAGAATTGACCGATAGGCGAGTTATCATTATGTCCCAAGGTAATGTTAAGATAATATACACGATCATAAATATATCGTGAGTGTCGTGATCATCAGTGCTTGTGATGTATACCCATCCACCGCAGGAAACAGTTCTTAAGAGCCCAATAATAAAGGTGGTGATGGACCCATTTAGATAATAGTGACCAAGTAATAGAAGAAATCTAGGGAAAGCGGTTAAAGCGATTAAAATTTGAAAAATGGACCTTTCAGGGTACCTATCACCGATTGTTGCTGAAACGCTGGGAAACCATTCATCTGGATACGTATAATGAGCGTTGGTGACAATCTTATGAAAGTGTAAGGTATAACCAGTCACAAAGGCCGCTAGGAAAGCTGACGTAGCACATATCGAGTGCATTAATGGGATTACTTTCCCATTTATGGTTACCATATTAGTAATTCGGAAGGCGCCGGTTTAGTTAGAGCAAATATCAAGTCGAAATTGAACTTGGTTTCTTCCTATAATAAGTATGTTTTCGATTTACTCCTATTTCTGGAGACTACCATTCAAGTTTTCATTGTTGTCTAGTTATGAACAATAGAGCAAAACTTAATCTGAAATTTATGTGAAAAGAAGTAACATGATCAAAATAAGTAGGCAACTAAGAAAAATAAACAAATGGTTTTAAAAATAATTAGCCTTGTTGGCGCAATCGGTAGCGCGTATGACTCTTAATCATAAGGTTAGGGGTTCGAGCCCCCTACAGGGCTGTTTATTTTTTTAAATTTTTATCTAACCGAATGTTGTGAAAACTGTCACAAATCCCAACTGAAGAAAGTTTCCCAGAATGGAGACTACAACTGTATAGACATGGTCAAATTCAGTATTTTTAGAAGAAAAATTGGAAAACCAATACTTGTATCACACACTATTTCTTTGAAGAAAGAAGGTCGAAGAAAAGTTGCAAATTTGCTAAGAAAAAGGAAGTGTTCTAATGAAAAGTTGTTTTCAGCTAACTATACACACCCAATTTTCTTGACTGAGTGCAAAAAAGAAAATTGTAAAGTTTATCATCAAAACAATAATCAAGGAGGAGAAAGAATAAACTTATTTGAACCTAGGACTTCATCCTTCTTTCCCTCAAAATTAGCAGGATCTAAAGAACGAAGTGACTATAGAGATTATTACCAAAGTGAGTGCGATCCACGGCAAGTTTTATCAAATATTTTTAAACAGGTTAATGTTTCAGTGGAGCAAAGCAATAACAAAATAAGTCATAATTCTCAAGTTTTTGATAAAGCCGGAAGTGGTTTGGGAGAAATGGATTTAAGTGGCTTAAATTCAAATGTATATGAGTACATGGATGCTCTTAAAGTTCTGGGGAGACGTTGGTAAACATTTACGTAGTATTTATATGACTATGCTTGAAAAGATTCGGATATTATCAATTATATTTATGAGATCATCCATTTATATTACACTATAACAGAATTTTTGAGAAAGTACATAACTCAAATCTAGATCAACTTCCGAGAAAGATCTTTTTTAATTTCCTGTACCCAATACCGAGATCATGAGTCTCATTCTAATTGCTAAGAGCCTCTACGCTGGGGGTTCATTCGATGCATTTGCTTACTATTTACTATTTATTCTCGTTCTTTGCTGCTTCCAACCTTTTCTTTAAGTCACTCAACATCTCTGTATTATTCGACCTTTGCCTTTCTGATTCATCCACCAAATGGAATAACTCACACATATTTTCTCTCTGCGATAGTAGCTGATATGCCGTCAAAGTTTTCAATGTTACCGTGTCGTAATTCTTTTGTGACGACGTTGCAGGTTTAGTAGATGTCATTCTGCGGCGGATCTGTTATTTTCTATGCTGGAGTTGGCTCTGCTTGCAAGTAATGTTTATGTTGTTCTCCTTTTTGAATTTTCTCAAATAGTTGAAAATTTCAGAATTTGTTTATCTGCCATCAAACTGCTTATCTGAACACTACGAAAGAAGCAAAGAGAAGAATCAGAATCCGATGATGGAAAACGCGGTTTGTTTGAAACTAAATGATTTTATAGGATGTACCCTCTACGTGTCACTTGAAAAGGAAAGATCCTTACAAGGAACATTAGTGGCCATTGATGCACAGTGTAACCTCTTATTAGACCATGTCTACGAGCGTACGATTATTCCAACTACGACGGGTAACAAGAAAAATGACAGGTCATTGGGGTTAGTGAGTGTTCCTAAGAGTTCTATTAAATCAATTGAATTGAAGAAGGCTAGATTGAATGAATTGACGAGGTTGAAACAGGAATTATTGAATGATATCGTTTGAGTGGAATACTTGGCTTTTTTGCTCTGTGAGTTTCCCGTTCGGATTTGGAAAATTCCTATTCTAGTATCGAGATAAAATCTATAAAAGGAGAAGTAATACTAGCTAGATGAACTGATCTGATATTTCAGTTCACTCAAGAAATCAATAGTCTCAACAAACTAGGAATTACACAATGACTACCACAACTCAAAAACTATTGACCAAGTATCAGGACATTTATAAGAAGGCCACCGAACATAACTTAACCAATGAATTATGTCAAGGGACTTTGAGTGATCGTACACTATATGCTTATTTAGCACAAGATGTTCAATTCTTTGAAACTGGTTTAAAATTAATTTGCAAGATTACTTCAATGGCCCCAGAAACAGACAGCTTAATAACTCTTGCCAAGAAGATTGGATTCTTTGCGAACGATGAGAATACTTACTTCAGAGATTGTTTGGAATTATTGGCGCCATCCTTATCCACTGAAGATAGAGAGAAATTCGACAACAAGTTGATTCCAGGTGTGGATTCCTACGTACAATATTTGGAAGAATTGACTAATGATGACTTCACCTATGCTGAACTAATTACATATCTATGGGCTGCCGAACAAATTTATTTACAATGGGCACATGAATCACCAAGGAAAAGCAGTTTGCATTGGAAATATCAAACATGGATAGATTTACATGATGGTGAGCATTTCATAACTTGGGTTGATTTTCTTGCCAAAGAAGTTAATAACTTGACCGTTGAGGAAGTCGAAGGTGTATTCGCCAAGGTTACTGCTCATGAATTTGAATTTTTCGATAAGTGTTATTCAGCTTAGATTTTTATATTCAATGCTATAGTTTGTCTTTTTAATTAATGATAATGATACATTCAAATTCTTGTATACTTCCTCGACAGAAAAATCCAAACCATGAGTATCTTTGTACTCAATCAACCTTTCTTCAAACGATCGATTATTCCAATTCCTCGTAGTCGGGTTATACAGTGGAATACCTATCTGTTCTATAATACAACCTGCGGATATATTCCCACAAATACTGGCAATACCGAGATCCTTTGTCAGCAAAAATCCAACCGCAAATCCACCAAGAAAGGAATTACCACCACCAGTTGGGTCAATCACTTTCTCTTGCGATTTTGAATGAAATGCTGGAAACTTGGATATTTTTCTTTTTAATGAAGTGTTTCTAGGACTTAATACGAGGTTACCATCCTTTCCACATCTTAATACACAAATATTCTTATCATTCATAACTTTCTCATCATTGAATTGGAGAAGGACACTTTTGTATTCCTCGTAATTATTTGGTTCCCCCAAACCAAACATTCTTGCAGCTTCTTCAGAGTTTGGAGAAATTACTACCCTCTCCTTACGTTTTAAAACCTCTTGAATGAGACCTAAATTTTCGATGTTACAACAACTAGGAAGGGGTTCCCAAAAGATGGTCAAGTCTGAGTTCTCTCTATTTAATCCATTTAAAATATCAAGACAACGTTTTGGTGAACAAACGAGGTGAAGTCCCTGTACCGCTTTCATATTATTTTCTACTCCACCAACAATTTCTATCCAATCCTTAACGCCAATCTGTCTCTTTGGAGTCAAATATGCAAATGTTCGAAGTTCATTTTCTCCATAATAATTGATTCCCTTTGTAGTTAATCTAGAATGATCATCCCTGAAGACCACACCCGAATTCCAAGAATGAATAATGGAAGTCAATTTCTGAGGAAAATCTACACCTCTATCTACTATCCATCTGATAAAATTATTTTGTTCATGAGCCTGAAGAAGAGAGCTGAGAACAACTTGGGCTCCTAAGATGGTAAATGTTCCAGCGCCTCCAGGTACATCTCTAAACTTCCTACCATCCTGAGTTTCAATGTCATCAATGATAAACATCCCATTCGTAAGAAGTAATGGGGGTATAGTCATATCTGATGGTTCCGTGAGGCTTTCAAAGAAGTGTAACTAATGGTAAACTTGAAACATCTATTATATTTGAGAATCCGCATGATTCAGAATAGTCAATTTGGAAGGCTCATTTTCCTCCAAAAATCCAAGAAAACAGATCTCTTGGCCCAGTTGGTTAAGGCACGGTGCTAATAACGCCGGGATCAGCGGTTCGATCCCGCTAGAGATCACTTTTCTTAACGTCCTGGTCCTATAGTGTAGTGGTTATCACTTTCGGTTTTGATCCGGACAACCCCGGTTCGAATCCGGGTAGGACCTTTGTTTTTTTATTTTGACAGGCTCTTTTTTTTTATCATCGAGGATAAATCGATGAGTAACGTCAAGTTAACCGCAGTCATATCCAAGGAAATCAGAAGTTACATTAGCCAGTGTGCATATCCTCGACATTATATATGGACTACTCATTATCATCCCCACCGACTAAGACCTTTCAAAGAAAGATTGCTGTTCTTGGAGCGAAAAACGTTGGCAAGACCACGCTGACAATACGATATGTGGAATCTCGTTTCCTTGAATCATATTATCCTACCGTTGAGAACCATTTCACGAAATTGATAGATTTTAAGAATCAGCACTTTACGTTGGAGATTGTAGATACTGCTGGACAGGATGAATCATCGTTATTGAATTTGAAGTCGTTGGCTGGTGTAAGAGGAGTTATTCTCTGTTATAGCGTTGTTAATAGAAGCACTTTTGATATGATACCCGTTGTTTGGGATAAATTATTGGACCAACTGGAAAGAGACGATATTCCTGTCATAATCGTGGGTAATAAAATTGATTTAAGGAATGACCTCGATAATCGAACAGTCGTTACCAAGCAAGAAGGTAAAAAGTTGGCGAACTTGATCCGCAGTAGTGACAAGAACATTAAAGCTGGATTTATTGAATGTTCAGCTAAAGATGATACAAATGTGGGCACAACATTCCAGAAACTGCTCAAGCAAATGGAACTACTGGAGGCATCACATGGTTACCAGGAAGACAATGGTGATGATAATAAATGTAGCATAATGTAATACTGGTCAACTCCAATCATTTGAATAATATTCGTCATATATCGTATCATATAATAGTATAAAACCCACCTAATTTAATAATTAATAATAAATGATAGAGGTAAAGTCGGAGAGCTTCTTAGATTTGAATATTGTTGATCACTTAAGCCTTCATGAATTACCTTTTAGAAACTGTTGTCATTTTCCAAATGTCCCAGTTACAATCTCCGGGTTAATTTGGTCCGGCTCATGTTAGCGCAAAGGTATGAAAAATAATAATACGGTACGTAGCCATAAAACAGAATTTACACGTAAGCTCTTTCTGTAAGGAAAGATTCAATTTTTGACTATTAAGCTCATCAATCCATTAAGCCTCTTCCAGAAAACCTTACAATGAGCGGAGATACAAGGTTTCCAGAACCTGACGAATTTGCTATTCCTGACGAAGACACTGATCAAGATTTTGATACATTTGATCATTCTAGTCGAACCCCAGAAGAAGATGCAAGTATAGGACTTGATGATGATTACATGGACTCAATGAGAAATAAGTCTCGCTTTAACGGTAAGAGAGTATGGAATAAAATGAAATATTGGTGGTGGCGACAACCATTCCTTCAAGGACGTGATTTTTTTAAATCTAATGCTGACTCCAACGGGATTCAACTTTATGAATTAGATAGTAATGGCAATCCAATACATCCTGATGGAGATGATGAATTTAATATGAATGCTTTCCCCCATTTCAGAAGCAATCGCAGAAGGTTTACATTCCTCAAGGGACCAATATTTAAAAAGATTATTCCTATTCTAATTGTATTATCACTTTTCATATTTTTGATGGTAAAGATAACGAAATCAACACCTTCTTCAAAAAATTATTTTGATCATAATTTTAGCTTTGACCCCTACATCAAATATTCCAATGGTACTATGGATTTTTATCCGATCACAATTTTATTATCCATTTCAGGGTTCCACCCTTCTTTGATCTCGGCAAAAAACACACCATTTTTACATGGGTTATATTCTTTGGACTTGGCAGATTCTTTAAATATAACGACGACTCCATATATGCTTCCAAGTTTCCCCAGTGAATCAATTTCTAATTTATATTCCATATTGACTGGACAATACCCTGAAAATCATGGTGCTCTTCTTCTCGGTGAAATGTTAAGAGAACGTTCAGAAGATGAAATGAAGGAAGATGAAGAATTGGGGTGGAATTCCTACAATATCAGTGTGCCACTTTGGTCAAGCATTGAATCTGCGTATTCAAAATCAACAAAAGATGCTAAAGGTAATTTCCCATTTAAAGTTGCTAGTAGTAATTGGCCCATTTTACAAGAAATGTATGACAATTCCACTCTTCCTTACTATTATGATGAGGAAGATTTGATTATTATTAATGCAGATAAGACACAGAAAAAGAAACAAGATAAGATTGCCAAGAAGAAGAAGAAATATCCTCATAGGATGGATCTTGATAATATTTTCCAATATGTGGATATGACATCTATTGATGAACGACCACAACTAATTTTGGATGGTATTAGTGAGTTACTGGATTATTCCTCAATTCATGGTTATTCTATTAATGATCCGGAATTTGAAAGTTTGTTGAGCGATATTGATGAATTTGTGGAAGCATTGTTTAGCAATTTACAGGAGAGAAATTTATTAGATTTTACTAATGTGTTAATTTTTAGTGAGAATGGTGTTAACAGTATTGCATTAAAGAAAAATGTTGTGTTTTGGGAGGATGTATTACCCAAGGCCAAGCAAGAAAAGTTAATATCACATGTAGTGAATGATGAAAAGAGTTCTGCATTTGTTGTATTTGTGAAGAAGGATGTCAATATCAATGAAGTTTACCATGATATAAAGAAGTATTTTAATTACACAAGGCCTCAAAATGATACCAGTGTTACTAGTGAGGATCTAGCCATGGGAAGTGCAGATATTAAGAATCATTTTAAGATATATTTGAACGGTAATTTCCCACCCTCTTTTAAATTCAATAAGATTAAAAATTTCAATGAATTAGATATGATGAATTCAATTTGGATAATTCCGGATTCCAATTATTCCATTATGACAAAGAGTAAATACAAGACGATAGGAAAGGAGAAGAGTTCCAATAAGCTTGAAAATAAGAAAGAGGATGTTTACTTTGGTCAATCTGGGAATGCGCCTCATGAAAGTGATATGAGGTCTCTATTCATTGGAGTTGGACCATCATTCCCCTCTAGTACAAATGGTACAATGCTACCTGTCTTTGAGAATGTGGAACTTTATAATTTAATTTGTGATATATGCGGTGTTTCCAAGAATGATCGAGTTGCCAATGATGGTGACGCAAATTATTTCAATGAAAAATTTGGTGGACCCATAGATGAGAGTTTATTCTACAAGGTCAGCCATGATGATTTCGCACATTTGGCCGCACAATTCGGTAATTACAGCACCTACAATATTATGTGGGGCGGATACCCTGCGTATGAGGCAGAACCAGAACCAGAACCAGAATACGAAGACGAAGACGAGGACACGGAGGAACAAGAGAATATATTTACCAGTGCGACGCCCACCCCGGAGAGCACGCCTATTCGAAGCACCAGGACCATACAGCCCTCCAGCACTACCACCAGCACCAAAACCACCTCTGCCGCAAGCGAGCCCGTCATGGACCTCATCGACGCAGGGATGAGCTGGTGGAACGAACTGCTCGACGATGGCAAGGAGTTGCTTAATAGTGTCATCGAGGACCTGGTGGACTGACCGCTTACGTAAGGGCCCGTGCCATAATTTCCGGATCGGGTGTGGCGTTCCGCGGTGTTTCCCCTTTGGGCCATGCGCTGTTTCCGTTGCCGTTTAGGGTAATCCACCAGAAGAGAGCACAGTTGCGTTGTTTTTGTTTTTTTCACTGGCAAATTTTTCAGTGATAAGCGAGACTATATAAGAGGAATCTGTTGTCGCTCCCACATTGTCCTGCCATCCCTCGCTGCTCTCCTCTTCTGTATTAGTTTCTCAATCATATCAAGTCTTTAACCAGTTCATTAACAACTCAAAATCAAATCATACTCGCAATGTTACCAGGTGGTGTTATTCTAGTTTTCATCTTAGTCGGTTTGGCTATTATCGCCATTTTAAGTACTATCATCTACAGAAAGTGGCAAGCTAGACAAAAGGGTTTGCAAAGATTCTAATCGGATCAGCCCATCGCTCTCCCCCAACGTCAATCATATCCTTATCCTACCCCCTTTTATTTCAACTATTACTCTACTATAATGAATTAATGTGTGCTATTGTGTGAACCAAATCCTTTTTTTTTGTTCCTTTTTGTTTTTGTTTTTGATGTGATAATGTTACTGTGTTTTGATTTCTGTGATTGATTTGACTTTTTTTTTGCTTTGGAATCAGTTTTAAGTTGCTTTTAACTGTACGATGGTGATTGTGAGTTCTGAAAAATATTGTTTTTACTTCTTATGTGTGTTAAGAGAAGTAATCACTATCAGATCTTTACAAGCCAAACTGTTTAATGTCCGTTCTTTATCTTGAATCTCAGTTCCTTTACAGCGTGTGTGTGCCGTTTGGATCTTTGAGTTTCAAGATTGTGTGTCGGTACTTTACCTTGGCCCCATTGTATATATATTTTATTATTATTACTATATGATATATAATCTAAGTAATCTTTAAAGTATATTTTGATTCTGTCCATTCATTTATTATGTTTTTCAACTTTAGCAATAACTAAGGTAGTTCCAGCTATATCTATATCGGTCATTTAGACTATATATAAAGTAATAATAACAAGAGAACCAACAGATTAGACAAGATGTTGAGATCAGTTACATATCGAACGTATACAACTGTTGCTACTTCTATCTCCCCCATCTCCAAGACTCTATCTACCGCACCAACTTTCGATAACATCATTAAGGCAATCCAAAACGATACCAACAATAACGAAAAATCAATACCAATAATAAATGCATGGATAACTTCCATCAGAATACTGAAAAATGTAACTTTCGTAGATCTAAACGACTCTACCACGGCTGATCCATTAAGACTAGTTATCAACAACAACATCAACAATGAAGATACTCTTCATTCCATCAAACGTCTCAACCTGGGACAGAGTGTATCCATTACCAATTTACAAGTACAACGAACCCCAGACAGACAACAAGCATTCGAATTCAAATTACAACCAACTTCCCAAATTTCAATAATAGGGGACATCCAACCAGACTACCCATTACAGAAAAAGAATCAGTCATTGACATATCTGAGATCAATAAATCCAATTTTCAAACATAGAACCAATTATTTCAAACAACAGTTGAAATTCAGATCCTTTATGGAGTTCCAAATACACTACTTCCTAATGATAAATAATTTTATTAAAGTGGCACCCCCCATAATCACAGGAAACGATTGTGAGGGCGCTAATAATGAATTGTTCAAGATTAAACCAACGGATGCGTATTTAACTGTGTCAGCTCAATTGCATTTGGAAACGCTGTTGAACTCCACAAATAAGACATGGTCTTTAATCCCATGTTTTAGAGCGGAGAAGAGTAATACAAATAGACATCTTTTGGAATTTTGGATGCTCGAATTGGAATTGGCATATATTGACGACTTGGAACCACTCTTGGATTTCATTAGGGAATTCATCATATATTTAGTCAAACAATGTCGTGAGCATGAAAATGATTTGTTGCCTCGATATTATCCTAATGGGGTCGATGATAGGGAAACTATCTTGACAAGGTGGGATTCATTAATTGATCCATCCAAATGGAATACTGTTACATACGATGATGCTATTAAGAAATTACAAGAATCTGGTCAGGATTTTGTCTTTAAACCCACTTGGGGGAAGGCATTACAATCGGAACATGAGAAATGGTTGGCAGAATCATACTTTAATGGAACGCCCGTATTTGTTACCAAATATCCAAAAGATTGTAAGGCCTTTTATATGAAACAAACTCCCGAAAATCCAGAAACCGTCGAATGTTTTGATCTATTGGTACCAGGGATGGGTGAAATTATTGGAGGTTCATTGAGAGAGAATAACTCAGCAAAATTAGAATCGGAAATGGATAGAAGGGGTATGAATAAGAGGGGAGAATTGAACTGGTATATAGATTTGAGGAAGAATGGATCCGTACCACATGGTGGATTCGGTCTAGGCTTAGAAAGGTTGATTTCTTATCTATTTGGTAATCATAATATAAAGGATGCAATCCCATTCCCAAGAAGTGCTGATTCCCAAATCAAATTATGAAATAAAAAAAAATTGGAGATTCTAACAGCATTATTATTTATTAGTGTTCTATTATTCTACATATCATATGACGCTTCTTTGCATTCGTCCTTCCTTGTAAATAAAACAAAAAACTTTAATTTGTCTGTATAGTTGCCGATTCTTTCACAACACTAGTATCACGTTCTGCCTCAATTTTATCCTTCTCCGTTATCAATCTTTGTAATTCAGTCTCCATTTTAGGATCGTCAACAAAATGATTGAAAGCACCTAATACTATCATGTACGTATTGGCCGTGCATATGCCTTGTTTCAAATAGTAAAGATAGATCCTACCAATCATGGAAACTATCATATGGTTTATCAAATCATGTTTCTTCCTATCATCTTCATCACTTTGAGCACCAGTACTGTTAATATTCGTTAAATCACTAATGACAGGCGTCAATCCTTGCTCTATTATCTTCTCAATTAAAGAACCATCACCACTATTTATATGCCTATTTTCAAGGATGGCATCTTCTAATGAACTTAGAGCATATGACCGAATTTGGTCACACGGATTCAAGCATTGATGAACTAAAGTTTGAATAACAGTGATAATATCGTCATTGGAAAAATCTTCAACCTCATTTTCCTTCAATAGACGTGCAGTCATATTTACAGATTTTAAAGAAATGTCAATTAAGCCCTGATGAGGATTCTCATTAATATCTGGGTGATCTCCCCTTAACACTAGACGATCATATTCAATTTCCCATACACTACCAATGGAGCCTAAGGTTGCTATGCTATCTAATAATTTCAACACATGCTTTAGATTCTTCTTCGTAATATTATTCTCATTCTGAATAATACTTTCTTGGAATGTATATATCGTCATTGAATGTTTTTTCATGTTAGATACTAGGAGTGACCACTCCCAGAAATATTCATTAGACAATACTTCATTCTTACCTGACTTCATTTCAGAGATAATTTGTAATATCCTGCTAATAAATACTTCACCTTCGTCAGTATCAAAATAGTCTTCAGTAAATATCTCATTTTGCTTCAACAAACATTGATTTATAAATTCGATTAATAGGCCCGCTGAATTATCCAAATTAGGTAACAATATCAACTTGTAGGAAGCAAGGCGCCTGACTGTATCCTTGGAAAGAATGTCCACATCATTTAATATACTATTCACTTTCTCGAAGATTATCTGGTATAAAGTATTGTCAAGTTTATGAAACATAGTCATAAAAATAGAAGTCTCTATTAGAAATAGTAGTTCGTGTTCAAAGAATCTTTCATTTTCTAACGACCTGGAAATGTGAATAGATTCAAGCAATACTTCCACAAAATTTGAGGTAACGAGATTTTTATTCTTGAAGATGGATTCGGTAAAGTCGATGCCGGAAACACAACCCAAGGCAGTCCGTGCATGGTCAATGTCTTCTTCCTTGGGCTCATCATCACCCTTTAAATATGCGGCAAATGAAGAAAGTAAACTTTTATTCATCCTAACAACTTTGCTGATGCGCAGTTCAGAGGCAGGAGTTGAAAGTGAGCTCAACTTCCAAGTAACTTCAAAGTGTGTTAAGAAATTTGGATCAAGCAACAGATTCTCAAAAAGAATAACTATCACACCAATAACATCATGGTAAAGTTGTATATCACGTGAAGATGTTTGATTAACAAGATCGAAAAATAATCTTAAGCTTCCTTGTGCTTTCAGTGACTTACCCAATTTAATGGTCTCCGTGCTAACCGGAATACTGATTTTATTTTCTTCGTCAATAACTTCGATTAAAGGGAAAGATTTCCATGCAGCGTCAATGGAAACATCATCGTTTATTTCAGAAGATGTTCCAGTAGTATTTTTTTCGAAATTATCAAGAAGTGTGCTCATCTTTGCCAGATCATGAGAAATAATAAAAGACAACTCCTTCAACCCAAACAAAATAACAATATTTGCACATTTTTTAATGGCTTTAAGAAGAACCTCAGAAGTGGCCATTTCTGTACTAATTGATAATAGATTGAAGAGACAATTGATAATAGCTTCACCCACCTGTCTAAACATTGATTTATAGAATTGTAACAATTCTAGTTGACTCATTTCTTTAATTATATTCAGCTCTGTATTTTCTGGCATTTCAGTAATTACTGTGTTAGTGGATATTTGATTACTCCATGAATCTTCAAACCATTGTTCAGTCCCATGGAACTCCTCAGGCATTACAATTTCCTTATCCCTTATGGAAGTGTATATTTTCTGAATATAATGACGTGGAAAATCATGTGTTTCGTTATAGCAACCCTTTAGATTGTCTGCGTAATCTTCAAACGACATGTGCTCTTTGACCTGCGGATTGTGTAAATCAGTATTTAGCATTATAATGGAATAACTTAAAACAAACACCGAGTCCGAATTTGGTTGAACGCAGGTAATTTGGGTTCTGTCCTCCAAAGAGGCATCTGTATCAGCGTATCGAAGTTGCGAGGGATCGTAATCCTGATCTTGGACATACTTCCATGAAAAGGCTTCAACAATTCTTTCAATTTGCTGTGACTCCCCAGGTAATCTAAACTTAGTTAAAAATATTCGAAGAGCCTCATCTATTCTCAGATGTTTGAAATTTAATAAGTTCATAAAAGATTTGAGTAAAGAACTCCTTGATGGGTCGCAGAGTAGTAATCCGATGACTTTCTTGTTCAATCGACCACTGTTAGCGAAAAGAAACTGAGATATATCAAGATCATTGTCAGATTTTATAAACTGATTCTCAACAAACATTTCAAGACCAACCTTAGCCTTTTTATTGAAAGCTTTCGCGCATTTAATAAATAGCTCTTTGCGATCCCTTTGTTTGAGGCCATTCGGTACTACTTTCCTACTTGCATCATCAAATTTATCTTTTGCTATATTGTTGGAATATGTGGAAATATTATTAATCACTGTGATTAACGCACCAAGACAAATAGGTGGGATAAATTCAGTGGTATGTAAAGTGGAGCTAGGTTTGGTTAGCTGTACCATGATTTCTAAGAATCTGGTAGCGATATCTGAACTATCTAAATCACAGTCATAGGATATGAATGTAGATAAAAAGAAGGTTTCTGAATGTGTCCAAAGGAGTGCCAGATGTTCCACTATCAATTCTTTGATAATATTTTGTTTGGGTTGAAGGTCTAAAAGTACATCGAAGCAATACTTTAAAGTCAATTCAAGTTGCATTTTCAAACGAGACCCAAAGGTAACCGCTATGGTCGTGAAAAGCTCTAATGCTGCTTCCAGTATGGAAATCTTGTCCGAAGTTTGTATAATGAATAAAACACATTTAAATATTGGATCTGACAGAAGGTTGAATAATTTTGGATGTGACAAGAAAACATCTCCAGCAGTTTCAAACATAGTCGTAAATATTTTTAGACCTAATATTCTACTCGAAGAAGTATGCTTCGTTCGGTTCTCAGGAAGAATCAGGGAAAGCAATAAGTTACAATAATTTGCTATTATCCCAATTCCATAGCTTTTATCAAAATCATTGTCTGATATAATTGATTCTACCTCTGAATTGATCGATTCTTCTTCTTTTATTGAAGGGGTAATATTACTAGCGGTTCTGTCATCACTTATTCTAATTGGTAAGTCATTGCTCGGACGAGTTCCCAATATGTCTAATTGTAAACTTTTTCTTGAATATGTCTCATCATTAATATAAACTTGGGTAGACTCGGATGGCTTCGCATATTTCAACTTTTTAAATATATTCACAGTAATTAATAGCACTGTTGATTCAGCTGCATTCCTTAGAACCTCTGTCCTCTTTTTATTACAGGCCAAAGACAATACACTTTGCAAGGTATCGTATACTATCGAATCAGACATCGTATCTCCAAATTTGCAATTAAAAACAAGTTGGACAATGTTAATAACTTTATAAAGCACCGTATCATCAGACACTTTATGCGATCCCTGAAATCTGCAATGAGTTAAGGAATTCATAAGCTCCCTGTGAGCCTTAATATTTTCCAATGATTCATCTGTATGTAATTCCAGTAATAAGATTGTGTGGACAGCATCTAATGCAAGCGCTGTAAGATAACCAGATGCCGAATCATCTTTAATAATGGTAAGGAATGGTTGCAATATGGTAATGAGCTCAATATTCTGAATTGGTTCTATGGAATTTAGATTTCTTTCCAATTGTATTATCTCAGTAAGAAATGGATTATTATATTTATTCAAAGATGGATTTTCAAATATTTCTATACTAGGTTCACTGTCATCCATAAACACCTCACTTCCTCCGCCGAGAATCGCAGCCATACTGGCAGATTGGAGATGTGTTGCCCTTTGTTTACTATCATTCCTTAGGGTCTTCGATAGAATTACACATTGTCTTAGAATGACAGCCTTTGGATCTACAGCTAAAGTTAGACGGTTCGACATCCTAACCTTGTTGCTATAATTTTTTGATTGGAAATCCTCTGTTTATTTGATAGACTTGTCTTGCTTTTATTAGATCAAGCTGCTCACACCGTGAAGAGCTGAAAAGTTCGATACTATTCAAAGATCCGAAACACTGAAAAAAAAAATTGAACTCACCACAATGTTCGATGCCTGGGGCACATTAGAGTTAAAGCCATCCCAGACTTGTAAGTCACATAGGATACTCAACAATGAATAAAGAAGATAAATATGTGTACTTAGATGTTGCCATTGATGGTACCGATGTTGGTCGAATTGTGTGCGAACTGTTCGAAGCAGAAGCTCCTAGAACCGTTAACAATTTCTACCATTTATGTCTCGGAGACATAACTATTGAAGGTGAGGATAGACCCCTCTCATTGAAAAATAATTATTTTCACCGTGTTATCAAGAACTTCATGATTCAAGCAGGGGACGTTATATATGGTTCTGATAAGTTTGAGAAATCAGATAATATTGGCAAAGGTGGCTGCTCAATCTACGCAACAAAGGAAAATCTGAGTGACTCAAATGTTGAATTGAGTTGTTACGGAAATTTTGAAGACGAAAATTTGGGTGAGTTCACAGAACCATTCATTTTGGCCATGGCTAACACAGGAACATCGGGATCTAATAGTTCTCAGTTTTTCATAACGACTTACCCATCTCCTCATTTGAATGGTAAACATTCCATATTTGGAAAAGTTTTACATGGTAAATATGTAGTTCGTACTATTGAAAATTGTAAAGTAGACTCAGATGGATTCCCAGAATCAGAAATTAGAGTGGTGGATTGTGGGCTTTGGAATGATGAAATGAGCATCCCACTATACAATGCATCGAATGACACGATAGGGGGTGATATATATGAAGAAATGCCCGATGATGACAGACATTTCGACTCGGAAAATTTTAGCAAAGCTTATGAAGCCGCTGATATTATCAAGAACTCCGGATCCTTACTTTTTAAACAAAAGGATTACAAAAATGCCCTTTTTAAATATAAGAAATCATTGAAATACGTAAATGAATACATTCCAGAACCTGATGTTGATGAAAAGAATAATATCAAATTTTTGACTCTGAAGATGAAACTATACTTAAACATGTCTCTAATGATGTATTATCTGAAGCAGTACGACGATTCTATCTTATATGCTACGTACTTACTTGATATGGATAACGTCCCCAATTTAGACAAGGCCAAAGCCTATTACAGAAGGGGTAATAGTTATTATATGAAGAAGCTACTAGAGGATGCCAAAAAGGATTATAAGAAATGCAAAGAAAATAATCCAGATGATAAGGTTGTGGACCAAAAGATAGACGAAGTACAAAAACTATTGGATGAAAAAAAGGCCAAAACTAGAAAGAATATTGCAAAGTTCTTCTCTTGATTTTGTATCCCGAGCAAGAGGAACTCCATCAGATGAAAGACCAGGGAGAAACTAAGCTTCCATTTGGGGCCAAATTCTGGATTCAGCTAAGGAGTTGAACGTTATCAATGACGGTTTGAACTTTTTGCCGTATGCATTTGACGTATATATTTTAAATGTGTAAGTTTTGTTTATTCAATGTTACATAAAATCGTCAAGCATACTTCTTGGAGCCTGTTTTTTGGATGATTTAGGCTGTGCCGCCGCTGGAACGCCAAAGTTGTCCAATAAATTACGCTGTTCAGTTGCAATATTCTTGGCAGCTCCTTCCTTTATAGTATCATCATAACCAGCCAGGATATTTCCGGAACTTTGTGTGGTGCTTCTCGTTTGGCTTGAGCCCACAGAAAAATCATCCAACAAATTTCTAGGTGTCAGAGGAGATGATGGTGATGGTGAGGCAAAGGCATCCAACAGGTTTCCATGAGAAGAACCAACTTGGGCGGTAAAATTATCCTCACTTTTTCTTGGAGTGTCATTTTCGTCAAATTTATCAAACAAACTCTGTCTTACCCTTCTTGTTGTTGTCGGTTCATTAACAAGAGTATCTATACCAGTGTATGTTTCCTTTGTTTTGTCAGCTGTTTCTTGTTCCTTAATATCAGTGTCTTTAATCTCAATAAATTTCCAATTTTTTACAAGCGAAACTGCCAAGTAATTACATCCCATTCGTCTTAATATATCAGTAACTCTCAGAAGTAATACCCTCTCCACCTCTTGACCGATTTCAAGTGAACTTATAAAGTATCTTATGTTTCTTTCCCTCAAGTGGTTGTATAAAAATAAGAGAGCAGGGTCCTCTACTAAAAAGGAACGGTTTACTAATTTTCCACGAGAGACAATTTCTGAGTTCTTTTCTAGCCCTATTGGAGCTGTTACAAGAGCTTTGATAGACAACTCTTGTTTCCTCAACTTCCAGTATATAAAGCTTGTCATCCACCTATCACTTTCCAAAATTGCATTGGGTAAGACTTGATTAATCAACAAGTCTCCTAGTATTGGACCATTGTCACCTTCATAGACTCTGCATACAGCAATGGCCAGATCCATATCTCCTACTTGTTTCCAAAGTACATTTACAGCATCTTTCAAAGAATCAGCTAATAGGAAGAAAGTTGCAGCATCTGTGTAGCGGTGCTTACTTAACAGCACGAATGCATTCTTAAGAGCAGCTGTTCTCCATCTTGGCTCCTTGAAGTCGTTCTGGAGAAACTTAACCATTTTCTGTTGTTCAGGATGTCCAATACTAGTTTTCCATAAACTTAACAGAATTTGCTTCTTTTTAAGAGCAAGATAGAAAATGGCACATCTTAATGGATCCTTAGTTTCATTTTTGGAAAATTCTAGCCTGGCAATATCTTCAAATTTTTGGAGTAAGTCCGACTGTTTTATCCAGTACGCAATCTTAAATTCACAGGCTTTCTCCCACGAATCCAGCTGAGTATTAATTAATGAAAGAATAATTTCCTTGTTGTCAGAGTGCAAAGCCCAAGAGACGTCTCTCATTAATAAAGATTTCTGGCCAGGTCTATGGGAGATAAATAACTTGACTCCCAATAAGAATCTGATACCATTATAATCGACAGTCTTTTCATTTTTTATAATCAGGTCCATAGCTTCTATGACAGTAATTAGTGTTTTTTGTTGATGACGCGTAATATATGGGAGTGTAATTTTTGTCAGTTGTTCACAAAGTGCAGATGCAACAACCTTTGTAAACTCTGGGTAAGGGTCGGGAAACTTTTCAGAAGGATAATCTCTATCATGAGCAACAAAAAACTTATAATATGGAGTATTTAGGTCCGAAGATAAAGTTGTGGTTATATCCATGGACTCAAAATCAATGTTTCTCAGTTCAAGGAACAATCTTAATAGCAATTCCTTTACAAGCTGCAATTTTTTCCCATATAGGGCTTGTATTAAAAATTGTGGGTGATAAACAGGTAGTGGGCCATTTAACACACTATTTAGGTGAAGGATATCATTTGAAATAATCTTTCTTGATCCAATTGATCGATTTGTGAAGGGATCGCTTAAATCCAAAGTTCTATCCTTGATGTAAAGTTGATTACCGGAGGCAACCACAAATATACCATTTTTTAACCAAATAGAATCACCAATTGTATGAGCGGTATGGGAGGTAATGTCAATTTTCTCAATGGGTAGATAACTTGGGGTATTATTAGTATAATCATATCTCAACTGGGTGTAGAGCAGCGCAAAACCAATAAAGCCAATGGATACAATACTTTGCTCAAATTCCGTGCTTGTCCAATCTACATCCCTAATTGTATCCTCAAAAGTTTGGTTATATTCCAGCACCCCTCTTCTCATATCCCAAAGTGACATTGATTTCCCATCTGAGCCTACTATACATATTTTTCCTGTTGAAGAACCTCTCACAAATAGAGCATCAGTAATTCCAGTATTGATGTCATAGGTTTTTATCCATGCGATATGGTATTTCCCCAGGTCATCACAGTCAATAATTGCTTTGTAAGTACTGGTGGCACCCTTTTTAGTGATTAATGAAAGTAATGGTCTATAACTACGGTATGTAGTGTGGACTGGATCGATAGTTGTAATTCGATAAATATCATCTGTAGTATCTAATGAATCCGATTCCACTTCATTAATTCCCTCTTCAAATGATACAGAAAACGCGCGAATTGATCCATCATTATAGACAATGGCCACGAAGTGACGATGATGATTATGTTTTTCTTCTGGGGTATGAAACATGAGCAAGGGCTGAAGGTCACGATCGGATTCTGGAAATGTAAATTCTGCTTTCAAATGAGAATCTAACACATGATGTATATCTGGACATTCCCATGCTTGAATTTTGAGATTTTCTAGCAGACAAATTACAAGGGAACCCTTCTCCTGTACAACTGCTAATTTTATTGGTGCTTCAGTTTTTATTATGTTTTTTATTTCTAATGACGAAGTTCCATTATCCAACTGTTGCGGGCACCACACACAATTTTCAGAAAATCTTGAAACAGTTAATAAGGCTTCACCATCATTACTTCTGATTAGCCTTTGTATTGATTTATTATGGCCTGTAAATTTGTGTTCTAATATTGCTATTCGAGTTGTAGTTTGGTCCTTCTTAGTGGGGGCTAGAAGCATAGGTAAGTTTAAAGTAGAATGTCTTATTTTCCCACATAAATCATTTACAATCAAGGACGCTTCTGGGAATGTATAAGGTTGAACCTCCGAGAAATATAGAAAATTTGGGTTCTTCATTATAGATGGATGTGGAATAGAAACAGTCCCAAGTTGCTTGGTATTCAATGATTTTGGTGGTTCATGAGATAGGTTTTCCAACGAAATTACTTCGAAATTACCGTCGACATCGCCAAAGAGTACTATATCTGGTTTTAATTTTTTAAAATATTCATATTCCTTAGGTAACTGGTCTTGGTTCTTGGCTGATAATGTATCCAAAAATGATTGAATTAGCCAGCTATCAATAATAAAGCAAAATTTTTGTTCGGGTTTCAATATGAGTGACCCCCAATCTTGTACTTTAACCAATCCTGTTTCCATCACGATGCAGGACCAAATTCGTAATTTTTTATCTGCACAAAGTGTATAGAGTATTTGCGTTGATTTATGATTTGTTTTTAATAGTTTCCATCTCAACGAAGTAACTGGAGCGGAATGATGTAACAAGGATAAGTTAAATATATCTTGTTCTCCACTAATTGAGATTCTTTTCCACAATTTGACGGAATGATCAAATTTTCCCAAGCTGGCTATCAATTGTGAATCATTCGATACTGTTACCAGATATACAGGTTTAGGTTGCCTCTTATTCCATAATAATATAGGTATGTAGTTCCCAAATTTGTCATCAATTTTCCAAAATGATAAATAATCTGATCCTAGTATTATCTCAATTGTATCTGAATTTGAATATTTATTATGTCCCCATTTCAGGCAATTGACCCTTGAATGATCATGGAATATATCACAACAGAATGTCCATTTGGGATTCTTCATAACTTGATGCAATGGTTTGTAAACATTAACTTTATTATTGACGGAGACTGCAATAAACCCATTATTTGGGTTAATATCTACAGCTGTACAATCCATCTCTGTTTCCAAATAAATAGTTTGTAGCCTGGTAAATTCGTTTGAAAGAATGATTAAATTGTTACCTGAACAATATGCAAAAATGGTATGATCTTGCCAGGAAGCCTGGCACATTGACTGCTGGGTATCATTTGGACGTCCCGGGAGATAGTTTAATGACATTGCTTATTTAAAGGCAGGTCTATGTTTCGAAGATTAGGGCCATTCACAGTCGTGAAATGTTTTGAGAAAGGGTCCCAAAAATTTCTTAGAGGTTATTTCATTAGTCCATCTCTGCTGCGCGCTTTACTCTGCTAGAGATTTCACTACGTTAGAGTTGTATTCTAAACCTGTTTCTGTGTGTAAGAAGCAATGGGTGAAAGTATTATAGGTTGATATATTAGGAAGAATAGTTGTCATTATGGGTGCTAGTTGTAAAGATCAAAAAAAAGCGGTTGCCATATGTCTCCAGCGGTCCCCCTGTGTTATGATTCAAAGAAACACACCCCAAAAGTGTATAGAGGATCCAGAACTAAGTAGAGAGCTACCTGAATTATGTATTGCACAGATGAAAGCTTTTCTGGATTGTAAGAGGGGTATGGTTGACATGACTAAAAGATTCACCGGTAACGCTCCCTTGTCTACAGGTAGATACGATCAGCAATATGAAAAGCTATGTAGTGGTGACTTTAATGCAAGAGAGGAGATGGAAAAGTTAAAACTATTGAATAGTAACCAAAAGGATTAAACCTGATGAGAGCATTCCTTTATAAAGATGTATCTAACCTGTATATAATGTATATCATAAATGAACATTAATAGCGATACTAGCATATAGGTAAAGTCTTAGTTTCAAGTGTTATCTTCGGAAAAGCATTAAGTAGGTAGGTGTTTGTTTAATCGATTAACTGAACTTGACCTTTTTATCGGGAACCAATAGTTGTCGATGATATTAATTCGCAAAGTGAAATATTCTCATTCCTAATAAAAAGTTTCCTTGTGTACTTATGTGGCTATAATAATTAACAAATTGTAGTGCAAATTCACAAACTTCAACCTGCCAACACATGTCCACTTTATTAAGTGCGACATTAAATTTGTATGTCAGGGAAAAAACAAATGTTTACCTCACATGATGGACATCTTTAACTTAAAAAATCAAAAATCGCTTGGGAGTGTGGTCTAGTGGTATGATACCCGCTTTGGGAATTTCTTCTCGAACATGCGGGTGGCCCGGGGTTCAATTCCCCGCTCTCCCCAAAATTTTTTTTTATTTATTTCTTCCAATTCTTCTAAGCTAACTTTTTTTTGTTTCCGAATCCTCTAAATACTCTATAGGGGTCTTTTCCTTCTTTAGGGAAAGTTATTTCATTCAATGTTTATTTTATATCAAGAATATGTTAATATTTTTAAGTTGAAAAAATCTTAAATTATATGACAAATGAACAAAAAGTAAAAGTAACTTCTTGTTTTTAGAAACATCCAACTATTTACACCTATAAACTTTTTCCAGGCCCCAAATGTTCTTAGGTGAACTTGTAATATATTTCAATCGAGTATTCATAAACCACCATGCTTAATCAAGATCATAAAATCTGTGACACTCCGTTTCGCGTAGTCAAAACCAGATGAAAATAAAGAACGATTAGATTATCAAGGAAATCCAGTTTGTTGCTTGAGGAACAAGACGTAGAGCAATAAAATAAAGGCAGAAAGAATGAATGCGTTGCCAGACATTAGATACAACTTCCTGGGTACCCTGGACCATTTTCCTAGTGAGCTGATAAGATCCCTTTGGGTTATCCAGTCGTTGAACTTCAAGAGTGCCGATGAGACACAAAAGACAAACAAAGATCTACTACCCATACATTTAAGATCGAAAACCCAATATGTACAGGACCTCATCCAAGAACAGATTGATTCGCTGAACCAATATCAGGCAGCCCTTCGATTGCAACGAAATATTGTAAAAACGGCAGAACCTGTAACGCCGGCTAGAGCTATAAATTTAAGAAATTACTCTAAACAAGCTGCTACTCCCTCTCAATTTAAGATAAAACTTCATTTGAAGAAGAGACAGGAGCCTATTGTGGAGCGATATTGCTTTTGTAATAGAGAGTCATATGGTGAAATGATCGCATGCGACAATCCAAATTGTCCTTATGAATGGTTCCATTACGATTGCATAGGTATGACACAACCTCCAAAGGGTAAATGGTATTGCTCACCAAATTGTAAGAAGCAAGCTTTGAAGTCACAGATGCAGTTGAACAACCATAGGAAACAGAATAAGACGAAAAAAAGGAGGAAGAAAGTGATATAAGTCATTAGAATGTAGCTTTATAGCACTTTATATAAATGAATAATTAACAAATATACTACTGACGGGAGGCTACCTCTTCCCATTTATCGATTACCTTAACTTGCTATTTGTTCGTTTAATAGTAAAGGGTTTTGATTTAATCTTCGGCGGCTCTTTTTTTCCCACCCATGTTTTTCTGAAGATGGACCCTACTTAAAGATCTCTTAACTAACCTTCTACCAACCTTCGACACACACACAGTGAAAGAAGTATTATTCCTTTGCTCGTTGGTTATTACGAAATACTTGCTATTGATCCTATTTAAGTAAACGTTATAGCAATTTGCTAAAAGATTCATTTTCAAGAATTAGGAAAACAGTTATGGAAAATAAGGATACTGAACTCACACGGAAGCTAGGGTTAGTCGATGTTCGATCACAAAGTTCCCTTGAAGCACAAATTGGTAAAAATATTGCATTACAGAGTCGTACCAAAAGTATAGAAGAAGAAGAGAAGAGATTAAAGAGGGCTATTAATGCTCTTACTAAAGTTCAATATAAAAGAAATACAATACGAACAAAGTTTGAACACTCTAGACTTTCAGTTAGAGAAAAAGCCAAAAAGGATTATAAAGATCTTGATCATGAATACAATGAATGTATTAGGACTGTGGATTCAATAAAAAAGAGGCTAAAAGAACTGAAAAATGGGGAGATACCGTCTGGGAACGAGAAAGATGATAACGAAGCTTTGGAAGGCAGAAGACCTAATGAATCAGAAAGAGATTATTTAGTTAGAACTGGTCAAATTACTGCTTTTGGATCTAAAACAGGTTTTGTTTTAGAAAATGATGATACCTCAGCTGCAACTTTATCTGAGGAAAAGAAGGAAAATGATTTCGAAATGGCAAATGAACAGATGGTCGAAAACCTTACGGACGAAGATGAAACTGAAGATATGAGAAATGACCTTGATTATACCGAAGAACCTGCAGCTAAAGAAAATTTAGAACCAAACGACGATGATGACTATGAAACTGTAAATATTGGCAATATATCAGATGAACTTTCTGATTCTGAGCCATCGATAATCTCAAAACCAAGTGAGGCAAAGGATGATGGTGATGAACTTTATTATCAGAAGAGACTTCGAAAATGGATTAACCAACGTTCGAGTGAGCGAGCCATCGATAGTTATCCTGACGTTAAGGAGTGGAGGAAACCTCATCCAAAAATCCCAGATGCGAAGTTAAATGACAGTTTCAAAATCCCAGGTGACATATTTTCCCTGTTATTTAATTATCAAAAGACCTGTGTTCAATGGTTATATGAACTGTATCAACAGAACTGTGGTGGTATTATAGGTGATGAGATGGGGTTGGGGAAGACCATTCAAATAATTGCGTTCTTAGCAAGTCTTCATCACTCAGGATTACTAAATGGCCCTGTCTTAATTGTTTGTCCCGCAACTGTAATGAAGCAATGGTGCAACGAACTTCATCATTGGTGGCCACCATTACGAACAATCATACTTCATTCTACAGGGTCAGGTATGTCTACAAAAAAAAATTTTAGCGAAGAGGAGCTTGAACAGGCAATGATGAATGCAAATCCAAATGAACTGACGTGTGAAGATTTCCAAAATAGATCAAAAACCAAAGCAAGTTTAGAATCAACTTTTAATATCCAATCTTTAATCGACAAAGTTATCAATGACGGTCATATTATAATCACCACTTATGTTGGTTTACGAATTCATTCGGAACAACTGTTAAAAGTTAACTGGGCTTATGCTGTATTAGATGAAGGTCATAAGATAAGAAATCCTGATTCTGACATTTCTTTAACTTGCAAAAAAATAAAGACTCCAAATAGAATAATCCTTTCTGGTACACCTATACAAAATAATCTAATCGAATTATGGTCATTATTTGATTTTATTTATCCAGGAAAACTTGGAACCTTGCCAGTTTTCCAACAACAGTTCGTCATGCCCATTAATGCGGGTGGTTACGCAAATGCAACAAATATTCAAGTACAGACAGGTGTGAAATGTGCAACTGCACTTAGGAACCTTATATCTCCATATTTATTACGCAGAGTCAAAAGTGATGTAGCCAAAGATTTACCTGAGAAAAAGGAAATGGTTTTATTTTGTAAACTGACCCAATATCAGAAAAATAGATACCTAGAATTCTTGAATTCTAATGAGCTCACACAGATCAGGGGCGGTAGGAGGCATGTCCTATACGGTATTGATATTTTAAGAAAAATATGCAACCATCCTGATCTTCTTGAGAGAGAAGAAAGACAGTATGAAACAGACTATGGTAATCCGAAAAGGTCCGGAAAAATGCAAGTCGTTAAACAGTTATTATTGTTATGGCACAAGGAAGGTCATAAAACATTGTTATTTACACAGTCAAGACAAATGCTTGATATTCTTGAACAATTTATTCAATTTAAAGATTCTGATCTCTCAGTTTTAAAATATTTAAGAATGGATGGTACTAGCAATATTTCAAAGAGACAAGGGTTGGTAGATCAATTTAATAACGAGGATTATGATGTTTTTCTTTTAACTACAAGGGTTGGAGGACTTGGTGTTAATTTGACTGGTGCTAACCGAATTATTATTTATGACCCAGATTGGAACCCTTCGACAGATATGCAAGCTAGAGAAAGGGCATGGAGAATTGGCCAAAAACGAGAAGTTTCAATATATAGACTAATGGTTTCAGGGTCAATTGAGGAAAAGATTTATCATCGACAAATCTTTAAACAATTCCTGACCAACAAAATCCTTACTGACCCAAAACAGAAAAGGTTCTTCAAGATGAATGAATTACGTGACTTATTTACACTTGGGGGAGACAATGGTCTTGCTTCAGAGGAGTTAAGTGAAGAAGTTGACCGTCATACGTCGTCATTAAAGAACTCAAAGACAGAGGAAAGTGACGATTTCGAGCAGGTAATTAATCTTTCAGGTGTCTCAAAGCTTGAAAGCTTTTTCAATGGTAAAGAAGAAAAAGAAAAATCTAAAACTGAGGATGATCGTTTAATGGAGGGCTTACTTGGAGGTGAAGGTGTTTTGGAAAAATTAAGCACACATGATGCAGTCTTAAGCTCACATTCAGCTCCCTCAAAGATTATCACAAAGGAAGCAGATAAAGTGGCACAGGACGCTTTAAGTGCCTTACGTAAATCAAGAAACGCAACAAAGAAATACACAATTGGGACCCCAACATGGACGGGAAAATTTGGTCAAGCTGGTAAAATCTCAAAAAAGAAGCTAACTTCCAAAAAGACCACCAGTGGTTCTTTTGGAATCTTAAATAACATAAAAAAGGCTCAATCATTATCCCCGGAGCTTAACTCGTCCCCTTCTCCAAATATACAATCTGATGAGGTAATTGAAAGTAAGAATACTCTGAAGAAAATCGAACAATACTTGAACTCGAAAGAAGACAATTTTGCGTCATCTGCTGATATAGTAAAAAATATTGGTATTACGCTATCTGAGAAAGACGATCTTATCAAAGCCAGAGCATTGTTGAAAACAATTGCTCATTTTGATCAAAACAAGAAAGGATGGATCTTAAATGACGAATTTAGAAAATAGATGATTGTATCTTTACATATCTTGTATAGACTAATTGGACACTTATTTTCATATGATATTTTACCAGGAAAGTAAGATACTTTCGGCTTGGTACTGCAGGACTCTCGCCATCTTTTCTCAGCGAAATCCAAAACCCTCGGATTCCGTTATGGCACACAGGAGTTTATTCTTTAGCTTTTCTTCCGTTGTATATTCCCAAAGACAAAGTTCATTAAAGCACGTATGTGACAATGGTAAATCCTCTTTGTCTTTCGTTCCCAATCTTGTTACTTTGAATGGAAGAGTCGATATTCCAGTTGCTGGAATCCGATCTGATCCCGTAACAAACAGTAACAACTTACGTTGAAGCTGATTACTCCAACTTTCTACAATTTTCCAAAACCACTCAACAATCTTTGATTGATCATTAAATCCTCCACCATATTTGGTTATGGATCTCAATATTTTAAAATCATAGTTTTCCTTTCCTTCGTCACCGCAGACTAATTTCTCTAATTCATCAGAATCAAAGAGAGAAATCGAGTAACATTTTCCACACACTCGATTAAATCCAGTTTGGAAGTGATCAAATGAATTAGATATAGATTTAGTGAGATAGAAATCCACCCACAAATCGACAAATCGTTGCTTATTTTCTTGAGTGACGTTAATGCCCTTGCCACCTTTACATAATTCAACTGTAACCTTATCTGTTTGACTTTGGGAACCAAAAATCCCCAAAGTCGCATCTTGGTATGTGGTGGTAAAAGAAAGACAGAACAAATCCTCAAAATCTTTGCCTGGATATGACAACATCTTTTCCAAATTCTTAGCTGTTTCTGGATAAAGCTCTCTATAATCTTCAAAGTTTAATGGTTCCTTGCAGAGTTTCTTATATAATGCCTTCGGAAATTTTAAATCCAGAATTGTACTGTTAAACAAAGCTAGTGCAAGTACCACTCCAAACAGATAGTATAGTTCCTTCTGGGATTCAATATCGGACTCTTCTTCACAGATGGGCTGAATAGCAAACCAGGACAATCTGCTATCTTCAAGATATTTAAATAACCCATTCATAGGGTTGAATAAGGATTTCGTTAGTAATAAAAACCATTCCTTTTTCAAGCCACCAGCGTCAATTCCTGGCTCATTAATAAATTCTACTCTCAGAGACTTCAGAAGATCCCCTTGATGTTGGCGAATACACTTCAAAGAGTCATTAGTTATTCTTTCCCTTCTGACACGTATCCTAAAATATACATCAACCACTTTCTTTTTATCTAACGAGGTGAGGAATGCATGTTCAGCTTCGTACTCCATTATACGTTTCACTTCATATTCTATTATACACATTTTCAGACCTAATGATAACAGGAATGGATAATTACAGAGAGAAAATCGATTTTTGGGTTGTTGAAGAAGCTGTAGTAGTTGTGTGGCTGATTTGGTTTTCCCAAGCCCTCGCCATATATCAAAGTCTTGCTTGTAATCAATATAATCAAACATGGTATTATAAAAGCAAAATGTTTGCAAGTTAGTATTGTTGCCTTTTCTCTTCACATTGGACGTGTAGAACATTTTGAGTAATTTCGCTGCACATTTTATGTGCCAATCTTCCTCATATTGGTAATGCTTAAACTTTAGTTCCACCGAAGATAATGCAACGTTCCTTTGTTTGGGTAGTATTTCTAGGAAGGTCGATTTATCAGAGGTCCAAAAATCATCGTCCCTTAATTCGAGACTTTTTCTACTAGAATGATGTTCGTTTCGGACAAAATTTGCTTTTTTCTCACAATATGTTATCTTAGTTAACTGAAATGTAATATATAAGTTGATCAGTTCCACATATTCGGAAAATATCTCTATCGGTAAGCTATCTAGATAATGAACAAAAATCTTATGGTGTGTATTTGTCAAAAAATTTGAGAGGTATCCTATACACCTTTTGATAACATCGTATGCAATAATCCTTAATTTTTTGTTTTTGTATTTCCTAGATAATTTACCATTGAGGTTCCCTCTAAGAATAGGGTTCCTCAAAATAATAAATAACCAATAGAACTGAGTAATTGTACCTGAGGATCGTTTCAACAATTCGTTTGTTTCTTTGAGAATATAATAAAGGGGTTTGCTCGTTGGCAATTCAATGACTATTTTGTAGAATTTATCCAGTTCAGAATAATCAATAGCATCGTTTAATTGACAAAGGCGAAACGTTTTTTCCAACAAGTTTGCATTACCAAAGCCCTTACGCAAGTATAAACTTACAGGTTCAAAGATTTCATCTATTTCCTTCCTATCCTTTGTATTTGCTATTTTTAAAGTTGCGTAAGCTTTCTTGACCTCCTTTAACAATTTGCGAACCGAACAATCAAAATTAGGAGCTTCTTCCTTGAATGAATTGCGATCTGTAGCCAACACTGTCGTTACTTGACAAACCCCACATTTAAACTTTGGTGTTCCTTTTGGAAAATTTACCAAAGACCCACAACATGAACACCTCAATATTTGCAAGTTAGTCCGGTGTTTGAGACCTTCGGAATTAGATCTTTGTGGCGCCGCTTTAGTAAGGGGTTTCCCCAATACTTTTTTCGCTGTGTTTTTAGTCGAAACTATATGAATTGCCTCATTCCTGTTTTCTTTGGACTTTCTAGAAAATAAACCCATTTCAATTATGTCCCAATTCCTTTTGAAGATGGCGCCGATGTAAGTAGATCCACAACGAAATTTGCCTTAATTTAAAGACCTTTAATCATAAAAAAAACGGAGATCAACATTTCTTACCCGGTATGAGTGCCTAGGTTCTATTAAAATAATGAACAGTCAATTCTCCGTCAGCATTCAAAACCTCTTTTAAACAGGTGAAAATACTGGAGAAAGAATTGACTAGAATCAAAATTTTGTTTTTCTTTCAATGGAAGTAAAAGCTGCAATTTAACAATGGAACCTAATTTCGTCCTTTCAGAAAAGAAATCTGCATCTGGTATTATTACATCCTTTATAACAACATACCCTAAATTGATTGTAATTGAGCCAAACCAGGTGAGAATTTGTGATGATTGTACCCAAGATAACTTTCTCAAAAGGGCACGAATAATAATGACAACTGGAACCACCATTGGAGCTACCTATCTTCATGAACACACTTCCGGAAAGTATTTCCTTTTTCTATTAAAGGCATCTGGCGCTCTCGAATTGATGAATGAGGATTTTGAACGTCTAGATATCATAGAAACTGACATATTACAAGATGAAGGACCCAAGTTCTTTTCTTTCGATCCACTTAAGGAGAGCTTATACATTAACCTGAAGAAAGATAAATTATTTGAGTTTAGGTATAAGGCCAAGAAAAATGGTGTGATTTCCTTTATTCATATTGGTGCTCACCAAACAGCAATTTATTGTTTCCCTGATGAAATTGTTGATTTAAAATCGTTTGCAGACCTGGATGAGGAACAAAGAGAATGCAGTGTGCTTGCAGTCTTAATGAGGAAAAAAAGATCATGGAAATTCTCATTTCAGACATTATTTCGAAAAGGTTATACGCATAGCAGATCAAAAAAATCTTCCAGTTGGATGTCGTCCCACAATTACTTTGAATTTTCCCCACTTTCTGAGGAATTTGATTACGAACCAAATGATGATATTAACTTGGTTTCGCTTTCGGTGCTTAAGGATATTGGTTGCTTTATCTTTACTCCCTTACAATCATACTTTATTACAAATTCAAATTTTGCTGATCACCAAATCAATGATATCCTTGTAACAGATAAATATATAGGTAGAGGAATTTGTGCGTCCTCGGATGAAGTCCGTGCATTATTGGAATCCCCCCTTCTGAACGACACTATTACAAACTTTAACGAGTCTACGGGAATAATCTTTGAATTGATAAAGTGTGATGGGTCCATTATTCAAGTAAGCTTTTCTCAGCGGTATTTTGACACAGATACCGGAGTTATTTATTGGAACGATTTTGAAGTAACTACCAAGCCTATGCTTTCTGATGCTGCCTTCTGTCAAAATACAAAATCCATATCTAAACTTTTTCTTTTGGAAGTTTCTTTGTGCATGCTCTACATAACACATGATGGGCTTCTGATCTGGGACACAAATAGAAGTATGATTATTTCAAAAGATTCATACAAAACATCGCTGGATATATATACCAAGATACTAGGATATGATATACCAAAAACAGTTTCCTGCGGGATTATAGACTCTGATATAGGGTTCTTAGAAACTCAGTTTAACGGTGTCAAAACAAGGAGTAACATATTATTTCAGGTAACTGGAGACTTAACGAACATATGGCATAGGGGTGATGATCTCTTCTGGAGTACTTCAGATGGTACTTTATTCAAAAACGACCAGATTATAGAACAATTTGAAGTAGATGCATCTATATTTGTATTAGCAAACGGAGAGATAATTAAAAACGATGCATTCATATTATCTATCGATATTATCAATTCTACTGGTAGATATTGTTACATAACTTCAAAGGGTTGTTTACGATGGAGTGATAAGGAGCAAGTCTTCCACATACCCAATTTTAAGCATAGTTCTCTTGTCAATTATCTTTTATACTCGATTCAATTGACGAAAGAATTAGATCTGACAGTCATGATCATTGACCATGAAATTAATGTATTTGAGAATACCAAACAAACTAAAAAACTGAACTTTTCAGATTCTATGTCAACTCTAACCGATCTCGCCTTATATTGTAAGAATGATACGAAGCACTTATTACTGGTAGATATTGATGGATTATTGAGCGTCATCGAATTAGGACACGATAAAATGGTTTTTAAAAGTAGATTAGGTAGCAAAATAATGCATTTCACCCAAATTCCTGACTCGAGTTCTTTCATAGTGTATTCTGATGAAGACGCATTTTTGTTAACATATAAGTTTGCAGGAAGGTATCGCTTGTCTTACTTCGACATGCCATTTTTGATCAAGAGAACAGTTGCAAAGGATAATAAGAATTTTAATCTATGCACCAAAGATAACAAAATTTATAACATTTCCTTTGAAAACGAACCGGTAATAATAAAAAAAATTGATTATACAGACAAAATGACAATAAATAAGTTGATAATGCTCCCATGCTCAAACAGATTTATTATCGCCTCCTGCTTTAGAAGTACAACAAACCACATGGAAGTTGATAGTAACGAATATATTTCTGATCTTTATATTTTTGATATCAAAACACCACTTTCTGGATGGTATTTAAATATACCTGAAAAATATAGAGATGCAACAGTTACTGATATTATGCCAATTCCCTTCGTGAATCCAGAAGCAAAAGGTGAAACCTCTGTTGGTGAAACCTTCTATGCTAAAAGAGCGGCATTTGATAGGTGTTTTATGGTATCGCTAGATTACCATTCTAGCGATGAGGAACAGTCTCCGAACTTATTATTATATACCATTGATGAAGATACAGGAAAGGTAGACTATCAAACTGGAATAAGCACCTCCTATTCTATTACGAAAATGCACAACTATTATAACCAGACAATACTTGTTGCTGGCGGGTTTCTGCAAGCTCTTAAAGTAGATTATTCTGTCAAGGAAAACGCATTCACCATAGATCCTGTTTCCAGCTCTTTTGAACTCCGAGGTTATGTGACAAATTTGATAACTTTCCCTTATGAATGCCCCGAACCAGAATCGACAATTATGAAAGAAGATAGAATTCTCTTATCCAATATTCTTAAAGGTATTCAAGAATTTAAACTCTTTAGAACATTGAAAACGGGACGGATTAGAATAGAACCTACATTATTTTCTGAATCACATCCCTTAACTAAAGAATTTTCTGGCGTCAAACTAATACTTGATATTGAGAGGGTTCAGCTACCAAATATCACTTGCTTTGCTGTTTGCATGAACGGTTCAAAGATACTACTTTATTATTCGATTCACAATGCTGAATATCGTTCTATCGAATTTGGATTGGATAGCCCCGTAATTAGCTTGACTCCTGCTACAACCCCCTCAAGCTCACTACCTCCAGTAGCTATCACTGATGCCGAACCAATTCAACCTTTATTCTTTGTAAATACTCAAAATGGTGGATTGTATGTTATTAGAACGATCCAAGATGAAAGACAACTAGAAGATGCCAAATTTCATTTGAATTCCAAAATGATAGAGCAATATAAATACCTAGGAATAATCACTGAAATGGAAGATAACTTAGATGTCCCATTCTTTGATGAAAGGATCTTGAAAGTGACACCTTAAGCTTTGATTCTTAATACAAAATATATGATAGAAAGAAATTTGTAAATTAATCAGATTAATTTTTGAATTATGTACTAGTTTACATAGATTTGTGAATATTATATAAAGATGGGATTGTATACTCTAGCAAATTCTACTAATCTACTTAAATCAACAAAGTTTCAATCTTGTCCTTGACGGCGTAGATTTGGTTCTTGATGGCAGAAGCGTCATTGGTAGTGATAGAAGCAGCAATGACTGGTCTCGAAACACCACAAGCTCTACCTAAAGCAACTCTAGATGGAACAAAGACGTATGGAACGTTCTTATCTTCACATAATAATGGCAAATGCAATAGAATTTCAATTGGTTCACAGTCAGCAGCCATGATGATGAATTCAGAAATACCACGATTCAAAGTCTTGGTGGCTTCATTAGCACCCTTCTTCAATTGTCTCAAGTTGGCAGCTTGTTGAACAACATCCAAGATTTGTTGGGTTAAAGCAGCATCGGCTAATGGGAAAGCTTTTGGGTTTGGGGCAGACATTTTCAGTTTTGGTTAAATATTCAAGTTCCTTGCAGGGGGTGTGGCAATATACAGTAGCTCGCTTGAATAGTGTTATAGGAAAAGAAAGAAAGAAATGCGAACTAAGTGCTTAACAAAAGAGTAATGCTTTATTCTATTAATTTTTTTTTTAAGTTCTCGATGAGCTGAAATTTTTTTCGAAATTTTCCAGATCGCGAAGTACGTTCATCGCGTGGGACGGCTTCACAAGAACGATTGCCATGACATCTTTAAATGTCAGGTGAAATCTATCTAATAGACACCTGTTCAATACTTGTTGGAAAGGGACAGTTGTTCCATCATTAGATTTTGCTAGCTATAATAATCAATTATTTACATCCTTCAATTGTACCATATCATCTACCTGGCTTCATCTGAGGTATACTATTCTGGATATTTATTTTAAGGGAACAAACAAAGAAAGAACTTGTTGATACCATGTCAAAATCATATCAACACCTAGAGAGAGAGGAGCTTAATAACGATGATATTAGTGAAAACAATGAGAGTATACAGGATGTACCAGAGTTGAAAAATTTCGATCAATTTACTACTATTGACAGAATGACTGAAGAAGACATTGTGATTAACTATACCAACACTGATAGAAAATACCTGACCACTAAGTTCGGCAGATTCAGAAAATTATTCTGGGAGAAAGGAAAAATGGTTATAACATTAACATGTATTGCTCTTACTATTGGATGTATAGCAGGTTTTCTTCAAATATTTACCGAAACGTTGGTCAATTGGAAAACAGGCCATTGTGACAGAAATTGGATATTAAATAAATCCTTTTGTTGCAGTATAACGGCTACTGAACAGAATGAGAAACGAGACTTTTTCCTGGATAAAAGGCAGGAATTACAATGTATAGACCAAGGATTATGGATAAATTGGTCTGGTGCGATATCACCTTTTCTCATATTCGTGATCCTTTCCGTGTTATTTGCCCTCATAAGTACTCTACTGGTCAAATATTTTGCCCCAATGGCGACAGGATCTGGTATTACGGAAATCAAAGTCTGGGTTTCTGGTTTTGAATACAGATCAGACTTTTTGGATGGTATGACATTGATTGTGAAAAGTATAGCTCTTCCGCTTGCAATCTCGGCGGGCTTAAGCATAGGTAAGGAGGGTCCTTCAGTTCATTATGCAACTTGTTGTGGCTATATTATAACCAATTGGCTCCTAAAAGATTCTCTGACGTACTCGAACCAATTTGAATATTTGACTGCCGCAAGTGGTGCTGGTGTTGCTGTTGCATTTGGTGCTCCAATAGGTGGGGTATTATTTGGTATAGAGGAAATTGCCTCTTCTGCAGAATTTAACACTTCTACTTTATGGAAATCTTACTACGTCGCTTTGGTGGCAGTAACCACGTTAAAATGTATCAACCCTTTTAGAAATGGTAAAATTATTCAATTTAACGTTACATATGACCAAGATTGGAGAGTTACTGAAATTCCTGTATTTATAATATTGGGTATCTTTGGAGGTCTTTATGGGAAGTATATTAGCAAATGGAACATTTCTTATGTTAACTTCCGTCGAAAGTATTTGGCGTCATATCCTACCCAAGAAGTAATCATTTTAGCTATTATTACAGCCTTAATTTCATATTTCAATGAATTCCTAAAATTAGATATGACAGAGAGTATGGGTATTTTATTCCATGAATGTGTTGAGGACTACGCAAGTGACGATAGCTCAGTATTTGCTCACAGTTTATGTTATTTAGATGAGAATACACATGTTATAAGTTTCTTGAAGATGCTATTATCATTGTGCTTTGCTACTATAATAAGATCCCTCTTAGTTATAATTTCTTATGGTTGTAGAGTTCCAGCAGGTATTTTCGTACCATCTATGGCGGTTGGGGCAACTTTTGGTAGAGCATTAAGTTTGATTGTTGAACGTTTCTTTAGTGGAGCTGGTGTGATTACCCCAGGTACTTATGCATTCCTAGGTGCAGCCGCTGCCCTATGTGGTATTACCAATTTGACATTAACTGTTGTGGTCATTATGTTTGAACTAACCGGTGCTTTCATTTATATTATCCCAACTATGATCGTTGTTGCTATCACAAGAATGATATTGAGTAATTCAGGGGTTTCAGGAGGGATTGCTGATCAGATGATCACTGTTAATGGATTCCCAATGTTGGAATACCAGTGGGAAGATGAAACATTTATGGATAATTACATCGCCGAGGACATAATGTCCCAAAAATTGGTCACATTGAAGGAAACCATGTATCTTTCTGAAATTGAAGCTTTAATGTATGACTCCAATGCTACAAAGATAGTTCATGGATTCCCAATCATTAAGGATGGTGATGAATATGAAAATGACAAAAAGTGCGTTGGCTACGTATTGAGGAGGCATCTGGCGTCTAAGTTATTGATGCAAGATATTAACAGCTCTGAGGCTAATATTACTTTAGTTCATTTTACCAAGTCGTCAATCGATTTGCAAAATACATCTTCCGAAAACGGTATCGTTGTTAGCTTCCAAGACATTGTAAACACATCGCCCATCACTGTTAAACCGGAAGTGCCTACCTCGCTGTTATTCAAAATGTTTAAGCAAATGGGCTGCAAAACTATCATTATTGAAAAAGATGGCTTTTTAAAAGGGCTTGTAACGAGTAAAGATATTTTGAAGTTTGAAAGAACAAAAGCCAGAGAGATAATAGGTCCAAAATATACTTACAACGAGCATTTAAATCAAGCATTCTGGTCAATATTGCAGCCTATTATAAACCGATTCTCTAAGAAGCAATAAAGACACATATCTCTATAGGATATAATTAAAATACATAATATTAACAATTCTTCTTAAAAGCATAAATATAAAACTATCTAATCTTCATTCCATCTTCCTCTCTTTTTATATTCAGCATATAAAGACTTGAAATACTGATTTCCTGTGTTATCCAACATTCCATTGATCGTGTTCAATTCAATAGGAGAAAGTAGATCAAAGATTGAATAAGTGGCAGCTAGCAATTCTTTTCTAATCGATTCTTCGAATGGAGTATGAACGGATAAATGAATGTATTTAACCAGTAAAATAGGGATATGCTTTCTCAAAGAATGCTTTGCCATGTTGATTTTGGAATTTAGTTTATGTTTGTGATTTTCTTGAGATGTAGAGATATTAGCTGGTTCAGCAAAGTTCACAATTAATCTAGAAAGAGATTTTGCTGCTGGTGATGCTAATTTATTCTCTCTTGAATGTGATAAAAATTCGAGATATTGACAAAGGAATGAATTGACGAGGTGATGACGGTTCGTCAATTTTACACGATGTATTAAAAGAACATTTGAGATAAGCTTAGTGCAAGAAGTAAACACTTTTTCAATCACATCTGAATTTTTCATGACTAGTGAATTCAACAGTATGCACAACGGGAACAATTGTTCAATGCAATACTGGGAAAACATCCAAGGCTTAGAAATCAGTAAATCTCTTAGGGTATCAAATATACCAAGGATAATCTCAGTATTTTCCACGAAATATTTCAAGTTGGTATACAGGGAACTTATTGACTTCACGAATAAATGAATTGCAATTACATTTGTTTTTGAGATCATTTTAATTTGGGTATTATAAATCTCCAATAAACTCTGCGTAAAAGGCGTTTTACCATCATTTAATGCATTTATTGTAGAAATTAATGAACCATTAAAATCTGACATATTCTCTTCCAAACTTCTCACAATAGCATCTTCCAAACCTGGTAGAATCACTTGTTTATCAGTTCCTACTTCTCTCAACACCATATAATGTGCAATGATGTACTCCAATTTACCTTCATAAAAGACTGAGTATAACAGGAAGATATTTGAAAGTAATGTGGTATCGATATCTGAGACAGCACCTTTATAGTTTCCCATTAGTCTGGAAATAATTTCAAGCACGCTCTGTTTAAAGTTTTCCTTACGAAGAGATTCTCTAAAGATTAGATATAGTGACTTCAGTAAACTGGATAAGAGATCATTTCCGTTAGAATTATCCACAAGTTCGTTAACTTTATGTAAAGTCCTCTGGAAGTAGGTTTCACTCAAAGTGTTGATATCAACGTCCTTTTTTGTAAATTTTATTATCATGAATGCCATATCAAAATACGTTTTATTGAAATTTTCCTCTTCTAGTCCCTTTGTAACAAGTTTCAAAACAGAGTCAAAGAAAGTTTGAGAAACATCCTCTTTGTACTGTGAAACATGATTTACCCAAATCTTTTCAAAAACAGAATTAATAGAAAGTAATGTGCTTAATGATGCATGGGAAAGCAGACTATATAACAAAGTTGGATCATTTTCAACATTGGATTTAAATGTTGGACTTGATAATAAATGCAATAGAACTTTCACACCCAGGTCTGTAACAGTATCTTTTGAGCAAATGTTATTGATTAATCTGACTCTGACATTCTTATTAAAAGATTGAATAGGAATTTTAGTTAAATATTGAAGAGCAATATCTGTTTCATATAATTCTGCCATTTTATCAACTAAAACATTAATAATATTTTCCTCCTCAAAGAAGTCATCATCGAAAAATAGAGCATCTAAGTGCTTAGCGCCTTCAGAAGCCAGTAAAATATCTATTAATTGTTCAATATTCTCCCTGGAAAAAGTTACGTTAATTAATGAGCTCCAATTAGAAAACAAACTGATGATTATTAAACTTTTATCATCCTTTGTGAGGCTTCCCAGATAGCTCATAAATTTGCCAATAACTGGCGTTAGATCGAACTCCTTATATTCCCTCAGCTTGAAGAAGTAATAGAAAACCTCCAAACGATCAGAGGACTGTGACAATTGAGCCGCTAAATCTTCCAAAGATAATGATTCCAACACGTTCTGGGGAATAATATCGTCATAAACCTCCATGATTAAGTACCTCAATTCCCATTGTTTGATGTTGGTGTCTAGTTGAATATTAAATATCTTTAGCATTTCATTTTTCAGTTCAGGAAGAATAATGTATGAGAGATGAGGCAAGCCTTGCAGACAGGTCTTCAGGAGTTGATATTCAACGACTTCGGTGGAGTCACGTTGAAGACTATCGAATAAATTGTCAAACCAAACTACCATTTGCCTAATAGACAATCCAGGGATGTTTCTAGAAATTTCATTTGCGAATTCTTTGTCCCTGATGAAGAACATGGAAGTTGTTCCCACCTTCTTACAATATTTTTGTAGTTTCTCCAAAAATTGTAATAATTCTCTAGCATTTGCATGACAATTAATGATTTTGGTCCATATAATAATGGTTTCTTCCATGCTTGACGCCCTTTGTTGAATTATTAAATCTAACAGCCTGTCCATATGTTTAATCCCAATTTCAATGTCTAAATCCAGAATGTGCGATAATAGTGACCAGAAATCGTAATTGTATGACTTATTCGCTTCAGAAATCTGCATTTGTTTATCCAATAATTCTTCCAGAAATTGTTGTGACATGGTCTTCTTTGATAATGATAATTCACGTAACAAATTAGGAGCTGCTAATGGTTGCACATCCATAATTAAAGTAAAAATGAGCTCTAATTGCTTGAAATTTTGTTTAGATAAGAAGGATATTGATTTTTGAAATAATTCATTAGCAACTTCCATAGTAACGGAATCTTTATTTGTTCTAATAAACTTTTCTAGAAGCTTTGTTGGATCTAATTGTTGATCAAATAGAAAAAGTTGCATATATCTTGTTAAGGCTTCGGATGGTTCATCATTTATTTCATTATGGAATCTACTCATATAATTCAAAGTGGGCAGTAACAGGTATGTGTGATAAGTAATAGCTGTCTTAGTAGTAACATCTGTGATGGAATCTAAATCTGTCAGATTAATAATCTGAAGAATTAAGTCATTTCTTTCTTTCACATCTAAATCTTTCTCGGAAACACTGTTGATCAAATTTAGGACTCCAGCTAATATCTTGCATGCATTCTCAAAGGAAACATCCACAGTTAAAGTAGAATTAATTAAAGTGCACATATTCTTCAATTCATGGAGAAAAGGAACAGTTTGTAAATCAGACAAGCGTAAGGTTTGCATCAAAAAGGGAACGAACTTCAAGGTCTTGAACAATTTCTTCTTGACAGATAGATCTGTAATCTTGACCCATGTATGATTGTATAATTCCCACACTTTGTAGTTCCTTTTAAATTCAACCAATTTTTGATCATTCCACCTATCCTGGATTAATTCTAATAAGAATATTTCTTTATTTGGGAAATAAAATTGTAAAGCATCGAGTTTGGATGCAATTTCGAGAATTTCTTCTATGCTAATATCTTTGGAACGCAATAACTTAGTTAAACCCTCAGTTGACTGCGGAATCTCTATCATCTATACTGTATTTGCTATTAGTTGTTAGTATGGAAAATTAGATGGAACCCTGCACTGTTCCAACATGTAATGGTCATTGAAGAATAAATTTTTGAGATGAGCTTTACTGAAATTTTTCAGTTTAAGTTTGTGCGGTGAGATTCCCGAGTCCTTGGCGTGTTTCTGTGACGTTTACGTACCGTTTGCAGAAAGGAAATGAAACACCTGAATTAAACGTTTTGGCCAAGTATAAGGTGGTTAAAGACTGGCCCATCGTCCCTTGACATACTGTGTATCTTGGTTGTAAAATTATTTGATTTATTTTATATAACTAATGGTATATATAGAGAGAAGGTGAAATATAGAAGGAAATACAATAAAACAACAGGGATGGAGTTTCTTTATGCAAAGAGAATATACTATATTTAACAAACAACATCTTGAGTAGCTCTAGAGTTCAAAAGTAAGGCAACAATTAAACCGTAAAGACCCAAAACTTCTGCGAAAATCAAAATCAAAATCATACCAACAAATAATCTTGGTTGTTGAGAAGTACCTCTAACACCTGCATCACCGACAATACCGATAGCGAACCCTGCTGCCAACCCACTTAGACCGACAGAAAGACCAGCACCCAATTGAATGAAACCAGTGTATAAGGCTTGCTTTTGACCCAAAGAGTAACAAACCAGAACAGAAACAACTAGACCGTAAATGGCAATAATACCAGCCATAATGACAGGAACAATGTTCTTAAACAATAGGTCGGGTCTTAAGACACATGTGGCACAAATACCAACACCTGATTTAGCGGTACCGTAAGCAGCACCAAAAGAGGTGAAGATGATGGCTGCGGCACAACCCATGGCACCGAAGAAAGGAGCGTAAACTGGACACAAATCACTCATTGTTATAATATATTAGTTAATTGAATGGACTGAGGGCTTGAAACTTTAGTCTTCTAATTGGTTCAATGATGGAGGAAAACTAATAGTTCTATAACATCAATGCAACATCAGCAAGCTAGAAAGTACAACGGCAACAGAATTTTACTTTGCAACCTTTTCGCAAATTTGAAATTGTCCGAGAAGCCGGGTGATCAGCGAAAAGCCTCTAACGCAGTAATTAATTACGTAATAATATGGTATTTAATTAATATTAGTCTATCTATGATCTCTTAAAGAAGCTCTCTATGGACCCTTGCTTCTTCTTCACTGATGCAGGTCTCTTACTTTTGATGGTGTTGACTGAATGTGTCTGTCGTTTTTTGGCGGGTTGTGGCGGGGTTGACGTTGCAGGACGTTTGGTTACGATGTATCCATCCTCGTCAACATATGATGAACTAGTAAATGGTTTCTCTTCCCTATCATTTGGTTTCTCTCCATCTTTTTTAATTTCTAAAATAGAGTCCTCCGTTGTAGTGTTCAGTAGTTCCTCCAACTCTGAGACATTTGTCGTGGCTATCTTAGAACTAGAAACTCTAGTCCCCGTACCACTCCCTTGTTCATCCTTTTCGTTTATATTATTCTGTTCCGCTACAATATTCTCCATATCTACAGGGTGGTGGTCACTCTCAGTAGCTGTCTCTTTGATTTCAACCTCCTCTTCGTCCTCGTCCTCGTCCTCGTCATCAACAAATAACTTATTTAATTCATCCATTTGTGCCTTTCTCTTTGGATCACTCTTGGTTCGCTTCTGAATAGCATCTTCTCTCCTTTTACGTAACTCCAATTGCCTTTCTGTTTCCCTAGCTTCCCTTGCTTCTCTCATTTTAGACAACAACGCTGTCGACTGTAATCCCATGCTCTTACTCTTAGACGTTGGCTTCTTGCCAATTTTCCCAGCGACATTACTCTCAACTTTTGATTCAGGCAAAGTGTTGGATCTTGAACTAATATGCGTTGTTTTAGAACTGGAGGAGCCGCTTGCATCAGTTGTCTTAGATCTCATTTGTGGTTGTATTGGCTTCACCTCTTCTAGAGTTGATGTGGCTAGTTTGAATGGATTCCTGATAGTCAATGCATTCATCTGCTCGATAACAGAATTAACTGGGATAAATTCTTCCATGGGATTGAAGGCATAAATGAAACAATCCGTGAGATTATCTTGTTCCTCATCCATTTCGTTAGTTGCATTGTTTAAATCACTTCTCAGCTTTACTGTTCCATCTTTGTAACAGCACATTAGTATACAATTGAAGTTCACATTAGAAGTTGATGTGAATTTATAATAAGAATACATTGATTTCTTCGCCTTAGAAGGTCCTAATTTGAATTGACTTATCAGATCAGTGAACAGAACTGGCTTCACTTCAGTAAGCAGTTTCTCATTGATGTAACTGTTAATCTTCTCTTCAGCCATTTCTTGAGGGGGGCACCTTATACAATGTTCGATGTTTAGGCTCTTTTTACTTTGCTTACCAATTTGTACAGAACCTCTCATGAAAACGAAACTCTTTGCGAAATCTAACAAATAACAAAAGTATAAAATTACGCGTCGTGTCGCGAATTTATTTACCAAAACACTTGGTGATACATAATCTATAATTAAATGAAAGATGCAGTATAAACCAATATCTTAAAACTATTTAAAACCCATATTCTTTCATGGCTTCCATAGCATCTTCATCCTCTTCAAAATCATCTTCCAACGGAGTCTCTACGATTCTTTGGGTCTGTAACTGTTGATTTTGTAGTTCTTTCATCATCTCCAATTCTTCATCGATCCTCTCCTCTCCGGATAATATGTTCTGCTCCTTTGAACCAATTATTTGTGTGCTTTCCATATTATGCTTTTCCGGTATCTGCGTGTCTGCCTCTTCTTCGTCATCGTCATCCGGCAATACAGTCTGGTTTCTTGATTTATTGAGAGATATTGAATATAACTCATCGTCACTGTCATTACTACCTTTTTCTTCCGGAGCTACAGCAGAAGCTGCTTCTGGCTGACTATTGTGAGACTCGAGAATTCCAGTTCGTTCTGTAGCCTTCTCGACGTCTGTAGCTGTCATATTTGGATCAGTAACAAAGAGAGATCGTTGTTCAACTGCATTAATATGTGCTACACCAGAGTCCTCTCCTATACTACTTGTCGAATGTGTAATACCCTGCGGAAGTTGCTGTGTAGATAAGGTAGTTTCCATGGCAGATCCATCTCCCATTCTTGTTTTATCCATTTCCATCATAAACAAGTTTGTTCTATACTCTCTCAGTTCTCTATCAGTCTTCCCCAACGTTTGACATAATTTTAAGAAATCATTAAATTTGGCTTTTGGGTATAACTCGTGTGCCCATAGTTGATAGAATTGTATTATATTAGTCAGATTATCGTATCCAGACTTCCTTTTACTAATCCTTATCCTCTTTGGTGCATTTTTCATTATATATGGTAAGCCCCTTTCACTTAATAATCTTTCAGCGGTTAATTTCACTTGCGTTCTACGTGTAGTCGTGAGAATTGCCGTTGGATCCGTATTTGTACTGATTACAGTCGGATCTACCGCGGCAGGCAAATCATGGTTCAATATTATGCTTGTTGGGTCATCGTCCATATCCATCGTAAAGATCTTAGCTCTTGTTATGCTCGGGACACTTTAACCACTTTTTAGTATGATGCTCATTGTATTATTCATCATTTTGATTGTTTTGTCACTTTCGCGTTTACGCGTCACCCTAGGGTTCCTGAAAATATATCAGGGCTTAACTTTCCGTAAGATGTGACAGAACCAACCCTAATTAAGATCAGATTAGAAAATGAAGATTTCTGTCACATCGTAAAATTCCATTGAGTTCAATTGAATAGCATTGAAGTTGAGTCAATTCAACAGCATCTCAAGCTAGCAATTGATCATGTTTGGATCCTCTAGACCAGCGTTTGGTTCAACTGGCCAATCCTTTAATTCTCCAAATAATAGTACATCCCCATTTGGTGGAGTTCCTCAACAATCAACAGCAAGTGGAACACCATTTGGCATGAATCAGCAACCTACAACTGTTCAAAACACTTTTAATTCATTTGGATCCTCAGCTGCCACTAACTCCCCTTTTGGTGCCAATAGTACGCCATTTGGCTCCGCCCAACAGCAACCAGCAAATGCTTCGACGTCATTATTTGGAAATGCTAATCAATCTGTACCTGCCATGACAAATCAATTACAAAATGGTACCACCGTGAAACCATTCCAACCATTTCAAGAAAAGGACAATACCACTCAAATGACAAACGTTTATCAGAGTATTTCTTGTATGCCGGAGTATAGAAATTTTTCATTTGAAGAATTAAGATACCAAGACTATCAGAAGGGCACCAAGTTTCCCAATGGGAATACACAATTTTCCGGTACTACGATGAATAATTCTGCGAACATGTCGACTGGTGGTTTTGGCACGCAGACAAATACTGCTACAGGGGGCTTATTTAATCAGAATCAACCTACAAATACTTTCAGTGCGGCAAACCCTAATACATCCTTCGGTGCCAGCAATACTACTGGAGGATTATTTGGGAAGACTACTACTGGGCAACAAGGCACTGGAATGTTTGGTCAACAAAATAATGCTACTGGGAATTCCTTGTTTGGACAGCAAAATAATAATAATAATACTGGCGGTGGATTATTTGGACAGAAGACAGCAAACCCTTTTGGCTCTAATACGTCCTCTACAGGTACAGGAGTTTTTGGTCAACAAAATACTACTAATAATAATGGTTTATTTGGTCAGCAGAATAACCAGCAGACCTCCACAGGGTTATTTGGGCAAAAACCACAAGGTATGTTTGGAAACAATACAACCCAAACTCCAGGTAATATGTTTGGTATGAATAACACAAATACTCAACAACAGGGGAGTAGTTTGTTTGGACAAAATACTGTTAACAACCAACCACAACAAAATACTGGACTATTTGGGCAGAATAATATGAACCAGCAACAGAACAATGGCGGTCACTTTGGACAGAAACCACAAACGAACTCATTTGGCAATCAGAATCAAACTGGTGGTGGACTCTTTGGTAACCAACCCAAACCTGCTGGTGGATTATTTGGTCAACAAGGCAGCACTGGATTCGGTAATACTCCAAACCAGCCAAGTACTGGACTATTCGGACAAAACAACAGCAATCTAGCTGGTGGATCTGTATCAAACGGATTATTTGGTCAAAACAACAACACCAACCAGGCAATCAATTCAGGTAGTTTATTTGGACAATCCAATGCTAACCAACAACAAAGTGGTTTGTTTGGTCAGAAACCTACCACCACTGGCTTATTTGGCGCCAATAATCAACAACCACAACCTACGGCAACCGGACTCTTTGGGGCTAATAATAATCAGCAGCAATCAACCACTGGTGGTTTATTCGGAAACAAACCTCAAACGGGTGGTTTATTTGGTAATAATACTTTAAATAACAACCAGAATCAAACTGCATTTAATTCAACAGCAAATACGAACCCACCGAACACTGGTGGCTTATTTGGGAACAAGCCTCAAACCGGTGGTACTGGATTATTTGGCAATACTAGTAATTCTTCAACAAATACCGGTGGAGCTAGTCTTTTCGGAAATAATAACGGTACATCAGCTTTAGGAGGGACAGGCGGTGGTTTGTTTAACAACTTGAAGCCACCTCAAACAAGTGCTACCACCTCCACACAAGGAACTGGGTTGTTTGGAAATAAGAGCAACACAACGTCGACTACGAACTCCGGAGGGCTCTTCGGGAATAATGCCAGTGTATCAAATAGTGGTGGACTATTCGGTGGTTCCGCAAATAAGCCTGCTACTGGTCTTGGGGGTGGATTGTTTTCTGGGCCACCCAATAATATTAATCAAAATCAAGGCTCATTACAAACTCAACAACAGTTACCACCACAACAGGGGGCAAACAATGACCCATATGGTACTGATGGATTATTTTCAAGAGTGGTGGTTTCACCATCTGTTAATAATCCTGAAACTCCAGTTGTTTCAAAAACAACGGCAGAACCCAAGAAAAAAATCAATTTATTAGCTATGTACAAAGAATCACCAAGACCATTGTTTGTTCCAAAGAATATGAGTAAGCATAGCAACAAAGGCAACCGTAATGATGAAATTGAAAAAACCAAAATGGATATTATAAGTTCTGATAGAACAACAAAAGACAGAAATTTGAAGACTATCGATCTAACGCCAGATGTAGAGGACAGCCTGTTTGCATTGTTGGAGTCAATCTTTCATGGCGACTATGAGAGTTATAAGACTTTTATTGAACGCAAAAGATCCACCCAATTAGAACAGCAAAAACCGAAGGCACAATTATCAAGCAATGTTAATCGACCTTCAACCTTGAACAAGGCTTCTTCTACGAATGTCGGACAATCGCATACGGGCTTGGTTGAAACTGAACCTAAAACCACTGAAGTTACCAATAAGGATCAAGATATGGCCATCGCAATTATTCCTTCTGACGATAAAAATATATCCATCCCTGTTACTAACTCCCTAGGTATACATAAGGATGATTTCTCATATGTTGGCGACAAATATTACATATCACCCTCACTAGATACGTTGACTTCTATGTCATACCTACAGTTACTAAAAGTGAAAGGACTAATTGTTGGCCATGAAGATTATGGTAAAATTGAATTTCTAGAACCCGTTGATCTAAGTAATATTTCCCTTACTTCACTTTGTGGCGATATTATTAGATTTTCATCTAGAACATGTTTGGTTGGTGGTAGTGATGAGGCTACGTTGAGCCAATGCAAGGGCATTGATGTTGCAGCAAAAATTACGTGTTATCGTTGCTATCCAAAAGATAGAAGCACAAGAAAAATTGTAAATAATCCAGATCATCAGATTGTTAAGAGACATATAGAAAAATTGAAGAGACTTGATGGTAGAAAATACGAAAATTATAATCCTTTAACCGGGGAATATACATTCAGCGTTCAGCATGCTGTGTCAGGTTAGCCTACACAGCCGAAGATATTAGTTTCATTTTGCATATTTTAGATTTATTTGATGTCTATATAAATAAAATATAATCTTCTCTCCTTCTAGTATGTGCTATATGCCTTTCATACTGAAGCTTACATGCTTTTTGAAGAAAATATTTCTCAGAAAGTGTAGAGATGTTCACAAGTACAGATCCGCTTCTTCAACCATACATCCCCCAACCTTCTTCAAATTCTGTCTTAGACGTGTCGATGTTCAATTTATGTTCTAGTACATTATCTCTACATAGAGGACAAGTGACACTTTTGGAAAGCCAAACAGATATACACTCTAGATCAAATCTATGATTGCAACGAGGTAGTTCGACAATTAAAGGATATTTATCTTCAGAGAATTTACAGCAGCATATAGGGCATTCATCATTCTTGTGCTTAGATTTAACTCTTGGCAATGAAGCAATAAATTCTTCGGAACAGTGTTTCTTATTTTTCTCGTCCATTTGCTCAAACCATTCCTCTTGTAAATTTTCAGGAATTATTTGCGACAATAACTGCAACATTACTGTGTTATCATCTCCAGCGGTAGAACTGCCATAACCTTGAAATAGTTCATGGAGTTGATTCCTTAATTCTGTTCGTCTTTCTGTATCCGTTTCCTCCACGTTATTCGCATCATTCTCAGTAGGTCTTCTATTATTTATACCATGTTCCTCTAAAGTGTTAAGTATTCCATAAACTATTTGTTAGTAATTCGTTGAATTTTTAGAGAATATATCAGATTCGAACGTATATATACCTTCATAATTAGACATTTTAACTTCAAACAGTGTGGAAGTTTGAAATATGACTTTCTTCTGTTAGATTGTTAGTGTGTTATTTCATATTTTATGGAATTATTAAATGATGAATTTAGGGCTCTCGGCCGAATCTTTTTCGGGTAAGAGACACTTTTGGATTAGATCTATTATGCAACAAATGCATTTTCTACTGAACCAAAAAGACATAGAACAATATTGCAATCAATTAATCACAAGCAGTTGTTGAATCACCTCAAAAAGTTCCTTTAAGCCAAAAAAATGCCATCTCCAAGAATCGAACCTGGGTTTCATCGGCCACAACGATGTGTACTAACCACTATACTAAGATGGCAACTGCAGAATTAATTTGACTTTGGAACAGGTTTTCCTCCAAATATGAAGTACCATGACCTTACTTTGTAGTTACGTATGTTACGTATGGTAGTGCTCTCTTGAAGCATAAAGGAAGTTAAGAGGATCTGTTTCCTTACAATTTATATTTACTATCATATGATAACGGCAAGAATAATTAAAAAATGCTGGAAAACGATTTTAACTAGTGGTGCCATTAATGTTTACGAATTTCCTCCTCAATCACCAAGAAAGGCTAAAATGACCAGTAACTCAAAGTTTCGATTTCTACTTTTCCTGATATTTTTTTTATATACTTCTATATTTCTTACTTCAAGAGAGACAAACTCTTTTACAAACATTGCTAAGAACAATTAATTCTCAGTATAATTCACAATAACATAGTCAACTTCAGTATGCTTTAAACAATACAGGAAATGTAGGAAAATGCTTTGAGCGTATGCACAATCTGTTCTAGTCAGTAATATGCATGCTAACCAAAGTTCAGAAAACCCCTTTTAACAAACAGTATTAATTTGCCAGGTATGTAAAGGTGTAACCATCCGGCTAAATTAACGATTAAATCTAATATTTTATATGCTTTTTATGTCACCTTTGAAAATGTCACCAGACTATTGAGAACTTGGTTAATTCAAGACTCCCTATCATTTCTATATTCTTGAATTGAGGTTTGAAATTTGTTCTTATCTAATTGATCCCATCGATAAACTTTTAAGCCGCCATCAACGATATGAACTGAAATAATATCACTCAAGAGGTATTGTAACTTATCTAAGATCTCCTCCGCCTCATTATCACCAATTGGATTGTTACTGTCTTGTAAACTATCTACGATCAATGAACTTAGATGAGTAACTGTATATGGTTGGCCCCACTGAAGGGATACCAAGATATCAAAGACTTGTGTCATTTTTATAGCCAAGAATTGCTGATAATTTCGTTGTCTTTGGGATAAAAGGGCAGCCGATTTTCTTTCCCTTTCTCTCAATCTTTCTAATAGATTTGATTGTGAATCATTCTTCTTTTCTCGAGAGAGAAATTGTTCCTTATAATTGTGTATGTAATTCTTTGTCTTGGAAGGGTGGCTACTCAATTTCCGTCCTTCCATACGTTTTTCATCCACAGAAGATCCCCCTTCATTGTCATCTAAACTACTACGTCTTTTTATTATCCTATAAGGTGGGATATCATTGGGTATTGAGGCACCAGAACATTTTTCTCTTAACCATGTTTCACATCTCTCAACGAATTCTAGTCGTCTAGATTTATTTGTCAACACCATCAATGAATTTCTCTCTGGTAATTGGACGGTTAATTCCAATAAACTATTTGCCTCTACTATATAACATTCAGGCCAAATTGTTAATATCTTTAAAAAATCATCCTGCGATATCTTCTTCGTCATCATATTCGACATTTGCGGTAATAAAGATTGCAATTCTGATGCAACACCACTTGATTTAGATATCGCGTTCAGAGAAATGACACTTTCTGCTACAATGAATAGTTTTCTAATAAAATTAATGTTTTGTTCCAATTGAATCCTTTGAGTTTCATTATTATAGAATTTAGTTCCTACCTCTGGAAACTCTTGAATTTGTTGTCTTAACAATTCATCTGCTATTGTTCGAGAATCATTCAAAGGTGAATTTAACGGGGGCCATACAGTCAGATGGACAAGATTTGCATTGAGATCTAGTTGCAAAGGAGATGTGGAATGTAATCCCTGAGACCAGTTCGCCAGTAATGTCCCTGTATGGAAGAGAAGACAGTCAGGTTCATCGATAGTTGTCCATACGTTATCATCTGAACTTGTCGTAGGTGGTTTATATTTTATACCTTGAGCTATGGGGAAAACTGTAAGAATTCCAGATGATGAGTGGGTATGGAATTCACGATTAAATAAATATTCGAAATTCTCACCATCTGCAATGAACAAACCATTTTCATTTTCATCTTCATTAGAACGTTTTTGCTCATGGTAGTATCTTGTCAATTTTGTCGCATACGTATCGTCAGTAAGAGATGACTGTAATAATTGATCGGAAACTATGCTTTTTAAACATAATTGAGAAAAAAACATGTTTATTTTAAATAATCTGGAATATATTTTCTGTAAAGTAACGTTTTTACATTTTCTGTTGAATTGTAAACTTGGATCTGTATTTAAAATATACTGTTCCATCCAAATATCATTATCTAGACGTAAAGAGCCTGTAAAATTGGCATCAAACCCCTGATTGACGTCTGGTGCGTTTTGTGGAAATTCTAATTGTTCCATTAGAGAGTCTAAGACATCTTTATTTGCGTAATTCTTTAAAAGAAATGTGTCAGTAACCAACAATATCGATTTTATTACCGGCAGTAATTGCTTCTCATCAGATATCTGATTCAAATCAATGATAGGGATTCTAGATTTATTAATTGAGTAGGAATTCATCCCAGTTACGGATCAGAGAATGACGAGATAATGTATTTTGTTAGCATGGTCTCGAGACCTATATGATCTGTCTGTTGAACAAGTGAAAGAAAAATAGACAAAGTAAATTTTGGTGGGGCGTTTTCTCTCACGACCCGATGGCGCTTTCACTTTCCGTGAGTCATGCCGAAATCCGTGTTTCACGATATCGGTTTTCCCGACGATATTTCCTTTCGACAACGTTCCATGACTTTCTTCCATTCAATTACTAACATGCAATCCAAGGAGTATTAATTGATTCATAACTTGCAGTAAATAGACAGCATTCTTCGATACCTAAAGTCGAATCTACTAACCAATAAACCACAAAACCAACAATGTTAGCTGCCAAGAACATTTTAAGTAAATCAAGCACGATGGCGGGCCCAGTTCGTCTGGCTACCCGTCTCCAATCTACCAAGGTGCAAGGTCAAGTCATCGGTATTGATTTGGGTACTACCAACTCCGCCGTCGCAGTGATGGAAGGTAAGATCCCAAAGATCATTGAGAATGCAGAAGGTTCTAGAACTACCCCATCTGTCGTTGCATTCACTAAGGAAGGTGAAAGATTGGTCGGTATTCCAGCTAAACGTCAAGCTGTCGTTAACCCAGAAAATACATTGTTCGCCACCAAGAGATTGATCGGGCGTCGTTTTGAAGATGTCGAAGTGCAAAGAGATATTAAGCAAGTTCCATATAAGATTGTTAAGCACAGTAACGGTGATGCTTGGGTTGAAGCTAGAGGTCAAACTTACTCTCCTGCTCAAATTGGTGGGTTCGTCTTGAACAAGATGAAGGAAACCGCTGAAGCCTATTTAGGGAAGGCTGCCAAGAACGCTGTCGTTACTGTTCCAGCTTATTTCAATGATTCTCAAAGACAAGCTACCAAGGATGCCGGTCAAATTGTTGGATTGAACGTTCTTCGTGTTGTCAACGAACCTACTGCAGCTGCTTTGGCGTACGGGTTGGAGAAATCTGATTCTAAGGTTGTCGCTGTCTTCGATTTAGGTGGTGGTACTTTCGATATTTCTATCTTGGATATTGATAACGGTGTCTTCGAAGTTAAATCTACTAATGGTGATACCCATTTAGGTGGTGAAGATTTCGATATTTATTTATTAAGAGAAATCGTTTCTCGTTTCAAGACTGAATCGGGTATTGATTTGGAAAATGACCGTATGGCCATTCAAAGAATTAGAGAAGCCGCTGAAAAGGCCAAGATTGAATTATCTTCCACTGTTTCTACAGAAATTAACCTACCATTTATTACTGCTGATGCATCTGGTCCAAAGCATATTAACATGAAATTTAGCAGAGCTCAATTCGAAACTTTGACTGAACCATTAATTAAGAGAACTGTGGACCCAGTCAAGAAGGCTCTAAAGGATGCCAATTTAGCTACTTCTGATATCTCAGAAGTCCTTCTAGTTGGTGGTATGTCAAGAATGCCAAAGGTTGTTGAAACTGTTAAGCAGTTGTTTAACAGAGAACCATCCAAGGCTGTTAACCCAGATGAAGCTGTGGCCATTGGTGCTGCTATTCAAGGTGCTGTCTTGTCTGGTGAAGTCACAGATGTCTTATTATTAGATGTTACTCCATTATCTTTAGGTATTGAAACTTTAGGTGGTGTCTTCACAAGATTGATTCCAAGAAATACCACTATCCCAACTAAGAAATCTCAAATCTTCTCTACTGCAGCAGCTGGTCAAACTTCTGTTGAAATTAGAGTGTTCCAAGGTGAAAGAGAATTAGTTAGAGATAACAAATTAATTGGTAACTTCAATCTATCTGGTATCCCACCTGCACCAAAGGGTGTTCCACAAATTGAAGTCACTTTTGATATTGATGCCGATGGTATTATTAACGTCTCTGCCAGAGATAAGGCTACCAACAAGGACTCTTCCATCACCGTCGCAGGTTCCTCAGGTTTGTCTGAATCTGAAATTGAAAAGATGGTTAACGATGCTGAAAAATTCAAGTCTCAAGATGAAGCTAGAAAGCAATCTATTGAAACTGCTAACAAGGCTGACCAATTGGCTAACGACACTGAAAACTCTTTGAAAGAATTTGAAGGTAAGTTAGATAAGGCTGAAGCACAAAAGGTTAAAGACCAAATTGCATCTTTGAAGGAATTGATCGCAAGAGTTCAAGGCGGTGAAGAAGTGGATGCTGAAGAATTGAAGACCAAGACTGAAGAGCTACAAACTGCTTCAATGAAGTTATTCGAACAAATGTACAAGAATGATTCTTCAAGCAACAACAACGGTGGTGAACAATCATCCTCTGGTGAAACCAAGCAATAGACTTAATTTGGTTGAAAGATCAAATTCCTCATAACCTATCATGTATGAACATATATATATAAATATCTTGTATTTAGACCCATTAAATTTATAATCATTATTTGTTATTTGTATTGTTTATTCTTTGAATTTATCAGTTGATACGAAATGTCTCTACTGTCTCGGGGTGGTGCGCTACACGCGGCAAGTTTCAAATCCCTTTTTACTACACACAAGCCTTCCTTCATTACTACTATTGGCAGTTAATATTCGCATCAAAAGTAAGGTAAGACCTCGTCACCTTTGAAGCCAAATAGTACGATAAAAGTGAAGGAAAATGGAATTTAAAGTATCCCCATTGACGAAAATTATCTCTCTGTCAGGGTTCTTGGCATTAGGTTTTCTTTTAGTCATTTTAAGTTGCGCATTATTCCATAACTACTATCCATTATATGATATACTCGTGTTCATATTAGCACCAGTGCCAAATGCCATCTTTGGAGGAAGAAGTTATGGATCTTCAGATTTTATGTCAGATTCCTCAAATAATGGGAAAGATCTAGGTCATTTTTTTACAGGAATGTTTGTAACAAGTGGTATTTTGATGCCAGTGATATTTTACCATTGTCAATTGATTGGGTCCGTAAGCTGCGCCATGAGTATGATCGGTGGACTGATCATTTATTCGAGCATTGTGATATTTTCATGGTTCTTCCACAGCAGTTGGGATAATGAAGAAGATAATTTGTTCGGTTAAATCTCCGCATATTGCCACTAGCGGGAGTTTACTACCTATGACTCTTTTATGATACTAAGTCACCACACGGAGCACAATAATGTTATATGCTTAATCGATTCGATAAATGTCATGTATTTTTTAGACATTCTTACTTTCCAAAAAGCAGTATAAATATAGAATATCTAACTCCGACATAGAGAAAGAAATATCTAACAATTTATTGCATTAGTATATTTAAGATATCTAGATAAAAACACTATATATTCTTTGAAATGAAGGTAAATTGCCCAATTTGGGGTTGTAAATGCGTGGCTTTGTATTTATCTCAAAGGGGTCCTCTTAACAAATTACAAATCATATTAGCAAGCGCCGTGGCGCAGTGGAAGCGCGCAGGGCTCATAACCCTGATGTCCTCGGATCGAAACCGAGCGGCGCTAATATGTTTTTTACCATATGGGCTCCATGAACTCATTTATTGTCTAGAAGTTCGATTGAAACGTTTATGATATATTTTTTAGAGCAAAATGGTAAAACCATAAGGCCACGGACATGTGGTTGGAATTAAGTTGCCGAGCTTGACACATCGGAGCTGAGACACAATGGAAGGTTTCTAAGAAGGGATCGTACACAGATACATAAACGACTAGAGACAAGCATTGTTTTTTTAAAAGTAGTTTGGATGCGAAAATATATAACCAATAATTATCATACTCTAGAACTAAAGTGTCACGGTATAATTCATATTATATTGCATTTTGTAGTGACCCAATTGGATACTAAAGGATCGGAACGATGATGATCAACTGGTATATGAACGGGGCTAACAATTGGGCTGAACACCTAAACAAGTCTTCTATTGTATGCCAGAAATTGTTAACCCGATGACCAATTTCGCATCTTGCGAATTCCGTGGCGTTGACGAATTTATGATTGCTCTGGTATTGGCAGGATTCGCAGGATCCATTTCAATCTTTTACCCATCGAAGATATGACATAAAAAGTGTAAACAGCTTTGGATGCAAAAAAATGAAACGGACAGGAATTGAACCTGCAACCCTTCGATTGCAATTGTTTCCGAAAATTTCCAGATTTTAACTGGAGTCGAAAGCTCTACCATTGAGCCACCGCTTCATCTTTAGTTTATTCTTCTTTAAACTGAGTATATATCCATTAATCTTTGAGTTTTCTTGAATACTTTAAAGGACTACTATGGCAACTAGTTAATTCAAAAGTATTATTCAACCATTGATTATACTTTGAAAACAAATGCCAAGTAATGTACCATGATAAAAAGTTTTTATCATTTTTTCAAATTTGATAAACCAATATTTTAAATGTAAGATTAGTTAATTAAAAATATTTAGTAAAAAAAACTTCTGTTGTTCATATCCTCTTTTCTTGCTTCAGACTTTCCTGATATATGCCATTTTTGAAAAGCCACTCATACCACTCAAGCATGTCCTGTTTTACTTCCCAGAAAAATCTTTTGCTTAAAACACTTAACCAGGATCCTTGATAGTTTGTTGTATTGGTATTCAACAGATTATTGACACAATGCTGGAATATAACTTTATCATCCTCTCTTAAATTTGATGATTCTTTTGTACCCGACTCCTTTACAACAAACGATTTCATTGTTTTCAATTTGGAATCAAACTGATTTACACTGTCTTCAACATCACGAACTCTCAACTCTAAAATTCTTATATCATATTTTAATTTCATGGTCAAAGAATTAAGTTCGTGCATTTCCCTTAATAGCATTTGTTGTTTATTTTCAAGATCATTAGATTTTGTTTGGAAGCTTTTAGCACCTTCAACATATTTCTGATAAATTTGTTGAAGGGAAGTTGTCGCATCATCGAATTCTAAGTATTCACCAACTTTTTCAATTGCGACTTCTTTCTCTTCTTCCGTTTTTTGAGAATGTAATCTGTTTTCAATTTTAACAATATCTCTTGCCATCCTTACAGCAGAGGGGTCAAACGGTATCTCCCACTTTTCAATAACATTCTGAATTCTAGAGGAGGAGTTACAACGGAATAACGGCGTTTTATATTTGGTTGTATTACTTGTGGCATTAATTTGTTCCACATTCACGGAATCATTCAAATGATCATTAATTAAAGGTAACGAGTTTCTCCGGTAATATTCTTTTTGATATAGTTCATTGATACAAGCACTTTGGAGGTATTTGGACCTATCATAATTACAAAACATCGAGGAAATTGTAGCAGAGGACAGAGGCACTCTACGAAGCCTTGCATCAAATTTGGAAAGAACATCTTTTGCACCCAAATTACCATCGGCAGTTTCAGTATTCTGATCAACAGTATATGTATCATCCATTGTTTCATCAATACGGTCATCAAACTGCAGGACACGTTTTTTGGACAATTGTTCCTTTTTCTTCTGTTTAAACTCTTTATAATCTCTCTGATGTTGTTCTAATTGTCTTGATGGATTGCCATGCTGAAATTTAAACACTGTAAAATCTACGGTAGGTGATAAATTTACATCCTTTCCACATCTCCCTTTCCCCTTAAATAATAAACCAAGAGACCCACCATGTATGTTATTAATTAGAGTTCCAATATCTGTCGTTAAAATTTCATTTGATAGGTAAATTGGATTACCTTTACCTACAATATCTTGCATCCTTGATTTAACCAACTTTTTGAATTTAAAAATGTCAGTTCTATTGGAAAATTTAGCTGACATTTCGAACAATTTTTCTAACGTACGATGGTCCAAATAAGGACGACCAGGATGAAGTAAAAGATCATACTTCTTCTGAAAATTATGTATCCCAGTAAGAAATTCATTTTCATCGTAGGGATCGCCAGAATTTATGCAATTCTCCACTATTAGCTTAAAGTAACAACTTAAAACTAAACTAATCAAAGCTGCCACCGTAGTGGGTCCTAATGTAGCCTCATTTCTTGGTTTTTCGACACCTAAATATAATTTCCCATAATTATCCCACCATTCCCCAATAGCTCTTTTTGTTCCATTGCAAAGTAACCCATCTTTTACTATGTTTTTACCACGTAGTTTAAAATAATTCAATGAAATTTGAATCAAAGTAATTAATTCAATGACTGGATACGAACCCCTCTTTACATCCTGTAAAGCGGGTGGCCTGAGTCCATGTACAATACCAACCTGTTGTTGCATATTATTTTTTAGATCCGCCGCAGTGAACTCATTTCCATGTTCATTCTTCAATAAATTATTCTCCTTGGATAATATGCCTAATGGTCCACTCCTTTTCGGTATGGGAATCTTGTATAATTGAGAGAATTTCTCCTCTGATGCATTTGATGGATAGCATAATAATAAAGCAGATCTTCCGGCACAGTGTAAAGTTTTCAAATCATAATTAATTTCAAATACAGGCCAGACAATTCTCAAATCACCACACTCCACATGTAATAAATTTAAACTCGATTCCATGGAGGATATATTAGTTAAAAATAACGTACCCTGTGGCATAACTTTAGGTTGCGAAAATTTCATTAATTCCTCATAATATTGTTTAAATCTACCAGGCCATAACTTCGGATCACTCGGAAGAACCACTCTTACCGCAGTGACTATATCCTGTCTATTACCTGTCAATGATGTTATAATTGTAGATAATTTTCTCTCGGACGTCCACTGTTCCACTATATATATTTCATAACCAAATAATTGTATTTCTTTATAAGTCAAGTCCATGTAAGAATCCAAATCAAGAGAGTATAATGCTCTCATATCGGGAAATATGAAACTTGAGAGTGAAACGGGGAGCCGTTGGTATGTATTTGCCGATGTTGGTTTGTTTATATTCTGCAATAGCTCTGGAGAGGTCTCCAAAGTACGTGAAGATGGTGATGTGGAAGGTTTGGAAGAAGATGAAGAAGAAGAAGATGATGATGGGGTCATGTAATCGTCAATACCATCTGTAACCTCTTCATTCGTGTTTCTTGATCTATACGATCGCGGTATGCTGTAAGCATTTGAGAATGTTTGATTTATAAGTGTACTGTCATTCATCGGATAATTTGAAGACATATTTAATTGCTAGCGTCGTTTATTACTCTAGATGAGGTGGTTTCAACGTTCCGATTAGAACTGAATATTTAACACGGAGATTATCCTCACCTTATATCCCGAATATTTAAAAAATGAAATTATTAAACTATGGTAGCGCCTTTAATTTATTAAACAGCCCTAGGGCTATCTAAATAGGGCTAAATGACCTTATTTACCCGGTCTTGAAATAGGATTTTTTCTGTAATAAATACGTAAGCCACTGTTACTGGTGTAAATTATTGTTAATTGATAAAAGGTGAAATTGTTTCTCGCAATTAATACAATCACTTTTGGAGTAGCAACACAACAAGAACCCTATCAATTGATTGCTGACCCATTTATTGCTATCTCGTATCATAATTGAGAATTAAAATGGTACAAGAAGAGGCAATCTACCGTATGTTCACCTTTTTACCCTCAATCAAATATTATGATAATTCCTTCCTTACTAACTAATTGAATTTAACTTAAATAGGCTCTGCGGATATGACATATGTTCAACTTTATATTCCATTGGAAACGTCTAGAGAAACTGTCTGTTTGCTAGGTAACCTCGGAAATCTTATGTTTCGAGACCTTAATAAAGACTTGACTGATTTCCAAAGAAACTACGTTTCCCAATTACGTAAATTTGATGACGTGGAAAGATTGATCCATTACATGAAGAATATACTCGAAAAGCATTCTGAGTCAACGTGGAAATACATTCTTCATATTGATCAGGATGGGAATGACATACAGGACCCAACTTTATCACAATTATTGCATTCATTGGGTACACATTCTCAAGATTCTATCAATAATTTAGTGGATGATATCAACGGTTTTGAAAATAGAGTAAGGCAATTAGATGATTCTCTAGATAACCTTAAGATGAAACTGAATGGACTAGTAGAAAATAGACACGTGGTAATGGAATGTTCCAAATTCTTGGAAATAAATCCTGGTGTTATTGGTAGAGTGACTCGTCAAGCTCGTGAAGCAGGAAATGCTGAAATTGATGCTGATGATTTCATTTTTGATGACGACGCCGTGAGTCAGACTTTAAGCAATACTGGCTTCTCCATAGATAGTAGTAATGATGGAGAATCCACCAACGGACATCAGAATATTTATGACAACAATGGTGGTTCAAGAGAGGATTTTGGATTCTTAGAACAAGGATTGCAACATAGATTCATGATCGCAGGTTCTATTAGAAGAACGAAAGTGGAATTACTTAATAGAATCTTATTTAGACTACTACGTGGTAACTTATTTTTCCAAAATTTCCCAATAGATGAACCATTACTAGAGGATAACGAAAAAGTCCAAAAAGATTCTTTTATTGTATTCACACATGGTGATTTATTATTAAGTAAAGTGAAACGTGTTATTGACTCGCTGAATGGGAACATTGTGTCTTTAGAGCAACAAGCCCATACTTCTCTTCAAGATTTGAATACTCAAATCACTGATATGCAACGAGTTGTCCAATCAACGGAACAGACCTTACACACAGAACTACTGGTAGTAAATGATCAACTACCTACCTGGAATGCCATTGTTAAACGAGAAAAATATATTTATTCCACGTTAAACCTTTTTAAAGAGGAAAGTCAAGGGTTATTAGCAGAGGGGTGGATTCCATCATCAGAAGTGGACCAATTATCAAATTCATTAAAAGACTATACCGAAACCATTGGATCAGAATATGGTACCGTTGTTAACATAATCCACACTAATAAATCTCCACCAACTTATCATAGAACCAACAAATTTACAGGCGCATTTCAATCTATTGTTGATGCATACGGAACAGCCACTTATAAAGAAATTAATCCTGGTCTAGCAACAATAGTTACGTTTCCATTTATGTTTGCCATCATGTTCGGTGATGCAGGTCACGGATCCATTTTATTACTAATTGCGCTTTACATGATCTTTAATGAGCGTAAGTTTGATGCAATGCAAAGAGGAGAAATATTTGACATGGCATACACTGGTAGGTATGTTATTTGCCTAATGGGCGCATTTTCCATTTACACTGGTTTCTTATACAATGATATATTTTCATTATCAATGAACCTGTTTAGTTCAGGTTGGAAATGGCCTTCTACTTTTTTGAAAGGTGAAACAATTGAGGCCACAAAAGTTGGGGTATATCCATTTGGGCTGGATTTTGCATGGCATGGGACAGATAATGGTTTACTCTTCTCCAATTCTTATAAGATGAAATTGTCAATTTTGATGGGATTTATCCATATGACTTACTCATACATGTTCTCTTACATTAATTACAAATTCAGAGGATCAAGAATCGACATAATCGGTAACTTTATTCCAGGTCTGATATTCATGCAGTCAATTTTCGGTTATCTGTCATGGGCTATTGTTTATAAATGGTCGAAGGACTGGATTAAAGATGGTAAACCTGCACCAGGGTTGTTAAACATGCTTATTAGTATGTTTTTATCACCTGGTACAATCGACGAGCAACTTTACACTGCACAAGCCTTTATTCAAAAAGTTCTTCTGCTAGCTGCTCTTATTTGTGTTCCGTGGTTACTTTTATACAAGCCTTTAATGTTAAGAAGACAAAATAAGAATTCTATTGCAAGAGGCTACCAAAGTATTCAAGATGAACAGACTAACCAAACAATATTGGATTCAGAAGCAGCTTCGAATGATGGCAATATGATAATTACCGACTTTCAAATCCAAGACGATGGTGCTGAAGATGGAGAAGGTCAAGAGGAGTTTAATTTTGCTGATGTAATGATTCATCAAGTTATTCATACCATTGAGTTTTGTTTAAACTGTATTTCCCACACTGCGTCATATTTACGTTTATGGGCATTATCTTTGGCTCATGCACAACTATCGTCTGTTTTATGGACCATGACTATATCTAATGCGTTTAGTTCAAAGAACTCTGGTTCTGTTCTTTCAGTTGCCAAAGTAGTGTTCTTATTCGGAATGTGGTTTGTGTTAACCGTTTGCATCCTGGTATTTATGGAAGGAACGTCTGCTATGCTTCATGCTCTGCGTTTGCATTGGGTTGAAGCCATGTCTAAATTTTTCGAGGGGGAGGGGTACCCTTATGAACCATTCTCATTCAACAATCTTATAGAACAATAATGACAGTAGTTTTTTTTTAATATATATAGTTTAATAATATTACAGTCTTAGGAATATAGATTTAGAATAGGCAACACTAACTAAGTCAATTCAAATGTGGATGGTATTTTAATATCTGGGTCAGTTAAGTGATTCACTAATAAGTCATAGATTTCAATGGGAATCTTTGCTATAAATCCCACACCCAGGCTAATCAACTCATCTGCGTTAAATGCAGGAAGATTTCTTGTTATTAGATTCATGGGATTAGATGATTCCAGTATTTGTTTTCTTATGGATACTAACATGGCAACCACCAATAATATATTCATGTGAAATCCATAAGCAAACATGAAATCCCATAATTTCACTGCTTGAATTAAAGGCTTATTACAACTAGAAAATGTCAAAATCGAAGGTAATCCATAAATCTCTGCGGTAAGTAATTGTCGACTTAAAAAATTGCTTAATTTAGGATCAATGATCTTTAAACAAAGGTCTAATAATTTGACACCATTTCTAGCACCTATCATATTAGTGGTCACGTACGTCGGTATCATCGAGTAACATAAAGTTGAGAAGATTTGGAACGCCATAGGTTCAGTAGGGCATGCGTATAATGTCGTTGCCATTAGGACGTTCATACCTTGCACATATGTACTTATTTCAATCTTACTTAAAGTAGGGTCAGAATTAGCATCCAGAAGATGAGTTCCTTTATCAGTGGGTCTGTCCAGCTTGATAATTTCGTTACGTTCTTCAGTTTGCCATGCAAAGCATGAAAGAGATCTTGTCAGGACATCCTTTGGTACCTGTGATGTGAAATCCGAGTCAGTTGGGAAAGTTCTAAATGTGTCATCTGTTATTTTTTTAAATATCTTATTGGATGGAGGCCCAAACTGAAGTAAGTTCAGGTAATTTTGTGTAGTACCATTCATTGATGTTCGCGAGAGAATAGACCAAACATAACATCGTATCTTTTGAGTTTTCGAATTGTTTATAGCAGGTAAACCATCACTTAAAATTAAATATCGTAGTTGAGAAAGAGAAGATTGAACGATTATTGGAGATTGAGTTATAAACTCTTCAATGGATGACATTAGCCGGCCACACTATGTTTATTGTCTGTAATTCTAAGATCAAGTTGTTAGAATAGGTATTCCTTTTCGTCCCGTTCCGAATCAAGAAATATATGTTAACGAATATTTCGCGAGGCATGGAAACAATTCAGCATTCTATTAGCTAGTGCCAGGTAAAAAAAGAAGAATTATTGTAAGGAACATCTTGATGGTATTGCTCGATGTATTCACAAGAAATAAGATTGTGCAAGAGAGGCAATAATTAAAGTCCCCATCATTTTGACTATTCCAAATCCCAAAGATTTCTTTAGGCGTAAACTAAGATAAACCAAAATTATTGAGTGTAAGAACATACATTCAATTCATTTGAGTACTTAGCGATTTTACAAAATAATATAAAAATATATAGCCCCTTCCAAAGCGAACAAAGAAGAGTCCATTCTTTAACTTGTTTTTCTTTTTCTTCACTTGAACTTTCTGCCAAACAAGAGCAATTGCAATTGGTCATATAAGGAAATAACACCTGCTGCTGCAACCCCTCTAAAGATATTTGCTCCACAACCCTTAAATAATGAATAAACACCTTCTTGGCTTACAATTTGTTGGAAGCAGTCTATGGCCCCTTTATACTTAACTGCTTGACCAGATGTCATCATCATTCTTCTTCTTACCGTGTCAAGAGGATACGACGTGGTTGATGCACTTATGGTAACCGCCCAACCTAATAGGAAAGATGGCAGGAATGCGTTTTCAAATGAACCAGTTAATAATACGGGTTTTAATGAATCGTAAAGACCAAAGTATAACCCACGATAAACCATTATTCCAACTACTGAGGGAAGAAACCCTCTATATAAACCGAGAACACCATCTGTGAATAATGTTTTTTTATAGACGTCCAGAATACCATTGAATTTTCTTGGTGCACCACTTTTAATAGATTTAGCATCAGCTGCCAATCTCGTTCTTGCATAATCTAAGGAATAGACAAACAATAGGGAAAGAGCACCTGCACATCCACCGGATGCCACATTCCCCATAAACCATTTGGTATAACCGTCTCTTTCCTTGTTGAATCCAAACATGGCCTTAATTTTGTCCTTAAACGCAAAATTTAATGCCTGTGTGGGGAAGTACCTAATCACATTGGCAGTATTACCTCTCCAAAAAGAGATAATGCCCTCTTCAGAGGCTGTCCTCTTGAAGCAATCGAGTATCCCACCATAACGCGAATCTAATGATCCTTGTTTTAACATTTCATCTTGATTCTGCATCAAAATCTTTACTCTTTCGATAGGTGCTGCCCCTGTTTTGGCAATGGCGGCAGAGACACCTCCCATGAGGAAATCCGTGACGAAGCTGCTGCTATGTGGCTGTTCTTTAACTACCATGATGCGTATTCAAACCTGCTGCTGATGTTGATAGTGTTGGTGGTATAGTCATTTCGAAGGTACTACCTTATATACCAATGAACATTATTTTGCCATCCTTTGTAGATTTAAGGGTTATCCCTTCCATTTGACGTATTCCGTTATTTCTTTAGTTAAGCAATGTGAGACATGGTTGCGCCGTTCCTCGTGCTCTGGATTCAAGAAACGAAATTTGTTCAGTTGACAACTAGATCTGTTGCGAAGACAGATGTATTTGCAATAAACGGAAACCTCACCATCAGCTAACAAAGACTGTGAATAGGTGGCCTTTAGCTGGCATATCCAACCCGCCTGTGTCCATCCAAAAAGGTGTGCACTAATGCACCTCTAGTCACGTGGCTGTTCCCATAGACCAATGGCTGTGATACACGCACGACCCTTTCGTCGTTTTGACCACTGACTGACACAGAGATGGATGGAAGGGTATATGGATGGATGGCTTTCCACTTAGTTAACAGATTACTCGAGCCAACAGCATTTTAACTCCGGTAATCGTCACTGAGCCCTGCGCGTTTTCTCTGGGCGACGCAGAAAAGAAGGTGTAGTTTTCACTATACGTTCCTTTGCTCACTGACAAGACTGCTTATTCAATACATACAAACGTATAGCAAAAGCCATTCCCACCTGGGATCTCATTGATGGCCTCCTTCCGCTAGCTGGTAACTAAGTGCAATTTTCGTTTGTGCACCCAGAACACGCTTTCCTATCCAAATTAACCAGGATAACGTTACATATATAAGTACTCACGTTCCTGCCATGATCCAGTGTAACTCTCATTCTATTATGTATCAATACTGTACGTTAACACTTAACCGCAACACTTTAGAGAATGTCCACAATGCAAGACATAATCCGGTTCACTCTTACATTATTACTTTCTCTGACGCACTTGGTCGCGGCAACGACACACACGTTCAATTGGACTACAGGTTGGGACTACCAAAACGTGGATGGTGTCCTCAATCGTCCAGTGATAACATGCAACGGTCAATGGCCTTGGCCTGACATTAGGGTTCAGAAGGGTGACAGGATTCAAGTTTACTTGACTAACGGATTCAATGACTCAGACACTTCTCTGCATTTCCATGGGTTATTCCAGAAAGGGAACACTAAGATGGATGGGGTTCCCATGTTGACGCAATGTCCCGTTCCTCCAGGGACCACATATTTGTATAATTTTACTGTGGAGGACCAGGCCGGTAGTTACTGGTATCATTCACACACTGCCGGTCAATATGAGGACGGGTTTAGAGGATTGCTTATTATTGATGACGGAGAGAATAATAAGGATTTTCCCTACGAGTATGATGTAGATGTTCCTTTGGCTATTGGGGATTGGCATGGTAAGACAGTGGACGTGTTGACTAAGAAATTTATGAACTTGTTTAACCCAACTGGTGCGGAACCAATCCCACAAAATTTGATCTTAAATAATACAAGAAATTTAACTTGGAATGTGCAACCTGATACAACTTACTTGCTAAGAATTGTCAACACTGGAGGGTTTGTATCTCAGTATTTTTGGATTGAAGATCATGATATGACCGTGGTGGAAGTAGATGGGATTTATACGGAACAGAATACGACTAACATGTTGTACGTTACTGTGGCACAAAGGTATTCTGTTTTCGTTCACACAAAGAATGATACTTCTAAGAATTTTGCTATTATGCAGAAATTCGATGAGACGATGTTGGATCTGATACCTAAGGATTTGGAATTGAATGCAACTTCATATATGGTTTATAACGAAACAGCACCCATGCCCGGGCAGAATATTGTGGATTCCATCGATGATTATTTGGATGATTTTTATTTAGTTCCTTACACTAAAGTTGAAAGATTTGGTGATCCGGATTATACGCTGACCTTAGATATGAAGATGGATAATTTAATGGATGGTAAGAACTATGCTTTCTTTAATGATATTTCCTACACAACACCAAAGGTCCCCACATTAATGTCAGTATTATCAAGTGGGAATGATTCTGTGAATGAAGCTGTTTACGGAACGAACACCAATTCATTTGTTTTGGAGAAAGATCAAATTGTTGACATTGTCATGAACAATTATGACACGGGGAAACATCCATTCCATTTGCATGGTCATGTCTTCCAAGTTATAGTGAGGGACCGTCCCTATGACGATGAGAAAGGAGAGACCGTTCATCCATTTGATTCTTCTGATCATCCAGACTACCCTGAGTACCCAATGATGAGAGACACGCTTTATTTAAACCCGCAATCAAATTTTGTGCTAAGGTTTAAAGCTGATAACCCGGGTGTTTGGTTCTTCCATTGTCATATAGAGTGGCATTTGATTCAAGGGTTGGCCGTTGTTTTCGTGGAAGATCCTTTATCCATTCAACAAGAACAGTCTCAACACTTAACTGAGAATGAGATAGACGTTTGTTCTGCAGCAAACATTCTATATCAAGGTAATGCAGCAGGTAATACTGTCGATGTATTGGATTTAACAGGCCAAAATGTTCAAGAAAAAAATATCCCCAATGGGTTTACAAAGAAGGGTATTATTGCAATGACCTTCTTGTGTCTGGATGGTGTATTAGGGTTGATGACCCTTTCCATGTATGGTTTAATGGATATTAGTAATGTCGAGGAGAAAGTTATTCGTGATTTAGAACTCCCACCTGAAGTAATCCTTGAGGATGTAGATTTGGAAAGTAGTCACGAAACTGGGGAATCAAATGTTAGCCAACTTTCTTCCACAGAACATTAAATATATGGATTTTTCAATAAGAAACAGCTATTGATTTCATGTAATATTGTATACTGACAAATATATCTATTAATTTTATAATGTAATTGTGTCATCTTTAAGCACGAAGCGTTGGCGTCGTTTGCAAACCGGATTATCTCTCGAAATTTCCATCCACTTGAAACTTATAACTTCTGGCAACGAGATTTATCAGCAGAACATCAGAAAGGCCTTAGCAGTCCGTTTCTCCTTAGTATACAAAAGAATATCAACCCTATATTCTGCTAAAATGCCTGGTACGAAGGATACAAAAAGACAACCTGAGTCTTGCTCGCATAATCTTCGAGAGAAAAGAAGAGCCAATGCCAAGAAGAGAAGACATAAGAAACTGAACAAATACTCGTTCATGAACCACATGAAAGTTGACGGATGCGATTACAACTTCATCACGAATCCTGAATACCTGGATGAAAAATACGGGTCGGAAAAGAGCTTCTACATCAAGAATTTCATCAGATGCATCCATGAAAAAATCGATTCTGATATTAGGTCGATGGACGACGCATTTATTGATTCTTTGGACCCTTGGCTGAAGAGCAAGTTATTCTTGTTATTGGTCACTTTATCAGAACAAGGTGGTTCCGATTATAGGATTGATGATGACGATGATAATGGCGATGATGATGAAACCATTGATAAACACGACGCCGATGAGGTGTCAGGTTCGGATGAGCCGAAAAAGGAAGATATTGATGCTGCTGCTAATAAGAAATCACAAACGACTAAGCTGACTGAATTGTTCAAGACGCCTACTTTGATGGAACAGATTATGAAGGAAAATATCAATGAAGAGTTTTCTGAGTCAAATTATGATGATAATTATGTGTTTTCATCCATATGGGCGAATTTCATGGAAGGGTTGATTAACCATTATTTGGAAAAGATTATTGTACCTCAGTCAGAAATGAAGGTTTGTAAAGGGCTATATAAGCCTATGATGAAAATTATTTCATTGTATAATGAATACAATAAGCTTTTAGGTAAAGGAGAAATGAATGTGCACATACCGTCTATTGAAGAATTGGAAATGAATGATGAGCATCCAACAGCACAACCAGAAGGCAAATCCATGACAACTACTGAAAAGGAGAAGTTAATAATGCAGGCTCGTCAAGATATTCCCAAAACTATTAGTGATGAACTAACGTTATTATCAGAAATGTACTCTACTATCTTGGCAGACGAACAGGATTATCAGTTAGAAGAATTTTTAGATCATGCGGAGGAATTTATTGAATTAGAATACTTACCTAGTCTGGTCAATTTTTTATTTGCGAACTGTGGATCAAGAACCTTTTGGAAAATTATGATTGTATTGGAACCGTTTTTCTATTATATTGAAGATATTGATGATGTGGAAGACCAAAAGGAGGTAAACTCTGTCAACGGATCACCTGGTGACAAAAGTAACTTGACAAACGGTTGTTCAGATCCAAGAGTGAGTACATTAGAGAAAATTTGTGAAGTTGCAGCTATCCAACAGTGGTCTTAATATATAGATAAGAAAGTATCAAAAAAATATGTTAGAGTATTTTAATAATTATTGATTTCTACAATGTCAACATTAATATTGGGAATATCTTAGCACAATACGATATAAAAATGGTGTACGATATGATATGTTTGGCAAAGTTTATATTTTGACCCCATTTTATCCATGATATTATACAGAATTGTGCCAAATAATGGAATATGGATATATCATCAAACAATATAGAGCAAAATAAAGATATTATACAAATATGTCAATTTATCTGGTTTAATGCTGTTTGTCCGTTTTCCTTGGCAATTCTGAGTAAGGATGGTTCTTAAAATGTTTATATCTCTTAATATCTTTAACTTTGCCCAATACACGATGCTTCTGTGCAGAAACCCTATTACTAACTGCAGCGATATTGATTCGTCTATTTCCTAGCGTAATTGAAACATATACAATCAAGCATACAAATAGAATAATAATGGGGACTGTTATTGCAACTCGAAGCCACCTATCATCCCTTATTCCCTGTTCTTCCTTTTCCCAATATTGCTTCGTATTCTTGTATATTTTTGTAGGAACTTTTAAATGTAACGTAATACCATTATCGAATGGATCGAACTCTTCATCTTTTATGTCAGATGGTTGTATGGAAACCATAATTTTTCTTTCATATTTATCCATCATCCAATCTTCATCAACCGTAATTGGATAAATCCCATTAAAATTATCAATCCATTCGGAAGAGAAGAATAATAATTGTGGAGGTTGTTTGTCTGTGTCATCGCGCTTATACATACCTATTTCCTCCATCGACTCCTTCACAAAAGACAAATGAATCCTCACTTTAATAATGTCTGGGAATGATCTTGTATACCAAGTAACAAAATATGTGCTTCCAACGACCCATTTGACGTTTTCATGAGGTGTACAGAAGGGTTCGCTAGTGTCATCATTATAGCCTGCCATCTTATTAAAGAATCTCTCTGGTGTACATCTGATGATGGGGTTTAAAGATATATATGTTTTATCTTCCTCCACATATTCTTCATCTTCAAACTTTTCGCCATTGGGTAACGTAGTCTCTTTAACAACAGCGCTTTGGAAGAATGTAGAATATTCAGGAGATGGATTGTGAACCCTTCCCTTTTTCAATTCTGGGTTAATAGTTTTTGGTTTGCCCGCTTTATTCAAAGAAATCCATGGATCTAGAGGCTCTCTCGTTTCATGAAGGGGTTTTCCTGAGAAAGTGACGCCAGCTATCACTGTTGGCGTTATGATTTCGACTACTGTAGAATAAACTGTTCTTACCCAGGGTTGCGGCTCCTCCCCGTCCTGAGCGCTAGTTACTGAAGTAAATAGAGCACAGGCTAGTAGTATAATGAGAGAAAAGGTACTGGAATACATAGTCAACGTTCACCCTAGCGTATTGTTAATTTGTATTATTTATTTCACATCAACTTGGAAAATTTCAGATATCCCTTGTACTTATTTACCATTTTTAGCGCCGTCGGCTTTATTGAGCTTATAAAACGTTATACAACGACATCACCATATTGCCCTGTTCTCTGAACACAGCTGGTCTCACTCTCACCACGTTTGGTAACCGTTTCATAGCTCCGAGATGTGGTTGCAACCATTCCCATTCATCTGCAAATTTAGTTTCTAGTATATCTTTAACTTTATCACCTTCAGGTAGTTCTAACTGAACGTTTAAGTGCGCCAAGAATAAAACCATAATAGCATCCACATCATCGCCGGCCAGGTTTTTCCTCATTGCAAACCACTCTGTAAGGAACTTGTCCAATTTGTGGAAGTAGCGTGTGTTATTCTTTAGCTCTTGCAATTGTTCTTTATTCATTTGTTGCCTTCTTTGTTGTAGCTTGAACGGTTTGGATTGGGCCAAGCCTGCCCCCAAACTTTCACCCATTGTCCCATCTTCATCTTCTTCATTATCTCTTTCTCCTTCATCTTCATCAGATATACTATCTACTATATCTTGACATTCGTGACGTGCTTTGCTTCTATTCTGTAAAGGTGTGTTATACCACATTGGCCAGTAAAGCATGGTGGAAAACACTTTCCTTGTAAAATCAGAGTAATTTTTCCTATTCAGATATAATTGGTAATGGCTGAGAACTCTCAATGTATCTGCCGTGTACTGTAACAGGGCACTATTTAGTAATCCCTGCCCTTTTCCATGGACTTCAATACCAATGATTGATTCTAGATATGTGACGACATCGACAAATCCACATTTTTGTTTTGTAGAAGTCAGCAATGCATCCGTGATATGCATGACAGGTAATTGATCATTAAGGGACATATCTGTATTATTGGAAAAGACTATCTCTATCTGGCCCTGCTGAAACTCATCATTATGCATATTTAACCACCAGAACAATGCCATGGACTCTGGCGAAATCAGACTAGGTGCACCACCAGCCCCCCATAGATGTACAGTATACTTATTTGTCATAATTCTTTTAATATCTTAAGTCTTGCAGTGAATATATGGTTCTTCACTCGTAATCTTCCGTTAACAATCACTTACCCGCTTGGTCCATTTTAAATTTTGCAAAGCAAGAAAATAAAGCATTAAAGGAATAAACTGAGTTACCTTCTCAACAGAAACCATCAACACCAAAAAGGACAACCCGACAATAGAACATATTCAGTGCTTACTTGCAACAGCCTCTATCCTGGTATTTTTATTATGTCAGCCTCCGAATCACCTACTGCTACTCCTGACGATCTTGCACATACCAATGCGCCAATAGCCCACTCACTAACTCCTCCAGACTCCAAAGACCATGATGACAAACGATTACCAACTGACAAAGAAGGCATCCTGAAGGCAAAACTTGCAACCAATCCAACTTCCATTCTTACGTACTTGGAATTAATTCAGTATTACGAATCTCAAGAAAATGACATGCTTCCACAAATTAGAGAAACGTTTACCATCTTACATGATCGCTTCCCTCTGATGTCATTCTTATGGACCATCCAATTGAAGATGGAACTATCTAGAGATGAATTTACCACCGCTGAAACCATTCTCTCTAATTGTCTTGCCGGCGACAGAGAGAACAATGACCTTTCTCTGTGGGCGACTTATTTAGATTATATTAGAAGGAAAAATAACCTGATTACTGGTGGTCAAGAGGCCCGTGCTACAGTTATCAAAGCATTTGAGTTGGTGGTTGATAAATGTGCTGTTTGGGAACCTCAATCTGGTCAATTTTGGATTGATTACTTGGGATTTTTAGAAAATTGGAAGCCTGTAAATAAATGGGAAGAACAACAAAAGGTTGATATGTTAAGGAAAGTTTACAAGACTATGCTTAGTGTCCCATTCGATTCCCTGGAGAGAATGTGGAATAAATATACTCAATGGGAGCAAGATATTAATTCATTAACCGCCAGAAAATTTATTGGAGAACTATCATCAGATTATATGAAGGCAAGATCTTTATTTCAAGAATGGTCCAATATAACCAAAAATTTAAAACGTGTTATACCAATGAGCTTACAAACTGTCAATAAAAATAACATCCCACAAGAAGACACCTATGATCCACAACAATTGCAAATATGGTTAAATTGGATTAAGTGGGAATTAGAAAATAAGTTACAATTACCTGAGGACCAATTAAGATGTAGGATACTATATGTGTATAAACAAAGTATTCAATATATGGTTTTTGCTCCAGAAATATGGTATCGTTATTCCATGTATATAACTGATTTGTCCGAAAGAGAAAAGGTACTTTCAATGTCCCTTTTGGCAAACCCTAGTTCACCTACAATAACATTCAAGATGGCAGAATGCTTTGAATCCACAAATCAAATTGAAAAGATTCAGTCATGTTTTGATAGTTGTACGCACGCATTGTTACAAAAATATCAATACATTTCTAAAGAATATGAAAAACAAAATGAACAGTCAACACAACTCATAACAAATGATATGGTACAAGATACCAAACGTGAGTTGACCTTTGTTTATTGCGTTTACATGAATACAATGAAACGATTATCAGGTCTTTCAGCAGCACGTTCCATATTTGGTAAATGTCGTAAACTGAAACGAAAATTAACTCACGATATCTATGTTGAGAATGCCTATTTGGAATTTCAAAATCAAAATGATTATAAGACGGCTTGTAAAGTACTTGAATTAGGATTGAAATATTTCCAAACTGATGGTATTTACACAAACAAATATTTAGATTTCTTAATCTTACTTAATAAAGATGCTCAAATCAAGACTCTTTTTGAAACTTCAGTGGAAAAAGTAGATAATTTAGATCAGTTGAAACTAATCTTTAGAAAGATGTTAAACTATGAATCTAAATTTGGTAATTTAAATAACGTTTATTCACTAGAAAAGAAATTCTTAGAGAAATTCCCTGATGAAAATCTAATCGACGTTTTTACTGATCGTTATCAAATTCAAAATGAGAATCTAATAAAGAGACTAGAGTTAACGTACCTTTACAATTATGAAGATGCAAACATGAGCATACTACCATCTAGTAAAAGGAAATATAATGCTATAAGTAGTTCTACAATGGCTGATAATGATAACAATAACAGTAATGCTAGAAAACGTATGAGATCAAACCAAGAACCATTAATTCCAAGTGAAATTGTAGAGTTGTTAAGTATCCTTCCAAAAAGACAATATTTTAAGAATGCGTTATTAAATTCAAAAAAATTGCTGAATTTCTTAGATAACCAAGTGGAAATTCCATCAAGTGAGAAGGAAGAATCATAATGATAGTCATTAAATGGCGATTAAATAATTCATTTTATTTAAAACTCATAGTTATACTTTTGTTTTTTGCAGTTTTCTAAATTCTATAAAAAATATAGGTTATTCATATATGTTCATTGTAATATACACATATTATTGCCCTAAGAACGATAATCACCGTTAATTGTGACGTATTCATGTGATAAATCACAAGTCCAGAATTGAGCTTCTTCAGTACCGGTGCCTAGGTTAACCAACACTTCCAAGTCATTCAAAGCCAAAATTTCTGAAGCTCTTGCTTCGTCAATTTCTAATTGTGGGACACCGTTGACAATTAGTTTCAATTCACGAGGTTCCGAATTATCAGTGGCAATGAAACTAACATTGATCTTATCAACATTTAAAGATTTCAAATTATCCAATTTGGCATATCCAATGGCACATAATATTCTCCCCCAATTAGCATCTTGACCATATAGCGCAGTTTTCACTAACATGGAATTGGAAATAGTTTCAGCAATAATCTTTGCATCACCAAAATTTAATGCATTCTTAACATTAACTGTCACAAACTTGGTTGAACCTTCACCGTCACGAACCACTAGTTGAGCTAATTTTTGGGCGAATTCAGTGACTTGGCCCTGTACTCTCTTAAATTCTTCAGATTGTTCAGAAATTTCAGACGTTTCCACAGCTCCATTAGCAATCATACAGATGGTATCATTAGTACTCATGTCACCATCCACAGATATACAATTGAATGAGCGGCTTGTAGCATATCTTAGCATATTTTGTAACGTGTTACTTTCGATTGGTAAATCAGTAACAATGAAACCCAATAAAGTAGCCATATTTGGACAAATCATACCAGCACCTTTTGCCATCCCAGTTAAAGTATATTCGGCGCCATTGGGTAACTTGAATTTAGAGGTGATCAACTTTGGGAAAGTATCCGTGGTGTTGATAGATTTAGCAATATTCAACCAAGAATTAAAGTCTGTTCCAAATTTCTTTTCAGCAAATATATTATTGATACCCTTCGAGATCTTATCCATTTGTAATCTTTGGCCAATAACACCTGTTGACATAACTAGAGTAGAATTCTTCGAGTTCAATTGCTTATTGACTAAACCAACCATATCTTGAGCATCCTTCATACCGATCTCACCAGTAACAGAATTGGCACAGCCTGAGTTCACAACAATAGCATTGACACCAACACCGCCAGTAACATCAAGAACTTCCTTCGATGTTAAGACTGGTGCAGCTTTGAACTTATTGGTAGTAAATACAGCTGCAGCAGATGATAAACGAGATTTATTGGTATTAACAATTATCCCCAGATCTAAGTTTCCATTTTTTTTTACTCCAGATGCAAGGGAAGCTACTTGGAAACCCTTTGGGAAAGAACCTGTTTTAGGAACATATAGAGCATATTTGTCTACCATTTTGGTGGCACGTTGAAGAGCATAAGCTGTGATTCTCATTTTCGGTTCGGTTAATCTTAGTATTAGGATCTGAGTCAAGAGAAGTATTTTGTATCTTGAAATCGATTCCACTTAACAGTTAATGAATAATTTTTTTTTCAGTCATCGCTTTTTCAATTGAACAATCATCATCATTCATGAAAGAAAAAATCATCAACTTTCAGAAGTGAAGAACGGCACCAATTTCACACGAAGTAAAGGATATTCCAACAATTTCATAGCAAGTAAAATACATCTTGTATATAATCGATGAATGTGAAATTTACTTCTAGTTTTTATCCAAACTGAGTAGTTCTTTGATATGTATGATTATGTAAGCTGAGATGATAAAGAAAAATTTATCAAATTGAAAAAATACGAAATCATCTTAGCTCATCGCAACAGGATCATACTTTTCTTGATCCAGGTATAAGGTATTCTCCAGCCTTTGGTGTCTTCAATGTCCGAATTACATCATATATTGACGTTCCCAATAAGACCAATCACAAAAGAGGCGTATTTACCAAAGTTATCAGCATTCTTGAAATCTGGTATCCCAGCGACATATACCTTAGAGCAGGTTGCAGCATTTGAACAAGGTAAAGAAGATGATGAAACAACATCCGGGTCAAACACGACACCTTTACATATACTTGCAAGATCTCTGCCAGAAGACCTATCCTCGGATGAAACAGTGGTTGTGTTAGAAATGATGAATACGCTATTTGAATATGGAGCTGGTTGGAACTTCTTAGACTATGAGAATAAATCTATAGGTGATTTATTACTAGAAAAAAGAGGCCAAGATAGAAATGGAATCTTATATCAAAGAGTAGTAGAGGCCGGTGTGAGCGCTGAATTGTTATTAAGAAAAGTTACCGGAGGTGAAATAGAATTTTTAGATGATGATGATAATGATGATGAATTACCAATAATTAAAGAAGATCCTCCAAAGGATGACGAACAAGAATCTTATTCTCATTCCGAAGGTGCAACGAAAATAGCTGTCGACAATGATGCAACAGCGGCAGACCAAGAAACGTATCTTCATACCAAACTTGAGTATACAGATGATGCATTAGTCACAAAAGATAATAGAGATGGTGTTATGATGGATTGGGAGACAAATATTATGAAATTGGCATCTGACACAATTTTCCCCGACTTGAATGATACTTCCTCAGCAACTGTGTTAAATATCGGTTTTGGCATGGGAATTATAGATTCGTTTATCCAGGAAAAAAATCCCAAGCGTCATTATATTTGTGAAGCACATCCTGACGTCCTAGCGAAGATGAAGAAGGATGGATGGTATGAAAAGCAAAACGTCGTTATTCTTGAAGGAAGATGGCAAGACACATTAAATAAGTTATTAGACGATGGCAATGTTTTTTTCGATGGTATTTACTATGATACCTTTAGTGAACACTACCAAGATATGTTAGATCTCTATGACCTTATTGTTGGTCTAATAAAACCAGAAGGTGTGTTTTCCTTCTTTAATGGGTTAGGTGCAGATAGGCCGATATGCTATGATGTCTATAAAAAGATAGTTGAGCTTGATGTCGCAATCTACAGTATGAAATGTGAATACACGACAATACATATTGATAAACAATTGCCCGACTGGAAAGATGTAAAGCGATCCTATTTCAATTGTAATTATTATTATCACCCACGTATATCATTTATTTAATACATTAGTTTATAGAATATATACTACTCATTTGATTTATATATAATGGCGAACCCAAACTTTCTTTATGAGATAGAATAATGAAGCTGAGCTGCAAAGTTGTACCATTAGAGGGTACAAGTAATTCATGCTGGATCCTTCGATGATTATGTAGTTGTGATTGATCTACATCGAAGTTCAGGATACCTTCCAGTAACGCTATATTCAAAATGTTTTCTAAAGAACTCCTTGATCGAAATATAAATCATGAAGAGGAACAAAGATTGAAGGAGTCAAGTTTCATTATTACAAATATTAGTTATAATTTGTCCATTTAAGTTATCGATCTATTTGCCTGCGATTTTTCTGGGCAATCCAGGATGGTATAATTTAGTATAATCTTCATTCATTTCTTTTTCAATCAACCTTGCTAAATCTAAACGATCTAACTCAGTAGCTATCATATTTAATATTTCATCATCCGAAATAAATGTTGCTGCAGTCCCCTCATTTGCCTCTTTCTTGGTTTCGAAATCATCGGTTATTCCTCGTTCAATTTTCTTTCTCTTAAATGTTGCCTCTAGCCATTGCATCTTTTCTAAGGAGTCTGACTCTCCAAATTGAGCATTCGCATTTTTCTTCAATCTAGATCTTAAATCGTGTAACCAGTTCTTTGTAGCGTTTGCTTCTCTCCATTTTCTCTTTCTCTCATTATTGACTGATCTTTTTAGTGAGATCAGTTGGTCGTTATCTAAATATTTCTTTGCCAATTTCATAATATAATTTTTCTTTCCTGGAACGTTTTTATAGTCAGGAATGTTAAACGAATATAAAACGTTATTACTCTCTGACTTTTCTTTGATTTTCCTAGGTTTAATCGAGCCTGGTGAAGAGCTGAGTGCCTTTGAGGTCATCTTAGAGCCATGGAACATAGGAGGAACCAGTCCATCCAAATTAAGAACCTTATTTGGATCAAAAACTTTTTGTCTCTTTCTGCTATAGTTGAACCCTTCTTCATCATCGTCATTATCATCATTATTATCTTCCGCGAGTGTCGGTATGAGTCCCGTGATGGTCGATGTGATCATATTACTTAAATTTAAGGGCAATGCTGTGTTATCGTCATTTGAAGAGGCTGTAAGTTGTTGTTTTACCAATGATTCCACCATATCTGCCATATTGTTAGAATTTTTGGCCGGAATATTATGTTGATTAGGGTTTTCCAATTTAATAAGTCCGGTATTGGCATTATTAAGATGAACAACTTCTTTTGTTATCAAGTTATCCGCTTTTACGTTTGCTAGAGGCATTAAAAGAGGTACTCTAGCCGGAATCGATTCTTTCTTAGGCTCTATTGGAATTGACATCAAGTTCGGTTCATCAACCTTCTCCTTCTTAGGAACTACAATTTCGGAAACAAGTTGGATATCAGGATTATTGATTATATTTCCAATATTCCCGTTCAATGCTGTAATATTGTTGCTGTCCGTACGTGTTAGTTCAACGGTGGACATTGATGATGACTGAATAGAATTCGGATTAATTGGAGAGGGGGTCCTTCTCCCTTCATTTATCTGAAAGTTATTTGCTGAAGATTTTTTTATGTCGGTAGATTCAGAAGTAGGGGACGATTCAGAAATAAGACTTGGTTCTATTTCCAACTTTAGAGCTGGTTTACTAGAATTTAAAGCGGCAACTGGAACACTGTCATTATTTGAGGAGAGCATTTTGTTTTGTAATTGCTTAACCGAAGCCACATTGAAAATAGGTATTCTTTTAACCTTGTCTTTCTTTGGATCGGTTAGGATTGTAGATATATTCCTATCTTCATTCTTTATCGTGGGAATGTCTTGGTGGTTACTTTTATCGGCCTTGAACAACGCTTGGACGATTGAGTTTTTAGCATATTGTATAATTGTTGTAAGGTATTTGCTTGCTTCTTCAGGAGAAGCTCCATTTGCGACCTTATTCTTAGCAGCTACTTTTAAAGTATTGATTAAAGGTAATAGTATACGTTGAAGAACTTTACTTTTATCTGTAATGAGTGACACTTGCCTTCTAGCCTTCCTATAGTTCTTCATTCTCTTTTTCTCTTCTGAAAATTCCCTAACACTTGATTTTCTTAATCTACGAGCGGTTGGTAATGCTAATGGAGGAAAAGCTGGTATTGCCCAAGGTGGGTGAAATAAAACTTTCTCTTTTCTTATCACGGTTTTCACTGCAGGATTAAATGCGTATCTTTCTTTCCAGTATGGATATATTGATGAAAGAAGCTTCAATTTTTCAAGATCTTGTGGGGATATCTTCTTAGGTGGTGACAATTTTGAAAGGTCAAGGTGCACTGATTGTATTGGGATCTTCGATAGTGTTCCTTCAATATCATTCAAGGAGTTCTTTGAATGAATAGATGAATCTTTAGAAAAGTTAAAAATTGGAATCTTTTTTAAAGTTGAAAGAGGTATTTTTTTTGTCTTCTTTACCTTCTTCTTTTTTACTTTCTTGGGTTTCTTTGGTTTTGTTAGCTCTTCTGCAGACATCGATGCCCTTTTTTCCATTTCTTCAGGTGTCCATCTTCTATAGGGCTTCTTTGGTGTACCTTTCTTTGTGACTCTTAAGTCAGGTGGATATGGTGGGCCCTTCGCTACAATCTCTTCTAATTCTTTCCTCTCAAGCTCCTGTCCTTCCTTTTCCTCTTTCTTCCTTAACTTCTTTTCTTCACGTGCCTTTAACTGCTCTTCCTTCAATTTTCTTCTTAATTCTTTATTCTTCTTTGCATTTCTTTTCCTGGCTGCTGAGGCTGCAGCAGAAGCACATGATAAATATTTCTTTTTTAAAATGTCCTCTATAGTGGGTTGTGGCTTTAAACTAACTGCTTTCTTCTTTTCTCTTTCTGCCCCAGGTAATTTGGTGCCAGATGTTGACTTTTTCTTCTTCTTTTTCTTAGAAGATACAGATGGATGTTTTTTGGTAGAAGTTGAAGTACCCAATAAATCCGACACATTAAAATCACCTAACCCTTTATTGAAATCTTCCATCACAGACTGGTCTAGATCATCATTGTTATGATCTCGGAAGGCCATAGCCATTGCATTTTGCATGATTTGATTAAGGTCAAATGTGTCTTCATTTCCTGCAGTTTCATCGGCATGTGCGTTATCTAAATCATGGAATTCAGTTGGCCACGAAGATAAAGGATGAGCTGTGGGTTCTGAAGTAGACTCTGGATGTGAAGTATCCTCTAAAGACGTATTCACCACCTGATTAACCATGTCGGCAAGGACTTTAGAAAAATCATCGTTATCTGTATAATTGTTAAGCTGTTGTTCTTCTGATGGATGGTCGAGAGATTTCTTACTTTTAGTCTTTTTCTTCTTAGGATGTGGAAGTGATGGAGAAAATGACACTGGGGGTGCTATTGGTTTTGTATATTTCTGTTTAGATTTGCCACTAGTCTTCTTAGTACTTGATTTCTTCTTAAGCTTCTCCTGAGAAGGGTTCAAGGCAGTTGTATCTGAAAGAGTGGGCCCTAGTAATTCGGTTTCAAATGCTTTCAATGTAGCTTCTACTAAAGCTTGAGTTTCTGCGTCTTCTGTTGGTACCTCTTTCTGGGTCTTCTCTGTCGTGTTTTGATCTTGTCTCATAAATCCCTTAATAACATCATCAAATGCCAACATATCGTCATCGGTGCCATGTTCTCCTGTGTTATCTCCTATTATTGGTACAACGTTTTTATCTTTATTCTTACTCTTCTTTTCATGTTTATCAGAGGTGGACTTCTTCTTCTTCTTTTTCTTGACATGTTTATCAGAATCTTTATGTTTATGCTTACTCTTTTCTTTCTCCTTTTTCTTCTTCTTTTTGGAGGATTTCTTTTCCTTCTCTTCAACTGCAAGGGACTGATCTTCTTGTTGGTCGACTGTTGGTTCATGGGAATTTGAAAACCCCTGAAGTGAAGCCAGGATAGCTCTTCTTAAATTCTCATCATCTTGATCCAGTTGCTCGTGTTTATCTGCTCTGCCATCATTATGATTTTGTTGTGAATCATCCAATATATCATGCTGCAGTAGACCCGACCAGTGTTGGTCCTGAGAATCATCGTTTTCATGTTCAATACTCTGCATGGCATTCGCAACTACAGCTTCCAAATCATCATCCTCAGTTGGAAAGTCTGGTAGCTCAGTGTGTTGTTCTTCATCTGGATGTTGCTCGCCCTGTTCATTATGCGAAGACAGCAATGTTCCCACTAATTCATTAAAGTTAATGTCTCCTTCGTTCGTATTTTCCTCATGAGATTGAGACATATTTCTGTCGTTCTCGATCTCAGTTTATGATTTATGTGGAGGCTGGTTAATGGTTATGTTTACTCTGTTGATTTTTGTAGAAATAAGGATGTTTCTATGGTTATTTTGCCCGTAATGTCACTTGAAAAATTCGCGATGTTGTTTATTATTCTTGTGTTTATTTCTTTTTAAATCGTGAATCATGATATGGGTGTTATAGGGTTCTAAAATAGGGTATGTTGTTTAGGTTTATTTTTACCCTGTGATTACCTAATCTCTAATAAATTTTCTGTCAAGGTGAAATCGAATAATGAGCCAGAGAAGTGATGAATTATTATAAAAGTTGGCTCTCGAGAAAAAATTCAATATCCTTTTTTAGCGAGGATTTCCAAATTCAAGAAAGCAAGTGAGATAATGAAGTATATAATTGAGCATATGGAGGACGGTTTTAGTGAGTGGGTCATTCTGGAGTATTCCCAGATTATTCGCGATGTCGGTGCCAACAACTTAATTTTATCATCACTACCTGAAGGTACCACTGAAAAGGATATCCCTAAGAGGCTACTGGACCTTGGTTTGAGATGGACTTGCGCAGATTTGGCAGGGCTTCAGAAATCCTTCCCAGACTTAACACCTCTCCAGAATAAAAGAGTATGCCTCTTGGATCCTAGAGCTAGTGAGGATTTACAGCCTTGCGATGTCGACCAATTCGATTATTTTGTATTTGGTGGTATATTAGGTGATCATCCACCAAGGGACCGTACAAGCGAATTAAAGATAGCTTATCCTAATTTGGTTGTTGGTAGAAGATTGGGTGACAAGCAAATGACCACTGATACGGCCGTGAGAACCACTCAGCTCATAGTCAAAAGTGGAACAAAATTCGAGGACATTAAATTTATGGACTACCCCGAATTTAGGTTTAACAAGTATGAAGCAACTGAGATGCCTTTTAGATATGTGATGAATAGCGAAAGCAAGCCGATTCTGCCAGAAGGTATGTTAAACTTGATTAAGAAAGATTCCCAACAAAGTTTAGATGATCTTTTGTAGTCTATACCATGCAATAATTAGTAATTGTCCATATTAGATTGTACTCTAATAAATAATTTAAAGATTAAACCACTTATATAGTCAAGTGTTGAAATTACAGGTCACAAATTGCATTTAATTCTATTTATATCAATAAAATTCTGGGCATCGAATTTCTCCAGTATACCTTTGAACTCGTCATCATTAGCACAGGCTCTCATAAACCACCTTGGAAACTTGTGCTCTTTCAAATATCCCTCCCAAACCTTCTCTGCTCTATTTCCTGATTGATCTACAACTCTTTCAGAATTTTCTATATTTTGATCTTTGAAATTCTCACTCCATTTAATTCTTCGAAGCACCAAATTCTCGAAAAATTTGCAAGATTTTTCTGTTCCGATGACTATAATAATACCTGGGCCAGGATCTCCAAGCCTTATACTAAATCCTTTCAAATCTAATTGTTTGGCATTCGTTTTCAATTTATATCTTATCTTAGGATTTCGAAGATTTTTAAACCAAAATACCTTGCAACAACTTTCTAATTGAGTAGTAGTTTGGTTTTTATTCCCTAACATCGAATTTCTTTCTTCTTTCCTTCTCCGGACAGCCAATTCATGTCTTTCATTGTTCTCTTCCTCATGTTTTCTCATCCTTGCGTTAACTTGCTGTTTCACCGTAGTTTCCCATGTTGTTGGATCAGTAATATTTTGATTATTCTCAAAAACATTCATCATATTAGATAGTTTTACTTTAGGTAGAGGTTTGGGCTCTAATCCAAGCTTAATTTTTTCCTCCTTTTCTTGTCTTATTAATTTTCTTGTATTACGACGAACTTTTTTTTGTTCTTTTTTGGTCAAATATATCTTATCTTTTATTTTCACCTCTTCGACTTTTATAGGGACAGGATGTTGGATATAGCGAATCGATGGATGAATTTCTTCGACGTCACCTTCATCTGATATAAAATCTTCATCGTTAGGATAAGGCATAGAATATTTGTCTAATATTTGTAGTGACTTTTCCTCTAAAAATGGAAGATCCCACCATTCAACCGTTGGTACCGATGAAGCTTTCAAGATATACTTATCTTCACCAAGTTCTAAGTCAGGCAATTCTCCTCTCTCGATTTTTATTCTTCTCTTCTTATCCTCCTTTTCAAGTCTGATTTTCTCTCTCTCATTGAATTGTCTGTTCCTTTCCAATTCTTCTCGTTGAACTTGACGTTCGTCAGAAATCTTTGAACTTATTTCACCTTTCTGGAAAAAGCTCAGTCCTCTTTGGTACCTCTTGTGTATCTTATTTTCATAGCCAGTGTGCTTATTTAATGTACTCAAATATGGGTTATCGTTGTGTTGTTGTTCCCTAATGAAATTTAAATTGGAGGTCAATAGTGCCGGGTGGATTTCAGTGTTTAGCCCACGACCTTCCTTTTTTTTTGTTAGAATCCCTTCAGCTTTGCCAACCTTCTTTACCGGCATAGTTACCTGGTCTGCTTTGCCACTTTTCCTTTGTTCAGTAGGAGAAAGTTCAGTTTTGTCTTTAACCTTTGTTTTTCTCTCCATGATGAAAAGTGGTTTTGCGCTACAGAAGGACTCTCCGATGAGCAAAGAAAGAATTTATCATTAGAATTAAAAAATGTAAATAAATAATTACTGTTCTTTATTAAATACAAGATTAGGGATAGATAGGCATGCGGCTTCCAAAGATAATCATCATTATTTGGCTCGAACTGTTTTACTTGATTTCTTCTTGGTAGTGTTTGGTGGTGGAGCTGGTCTGAACCCAATATAATCATTTTCTGATTCACTCCCGCTGGACGACATGCTACGACCACTTTTAGTGTGAGTGCTACTACTACCACTGCCTCTAAAAAGAGAGAACAACCCCCATCTACTCCCACCACTGCTATTGCTACTAGTGTTACTTGATGTAGTATTACTATGTCTAATGGAGGATTTCTTGGTTGATTCGTTTGATCTGATTTTCCGAAGTGTCTCACCATAACTACTATGGGATACTGAATGTATACTTCTTCCATCGGTAGAAACTGATGAAGGCTCATTGTAAGACCTTATTGGTTTCAAACTATAGTCTTTTGTGTTTCCAAGCGCACCATTTTCGTCAATTTTCTTACTATTTGCAGAGAATTGAATCTTGGATTTGTGATGTTGCGTAGATATGGGTGATGAAGTCTTTTTTAATTTCAGTTTTGGTAGAGGACCGACATCTAGCATTGACCTCATTGGTTTCGCCCCACCAGATACACCTTTCATTATGCTCTTCAAATTATTCAGATTAGCATTTCTGGTTTCCATATCTAAATCGGGCATTGTGTCCAGTTCCAAAGAAAATTGCAAAGACGACTCGATGACAATATCTAACTTGGAAAGTTGTTTCTTAGCCTGGTCGAGAGTTAAGTCTTTTGTAATTTCATCTATCTTTCTCGCCATTATTTGACGATGTTTACGTGCCGTTCTGTGTAACTTTGTTTGTAATGAAGACGAACTACTTACAGAATTAATGGATAATTGGTCAGCATTGTCATCATCAATATCATCATTGCCTTCTGCAATGACTGAATCCTTGTCGTCAACTATACAAGCCAGTTTCGGAGAATAAATATCCTCAGAGGAATAATTTTGTTCGGCAGATATAATTGCTGGACTCATCTCTGAGTTTGCATGAATCAATTTCGGGTGAATAAAATTATTTTTTGTACTTAATTCTTCTTCACTAGTTGATATTGGGTTTGCAAATTGTTTGGCTAGTTTACGTTCAAAATCAAACATTCTTTTAGCAGGAACCACATATACTGGGACGGGATAGCTTGTACATATCTTATCTGTCAGTTTCCTAGATTTCCACTGAACAAGACTCTCAGTTCTTTGCCATTTCAATGTGCTTGAAATAATGAAGTCAGGTGTGTATGCATTTATTACTTCACATAGTATTTTCTTGGTCTTACCAAGGATTAATTCTACTGTTATTTTTATTGACTTGGGATTTTTTGTAAGCAATACAGAGATATACCGGAATATATCTCTAAGCTTTTGCTCTATTACATCCTTTGAGTAACCTGCTGACCATTCTTCTTCATCTTCAGGAAGGGTGGAATAGAGTTTTTCGGAAGATCTTGACCGGGCCTGAGACCTTGTTCTGGATCTAGACCTTGAACCTCTTTTATTGCTTTTGGATAAATCTATCATCTTGGGCAAATTGGCAACGACCACGACTTGATCTGTATCTTGCGCCAGACATTTGATTGTCCAATCCAGGGCTACCCATGTATGACGACGTCCACTTAGAAGACAAAGGATAGTTCTTGGAATAGTTGGGAACCCAACTGCTTCTCGTAGAACTTTTTCCTTTCTCTTCTGTTCCTTACTAAGGGGCATGTATGGATCTTCCTTCTTGGGAATATTATTATTTTTATTTTTTTGGGAAAATAAAGTGCTACTATATTGAAATACTTCTTCCTTTTTCTCTAACCTACTATCAATTTGTAACTTCCTCTTTTCCCAAAGAGACCCCCAATCCAATACGGCTCTATTAATTACCACAGCTTCGTTGGAAAGAGTTGGTCTACTTGGGTAATCTTCTCTAACAATTTTCCCATTTTCAGCTATCTTGAACAAGTTACTTAGTGCCACTCTCTTACCACCATTTGTTGTAGGTGGTGGAAGAATCTCCTTTACATTTGAAAACCCCTTTTGTGTGATATATTTATTATGAATATGGAAGTCTGGATTATCGGAGATATATCCGGATTCATTATCATAATATTCATCCATTGTATAATTATCCGGAGCATATAATTGAACCCCAGGAAAGTCTGGTTCGTACTCGTCTAACAGGCTATCCTTACTAGTCTTCACAGGGATCGTATTGAAGGAGACACATTTCTTGTAACGTAAATATGGGTATGGATTTCTTTCTTTGGCGACCAAAGTTTCAGATTTTGGTGTATCAGGATACAACTTGATATTTCGGTAGGTACTCAAAATGGCATCTTCCTGATCTTGGTCTTCCATAAAAGCCATATCTTGATCTGGCTTTGGTTGTAGATGTGACTGTCTGTATTTCAAGGTTACCTTAAAGTAGTCAATTTAACAAACCGAGAGATTTTCCATCGAGATTAGATAATCCGTAATCTTTACCCTTATTTGATAATATCGCAATTTGTTACCCAGCGCATAAGTCCGAGATAATCCATATGAATAATAGTAAATTCTAATTATATATAGGTATAATATCTATTAAGAGTTGAGTTTCCTCTTAGCTAGTTTCTCCAACCGCCTTACCGGTGCATATCCCTCTAAGAGGCCAAAAAAGTACCATTCAATTAGGAAATCATTGGGAACTCTATAATATTCCAAGCGCGGTCTCAATAAGAGCAAAGTCTCTCCCAAATGAATAATTAATTCCAACACAATAATGCTCAATAACACACTATCATTATCTAGGAATTTCAGCAACAAATTGGATAAATCCTGAGGCAGGGGAATCCACTGGAACCCAAAATATAACAATTTTCTAAATTTATAACATAACGTGGGTAAGCATACACCAAATATAATTAAATATTCCAAGATAGAACCTGGATATGCCATTTCGTTAACTTGAACAGTTGATAACCCCCGTTTCATAGCAGCATGTTCCCCCATCCTTAGTAATCTCGATTTCATATCTGCTTCACTATCGTCTTGGTCATTGTCTACTTGAATAATCTTCTCTACCAACGATGGAATGTCCGCGTGCTTGAATTGGAGTGTCATGTGTAAGTCATCCAATGTAGTGAGCCTTATGTGAGAGATCTTATTGTCAATGGCAATGTGGCCATAAACACAGAGGATATCTTGCAAAAGTAATTGATTGTTCAGATTTAGTTCTGTCATGACTGACACCAGGGATTCGTCGCCTTGCATTATTACAGGTGGATCGATTGTAATTGAGGTCTTGTGAGAAGTAGCGGTAGACACTATTCTGGTTTAAACTAAACGAGTTGAGTAAAAGAAGATATTGACACCAAGATAGGGAACGAAGGTTAGGGTTTTCCTCGTGTTTGGTGATGAGGAAACGTTCCCATTCTATGATAGTCCATTACCAATACAATATGAACACACATAGCCTTATACGCATTGAAACCATCTGAGAGTCACTCTCATCTAGCTGAATACCATACAGAGTGTTTCCATTCCTTACTTTAGGAGTGCTATTAGACAAATAATGTGGCAGAAAAATATGAGCTATGACAGTAATAATGATCCAGGTATCTGTTACTATCAATTGATTTCTATACATGATTACTGTATAAGGGATGGTCAGTCAATCGACCATTTAAAATGAATACGATAGGTAACATCTAAGCTCTTCATAAGCGTTCTCCTTGCCAGAATTTTTGGAAAATGTTCGAATATATAACAAGAAAGTTAGCAATGTAATAGCTTGAGGTTGGTTCTTAAAGTTCAACAATATTAGAAATTAGGGTATGCTGTAATGACAGACATCAAAATTACACGTAATAAAGTACCTGCATCGTTATTCTTATAACCTGGATCCGATTCGGCCCGAGATTTCGGTCTCGTAAAAGGAACTCCGAATACGAGCAATGACTATTTTAAGTCGTTCTCAGTCTGCCTTCAGCTGAGATTGGTTGTTGTAATATACAGAGGGGGTCGTCCCATGTCTCCAATGAATCACTTCAACTGCTTCTGTTTTTTTCTTAAGGTTATGGTTCCCTGAGCAAACAAACCAACAAACATCTCAATTACATAATAAAGGCAACTACAGCATCCAAATCCACGTTAGTTTGATGAACTTCTAGAAATATCCTTGATTGCAAGTTACTCCTTTTTATCAGTGACAGTTTCAACACATGCAGATTACAATTGGAAAATTTATAAATTCACCTTCCTTGAAAAATGGGAACCTGACAGTAAACCACCCCTTCTATGCTTTATTCATGGCGTGTCTGACAATTAGTGTTAGGAAAGTAACAGACCCTCCGCTATTCCTCATATAACTTCCAATCTCAAGACAAAAGTTGTTGTTAGAGGAAAGTGGACCTATAGATTCTCTAATTGTGATCGCGATCTCTTATTCCATATGTACTTTTTGTCATTCAAAGTACTATTACAATAAACCACAACTCAAGAAATTTCTAAGAAAGTTATCTTTTTATTTTTTACATTCCCGAATAATTATTTTACGTTTTGGGTGACCTCTCAGTTATGTTTGGAGGTATTGCGGCTGAAGATTATATGAAACATGAATTAGAAGATTGACATGTCACTTGTGAAATGGGACTTGGAAGTGTTACTGAATGAGTTTTTAGACTGCCACCTCTTAGCTGGGGTACCCAATCAAGAAATACAGTTTACATTATCCCAAAAGTCGGTATCTTTACACAAGTGTGTTATAAAAGACTTGAAAAATGTTGGTACTCATTCCACAAGTGGAACGACCTACAACTTTAATAAAGATCTTGTTCCCTCCAGCATTCTTGGTTGCGACACTCTCCCAATAAATGTTAATGTGGAAGTAAGACCTAAGATTAAAACTTTAATTTGGGTCTACTAATTCTTCCTTAGGGGCACAAATGACACAGTATGATTTTCTCTGATAAAGATAAGCCAGGGTATATCTTTTCATTAATATTTCATGCAAAAAAATTATTAGTTATTTGGGAAAGGTCAGACACTTTTTTATCTTTGAAAAATAACTCAACTAGGAAGGGTTTAATAATTGTTGTTTCAGGTAAAGCAACATTATATTATGTACTTCTCTTCATGGAATAAAGAGCCAAATAAATGTGTTTACGTAATTGTGTCGTGGTTGGTAACCCGGCTCATCCCTGTGAAAATTTCCTGAGGCAACAACGAGGACAAATTTCGCTGGAAGGAGCTTCAACAATTCACAACTCTGATCAGGAACAGAGATCAACCATACCAATACTTCATAAACTAGGTTATCCCGCATCTATTCGCCGCTACCAATAAAGTTCATTTTTTATTGCTTATTATAGAAACCTAGAAGAACGATTTTCAGATAGATCATTCACGTTTAACAACAACTCGGAGAACAATGGATAACAGTAGTACCGCAAGTGGTCAGAGCAATACAGACGCTTCTCGTCGCCATCATCACCATCACCACCATCATCATCATCATTCCGGTGGCCAGAAGTCCTCCTTGAGTGATGGTTCGCATATTGGTAACTATCAAATTGTCAAGACTTTAGGGGAAGGGTCCTTTGGGAAAGTTAAGTTGGCATATCATATGACTACGGGACAGAAAGTTGCCTTGAAAATTATTAATAAGAAAGTTCTGGCAAAGAGTGATATGCAGGGAAGAATTGAAAGAGAAATTTCATATTTGAGATTATTGAGACATCCTCATATTATAAAACTGTATGACGTCATCAAGTCAAAGGATGAAATTATTATGGTTATGGAATATGCAGGGAATGAATTATTCGATTATATTGTACAAAGAGATAAGATGAGTGAAGATGAAGCTAGGAGGTTTTTTCAACAAATTATCAGTGCAGTGGAGTATTGTCATAGACATAAGATTGTTCATAGAGATTTGAAACCAGAAAATTTATTATTAGATGAACATTTGAATGTTAAGATTGCGGATTTCGGTCTTTCCAATATCATGACTGATGGTAACTTCTTGAAGACATCATGTGGGTCTCCAAATTATGCAGCACCAGAAGTCATTAGCGGAAAATTATATGCAGGTCCTGAAGTCGATGTTTGGTCATGTGGTGTCATTCTTTATGTCATGTTATGCCGTCGTTTACCATTTGATGATGAGAGTATTCCAGTTTTGTTCAAAAATATCAATAACGGTGTTTACACAATCCCAAAATTTTTATCTCAAGGTGCTTCCACGTTAATTAAGAAAATGTTGATCGTTAACCCATTAAACAGAATTAGTATTCAAGAAATAATGCAAGATGAATGGTTCAAAGCTGGGTTACCAGAATATTTGATACCTCAAGATTTGAAACAACCAACGGAGGGAATAACTTCCCAACCTCAAGAACCTAATGGTGAACCTCCATCTCAACAAAATGATGAGATTGATGATGAATTAGTCACTGTGTTATCAAGAACAATGGGTTACGAAAAGGACGAAATTTATGAATCCCTAGAATCTAGTGAAGATACTCCAGTTTTCAATGAAATTAGAGACGCATATATGTTAATTAAGGATAATAGATCGCTAGTCAAGGACATGAAGGCTGATAAATCAATCGGAGATGAATTGGATACATTCTTAGCACAATCGCCACCATCATTCGAACAACAAAAGAAAATACATTCCTCCTCCACGGGGCCAAATAAATTATCCAAGGGTTCCAAACGTATAAGTTCTGTAACACAGCAAAGAACATATCATCAACCTCCATTTATGGACCAATCTAAGGAGGAAGATTCCACAATCTCCATTTTACCAACATCTCTACCTCAAATTCATAGAGCAAATATGTTAGCACAAGGTTTACCTGCGGCATCAAAGATTTCACCCTTAGTTACCAAGAAATCTAAAACTAGATGGCACTTCGGTATCAGATCTCGGTCTTACCCATTAGATGTGATGGGGGAAATTTATATAGCATTGAAGAACCTGGGCGCTGAATGGGCTAAACCTTCGGAAGAAGACTTATGGACGATTAGAGTCAGGTGGAAATATGAAAGTGGCACCCTCAATAGAAATAATGAAGGTATCCCGGATTTAATGAAAATGGTTATTCAATTATTTCAAATTGAAACTAACAACTACTTGGTGGATTTTAAATTTGATGGCTGGGAAAATAGTAATGGTGAAATAGTAAATCATTCCAATATTTCAGAAGATGAAATGAGCACATTTTCCGCATACCCATTTCTACATTTGACTACAAGGCTAATTATGGAACTAGCCGTCAATAGTCAAGGAAGTTAGTCATCATTTCAGAAGACACTTTGATATTAATGAACGATATAACTTTTTTATATTACTACGCATGTATACGAACATATATTTATAAGAACTGTAACGAAACAATGATATACCATTTTCTTTTAAAAGCAATTTTTGGTTAAGCGATGATATTGTTCGGCTCATCGATTTTTTATTTTTTTGATCTTTCTATATTTTAACAGCAAAAATTGATATTCGTTCACTTTTAATATAGAAAGACTAAAACAACAGCGTTACAAGATTCAACTATGTCCCTTAATAGAGAACAACGTGAAAAGTTCAGAGATAGACAAATACGGGAGAAATATGATATGGTTCATCTGATACCATCCTTAGAGGTACCGGAACTTTCTGGACTATACTTGAAAAGCTTCTACAATGCAAGTAAAAAATACCAGTTACAACTTCCTCCTTCAATAACTGACTCCAATGGGAAATTTTGCGGTAATTGTGGATGTGTAAGGGTAATAAATTTTAATTTGCAAACTCAACTTATAGAGAGAAAAGTTCCTGATACCAACCAAAGCCTCAGGATATTAAAGTATGAATGCATGAATTGCGGCTTCAAAAATGAATTCAAGGTTGGTGAAGCTGCAGTAACGATAGCACCTGTTTCTTTTAGTCAAAAACTTGTTGCTAAGGAAGGGGTTTCTCATAATCAGAAAGTGGATACCAAGATACAGAAAAAAAACAGTGGTAAAGATCGTGCAAAGAAAAGGAAACAGAATTCGCTTTCGAATATGCTGTCAAAGAGGAATGAGGAGAAGAAAAATCAAAAGAAGGGTCTTTCGCTATCGTTAGAAAGTTTTATGCAAGGTTGACTCCATTTTTGCATTTCTGGAAATTGATTGGTACATCTAACGTCATTATCATTATATTCATTTGCAATGGGCTATACAAATATACGTATACATTATCTACCATCATTTAATATTCTAATGAATATATTCTTCGTCATAGTGAAGAATTTAATACATCAGCAAAATTTCCATAAGCAGCAAATGAATTGCTTGCATCAAGCAATTGTTCATCTTCGTCAATTGCAGACGATTCGTTTATGGCATCTAAGGATTGTTTAGATCTATTCCCTTCATGGGTATGCAAGTCATCATCCTCAAGATGCGTGGCACCTGCTAAAGAGCCTCTTGCAACACCTTGAATATTACGGCTGTACATCTTCTTTTCTCTTAAGGGGTTTACAACTTCTTCCACAATTGTATTGGAATCATTACCGAAGCTATTTACATGTTCGTGGACATTTTCTTTGTCTTGAACTCTGGCACCATCATGATGAGTTCCTGGGGTAAATGATTGAATTTTGATCTTTCTCGTACAAACGTTTGTCCACATCCTTCTCCTATATTCACCTCTTTTGCCGTTTAAATCAATATCATACACCCATTTGGTACCAGAATCTATTTCAACATATTGGATAAAACCATTTCTAACCCATTCTTCAGGATTCAAATCTAACACCCAACTGGAGTTTTTCGCCCATTCCCACTCAATTGGTGGTTTAATATCATCTAAGGCCTTTTCAATGAAATTCTCGATTTTTGATTCTTTTACTCTGAGGTTTGACAGCAGCGAATAATCATCGGTTGTATAGCCCACAGGATGCCATTCTTTATGTTTTTCTCTGTACTTCTGTATCTCGTATACATAAACAAATTTATGTTCTCTTGCCTCCACGAATTTCAAGTATTCATTGATCATTAATTCATATTTGTTAGATAGAGTTAGAATTTTCAATCGTGTTTCTTCTGAATGAAGGCCAGTTAGAAATGCATCCCTGTGTGAGGGATGCATTTGAACAGTGAATGACCAAGCTAAAAGTATTAGAATTATTTTGATATTTGGCGAAATGAAGGGAAGTATCTCTTCAACGTATAAAAATAAAAACAAAGCCACGCTTAATATAACAACGAATGTAAAGGATGAAACTTGTTCATTTTTGAAAAATGCAAACTTGCAGAGAATTGAATTGATTCCGTCATATAGTTGGACGTATAGAAGCATATGGTTCTGTAAATCTGTTAGATTCAAAAGAAATTCCTGGCTCAATTCTGGAACAGGTTTTGGTAATTCAACCTTTCGTAGGGGTGGACCTTGAGCAGGTGTGGGATTTCTTTCTAAAAGCTCATTTGGATCCGGTTTATGGAGGTATAGGTATTGTGGTACCATAATTCCAAAAAGCAGGTAAAACAATGGTACTGTGGTTAGCACTAGGACAGGTTTTAATATTAGGAATGTGTACAAAACGAGGATACTGAGTGTGTACGATGGATTAGTCCAACTAAATATTTTGATTATTCCATCAATTAAAATAAATGGCACACTTAGTCTTGAGTTCATTGCAATAAAATTTCTACTTGTAATTGGAACTGATAAACTCGGCCTTTCTCTCCCAGCTTCCATTCTATCCTCAATTACAGTGATTGCTAAATCTGACGATGGAGGCAACGCCATTTTAACAATCTTTTCAATCAATGTATCGGTCATCATCTTTTGGATTGTTCCCGATGATGAAAGGGCGTGTGGATTAGCACCTGTGGGGCTTTGTTTATCTGAAGTTCGGTTCCTTAGAGTCATGTCATTCACTTTGATACTCTGTTTAGTAGTACTTGATGTAGGTTTATGGGGTTGTGTGTCTGATATGGCAGATGATTCCTTTGATACCGTACTGTCGTTCTTGTTAGAGTCAGTCCAAAAGAAATTGGTAACAGAGTCCATTGTGTCCCTTACACAATCCTTGAGTAAATTCTACTGAAGTTATCCCACTTTTTTGTCAGCACTAACTATTGAACCGAGTAGTATTCAGTGATGGTGTACGTTTATCTCGTGAGAGTGGACCCTATATTTTAACAATGAAGAAACGTCAAGAAACAATATTTTGATTTTCCCGCGTCGCTAATTAGTTGAGAATTGGTTCAATTAGATAAACTGTATTTAATGTTACATCAACTTTATATGGTCTATAGTTGTATATTAACGCCTGGGCTTTTTCCTATTCTTAGGTTCATCGTCCGCTTCTGCGTTTCTTTTTAAGATATTGGTTAGCAACTTCTCATCGGGAAGTGTCTTGTATTGTTTCTCGAGCGAGAGGAGACAGTTATTCAAGGATTTCATCTCAGTATCCAGCACTTTCGAAGCCATTTTCAATCTCAATTCATGAGTATCCCCGGTAAATTGCATAGAAGCAGAAACGGGTGTTACATGGTTATAGGACAACAATCTTTTCCTAATACACTTTTCCCACAAGATTAAACACTGTTCTGTGATGAGACCACGTTCGATAAGTTGTAAACATTTCTTCGTAACCCTTTGTAACAACTTAACCATTGAGGATTTGAGAATTTTTTTTAGATTAGGGGTTTGTAGCAGGATGCAAAATATTTGCAGTAAAACAACAACCTCTGGTCCCAATTCCCCATCTACATAACAATCGTATGCATCCACAATAATATCTTCATCATCAACTAACTCTAATATGGCTTCATCCGTTTGAAATATTTTTAAAATTTTGCGGATCTTTTCTATCGGTATGTCATATTGCTCATGTAACGTTTCAATGATAACTTCCAGCGGAAGTTCCCCAAAATCATATTTAGATCCTTCCCATTCGACATATCCGTACCTTCTCAAAATTTCAGCATTTGGGTGGTTACCGTAAATGTTGTAGACCTGTTCTCCAGCTTTGATATTTGAAATTGCACGCATCTTCAAGGAGTCTTCATCATATATTAAGTGAGCATTACATTTATTGGTATCAGAATTTAAAGTATCTGCTAACGGAATCATTGATTTCAAAGAGCCTTCATTTCTAACAGTTTGTTCCACATCCTCTTCTACCTCATCGTCCTCTTCGTTTTCGTCAGCTGAGGTCGGAGGGAGTTCAACGTCAAATGAATATGACATTATGATACTCGCAACGTATAGGAAATCTTCCCATGTAATAGTTCCAAAAGATAAATCGACCGAGTGATCCTTCTCAAAAGTTCGGATTAATTCCATTACCTTTTCATGCATCTGGTGGGCACCATCGTTCCCAATACGATCCAACACCAATGACGGCTTCAGCGCTTCCAATTCTTCAGCAGTCCAATACATCAATGAATTCAAATCAGTGCTTTCAGGTAACACATCAAAATATGGTGCCCACTTGCTCATATTCTTTTTAACCTTAATCTCAAACAGCATACAAATAATTAAACCTTCCCAATGTCCCACGTCACCATCGAGCAAGATGTTTTCCCAGGCAGGATATTCACTTACTAAACTAGAAGTTAGTACATTTAGTATGCTCTCTCTTGGAATCTCGAATAACAGCTCGTCGGTCTTGATATCCTCGGTAGCTAATATAAATCTTCCTTGGTTAGTATCTCTTCCATCTGCAATCTTGATCTTTGGTGAGAGTTTGTAGCCCACTGAATTGGTTAACCAACTGTGAAAATTCTCAGTATTTTTCAAGAATGCGTCTACAGTCATCGTTGGGTATGATACTCTTCAATGATAATTTTGGGAGTTTTCCTTTTATGATATTTTTGATATATTCATCAAGATGACCAAACTGAATTCAAAAATTTTAACGTTCGGCGTTGTGCGGATATTTCTTCGTGGAGTGCATTATTTGGCATAATGCAGTTGAATGGAAAACGTCCTTTAAATTTATTAGTTTCATTCCAAAAGTCATAATATAAGGGAATATTTTTTATTGTAACCTTGAATTGTAAAATAACTGTGATTTTTTTATAATTTTTAGATATAAATTTCATAGCCCAAAGTCATCCATGAAAATAAATTGTTAAATATAAATTATTAAAAACAATATCTAAATTTAATTTTGATAAAATTTTGTTTTTCACATGTTTTCCCATTTTATTTTGAATTTTAAGTAACGTATATATGTATATTGAAATAATTATTTATCTACAAGCCTTCTATTTTAATAAAATTCTTTTTCTGTTTTTATCTCTGTTTTTATTTTTCCTTCTCGTCTTCTATAACTTCTCCTTCTTCATGGTTTGGTTTCACAACCAGTTTTGAATTTTCCACCACAACTTCCACAGTCTCACCATTCCTTAGTTGACCCTTTAATAAATATGTAGCCATTAAATTTAAAATTTCTTTATGAATTAATCTATTCAATGGTCTTGCACCATATAATGGATCATAACCATGTTCAGTCAACCAATCCTTAGCTTCATCTGATAATTTCAAAGTCATTCTCTTGTCATTTATTCTTTCTTGAATTTCCTTAATTCTGATATCTACAATGGACCTTAAGACTACTTTCGATAGCCTGTTAAAGACTAAGATATCATCAATACGATTAATAAACTCCGGTGGGTATGATTTTTTCATTGCATCAATGACTCTTTGTTTTGTTGCTGGATCAATAATACCGTCATCACCCATCTTAGTGTCAGATAATAAAATATCTTGTCCAATATTAGATGTCATGACGATAATTGTATTACGGAAATCAACGTGATGACCTAATGAATCTGTCAATTGCCCTTCATCAAGGACTTGAAGCAACAATTTACTCACATCCGGATGTGCTTTTTCGAATTCATCAAACAAAACAACAGCGTAAGGTTTACGTCTCACAGCCTCTGTCAATTGTCCACCAGATTCACTAAGAACATATCCTGGAGGTGCCCCAATTAGACGAGACACTGTATGCTTCTCTTGGAATTCAGACATATCAAACCTGATTACGTTTGATTCATCATCGAATAAGAATTCAGCCAAAGCCTTTGTCAATTCTGTTTTCCCCGTACCTGTTGGACCAAGGAACATAAAACTGGCAATTGGTCTCTTTTCACTTGTCAACCCAGCTCTTTGTAATCTCACAGCATCAGCAATGGTAGTGATAGCATCGTCTTGTCCAACCACACGTTCTTTCAAAGAATCTTCCATGTATAATAAACGATCTTTATCACCTTTTAGGACTGTTTCAGTGGGAATACCTGTCATCTTAGCAACAACTTTAGAAATGTCATCTGAAGTGACTGAATCATGCAATAAATTAACTTTATCAGGATCTGATTTATTTTCACTCAATTTGACCTTTCTTTCTAATTCAGGTATTCTTGAATAACGCAGTTCTGAAGCTTTTGTATAATCACCTTCTCTTTGACATTTTTCCAACTCAATCCTTGCTCTTTCCAAATCAGCCTTTGCTGTTTTTATTGATTCAATTTCAGCCTTCTCAGCTTCCCAAATCTTTGTAAGTCTACTTAATTCATCATTTTTCAAGTTCAATTCCTTTTCTAGATCTTCTCTTCTTTCGACGGAAACAGGATCTGTTTCCTTCTTTAGGGATTCCAATTCGATTTGTATCTTCATAATGGCACGATCCAATTTCTGAATTTCATCCGGTTTTGATTCATGTTGTAAACGTAATACCGCACAAGCTTCATCAACCAAGTCGATGGCCTTATCGGGTAAGAATCTATCTGTAATGTATCTATTAGATAGGGAAGCTGCAGATACCAATGCCGTATCAGTAATTCTTACCCCATGATGAACTTCATATCTTTCCTTTAAACCTCTCAATATGGAAATAGTATCTGAAACAGAAGGTTCATTTAACAAGATTGGTTGAAATCTTCTTGTTAATGCTGGATCCTTTTCAATTATTTTGAATTCATCTAAAGTGGTAGCTGATATACACCTCAAACCTTTGGCCAATTTTGGTTTTAAAATATTGGAAGCATCCATACTACCATCAGTCTTACCGAGACCCAATAACATATGAACTTCATCAATAAAGATAATGACTTTCCCCTGAGCTTTGTCGATGTCATCTAGGACACTCTTTAATCTTTCTTCAAATTCACCTCTATATTTAGCCCCTGCGATCAAAGACCCTAAATCTAAAGTAATTAATTCTTTATCCTTTAATGATTCAGGTACTTCACCTGCGACTATTCTTTGAGCTAACCCGTCAATTAAACTTGTCTTCCCCACACCAGCTCTTCCGATCAACACTGGGTTATTCTTTGTTCTTCTTGATAATATTTGAATGGCTCTTGCAATTTCATCATCTCTTCCAATGACGGGATCCAATTTCCCAGCTCTGGCCAAGGCGGTTAAATTTGTACCGAATTGTTCTAAAGGTGGTTTTTGAGGTTCACCACCTTGATTAGGGTTCATTCTCATTTCCACGTATGATCTATGAAGAACCAAAGGTTTTGCGTTCCATGACAAAATATTGTTGTTACTTCTGGTCCTTGCATTGACATTCGTTAATGAGATCGATGGCGTTATAAGAGATCTCTTAGGGATGGTCGTTCTAAGGGACCTTAGAAGGTTTCTTTGCAAGTTAGGCTGTTTGCACTGTCTTAGCATTTTGTTATAGTTGTGACTATCTTGCACTGTACTTCCTTTGAAAAAAAAAATTGTTCACCCCTTATATAATCCCACCTATTGTATTATCCATCTATCGTACGGTATAATGATATTCCGTCTTCGCGCTAAAATCTCAAAAAGTGGGCGGGTTAACAACAACAGGTTTATTATTTATTCATAGTTATACTTACATATATATGTTTTGTTTTAAGCACATATTTATTAATTTATTCATTGGGTTTGCTCAGCTAGCTTCCTCTTCAAGGACTCTACTTGGTCTCTCAACACCAAGTTTTCCTGCTTCAATATTTCGAATTGAGCAGCGATATCTTCCAATTCTTTAATTCTCTTGTCTCTACGTTCTCTGTATGCCTTTTGTGCATTTCTGTTCTGTGCAGCCCTCTTGGTGTTCCTCAAGGGTTTCCCCGTAGTAGGATGTATGTTATTATTGCTAGTGCTATTATTGTTATTGTTACTACTATTGTTATCATTGTTGTTGTTGTTGTTATTATTATGGTTCATACCACGGGCAATATCACGAACGTCATTCAAATCGACACCGGCAGCAGCAGCGGCCGCAGCAGCAGCAGCAGCATTATTAGCAGCCACTAGATGAGCCATAGCGTTCTCCGAGTTCAATATACTTTGAATCGGTATAGATTCCTTATCTTGTTCCTCCTCATCGTCGTCGTCGTCATCATCATCGTCGTCATCATCCCCCATGTCCACTCTTCTCCTCTTCAAGGAGGAGGAAACAGAGGAGGAGTCATCTAGGGATTGCGCACGACTTGTGGCACGACCATACTCTTCCAATTTCACTTCGTCACTCATTGATTACTTGATTAGATTGTGTTGGGTAGTTGGCTTAGGTAATCATTTGTTTTGTTGATGTATTTCAATTTTTTTGAACTTGTTTGTTTTTATAATTTTCTTGTGGTGTGCTGTTTCCGTGCGTGCAAGGGAAGCGATATTTTCATTTGTGTTGAGAAGGAATATTTTCATTTGTGTTGAGAAGGAATATTTTTTTTTATTGTATTACAGAATTATGTAGAGTGTATTAGACTAGTTTCTTATATTTTGCAATTGATTCCTTAGGGCGTCCATTTGCTCTCTAAGACATGTATTTTCTCTTACCAATTCATCGTATTTTATTGATTTTAGTTCTAGGATCTTTATGTATCTTTCCTTACGTTGTCTGAATGCCTTTTGAGCGTTTCTATTTTGGGCTGCTCTCTTTGCAGTGCTTATGGGTTTTCTCGTGATGGATTTGGTACCATTTTTTGTCGTCTTTTGAGTAGGTTGTTGTTGTTGTTGAACAGGGTGAGTTAAGTTACTTAGATTCATCATTTCGGATGAATTGATGAGAGCAGGGAGACTATTCCGTTGTGGGTCAATCGAAGCAGAAGCAGAAGAAGCGGTACCTAAGGAGTGGGTTCTTGGACGTGGAATCATCCTTAATTGATCACTAGTTAAAGGGGACGGTAGGTTGATGGGACCAGCATAGTTGATATTTGAAAGTTGAGTTGGTTGTTGATGTTGATGAATTGGTGATGTGAATAAGAAAGGTACTTGTTGAGGATGGTATGTTGATGCGAATATGGCTGGTGGAGCAGCAGTAGTTATGTAATTTGGCGTAGAATGTTCATTGAATGAATTCTGTTGTAGATATTTGATAGGATTAGTTGAGGTCAAAACGTTTGGCATCGCATAATTTTGCTTCGATGCTTTTGCTTGATGGGTAGTGCGCAAAGGTGGAAGATTATAGTTTGTCGATAGCATATTTTCTTGTTTTTGTTTTTGTTTTTGTCTTTGGTTCTCAAGTTGTAAGATGAGCAAGCTCTCGAGAGGAAAATAAGCGGTTGCTTAAATAAGATAAGAAACTGCACAAGCAAGGTTATCTATTTTGATCTGTGACTATTCAGTTCCTTGCAAGGGCCCATCTAGATCTGTTTGTCCCTCGGTGGTCCGATTGAATTATATCGGCGGATGGCAGCTGTTTGTTACTCCAACGACGAGAGCTGAGCTGAGCTGGCCTGTGGTGCCATCTAAGTCATGGCGCTCGTTTGCCCTGATCGGCCATCGAGCACTTCAAAATTCTCCATGCACCGCCCAGAATAGTATCACCATTCCACAACACTGCGTCAACGCCACAGCACAATGGACAATAACCGCACCAGCCGTCTAGCACGACGCACGGCTGCCCCTGCCCGCCTCGTGCCAGCCAATCACACGCGCCCGCGCCTGCTGCAGCGTGCGCCCGTCGAAGATGGAGCCCGTCACGGGCGGTGTCACCGCGTCCGCCGTGGGCGCCTGAAACGTCGCCATGCCCCTGGTGTCTAACTGGGCCTTGCTGAACACCGCCCAATCTGCCTCTTCGTCGAACGAATCCCAGTACGTGTCGTCATTGACGTGCTGCATCACGTTCCCCTTATTGTTGCTGCTGCTGCTGCCCTCCAGCTCCCCGTCCGTGTTGGCAGAATCTCCCCTCTTTATCGCCTCTTGCTCGTCCAGCGCCAGAAACTCGTCCAGGTCCCACTCATTGTACAGAATGTGGTGCGATAAAACTAAGTGCTGGTACTGGAAGTACGAATCTCTGTACGACGAATTGTTACTCATGGCCTCGGTGCTATTGCGGTCGGTCCTAACATAGTTTCTTTTGCAATGGAAAGCTTAATTTTTTTGTAGCTTTCGTATTAGCAAAAAAAACAAACAAAAAAACCAAGACATCATGCCCCACGGGCCGGCTCCGGTATTTAACTCCGGCCCCGGTTGTTTCGTCACCGTTCAACAACAATTATAACGCGATGACGTTTTGTGCTATATCTATCTATATGAAAATACAAAGCGCTAACAGGGTGCCCAGAAATATAAGCATCCCATGACTCAGTGTCCTGCTAATGGAAACGTCACTCTTCTTGTTCCCCATCGCAAACACTGGTGTCGATCTTCTCACACCCACATTCTTAGTCTTCGGGTTATCGTCACCACTGGAAACACCACTGGAGGTAGGGTACGCTAACAACGATAACGACTGCGAAACTTGCGAATTCATAGACCCATCACTGCCGAAATATGTGTAATTATCAAATGGTGTCGGGAATAGCCCAGCATCACGTAATTTCAAGAAATCCCATTCCCCAGCACTCTCCGTCTTCCAATTCCAAAAGATCCACCCACTCGTCCTCGACGAATACGTAGCTAATTGCGCTTCAATGAATTGTCTCACATGTTCCTTGTACTCCTGACTCCACGAACTGATATCATCCTGCGAGGTGCACGCCCCAATGACCGAATCATCGTTGGAACTGTACATAGTCATGTTATCGTAATATGTACCGTCATATCGAGATCCAATACCTATACCATTGACCCAAGTGGCACAATCGGTAAGCGCACCGGACCATTCACCCACAACGGCACCATGTGAGGACAACTCACTTCCGTAAATGGAATCTCCATAATTGATAATATTGATTAATCGTTGGTATTGACTCTCTTGTAATTGTGATTCAGTGAACACTTCATAATGATGATGATCCACTGAAATATCTTGCGAATTATATGTAATGTTCGTCAGATTGTAATATTGACTCGACACATTCACATATTGCGGATTGAATTGTAAATTCCAATATCCAATCGGTTCAAACGCATCGTGAATGACAAACGTCATATTGTCTGCCACAACACTGTCATTGGATTTCCTTTGACGAAACTTGAACAAATCAAACGCTTCATAATATGCCTCTGTGATATCATCAATGCCGATCTTAGTACTCAACGGCTCATTGACAATTTCCATACCAACAATAGAATCACTGTATCCAATAAACTCTTTGAACATCTTCGACCAGATGGCCAATGTCAATTTTTTCGTATGCGCCTCATTTAACCAACCAAGATTACTCCTCAGGATTCTCTCACCGGAATTATCAAACCCATTCTGAGATCCAGGAAGTCCATGCAAATCAATCCAAACTTTTAATCCATACTTCTCAGCCCATCCAATCGCCTTCTTCAAATAACCTAATTGTAAACCTTCACTCACATATGGATCAGAGTACGTAATGTTCTCCACATACAAACCACTAGCATGATCCACTTTCCATGCCCAATACCCAATGGGTAACCTAACCAAATTGAACCCCGATTCACTAATCTCTTGGAAATCATCTTCAGTAATCCACGTTTCGAAATGCTCACTTAGTATCGAAAGTGATTTATTATACCCTAACGCGAAACAAAGCGTGTATTCATCCACAATGGAGATGTTCCCCCGGTTCATGCTCGTGGCATTGTTATACAGTGACGGCGTGATGTATGGTTCCGTCACTAACCAACCACCAATAGTGATACCCTTGATGTGATCTTCAATTAATGATGACGTCGTTGGTGCGGACACATTACGGATCTTTAACTTCAAATGCGAAAGCTCGGAGGCACTTAGTGCATGGATCGTTTGTGTGATATATGTGATGGTGATGAACAACAAGGTGTAGATAAATTTCATCTTTTCTTTAACGTGAGGGAACCTTACGTATATGCAATGCAATGATTTAAAGAGTCTATTATTCTTGGGAGAATTGCTGAATCCTATGTGTTTACTAATCTAATCTATTCTAATCTAAATTAATTTTTAAATAATTTTTTTCTGCCTCGAGACTTTTTTTTTTCTTCCTCCATTTTTCATGACGTCTTTTCGTTTTTCGTTTTCGTTCCGTACGCACGTAAACAAAAGAATCAACGCGTCGCGAAAATGATCTACGTATGGATTTGCTTTCATAAGCATACGTATGTACGTGCAAAACATTCGTACCATTCTTTCTTTTCAACGTTTAAGACTAGTAAAATAGGCAACCAAGTTGTTTACAATTTGTAATCTACAAATCTTTCTTAAAAATTCTCCCAGTACAAGAATTTGCTCGCTCGAGGGAAAATCTCTTTGCGGAAGGGACAACTCATTCAAATAATAAAACCAATCCAATTCAAACACCCATAAAAAGGGTATCGCCATCAAAAGATTGTTTAACACTTGTTCATTTCTGTCACCATCAAAAAAAATCGCAACCCTAGGTCTAGCGCGCGCAGTCCTTTTTGCCAAGCCCTAACTTTCTCAATGCAGGGTATTTTAGGGAAATCATCTTCTTTCACTATGTAGGAGTTGAAAGAATTCCTGATTGAAATTAATCAAATAGTATAACTAAATTAACAACTGCATTACAGACTCACAGTCATACACGCATTCAATTCAATTCAATCCGTGGTTATCATTTCTTTCAGATCTGATTTCACTTTTGGTCTACTTCCTTCTTCCAACACATTTTACCGTTCTCGCTTCAACAGGATCCATTACAATCATTTCATCCTGTTCCTTAATTTTTTACCATTTATTGTCATAGCGACCTTCAAATCATTTCATATCAAGGTCCTTTTTAATTTTACTCTTTCCCTCTTTCCATTATTATTCCTATAAACTGGTTATTACTTCTAATGACATATGTCGTCTAGAAAACGCTCACCCCATGATTTTATCTTCAAAGAAGAACTAGGACATGGTTCATACTCCACAGTCTACAAAGCAATAGATAAAAGAAACACAAAGAGAATATTTGCCATAAAAGTATGTTCTAAAGCTCACATCATCAAAGAGTCTAAAGTGAAATACGTAACCATTGAGAAAAATACATTGAATTTATTGGCAAAGGCTCATCATCCAGGTATCGTTAAATTATATTACACTTTCCACGATGAAGAGAATCTATATTACGTATTGGACTATTTACCAGGTGGCGAACTTTTAAGTCTATTGCATAAGATGAAAACTTTTAGTGAAGTTTGGTCAAAACATTTCACTGTACAATTGGTGGATACTTTAGAATTTATACACTCTCAAGGTGTCATTCATAGAGATTTAAAACCAGAAAATGTCCTCCTGGATAGAGATGGGAAATTGATGATTACAGATTTTGGTGCCGCATATACAACAACAGCGGGGAATAATGATGCAAATAAATCAAGTTCTTCATTTGTTGGAACAGCTGAATACGTATCACCGGAATTATTACTTCATAATCAATGCTCATTTAGTTCTGATGTTTGGGCTTTGGGTTGTATGATCTTCCAATTTGTTACGGGATCTCCCCCATTTAGAGGAGAAAATGAATTGAAAACGTTCGAGAAAATCGTAGCACTAGATTACCCCTGGAGTAGCACGAATATTCATAATAATAAATTCTTGAACAACATAAACCCATTAATCATTAACCTAGTTAGGAAAATATTGGTGTTGGAACCCAAGGATAGATTATCTTTGAAAAAAATCAAACAAGATCCTTGGTTTGCCACTGTCAACTGGAATGATAGAAATACCATATGGAAGGGAATTTGGCAGCTTCAATTACCAACCCCAGTCAATTCATCGTCATCCTCTTCATCCACTTCGTCTGCATCAGTTTCCATTCCTGAATATTCAATACCATCTACGATTAATACCATATCAACATCAACCACACCAAGATCCAGTGCACATCAACACTTACTTCCAAGTAGGCAATTGCACGTAATTGATACTTCAATTAGAAATATTCCCATCACCAAACAGAAAAGAAAGAAACCAACAAAGATTCCAAATACGACAAGTAGCATAGTGGAATGGAGAAAAAAACTTGGTATATCATCTAATAACAACAATAATAATCATGTCCTCACAAATATCGACATAACAGATACAGAGGGGCTAAGTATCGACACCGAACTGTCTTCTTCAAACTTCATTACAAACCCACCACCACCACCACCAACACAGATACTACGACAACATTCTCAATCTTCACCACCATCATATCCTAACACTTCATCCAATTTAACATTAGAACAAGTTATTGATCAAATACCGACGGAGTATAAACAATCACCTACTAAGAACAAAATGGGTCCTACACTCATGATGAATAACAATGGGATATCGGAAAATCAAACACAAGATCATATTATACCATCAACACCACCAGTACCGCCCTTTTTCCCACATTCATCCAATAGAAGTCCCATATCAACATCTGTTTCCATGTCTACTCTCGATAAATATTTGAACAACGCCGACATTAACAAAAACAGAAAACTGGCGAAGGATAGCGTGATAAACATTACAAATGAGAGTGTTCTAAAGCAAGATTATGTCTACATTTATACTATCCCATTCAAAGCTGATGGTCCTGCAATGTGTCTGGATAGTTATTCTCAAATTGATAACGATTTAATCACCTCTCTAGTTTCCAAATACAAAACATCTTTAAAATCTGTAAATACACTCCCTTGCATTCTAATGCTAGGTAAGAATGGTGATTTATCATATGTGAAAAATAACTCCCCAACTTCACCAACAGCATCAAAAAATTCAGAATTAATGGTTAATGTGGCAGATTCAGATTTATCAATGTATGATTTTGAATTTGACGAACTGGCAAGAAAGGGATTTCTCATATTGGAAAGGTATAGGAAAAAACTTTGGTTCATTTCATTACCATCCATTCCTATACTATCTTCAATTTCGCCACCATCGCAAACTTCATATGATCCTTTAGTGGTTAATCGAGAAAAGGGTTGGGTAGACTGTTTCTTTAAAGCTCGTCAATTGATTGAAGAAGACGAAAAGAGGGTCGTTGATAAAGTTAAAGGTATAAAGTTATCACCCCCCGCAGAGAAAAGTAAGATACCAAAAGGGCTTGACAGTACTGTTACGATTAGCAATGAGAAAACTAATAATGCCTCATATAAAACAAACTCTACGACAACTCTGAAAATAGCTACTTCAACTTTTCCCACGAAGAAAGAAGTACCACAAGCACAACTTACTTCTGATACTTTTCCCGCGACTAATACTTCTGAGACGACAGTTGCTAAGAACAACGGATTTGTACCACCATCAAAGAATCTGAATAATAATAACACTAACAATATAATGAAAGGTAAACAACAATCTTTAGTAAGCAAGAGAGTAACACCTATTGCAACAAAAGATAGAACAGTTCCTACCGCTCAGGTTTCGACATCATCCAGAATAAAACATCCTCATTATATGATACCTCCAACTTTGCGAGTTCAAGCACCGGGACAGGGACACTCTCGAAGTACGTCTCAACCAACATCTCCCGTATTATCACATAAGCCATTATCACCACAATTAACGTACAATAAAAAATACCAAATGCCCAGTAATATGGTTGTTAGTAGTAGCCGATATGAGGTGATACATACTTTAAATCAAGGCAAAACCAGGAACCTTTCTGAACCTAATGTTGCTAGTAGTGGTGCTTCTGCAGCGTTTAAGAATTTACAGCAACGTAGGAAAGATGAAGCACTAAATAAATAGATTATTTTATTTATCTATGAACAAACTCCACGCATTAAAAGTTGCATTAAGTTAAATAGTTTATTTATTTATGTATGTGTTAATGGCTCTTTACGCTATGAATGCTAATACTAGTAGGACAATCAAAATAATAATAAGCAACCCTATACAGCAATCGTTATATCTTTCTTTATTTTTTTCATATACCCATTCCAACTGCCTCCTGCCACGAGCTAATTTATTCACGACAGTATCCATTCCTTCATCCATTTCATCTAATAATTGACCCTGATCTTGTAATTCTTGACCCATTGTCTGTGCTTGTACATGTAAATTTTGCATCGTTTCATGTATATTATCTAGATGAACATCTTGTTCTCTCAGCATTTGATCTTGAAATGGGTTTGCCTTTCCACCATCCAGTTCAACATCATCTTCATTCAAGAAATCATCCACACCATTTAATCCATCACCTGTAGTTGTATTCACGGCTTCTGATTTCTTTTTAATTTGATCTTTAATGCTTTTCAATTCGTTCTTCAACTCTTGTACGGCAGTTTCCCTTTCTTGTATGACAGTGGTCTCGGAACTATCACGTTTCATGACGACCAGTGACCTATCCAGGTCAATTAAAGTTTCATCCACTTCATTTATGATTTCTTTTATTTCATCAGCTTCATCATTTGAAGTGTGTGTGGTAAAGAAATGCGATAGCCTTTCTAGCTGTTCCTTGGTGTCATTTAATACTTGGTCAAAGGGGTCGATTTCCATCTTGGTTTGTTGAATTTTTTTTTTCGAAGGGTGGTACAATGTTGGTTAGTATTGGCATTAAATAATATTTATTACCTGAAAAAAAATATCGCGACGTGTTAATGTAAATGTTAGGTAGGTGTATACTCGAGTAGAGTAGACAGTAGAGGAAGAGCAGCTAATGGATGAAACTACTGTGAAGCAGGAGGACAGCGTACCTCAGACAGAAGTGAAACCAGAGGAAAGAGTACCTCAAGAAGAGGTAAAACAAGAGGAGGAAAGAGGACCAGATCTAAAAGCTATAAATATTAGTGAGACCATTGGAGGAACTCAAACAAGGAAGTATTTGAATTCAGAGGTGACGCCATTTTTGTTATCTGGGATGAGAATGATTGCATTGACCAAACCAGCTGATCCCTTACGTGTACTGGGAGAATATTTGATTGAACAAAGTGAAAGAAATAAAGGGAATAAATAATAAGAATGATTGAATGGTTTCTGAATTGAAATAATATTTACAGACAATTACATAGGTAATAATGTGTTGGTCATATCTAGAACTTTTCCAGTTCCAGTTTTAAATCGTCGTCAATTTTATTTAACATTCTAAAGCCGTATCCACAACACAAACTAATGAGACTGATTTTCCAACCGTTCCATAATTGTTTTGAAAAATTTGTAGACAAGTTGGGTTTGATGATAAGCGATTGGTTTTGTTCTGCTTCCTGAATTTGTAAATTATTTTGATAATTTAGTAGATAATTTAATTGACTTCTACGAAGTATCGTCTCTATGGGTAATTTAATAAACAATTCCACACATTTTGATATAAACTTGAAGGAATAGAAAATCTTCCAATTTGTGAATTTATCCAAATTAAATTTAGAGTAAATTAGAATATCAAAATTAGTACCAAATGTCACAGTAACTATTGATTTTAATATTGAATTAAACCATATTGAAATTGGTAAATTGGGTCCGTCATTTCTCCATGACCATTTTGTAATTAAACGTCTTAAACTTCTTCTCTTATTGGAGCTTTCCATTGTTGAAGTTACAATCAATCTTAACTTAATAAGATCCATTGGTATTAATACCAAATTTGTCAAAATGGCTGCGGTTAAATTAATTAGTATTAGGCTTTTAAATGATGATGTAATGGGTAAAGCCAATGGTAAAGATGTTGAAATGGATGAATGAGGAGATGAAAAAAAGTAATTTGAAACGAGCGATGACAGTAAACTGACAAGCCATGAATTTATAGAGACTCCTAAGAAATTCAAGATGAATGTAGTATGATTTGCTCTCCATAAACCCTTTAGGCCTTCTTTATCTATTAGTACGTTTAATATATCCATTGTCTTAAGAGATGCAGGAGATATTAAATTGGGGTTAATTATTATAGCTGTATGATCTGAGGGGACGACTGTTTGATTTTCACCTTCATTATCAATTGAACTTTCCACTTTCTTGACAGGGAAATAATCGATATCTTCTGTTTCTGAGATGTCATCTTCATTGTCACTCATCGTAATAGGTTTTGTAGAAGACGACGATGGGGGGATGGATGGATCGATGACTTGCATTATGATTTTGGCGACTTCAAAAGGTTGCTGAATGAAATGATTAAAATAAACATTAAACAAGTTTCTCACTATTTGTTTTATTGTCCTTTCCCATTTATTAAAATTTATAAAATCATCCCATAATATGGCACCTTGTCGGCCATCGGTGCCACCACTGCTACTTCTTCTCCCCTTAACAAATAAGTCCTTCACATTTGAACCTGAATTTGAGTTTTTCTTGACAATGGATAATTTGGAGGCAATCGAGAACCCATTATTATCGATGACACCCTTTTCTGGATTAAATACTGAAGAATAGGCAAGACCGATATTGAATGAATTTGGGTCGTAGTAAGGTCTTGTTTGGGCCCTCGAAATTGCTGTTTGTGCACCGGACTGTATTATGGATCCTGTACTGGTACTAGTATCGTTGGTATCCATTTTCTCTGCTGCTATGTTCCTTTCTCTTTCTGAATGGTACATATGGAACGATGTAATCAGATATAGTTCCACTAACTCATCTGTTGTTATTTATCCAGTCTACATTCAAATTTCCAAGACTGTGTCACCCAGACACCATTTACACCCAAACATTATTCAAATACCAAAATCTATTTTTTCAATTTTTGTAAAACGCGCTTTTCTCGCGCCGTCTTTTTTTTCCATTTCATCTTTTTCTGTCAGACAAAGAGATGGTATAGTAAGCTAGCTATTTAGTACATCAATCCATTAATTGATTCATTGAGTTATTTAATAGTTGACTCACAGAAAAGTACTTAAACAATACCATACTATACAACAATGGCCAAGTTCTTGAAAGCAGGCAAAGTCGCAGTCGTTATCCGTGGTCGTTACGCCGGTAAGAAGGTAGTCATCGTCAACGCCCATGATGAAGGTACCAAATCTCACAACTTCCCACACGCTATAGTGGCAGGTATTGAAAGATACCCATTGAAGGTTACCAAGAAGCACGGTGCCAAGAAGGTTGCTAAGAGAACCAAGATTAAGCCTTTTGTTAAAGTGATCAACTATAACCATTTGTTGCCAACTAGATATACCCTAGATGTGGAATCCTTTAAGAACGCCGTTTCCAAGGAAACTATGGAACAACCTTCTCAACGTGAAGAGGCTAAGAAAGTTATTAAGAAGGCTTTGGAAGAAAGACATCAAGCTGGGAAGAACCAATGGTTTTTCTCTAAATTGAGATTCTAAGTCAAGGATGACCGGAATAATTTTGCATACTCATTTCAATCATCACCCCTCGTCTCTCATTATCATATCCTCTTTAATTTAATTTAATAATATTAGTGTCTTAAATAAATAAAGTACATAACGTTACAATACAATATCAAGAAAAAAAATATAAGGAATTATTTTGAAATTTTGAAATTTTGAAACTGATTAGATACAGTGGAAAGACAGACAAAGCATACGAGCAATGCCGCATCAAAAGATCATTCAAACCAGCAGCATAGATGCCCAATCATCTACCAGATCAACGTCCAATACTGGGACGCATTATGACGATTTATTATACCAAAGATCACTGATTTACAAGAAGAATGAAATCTCACTATCGGCAATGACGTTCTTATTTCAAGAAATGATAAACTATCTACATCAATCCAGCTCCACCATGTCTGAATTCGAATTAAAACTATCCAGATACGGGCAATCCATTGGCTTAAGATTACTAGAACTACTAAACTTCAGAGCTTCACTACCGGCCTCTCTCACATCGATCCCAACACGATCATCCATCCTATTCTCATCATCCGCACCACTTACAGATCAAGCCAACTCCAACTCAACAAACACACCCGATGCTATAAGAAAGAGAGAGGAAGAATCAAGTACCAATGCCGATCTAGCCAAACATATAACGAAGATGAGACGTCGTGATTTGAAAATCTTAGATATCCTTCAATTCATCCATGGTACCCTTTGGTCATATCTCTTCCATCACGTCTCAGACGACCTAGTGAAGTCTTCCGAGCGTAACAATGAATATATGATTGTAGATAACGAACCACAATTGACACAATTCATCCCACAGAGTTCTAAGTTTCTCAATTCTTGTCATTTCTTCGTGTGTGGAATGATACAGGGGTTCCTGCTTAACGGCGGATTCCCCTGTTCAGTAAGCCCTCATTTGATGCCCGTGGATGGGTTTGATGAAAGAGTTATATATCTGATTAAATTTGATGAACAAGTGCTGGAGAGGGAATCGTTAAGGTTTTAATATGACTATACTATTACTATCTTTTATAAATTACGTAATCTTCCACCCTTCGCTAATTTTTACAAATTATATAAATGGAATGGATTATTCAGTTATTCATCATCTTGAAAGTGAACAGAACAACCATAGCAAGATGAACCAATATGATGATAATAGGGACACATGCCCCATCTGTAAGACAGATAGATACCTTTCACCCGATGTAAAATTTTTGGTGAATCCGGAATGCTATCATAAGATTTGTGAGAATTGTGTGGATCGTATATTCTCTTTGGGTCCTGCTCCTTGCCCATATAAGGGTTGTGATAAGATTCTAAGAAAGAATAAGTTTAAGACACAAGTGTTTGATGATGTTGCTGTGGAGAAGGAAGTGGATATTAGGAAACGTGTGTTTAATGTGTTCAATAAAACTTTGGATGATTTTGACAACGATTTGGATAAATATAATAAATATTTGGAGCAAGTGGAAGATATTATATATAATCTAGATCATGGAATCGATGTGGTGGAAACAGAGGAGAAGTTGCGGAGTTATGAGGAGTTAAATAAACAGTTAATCCTGAACAACATTGAAAGGAATAAGAAAGATTTAGAAAATTTCGAACAAAGGAATAAATTTGAAAAAGAGATGAAGTTAAAGAAAAGAATGTTGGAGAGACAAATAGAGGAGGAAGACAGATCTAACAAGGAATGGGCTAAAAAGGAGATTATAAATAGACTTTCGCAATCTAATGATGCGGAGGAGGTTATTGAAGGTGTTAAGAACACTGTAAAGTTAAAGAAATCCAGTGCTAGAAGGAAACTGGATGAACTAAACAGAGTGCTGAAGAACAATCCATATTTTGCCTCCTCAAATCCTAATAGTAACCAGAATTTAATGCTGTTAAGGAAACAAAAGGAAATGGAATCATCTATACCGTTTACGCCGTTTAATGGTGATAGAAATACTATACCCAGATTTAAATTGGATGAAAAATTGTATAGTGATCCATTCATCAAAGATTTAGAGAATAGGAAAGAGTTTGTGGCATCAGGGTTTAGAACGGATTATGTTTATGAAAGAGTCCTTACTGAAGCATTTATGGGTCTAGGATGCATTATTTCAGACGAACTTTAACTTATGAATATTATTTAGAAACTCTATGTAATGAATGATATAACAGCATTGAAATGAGAAACGAATAAATCAAAGAAGCAGAAAAGGAAATACTAAAAGAGATTATGGAATAGAGGTAAAGCTGATTAATCAGAGGAAGATGGGGAAGAACGAGAAGAGTTACTTGAAAAATAGGTTAGAAATCGGTTCCCCGGGAATTGTTGGTTTCCCTTTTTCTTCCCATTAATATGATTATAAGTGTTGCTAGTAGTACTTGTATTACTGGGTGTTGGAGTCAACTCGAAATGTAATGTTGAGGTTGAATGACTACCGGGACCTCCACCAAAAAGAAGAGAGTGAAGAACTCTGTGCTCCCCCCTATCTGCCACTCTAAATACTTCGTCACCTCTAATGGTTTCTTCGTAGGATGGAGGGTCAGCGGGTGGCATCATTCCATCTTCTGGGTGTCCAACAGGACTGAACAGTTGTTGCGGTGCCTCGTTTTTCTGTACGTCTTTTGGGGTATTGTTGGATGTCATATTGGTCATGAAGATTAGTTTCCAAGAGATAGCATTTTAGGAGCTTCCCAACTAGAGTAATCTGTTCTTTGTAATTCATGGAAAGGTTCAGTGACAGAAACGACAGCTTCCCTTTACTGGCGCGCAAAGGAAACATCGATTTCCTCACTAAGATTACATACAAAACACAACTACACAACAGCAACAACAACAGATCAACAGCAACCAGAACTAAAACGATGCTATCCAACTCCACCATCATGAACGTGTTTAGACCAGCAATTAAGGGACCTGCTTCTGTCTCGGCTTCGTCATTCCTGTTGACCTCTGTGAGAACCAAGAGAACTACTGCAAAGTCATCTGGGACCACGGGTGTATCTCCACAGGTACAAAGGGTCACTACTCAATTGAGTGTACTCTCTGCACGTAAGAAACAACCCAAGATGTTGAAATTATGCCCTGAAGATCTTATCAAGCATCAAACAATCGAGAACTGTTGGATACAGTATCAAAGGGATGTAAGGAACAGAAGGAGTAAGACGTTGGAGAAACAATTCAAGAGTATAAAGACCGCAATGAATACGTTACAAGAAGTGAATCCCGTGTTATTCAAGTTGGCATCAGAGGCTACCACGACGGCAACAGAAGAGAGGAGGTTCCCGCTCGAATACAGAATCCCAACAGACTTCCCTCCAAATAAGGACAAGGTCTGGTGCCATAATTACACATCACCAACCACCAAGAACAATTGATAGACCACTAGCCATCTATTTATGCCACTACTGGACTTCTTTTATACTCTTTATCTTCGTGTATTGCTTACCTAACCACCGGACCGGGTGACCCCCTCTAAATTTTTTTTTTCGCTGATTCGACAATAACATACTTCGTTTCATTCTTTATTACTATTACCATTCATGTTGCATGCAGCAAGTGCTCTAACTTCCATTCAAGAACCTAACAACCCAATATACTATGCTCATCGCTTCTGATATGGAGGATCTTACTTCCTCCAATGCCACCATTGACAAACCATTGGAATATAAATACTCCTCGTACTTCGATAACATGGAGGATGACGAAGAAGAAGAGGATGACAGCATGCACCCTCTTCATGGAGACTTATTCCCAAAATCCGATTTAATTAAACCAGACACCATATCTAAAATTTCCAATTCCAATTCCAATTCCAACTCCAATTCTAATTCTAATTCAAATGCAACTTCAAGCTCAACCTCAAGACCAAACGCTATAAATGAATACGTATGTCATTACTGTCAGGCCAAATTTAGGATAAAAGGATACCTGACACGTCATATAAAGAAACATGCGGTTGAAAAGGCCTACCATTGCCCTTTCTTTAGTACAGAATCTCCACCAGAATTAAGATGTCACAATTCTGGGGGGTTTAGTAGGAGAGACACATACAAGACTCACTTGAAGGCAAGGCATATCTTGTTCCCTAAAGGGATTAGGCCGCATGAGAGGAATAAATCTAAAGGTCATTGTGCTCAATGTGGAGAATTTTTCACCAATTTTGAAAATTGGGTCGAACTACACATTGAATCTGGTGACTGTTCTGGGTTACCATCAAATTATTCATCCTCATCTTCAAATAGGCCATCATTCCATACTACAAAGCTAAACCAGCAAATGCGATCACAATTACAATCTCATAAACCATATGTCCCAACAATGAAAAATTATCAGGCGGTGGAACCTGAAAAATTATTAAGTGATAATGTCACTCTTAAACCAACTTCCATTAGAAGATTCAAGAATGGAAGGAATTCTAGCATCCTCTCCAATGAAGGTTTATTGAGAACAGCCAGTATATTAGAATCACTGGAACATGCTTCAAAGATATCGTCTAGTTTGAAAGAAAGGGCAAAGATAAAACCATTAGATATTGAACAAGCTCCATTGGAAACAGATACGGCTACTGATAACATACCGCATCAACAACAACAACATAGTAGTATGATACGGTTTAATCCTGAAGAAATCAACGAAACCCACTTGAGGGAGACGAAAAATCATCTAAGTCTTTATAATAGTATTTTCCATTCTGAATTTTAGCATCAACACAGAACCCCACCCACAGCAATAACGAATGATAGAGACACCCGGACTCTTCATGTAAATATATATTTATACACGATTTTTAATTTAGTTTAATTTAATCAAATTTAACTTAACCTATTCTCTAATTTGTCATTACCATACATCGCCTATCGGAATTTGAATGGTCTAAAATTCTGACCTTAACAATCATTACACTATAAGAACACACGACAACAGATAGGAAAGAACCCATAAAGAACCATTATATACATCATGTTTGTGGCGAGAAACATGAAACAGGCCATTCGTTTTAACTCGACCATAAAGCCATGGTATCTAATAAAGACCCCCCTCGAACAAAAGCAAACACTCGAACCCATAACGTACCCACATAACACGCCGAACTCCATCAAAGACATTATTGTCCCAGAATTGCAAAACCTAGGTCTGACGGACATTAAAATATTTGATCAACGTCCGCTACACAAGGGTCTTTATATCCTTTCAACGGGGAAATCTGCCTTGCATTGCTCTAAATCATTCGTGGAACTGAATAAAGTTTTGAAAGATAAGTTTCCTAATTATGTTTTGCAAAAAGAGGGTATTGTTAATCCTAATGATACTAGGAAGGCTCAAAGACGGCTTGAGAGAAGGAACATTAATTCGAGAAGTAGAATTGTCGATGATCCTAGGGGTGATAAGGACTCATGGGTTATGATTCATTGTAAAGCAGACGATGGTATATTTATTAATATGATTACAGAACAAAGGAGGCAACAATTAAATTTGGAAGAATTGTGGGCCCCAGATGAAGAAAAATATTTGTATGAAAGGAAAGAGGAACCAATGGGAGAGGATTCTAGGAATGGAAATGGTGAAGAAGGTGATATTCTTTCTGGGTTGCGAAGGTTGGCTTATCAGAGAAGGCATTTTTCGACAACTGCGACTAACATTAATGATTTGATTTTGCAAGAACGATATGAAGAAGCTAATGAATGGTTACAACAGGCATATCACGCTCAGAACTCATTACTTAAATTAGAAGCAATTACAGAGATACTATCAAAAGTTAAGTTGTCATTGCCAACTAAAATGGCAGTGACTAATTGGAAAGCATTCTTTGATAATAATTGGCCGAGAGACCCATCAAAATTGAATGAATTTTCCACTCTTAATGGTTATTGGCTTATTCGGTTAAAATTCCTAACGTTACTGAACACTTTAGATCCAATAAATTATGACTGCACCAATTTTATCAATGACTACTTTCTATTGAAGAAATCAATGGGGTGTATTCTTGGTAAAAAAGATCTCGTACCTTTTCTCAGAACATTAATTGCTCAGGAGATTTTGACAAAAGAAGCTCTAGATAAGAGAAATAAGATTGTTGTAGATACTTTGAAATTATTCAACACGCTAGAGACTTCAGCGGAAAGTAATATTCTTTCAAATACTGAAGTAATGTCTTTGTTGTTGCAAAGTATGGTTGAACACAATCCACCCTTGAAATTAGATGCCCTTCACGAGGTAGTTGATCATATTTGCTCCACAGCACCTAAATATTTGAGTTCTCATGTTATAGTCTCGATAGTGAAGGTATTAATTGACTCCAGGGATTGGAACAAGTTATTCCAATTTTGGGACGTTCAAATTCCCAACATTAAACCTAAAACTGATTACAGACCCTGGGCACGCTTTATCGAGCTAATTGTCGATTCAGGCGAGGCTCCATTGATGCAGAAACTGATTATAGAGGATCATTTGCTGAATATAAAACGATATGGAGCATTGATAAACGAAAACACAAGAGAACAGTTAAATCGATTGTTCAAGACAATAGATCCAGAGGCCACTTATTACAAAGAACTTAAAGATTACTTGTTGCAGTGATAGATATATATATATATTCATTTAACAGCTCATGTAAATACATTAACTAGCATTCCTGTTTTTGAACTGACCGAAGGGAACGTCTGAAAAAAATCTTAGCGGCTCATCCTGTCTGATATGGAAAGAGACAAACGAGAAAAGGACAACTAATGCTAAGTCGTAACACCAATGCCCAAATCTTTCAAAGATTATACTCTTCCATCTCAAATACAACAACCAGAGATGTGGGTTTTATGCCAAGATTTGAATTCCCAAACTATAACATTCCGTTAACAGACTTTAAAGGACACCAGGTGAAGGCTTTGAAGAAATTCGAAAAATTGGCACCTCAATTAAATATGCTTCTAGAACTCAGGGATGTGAGGGCCCCTTTATCTACCAGAAATATTCTTTTTGACAAAGTAATGGCCCCGGAATCACGATTGCCCAGGTTAATCGTTTATACAAAGAAAGATTTAATCATTAACAATAACGCATATCTAAAACGACTTAAAACATGGCATGAAGAAATAGGAGAAAAATTCTTACTGATGGATTGTAAAAATTCAGTTGACGTAAAGAATTTAATGAAAGTTATTGAGTGGGAAAGCTATTCTGCAATAAAAAGCAATAATATACCGTTACCAATGGGATATAGGATACTTGTTGCTGGTATGCCTAATGTAGGTAAATCCACATTGGTTAATTCACTAAAATCACTAGCGAGAAAGAATGACTATACATTGTCAGGCAAAGCTAAAAAAGTTGCACGGACAGGTGGTCAGGCTGGTGTAACAAGAAGCACTAGTGAATGCATTAGAATCTCACCACGATCTGCTCAATCTCAAGGTATTTATTTGATTGACAGTCCAGGTATTGGAACCCCAGGAAGAGTAGCGAATGTTAATCGCATGTTATCATTATCTCTTTGCGGTTGTGTGAAAAGTGATCTTATAGACCCAATAATTCAAGCAGATTATCTACTATATCTAATGAATTTACAAGATGCGAAAAAGGGTGATTACTTCTATCCGGGGGACGTCGAATCTCCTTCTAATGACATATATGAGGTGTTAAAAAGAGTTAAGAACAAACGTAAGATTGATGATATCCCAACCTCGATACAATGGGTAGATCAGTGGAGACAAACAAGAGGAGGTATTATCCTTGACCCTGAGTTGTTATTACAATGTGATGAATTCTCATATAGGAACTACGTCAAAGGTGAACTAAGTAAGCTGGGTGACCTCTATTCGGGTGGAGTGGATCTTAAGAATAAGTATAGCAATAACAAGAAAATATTCAGAAATTAAAGAAAGCATATAACTTGTAAGTAATAATAAACAGTATTCTATAATTCTAATATGTTCAAGATTGGATTCTATTTCTGTGAACATTTTGTATGCTTCACACCACGCATTTAAATTAGTATAACCTTCTCTACATTATTTTTACCAAACAGTTTTATTCTATTATTTTCGAATAACACTCGCGGTACTACGATAGTTTCATCTAGAATGTTAAAAGTATCTCTGAGTTCGATATAATTCAGTCCCGCAAAAGATTTCCAAAGAAGCTTCTCGCAATCAAACATAACGTCAGCAGGAATAGAATCAGGATCTAAGGTAACTAATTTCCTATGATCACACTTTTCCGCTTCTCTACATTGTACATTCGTTGCTCCTTTGTAACACTCTGTTATGAAACGATGCCCTGGTGTCAATATCCCCTCTATTTGTGCCATTACCCTCCACCAAGTTATTTTAAACGAGTTATTTATTATCAGAAGTTTACATGTTGGAGGTAAGACAAGCTGATTAAGATCTGCATTTTCCAATTGGTTTATTCTTAGCTCTCGTAGGTTCGTCCATTTTGTAAAATCTGCAACTCCTGATTTAGTTAGATCATGTACCTGAAACAACTCTAACGACACAATTTTCCTTTTCACTAAATGCTTAATACCACGACCACGTTCTCTGATACCGTGACTGTTGATAGAGGATTCATATATGATATCACCTCTTACAGATATCTTCTTGAGATTTTTCATTTGTTCTAATTGTCCCATAAAAGTGATCAATAAAGGGTCTTGAAGATTATACTCTTTACCTTTTCGGGATTCTCGTGGAGTGCTGTTTCTAGTTTTACTTGAAAGCTCGTCATTATTATCACTAGTATCATAGTCAATTTTTCTAGCTTCAAATTCATCATCTTCACTGTCATTTTCCTGTTGGATCTGACTTAAGAATGCATAGTATATTAACGGCAGTACTTTCTTTTCCTTCATCGTCGTCAAAGTCTCCTTAATCATTTTTGGTGAAAGACATTCTGTATTAATACTTAAGTACTCGGTTTCAGTAATTAGGTTATCATCGTGGCCACCTTCAATGATCCAAGTTGCATATTCCTTATAGGTATACCAAACTTGTAAAAGACACAATTCATCAAAATAACCTAATTGCAGTTTGTCGTCTAAGGTAATCCAATCCATGGGTCCCAGTATATTGCCTTCATATAAGTGGTTTACCCTAATGCAATCGAGAATAATGGAATCGTAACGAAGCCATAGTGCATATTTTAACCATTGATCTATCCCCGTAGGATCATATTCAAAAATGGATAAGTATGGAGAATAAATTGGATATAGTCTCTTTAATAATTTTTTCTGTTTTTCTGTTCTTGTAGGTTTCGGAAGAAAGGTTGATAAATTTAATAGGTTATGTTTATTCAAGATTGAATTTGTCCGCTGGTGGATATTTGTGAATGCTCCATCTAGATGAAAATAAACTTCTTTTCTGATCGTCACAGGCAATTGGAGAAACTTCTCGGGATCCATCTTTTGCCTCTCTTATTGATATGTCTGAATAGGAAGTGTATTGACTTTCCCAATATATTGATGGTTTCTGAATTTTTCAGTTTTACGCGTCTTGCACGCATTTGGCTGATATAATGACGAATATATATATTGGAAATGCAAAAATTGTTATTAGTGTATATATATTATGAAATTCTTTTTTCTATTTGTTTCTAGCTCGTTAACAATTGCAGCATACCCTCTATCTTTTGTGCTTCCTTGGCCTTATATACTTCTTGTCTTACTTTATCTCTCAAAGATACGATCATCTCCTGTAGTACTGGTGAGTTCTGTAAAACGTTACCATACAATTCAATGACAACAGCAATCCAGTCCGCCACTACAGTTGCCGATCTAATGTCCTCAATTCCCTTCAAACACCAATTCAATAGTGGTTCTAATGTGGATTCATCTCTGTTATATAATGCAACACGAATCTTACCACGTTTACGCAACTCTTGTAAAACGGTCAGTGTTAATTCTTTAGCCATCCCAGGTACAAATGCACTATCCAACGCATCATTCCATTTAAATTGATTTATGTATCTCTCAAATTGTTTCAATTTATGTTGTTGTTTCATCTTATCATTGTGAATAATATGTTCTTGGTCACCTTGATATTCAGAACCTCTCATCATTCTTTGGAAATTATTGCTCTTTGTAACTTTATTGATGTTTATTTTCCCTTGTGATGCTTTCTCTTTCCTCTTTGTTCTAATGGCTAACAACCCAGAAGATAACCCTGCGACCAAATGTTTATTCCCTTGAGCATCTCCAGGTGACAGAGCACAACTCAACACAGCAGAAGAAAACTTCCAGCCGAATTTAACTTTGAAATCATCTAATGGATCGAAAACCTTCACATGGCCATCTAATGAAGATGCAATTAATGCGGAATTCATTGGAGAATCATCCAAGGAGGAAACATGATCTAAACAAGTGACAGTCTTATTGAAATTTCCACGCTCGTAAAGTTTTTTATTGCTAGTCAAATCCCAAACTTTGAAGTTAGATCCACCACATGAGACTATTTGAGTAGCAGAGATAGAGATTATATCTTCAATGGGTTGGTCATGTAGTAGTGAATATATAGGTGAACTTCCGGATGCTCTTGTATCGTATAGTCTAATTATACCGTCATATGAACCGGAAACGATCATATGTGGGGCAGAGGGGACACATGTCACTGAACGAACATAATCTGTGGAACCTGTCAATTCTAATTGTGGTTGGTATGCATTTGATATGTCCCATAGTCTAATGACTCTGTCATCTGAGGCGGTAATTAACGTCTTGTTATCCTGTGGGTGGAACTTGGTAACATGTGTTGGATGGGTAGATGCATTGATGGAAAGCAGGATGGTTCTTGGGTTATATGAATCATACACGGAGACGAGGCCAGTTGCATCACCGGCGACTAATAATTTCCCATCGCTTCTAAAGGATGCTGAATATACGACGTCTTTGAATCTGGAGAATGTCTTAATAACTTGCCTAGTCCTGGAGGAAAATATCTGCACTCTAGTGGAGGAAGTCACGGCAAAATCATGAGGATGTTGTGGGTTGAATGCAATGTGAGTGACACTATTATGCTCTTTTACTAGTTGTGCTGATGAATATTGACGCCAATAACGTTGTTCTGGTGTGGTTTGTTGCGGAAGGACAGCAGCCCTGGATGTGACAATTCTGGGTCTCGCAGAAGACATTGGTTACTTGTTGATCTATTGCACTCTCACTTCCACTCGCACTATACAACTAACAAATCTTTCAATGAGTATATCAAAAATTAATTTTTCAGCTCATCTCGAAATTTCCTGAAAAATTTTCCAGATCGCTGTGCACGGATATTTAAAGGGTAATAACAAATCTAAACAGGAGAATCAAAAACATAAGTAAAAACAAGAACAGAACAAGACGGACCAGCACGATCAATTAACCAATGTCGTCTATTAGTTTACAATCTACTGTTCCTCCACAACCAGCTACCGAGAGAAACTTTACGGTGCATCTTTCTTATGATGAAACCACTAATGCGGTCGCATATCCATGTGGTAAATCAGCCTTTATCCGTCCCTTGGGTGATTCACAACCTGTCATTCAATTCACAGGACATGGAACTGCCAATGTTACCGTGGTCAGGTTTTCGCCCATTAAGGGTTCTCAGTATCTTTGTTCCGGGGATGAATCAGGTAAAGTGATCGTTTGGGGTTGGTCTCAAGAAAAGGACGGGTCCATAGAAACTACCATCAAATCTGAATTCCATGTTCTAGCTGGATCTGTCAGAGACATATCCTGGGACTTTGAAGGAAAGAGACTATGTGTCGTCGGAGATGGAAGAGATAAGCTCGGTGTTTTTATATCTTGGGATTCAGGGAACTCCCTTGGTGAAATTTCAGGTCATTCTCAAATAGTCAATGCTTGTCACTTTAAGCAGTCTAGGCCAATGAGATGTATTACTGTTGGTGATGATGGTGCTATGGTCTTTTATCAAGGCCCACCTTTTAAATTTACTTCCAGCGATAGAATACATCATGATCAAGGGAAATTTATTAGAGATGTGGAATTTGCCCCTGGACAAGGGTCATTTGCCATTACTGTTGGCTCCGATAGAAAAATTAATTGTTTTGATTCCAAGACTGGAGAATTTGTCAAGAGTATTGTGGATGAAAGTGAACCGATCCAAGGTGGGATCTTTGCTCTAAGTTGGATTGATGAAAATAAGTTTGTTACTGCCAGTGCCGATGCTACCATAAGAGTATGGGATGTGAATTCTTCGAAATGTGTTCAAAAATGGGTTGTCACCTCGTCCTCAGATGACAATGTATTACGTGACCAACAAGTTGGTGTGGTTGCCTCTCAAGAAGGACGGATTGTATCTCTATCCCTAGATGGAACTTTGAACATATTCCAATTGGAACAAGATAATATAATAACCTCCATTAAAGGGCACAGTAAGGGTATTACTGCATTAGCAGTTAATCCACTAATTACCGGTTCCTACGATGGTAAGATTATGGATTGGTCAAACAAACCTGAAGTAGCTCATACAAAGCATAATAATTTAATTGTCTCAATAGATGTTCAAACCGGAAAAGCTGACCAAATATCAAGTGTTTCCTGGGATGATACTTTGATGATCAATGATGAAATTAAATATCAATTTGAACACCAACCCAAAGTGGCCACTCATAATGAAGATGGAATCACCGCCGTGGTAACTACTGCTGATGTTCTTCTCATATTGGATTCTTTTACAGGTGAAACGTTACAAAGGTTACAACTATCTGAGCCTGCATCTGCAGTGGGATTAAGTAAAAGATTTGTAGCGCTTGGGTTTGAATCAAATGCTATTAAAGTGTTTGATACTGCTGATTTGTCTGTTAGCCATGAATTGAAATCAGGATTGCGTGCCACACCATCGTACATATCCATTTCTCCATCTGAGAAATACCTTGCCGCTGGTGACGTTATGGGTAAGATTTTGTTATTCGACATGGAGACCAAAGGTATCAAGACTTCAAGATGGGCTTTCCATACCGGTAAGATTAACGCGATCTCCTGGAGACCCATTGGTGAGGAGGAAGATGAGGATCTGGTGGCTACAGGTTCATTGGATACTAATATATTTGTGTATTCCATAAAGAGACCTATGAAGATTATTAAGCGTTTGAATGCTCATAAGGATGGCATTAGCGCCCTGTTATGGGAAGATGCGTCCACATTAGTCAGTACTGGTGCTGATGCATGTATTAAGAAGTGGGGTGTTGAGTTTGAATAAGTCCATTCAGATAGTAGTATATAATAATAATAGAAGATTTAAAAGTTGAAATTGTTTGTATTTCGTTATTCTCGTCCAGGATGAGCGCGCTGAGATTCGAATGGCCAAATAAACAAAAATAATGAAAAACAGAAAGTAGTGAATTGTTTAGTTAAGTATTTAGTTAATAAAAAGTTTGCCAATAAACAATTCAAATAGCCTACATAAGAAATAATGCTTGGCCATCACGAGGAGGCGGTTACACCAACGGACTCTGTTGACAGTACGACTGGAAACCAGGATGGTGACGTTGAAATGGAAAACACCCCATCAATTGAAACAGAAACAAAAGCAGTAAATGACAATGAAGAGCCTATTTCAGGAGCAGACGGGGCATCTGGTAAGATATCCCCAGGGCACAGATCACGTTCTAGGTCTGCTAGACCAAATTACAAAATTGATACTGACGGACTGGATATTCTCGATGATACTGATGCAGCAGATCCAGACGTGGACTACGATGACCCTGATAACAAGGATGACGATTACAAGGAATACGAGGATGAAGAGGATAAGATAACAACAAACCCCAGAAAGAGAAGACATGTTGATGAAGATGATGATGAGGAAAATGTTGTTGATGAAGGCGATGAAAGTAATTTAGGTGAGGACGATGAACATGAAGAACCTAAGCAATCTCGAAGTAATTCTATTCATTCCAGTAAACCTCCCCATAATAAGAAACTTCATGTTACTACAAGTGTTCCAGTTGATGAAGATGGTAAACCTTTAGCACCTGTTAACGAAGAATATCCTTTACCGCTTGATGCTGAAGGTGAAACAAAGATAACTGAAGACGGTGATTTATTAGGCGGTAGGGAATTTTTAATTCGTACATTTACGTTGTCAGATAAGGGGAACCGTAAATTTATGCTTTCCACAGAATGTGCTAGAGCTGTCGGGTATAGAGACTCGTATCTCTTCTTTCAATACAATAAGAATATTTTCAAGTTTGTTCTATCACAGCTACAAAAGAATGATTTGATAGAAAGAGGAATATTACCATATTCCTATAGAAGTAGGCAAATTGCGTTAGTGACAGCCAAAGGTATATTTAAAGTTTTTGGTGCCAAAATCATACGAAATGGTAAAAACATTACTGATGATTATTATGCAATAAGCTTACGTGAAGAAGGGAAGGTTGTTGAGGGAACATATGCCAGGGAACCTGAAGTATACAAGAAGTCTTCCACTAGAGGAAGAGAGGGAATAGAATTACAGGAAATCGATGCTGTGGTGAATCCAGCTAAAAACGCTGTTGAATTTTTTGAAAAGAGGGGGCATGGTCATATGAATGCAACCAATATAATTGCTACGGGAAGTCAATTAAGTGCCACAAATTGGCTATATCAACATGCAGCGGCAAGTAGTAGGTTCAACAGTGATATGTATTATGATAGAGTTCGTCTATTATTGATCGAAAGGCAAGGGTTAAGAGACCCATATACCAACGTATTACATTTACCAGAATCCACCCAATCTTCTAAGATTGTGGGCTGGTACAAGAAGGAAGGTAAACCCACTGAAGGAAATATAGTCTATGAAACTGTTATTGAAGATGTAGACTTAACGAAGCCTGTTACTGGACTTTCGAGTCTATCCAATGAAATCTTTGATGGAATAGTAGACGATGATGTCAAAAGAGCCATTATAGAGCAACAAGAATTTGAGAAAAATTTGAAATAAAGAACTTCACTAGTAATCATTTCTAGATTATGTATATATAAAATAAAGATTCTTATAAAGATTTTATGAAAGTTTCAATTGGTTGGTCACCATTAGCCAGTTCGATGGTCTTTCTAGAGGTAGTTTCAGGATGAAGTAAGCATTGAACAATGGCAGATGCCACATCTTCTCTTTCAATTTTATAACTGTCCTTCTTCTCTTCAATTCTATCTAGCGGTTGAACCAATCCTGTTCCCTTACCCTCTTGCAAAAATCCAGGTTGTAAAATGGTATAATCTAACTTGGAATTTCTCACATCATGATCAGCGGCCCTCTTGGCAATATAATAGTCTCTTAAACCTTCCATATTCCACCAAAATGAACGGTCTTCAGCTTTAATTGCGGAAACAACAATCAATCTCTTAATACCCAATTGCTCACAGGCTTCCACAGTTTTCACACACCCGTCCAAATCGACAGTAAAAATCCTTTCCAACCCCTTACCACCAGCTCCGGCAGTAAAGACGACAGCATCATAACCTTTCAAGGCGGCTGCAAGTTCTTTGACACTAGAATGTTCAATGCTAGTTAGCGAAGCATTAATCCCGAACTCATTTTTAAAGAAATTCTGTTGTTCCTTTGATCTTACCACAGCAAGGGGTGTGCTGAAATGCTTGGTATCATTTTTCAATTGTGTTAGCAAAAAACGACCCACTTTCCCATTGGCACCAATCACGGCAACTTTCAAATTGGAAACAGACATTTGTAATTTATTAATTGCTTTGGATGAAACCTCAGAATAGTTTCTTGAATAGAAGAGGAGTTAAACAATACTCTCTAAGATCGGAGTTTGGTTTTCCTTTTATAAATATTTTAGAATTTCAAATTTTTAGGGTAAGGGTGGTATCTTACGTAATGCAACCCTAGGTTTTTTGAAGCCCAATCTTTGCCCCGATAATAAGTGAAGCATATATTTGACCCAATCAATGAATTCAATGTCCTGTCTTGACACACTCCAAAGGTGACAAATTGGAAGGTTCTTTGACATTGGAAGAACACATTTCTCTCTACTTATTCACGTAAGCAAATCGTTAAAGTGTTGGATAAACAGACCCTGTCACAGTAATGTTCAGTGTTATAAGGCTTTGCTCAAGAAGAGCATTTTTGTCACCCATTAATAATAATAGCAATAGATATAGGTCTCTTTCCTTATTGGCGAGATGTTCAGGACGATTTGGAATACAGCAAAGAGCAATTCACTCTAGCATATATTTAAGCAATAAGAATGAGAAGCGTCCGCCGAATAATAATCATGAGGACGCTACAGATGAGGATCTCGAAAGGGTTAGAGAAGCTATTAAGAAGTTCATAAAAGAGAAAGCTCAAAATAATCTCGATCCAGAAAGGAAAAGGCAGATTGACGAGGATATAAGGAGATTGGAAGAAACAATAAGGAGGCAGCAGCAAAAAGGTGCACCTCCTCCACCACCACCGCCAAACGAAAATGGTTCTGGTTCTTCCAAGATTCCTCCACAACCACCTGTTTGGAATGTCAATATCTTCCAAGTTGGGTTAGCATTCTTTTTATTGTCGTTCTTATTGGATGTATTTAATACGGCCGAGGAGCAGAAGGAAATAACATGGCAAGAATTCCGCCAAAAAGTATTATCCAAGGGATACGTTTCTAAATTGGTAGTGATAAACAAATCAGTTGTGAAGGTATATTTGAATGAGAACGGCCAAAATTCCCCAGAAAATTCAGGCCATAAGTTTTATTATTTCACCATTGGATCAATTGATTCCTTTGAACATAAACTACAGAAAGCACAAGAGGAATTGGATATTCAATCCGATTTTAGAGTCCCTGTGGAATATATTCAAGAGGGGAATTGGACAAAGGCAATGTTCCAAATATTACCCACTGCGTTAATGATAGGTGGTATTATTTGGCTTACAAGTAGATCCGTGCAATCCGCTTCAGGTGGTGCACGTGGTGGGATCTTTGGAATAAGTCGTTCAAAGGCAAAAAGATTTAATACTGAAACTGACGTGAAGATTAAATTTAAAGATGTGGCTGGTTGTGATGAAGCCAAGGAGGAAATTATGGAATTTGTAAGTTTCTTAAAGGAACCATCTCGTTATGAAAAGATGGGGGCAAAGATTCCTAGGGGGGCAATTCTTTCAGGTCCGCCAGGTACAGGTAAGACATTGTTAGCAAAGGCCACTGCTGGTGAGGCTGGTGTTCCATTCTATTTTGTATCAGGCTCTGAATTTGTGGAGATGTTTGTAGGTGTCGGTGCAGCAAGAGTTCGTGATTTGTTTAAGACTGCAAGAGAAAATGCACCATCCATTGTGTTTATTGATGAAATTGATGCTATTGGTAAAGCAAGACAAAAAGGGAATTTCTCTGGTGCTAACGATGAAAGAGAGAATACGTTAAATCAAATGCTTGTTGAAATGGATGGATTCACCACAGAAGACCACGTTGTGGTTCTTGCTGGTACTAATAGGCCTGATATTTTAGATCAAGCATTACTAAGACCTGGAAGATTTGATAGACATATCAATTTGGATAAACCGGAATTAGAAGGCAGAAAGGCCATCTTTGCGGTTCATTTAGGAAAACTAAAATTATCAAGTAGCATTTTTGACTTGAAAAATAGATTGGCTGCGTTGACTCCCGGTTTTGCTGGTGCAGACATTGCTAACGTATGTAATGAAGCTGCTTTAATCGCAGCCAGAAATGATCAAAAATCTGTCAAATTAGAACATTTCGAGCAAGCTATTGAAAGGGTCATTGGTGGTGTAGAAAGAAAATCTAAATTACTTTCTCCCGAAGAGAAAAAAGTTGTTGCATATCATGAAGCTGGACATGCCATCTGTGGCTGGTTTTTAAGATTCGCTGATCCATTATTGAAAGTAAGTATTATTCCACGTGGCCAAGGAGCCCTGGGGTATGCTCAATATTTGCCAGGTGATATCTTCCTGTTAAGTGAACAGCAGTTAAGGGATAGAATGACCATGTCTCTTGGGGGAAGAGTATCAGAAGAGTTACATTTTTCATCAGTGACAAGTGGTGCATCTGACGATTTTAAGAAAGTTACAAACATGGCAACTGCAATGGTTACACAGTTGGGGATGAGTGAGAAGATTGGATGGATTAATTTTCAAAAGAAAGACGATTCTGACTTGACAAAACCATTTTCTCAGGAAACAGGTGATCTAATCGATTCAGAAGTGTACAGAATTATTCAGGAATGTCACGAAAGATGCACTGCTTTGTTGAAGGAGAAAGCTTCCGAACTGGAAAAAGTAGCTCAATTTTTACTAAAGAAGGAAGTATTGACAAGAGAAGATATGATTAGTATATTAGGTAAACGTCCCTTCCCTGAAAGAAATGATGCGTTTGATAAGTATTTGAATGGAAACGAGACCGATAGAATCAAGAAATCAGAAAGGGAGACGGATGAGAAGTCATCAGAAGAAAAACCTTCTGATTGATACATATTATATTCCTTATTACGCCAGGTGAGAGACTGAGGGAACTTGCCCAAAAGTTTCAATGTAAATAGACTAGAAAATAAGTATGTTAACGAAAATAAATAATTATCCATATTCCCTCTGAATTTTTTTGGAAGAAAATGTCTCAGATAGATAGATGAGCAAGTAAGTCCGCGATAAGGAAAAAAAAGACAATGACTGAGACTATAAATGAACCTCGAAAGTTTTCATATCTACGTACTCATCGGTGAAGACAACGCAGTATTTTCAACCGAAGAAGTCACATAAAAGCAACAGATACTAAAATGGATCCCTTGGATGAGACAAGTAGCTTACTACCTATTAGAAGTTCAATCGAAGATGGAGAAGAGGACAATGGTTTGGAAGAACAGTATCACGAATACAATTTGAGCCTCCCAAAGTTCCCCATATTGCTCTCTTTATGGTTGGGGAGTTTCCTAAGTTCTCTTGATAGTACAATTGTGGCCAATATAATGAATAAAGTGGCAGAGGAATTTGAAGAATCCGATAAGAAACAGTGGATAGCTACTAGTTTCCTGTTGACAAATACAGCTTTTCAACCGTTATATGGTAAATTATCCGATATTACGGGAAGGAAATTCGCTGTGTTAACTTCTCATTTCTTTTTTGGGTTAGGTTGTTTCTTAACATGTTTTGCCCAAAATATCACTCAATTTTCAATTGCTAGAGCTATCTGTGGGATTGGTGCTGGTGGTGTTAATGCTATGAGCAGTATCACCGTTAGTGATATATGCTCCACAAGAGAGCGTGGTATATACCAAGGATATGCAAATATTGTTTTTGGTTTGGGGCAGTTATTAGGCGCTCCACTCGGTGGGTTATTTATTGACTCAGTTGGTTGGAGAGTCATATTTGGGGTTCAAGTGCCAATGCTGTTACTATGTTCAACTTTAGCAACTAGAAATATAAACGTCAAGTTGGCACATATCCCTCCAAGAAAAGAGCGATTCACATGGAAAAACTTGTCCAGAATTGATATATTTGGGTCCTTAGCACTAGTTGGAACCATAAGTAGTTTATTGTTTTTAACATCGACAACTCTGAACAAAATCGTCTTAACTCTATCTATGATAGCTTCTTTCATATTATTCATCTGGATTGAATTATATTATGCCAAGGAAAGGATCCTTCCATTTGACCTGTTGAAGGGATCGTTTGGGCTTTGTTCTCTCGTTACAGTTGCTTCATCATTCGTGGTTTTTGGAGACATTTTCAGATCCCCCATTTACTTACAATTAGTTCAAGATATCAGTGTAACAAAGACAGGTCTTTTCCTAGTGTTCCCATCGATTGCGGTTGCTGGTGGCTCTTTGGTTACTGGATGGATTCTCAGACATACAAAGAAAAATCTTTCACATTGTGCCTATGGTATCATATTAGGCGGTGTCTGTATTCAGTTATGTGGGCTTGTCATTGCATACTATTTGATTAAGAATCTAAAACCAGCGATGGTCCATATTGATGATTCAGCAATGGCATTCTTTACCTTTACCCCTAACTCAATAATGTGGAAGATTATATATGCATTGGCATTAATATTAGTGTCTTACGGATATGCAAGTTTGCTAGTAGCGACATTAGTAAGTATTGTGTTTACAATTGAAAAATCACAACAGGGAACCATGACCGGTATTTTCTATTTATGGAGGTCAATTGGGAACGTGTTAGGTGCCTCATTGACATTAGTCATTTATGAAAATAGTTTGGCTAAGAAGTTATGGAACTACATGTTTGAAACTAATAATAAAAAAGATTCCTATATTTTTTCGAAGGAGGAATATTATACCTTAGTACGTGATTCGAGTTATTTACGTGCTGCCAATTTCCCCGCATTGACATTGAGATCATTGTTAAATGTTTACCGTGACTCGTTTTTAATATCTTACTGGCCAAATATTGCGCTTGCCTTTTTAGGGTTGATAGTTTCTTGGGTATTAGTAAGAAAGTATCCTAGAACGACCAAAATTTGAAGAAATAACATGACTATTGTACCAATTATATAAATTTGTTTAACTTGTAATCTATTATAGACTTTTCATATCTGCGTTTGCTTTTTTAATTGACTGAAATTGTAATTGCTCTAAGTTACTCGGGAGAATCGATTCGATAGAATCAACAGTAACGTCAAACTTCCTTAATTGATTCATATCCAATTTGAGTTTTTGGCATTCTTCTTTGCATTCATCTGTAAAGAATGGTCCAAATGGATATCCTAAGTAGAACATGGTCAATACATTCCTCAGCTCTTTAGATATCAGATCCCCCAAAATATACAAGCGAAGAGCAAAAGCCATACTCTTGCAGCTTATGGTAGGAGGGACACCGGCATAACCTGTACAAAGTCCAGGGATAATTAATCCATCAATTCCATTTGGTGCATGCATCAAGGCATTCCACATTGCATTGAACACAGGTTCAATACCAGTTTTAATGGGGTTATTGGGATCAAATATGGGGCGTACGGGTGCCACTACTGTCGGACAATGTATTATGTATCTTATTCCATCTCTCTTCCGCAAAGTTTCTTCTTCATTACAAAGCGACAGATCCACCACTGTGGCTGAACCGACAGTATGATATCTACCGCCTAATTGATTTCGGAACCACTTCTCGAATGGTTTGCCCCCAAAATAATTGTATAATGCAAAATCAAATCCACCTCCCAGATATCCGAAGGAATTGCCAGGAGAAACAATAGCATATGTTCTCCCTGAATGCTTATCGGTTCCTTTTCGTATGTTAGTCATTAGACTCTCAAGATGGCCAGTGTGTATGCATAATAATTTGTCATCCCTAGGGACAGCCTGCGGGATATATGTTTGCCATAATTTTGTAATGATTTCATTAGTATCGATTAATATTATTCTCATCGACCTCATTTTTAGTTGACTATCAGGTAGCTTCACAGTCATAATAGATCCTTTTCGATAAACTCTTTACCTGATGTGAGAATAACGTTATATTTCAAATATGTAGGTTTATATATTATTTCAAGATCCGAGAACGTTAATGTTGCATTTCAAGAAAGTCGTGCCAGTTATCACAGAAAATTCATCTCAAATTTATTCTCGTATAATCATGGATGCTCAGTTCAAGAAGAGCACACGTGTTACAACCTAAGAGGGCTTGACAGTTAACACATATTATATGCGATGCCTAGCCTCGTATTCAGATTAGATGAAATTCTATGATTTGTAGTGACAGGGGCATGAAATCTCCTTTTAGTTTTCATAAAAAGCTTGCCAAAAGGTTGGGTGAAGTCGATTAAGGAAAGTTTTACAACATTATAATAATGAATAAGGTATTAAAAATAAGCTAAGGCATTACTTTTTTAAACTTTTTCCTTTTGTCTGTTCATGGTTACTTGTTAGCACTAGTGAAACCCTGTATCTGCTGAATAGATTGTCCCATCCGCCATTAGTAAAAATTACATTCTTCACGAAACAAGATAAATATATTAATATAGCCGGAGAGTGTAACTTGCATGCCATATTCGAAATGCGAGACAGAGTTTGCAAAAGAAAGTCCTTAATTAATTGGAAATCTCCTTTCAAGCACTGTTTTCTAGAATTCAATAAATATCAAGAGTGTGTTACCCTTGATGTTTCCTAATTGTTTCGTATTTGTTTCCCACGAAAAAATTAAAAAAAACTACCCCACTCTGCCATTTTTGGGTTTTTACTATGGGAAAATCCAAAAAATGGCAAACTCGCTGGTGGAAATCCTTACATCGACTTTAGCAAGAACGCTACTGGGAATGGGAAATGTTTAGGAAACAAACAGGAAACATTTATTACAATTCCCTTTATTCAATATAATGTATTTGTAATTGCTTATAAAATAACTTTTCGATTATGTAGTCTAATTAGCTCTAGACCATGAATTATTAATATACAGAAGATTAAAAAATATTATCACGCACCGAAAATGAGCTATAAAACCTTAGTAACTCGTTCAATTTATCAAAGATATTCATTTTTATTGATAATTGATAGAACTTAGATATTCCTTTGAAGTTGAAAGTTGTGACTATACCAGTCAAACTAATCTGTTCCTTCGACACTTTAAAACACTTGAATAGAATGGAATAGTATTATTAATTAAATATGTGAATTGTAAAGTCTAAATACTTAGATTTTGATTGTAAGCTTCAATGCAAAAAAAAGTCCCTTTTGGCAAAAAATAATCATTTTGGGAATCATATTTTCTTTCTACCAAATAATTTCTTCAGCTTCTTACCTAAATTGTTTTTCTTTTTTTCATCACTTTCATGTGATTCTGTACTAGAAAAATGTGATTCTCTTCCAGGCATGCTAGTAGGAAATTTATGGTTATTAATTGGTGGTGCTTTTGTTTGCCTTGTGGGCGAATTCCCATCTCTTAATCCCGACGAATTAAATGGTTTCTGTATTTTCGTAGGAGTTCCTTCACTGAGGCCACTAGGTCTTCTATTTACGGGATGGGATCCTGGTGGATATAGATCGTATTCATCTTCGTATTCATCAATATCTCTAGGATGACTTATACTTTTGAATAATTGTGAAAAACGATTTCCCTTTGATTTGTGATTAGGAGATGCATCCCTACTCAATTCTTGATGAGAATGATCATTTTCTTCCATATCAGAATCCGAATCTTGAAACCTAGAGTGCCATCCATCTTCTGCCATTATGGAAATTGGATTGGTTAAGGAAATTTGGTTTTCCTGACTAATGGCATTCGTTTGATTATTGGTGTCAACAAAATCTCCCCTGAGGGATAAATTTTTAAATCCTAAATTTGTGTCTGCGGGTCTCAACTTTTCAAAACTTGATTTCCTTTGAGGGGGTTCCCTTGGATATAAATAGCTATCTGCATTTTTCTCGGTTGAAAGCTTGTTATTAACCTGTTTCTTCACCTGTTCCTCCCTTCTCATATGCCCTTTAGCAGATTTGGTAGAAGCAAATGCAGCTGCTGATGTCGATTGATCAACTAATTTGGGAGCTTGATTACCGTTCATAACGGAATTTCTTACTGGGGTAGTCTGTTTATTTGTAGCCTTCGGGATATGATTCATTGACTGTGGTCTTCTCATAGTTCTAATAATGCTTGGTTTTCTGCCTAGCTCGTCCCCAGTTAATTGAGCGTTTAGTCTTGTGTTTTCTGCAGTGGTCATTGATAGATATGCACCATTTGCTGCAGAAGGTCTTGAATGTGAATGTGGTTTTGCTTCTGATGTGTGTGTTTTCTTCAAGGCAGACTTTATTGGTGAAGGAACTTTTCTTAAAGGAGTCGTTCCCTTCAAAGTCTGGTTTTTCCCTGATTCATCTTTCCTGTTATTAGCTTTGGGAGCAGAGCTCCCCCTCGCTGTTGAACTGGCCAGGGTATTAGCTTTAAATTTTTTTGTATCGTTGTTATCATTTTTTGAGTGGTCAGGAGACGATACTGTTACATTTGGCTTTTCCTTCTTAAGGTATGAACGTGATTCACGTAAATATTGTGCCATGCTATGATTTTTATTGCGTGGTGGTGGACTTTTAGAAACTACCTCCCTTTGAGGTTGAGAAACTGAATCAGAACGATCTTTCGCTACATTGAGGTCATTTTGGGGAGATTTTGTCTGCAAGGTATGTGATATTATTTCAATTTTCTTATTATTGAGTTGTTTTTCTGATATCGGTTCTTTATAACCAGCATTTTGAACTTTCTGTCTGCTTTTGACTTGAGAAGATTTAGTGGGTAGTTCTTTGCTTTTTGGAGTCGGTATTCTACGTTCCTTGATTATATTTTTCTTTTCATAAGTTACTTCATCTTCATCATTATCGTTAATTTCGAACGGCCTCACTTGATTGTTTAACATTTTCTTGGTAGCAATTCTTTCTTCATCTTCAGCAATTTTATCTTCTAATTCCAAATTTTCCGTAAGTAATTCGTCCAATTTTTCAATTTCCTTCTCAAATTCCTCAGACAAGTTGGTGTCTTTCTTGAGTACAGAATCCTTTGACAATTCCTGTTCAGTTTCCTCCGGTACAAAACTTTCAATCAAAGGGTTTGTCATAGCCTGTCCAGTACCATTCAGTTTCAATCCTAATCCAGACATTCCATTATTCAAGGAAGAATGTCTATTATTATTTATACTTGAATGTAAGTTCTCTTGCGATACTTTCTTCTTTAATGAACTTATTCTTAAAGATGAACTAGTAGAAACAGATCTTCTTAATTGTCTATTTGGTTTGCTAATAATTCGTTCATCTGCGTCATTGTCATCTAATACTGGAACATCTACCGCGATTAACCCATTTCTACTAGGAATATATTTCCTTTTCGTTCTTGGTTTCTGTTCCACAGAGTGGTTATGCATTGTACCCGCAGATTGCTTCCCCCCAAACTCCACGAAAGTTCTCTTAGCTTCCTGTAAACTTCCCTTACCCCTTATTAATCCGGTGGTAGATGATGGCAAACTGGAACTTCTTTTTTCGGAATTGACCGATGGTGGTTTGTTCAAAGAAGTTCTTCTCAGTATCATTGAATTTCTCTTTGATAAAACTGACTTCGTTTTTGCTTGGCTTTTTTCATGGTGTTGTCCCTCTCGCTCCCTTTGAAGACTATTGCTCCGACTACTTTGATTCGAGCCAGAGTTAATTTTAAGCATAGAGCTTCTCCTCATGTTGGATATAGAAGATGAACGAGACGGAGTATTATAACGAGGGAGTTTGTTTTTGTCAACGGTTCTTCCGTTCCCCATCAATGCATGACCCAGGGCTGAAGCGGCAGCCATAGCTGATGAATTGGGCTCTGGTGGTTCTTGTCTTGATGATCTCCTAATCATTCAGCGTTGTGGTCCCTAAGTGATTTGATTAATCGTTGTTTTGTCGTTTTTTTCTTCAATTCTAAATGCAGGTCAGGCTAATTGATGCCAATGGATGAGAATTTGGATATGTGACAAGTGACTAGTTGAATAAATATCGTGTGTTTGTCAATGAGAATAATTTCAGATGTTGATGGCTCATTGCAGGGGTTACTCGTCCCTGCGCAATTGGACAAAATGTGAGCGATTGAAACCGGGTAATACCACCGCAGATAAAAAAGAGACAATACGTTCTGAACAATAGTTAGTTCATTGACAATACGTACCATTTGGTATTACTACAATGTTCGGATGATAAATAGATAAATAAATATATATATGTGTGTGTTTAAACAAGCTTTTTTTCTATTTACTGGTGTCCACAACGTATCTACCCAAGATTTTACCTTCCTCCATTAGCTTGTAGACGTTTGGCAATTCGGATAGACCAATGATCTTAATTGGGGATTTTATTAATCCTCTGGCAAAAAAATCTAGAGCTTCTCTAGTGTCTGCTCTGTTACCGACGTAGGAACCCTTAATATTGATGGATTTAACAACGTGAGAGAACACTTCAGACTTGACGTAAGAATGAGCTGGTAACCCAACAAGAACAACGGTACCGGTGGGTCTCACATACTTAGTGGACAAAGAGATGGCAGCCTCTGAGACAGAGACGTTAATGACACCTTGTGGACCACCTCTAGTGGCTTCTTGAATTTCGGCAACGATATCCTTGGTCTTGGTGAAATCAACAAAGATTTCTCCACCAAGAGATTTGAACAATTCTTCCTTGCCTGGACCGCCATCAATACCAATGACTCTGTAACCCATAGCCTTAGCATATTGAACTGCTAGGGACCCTAACCCACCTGCAGCTCCGGAGATACAAACCCATTGCCCAGCTCTCATGTCAGCTTCTTTCAAAGCCTTATAAACTGTGATACCAGCACACAAGATAGGTGCTACTTCAGCCATATTGGTTCCCTTAGGAATTCTAGCAGCCTGCACGGCATCCGCAGTGGCATACTGTTGGAATGACCCATCATGAGTGTACCCGGACAAATCAGCATGTTCACAGTTGGATTCATGACCTGATTCACATAATTCACAAGACATACAAGACCCATTCAACCATTTGATCCCGGCCAAATCCCCAATCTTCCATCCCTTCACGTTCTCCCCCATGGCCACCACTTCACCAGACCCTTCATGACCACCAACTAGAGGTAATTTAGTAGCTAATGGCCAGTCCCCCTTCCAAGCGTGCAAATCCGTATGACAGACACCTGAATATTTGACGTTGATCAGAATTTCGTTAGCCTTTGGTTTGGGGACAGGGATGTCCTTGTAGTGTAGGGGGCCACCTGTCTCGTAGAAGATCACACCTTTTTGCATCTTGGGAATGGTAACTGTGGATTGCAGTCTTAGGAAACTTTTCATGAGAGAAGTTTGTTGCAAAGTTCTTGTATTTGTAAATCTTAGCATTTTTTTAATTGGATATGTAGCTGCAGCTAATTGGAATTGTTCAATGCGAGCAGAGATGAACCTTGGCAGATGTTATCCAGGAACTGCCAGATCTGTTATCAAAGTAACCAACTCCCTTTTATAGACGAGACGTCAAACAGGACACACTGACGTTGTTTACGTAAAGCGCCTTGCTTGGCTCGAAAATTAAGTGAAAAATCCACAGGAATGACCAATCCTCCCACGCCAGAGTCAGCCCACGCCTTTGCAGATGCACATACACCTCATCGATGGCTAGCATTACATTGAACTCGATTCGTCCATTACTTCGATACGTAGTTACATACATACATAAACTCACTGAACCCCGGTTTATTGGGAACACGGACTTATCCGTTTCACTCTACCTAGGCGTCATCTCCGGAACGATAAATGAAGTCCGGGTCGTCAAAGTCGTTTCCCTCGTCCACAGCCAATTGGAGCTCTTCCATAAAGGTGGTACCTGTACCAATGTTCATGTCCTTCTCGAAATCGTCATCATCACCTTCGTCATCGAATGCCTCATCGGCATCATCGTCGTCGTAATCCAGTGCTTCATCGACGATAAAATGCTCCCCAAGATATTCAATGCCGTCTCCCAAACCGCTGTAATACAAATTACCGGTATCTGGAGAAATCTGTCCCTTTTCTGCATCAATTTCAATAACGTTGTATCTAAAGGTCCAAAATTGTTTCAATTCTCCTTCATACCAAGCCAACCCAATTATAGAAGTTAATAAATATGGAACGATGTATAATAAAGCAGGTTGGGCTCTCCCAGATTTGACTAAAAATACCAAGCAAGTCAACAAAGCACTCACATAACTTACCATGGCAGTAATAAAATATTTACCCACATAACACCAACGCAATAAATGGAATTCACTTCTGGGATGATCGTAATGCCATTTCCAAATGTCAAATTTGTAACATAGAGAGATGAATACTGCAGGGAGTGCTATATCTCCTAATCCCAAGAATGCATATTCAAAATCATTTTGGGCAGTGTCAAAATAGATTGGTAGGGAAACTTTAGCAGGTAATTTGATTTGAGTGGCTACAGTCAACATAATGTTGGAACCGAAAACGAAAAAAATATCATATAGGAATAGTGCAATAAGAATAAAGACACCAGTTCTTAAGTTCTTCAATTGAATTGTAATGATATGATTGAGAGCTAGATTTATACCTACCAGATTGGTAACTAACCAATTGGTGGGATACAAATAAAAGGCAACAGTAAGTAAGCAGGAACAGACAGTTGACAATATTGTAACCCAACTAAATTTGATACCACCCACTTCATCTTTAACTAGAACCGTCCTTGAAAAATTTTTGTCTGATTTCGATAAAGTTAATCTGTATGTAGGTAGAATTTTGGATGACTTTGTATGCGTCCAATGGCATACGTTCCTTATAATAGATGAAATTACGTATGAACAAACTTGTACACCGGTAGTAGTGCTGGACAATCCAGCTACAACATGGAAAAATTGTAAAAATCTGTCTAGTAGAAATGACAGATTTGTTTGGGAAAGTAAGAAATATAGTGAGAGTAAACCAAAGGTGCAGAATACGGGTATGATTATAATATATTTTTCACTAATTTCCAACAAATCTGAATCTTTTTCCTTCTTTTCCTTTAATGGCAAAACTTCCTTCTTACCGTTTTTCTCCTTCACTACCATGATCTCATGCTCTTGATCGATCGTTAAATCGGTTTGATCGAAAAGAGAATGTTGATCCGTTGGAGGTAAAGCGGTAGCTGGAATGGATTGTACCGACATGAAGCACCCTAAAATGATTGTAGAAGTGGCAATAATTATGAAAAAGACAAAGGGAATCAGAGATGATTCTGACTTCATCTTACCCACTAGATAATGGCCAGTCCTTTTCGAAATTGTTTCCACTATATTGTAATACCTCCTTGGGCGCTTCTGTGCAATGGCATCATTCAATTTGCCAAAGATTTCTTGCAATTCGGATATTTTCTCAAGTGTAGCATTGTGTTTAGCTATTGGAGCTTCACGACGATTGTCTGTGTATTTTAAAACCCTGGAAAATATTCCAGAGATGTAAGTATTGTTATAAGGTGAATATTTACTCATGTTGAACACTTTACAACTTTCTCTCTTAATAATAGTGTCTTGTACTCCTAATTTGTTTGGTTAGAAATTGCACGATGTTGTTATTTCAAAGAATTGTAATGGACACGAATGCCATCGGTTGGGGTTGAATCGTCGCTGTTCCAAATTCATTCAACGTTAGCCGTCGAATCAAAGAAAAATTCATGATCCCCTAAAAAGACGAAAGAGAAGAACGTCAACGCTTCGTTACAAAAGTTTGCCCACTGACATGGTTAGATTACATAATGTCGTTTCACTTAAACATAAAATGAAATTCTGAATTCTCTCAAACAAATATTTTTTCATTACTAATACGGGTGAATGTTCTTAATCCAAATATGAGTAGCTCAGGGGAAGGAAAAGCCGATTTTTATAAATTCTTTCTACTATCTTGCCAACAAGGCAAAGGGTGTTGGAATTGGTTACATGTGTGTTACAGGTTGTTAAGCTGCAACAAAATAAGGTATTTGTTTTTATTTTCCTTTGCCAAAACTTTATGGAGCTCACTTTCCAATCCCTTAGTTTTAGATAAAATCAAGAAACCAGGCCAGTTGCTTCAATGTTAGTGTCAAATTATTCAAAAGAAGACCCGCAAGGCAAAGTTTTATTTTAAGCAATAAACTCAATTTTCAATATAGGGATCCTGAAAAGATTAAAACTCCTTTTACTATGTTCCTTGAGTTGCAAGAAAAGATAGGAGTCAGTCCGGGTGTCAGCGATGAGATCTGTCCGGTTAATTTGACTCAAAAAGCTAAATAAGATGGCTGAAGTCAACTCCATTACGTACAGAGCATGCAACTTACTGGAGAGATAAGAAAGCAACCTACGTATATCTGCATGCTAAGAAAGAGTCATCTCCTATGATAGTCCCTGAGACCGTGGTTGCAATTTAAGATCACCCGCCATTGTTTGCAAGCAAAACAAGATAAGCCAAGGGAGAAAAAGACCACTTCTAAAATTATGTTACTCACCCATACTGGTAATTTAGCATATACCACGTTCCTTCCGATAACAATTATGCACTTGATTGGAGTAATTTCCATGGAGATTTCCCGCGCTCGCAATTATCTGTGCCAGCTTCTATTTTTGTGACGCCACACTATAATAACGCCAAGGCCCATTACGTAAAATACATGGAATACCAAGACTCAAATCCAAGTTATCTGTATACCCTCTAACAGAATCAAAACGAACTCCCAAATGAAGTATAAAAGCACTTCAAAAATTGCATCAGAAAGTTGTTTCCCTATTTTATTAATTATTACTTTTCATCTTTCGAAAAAAGACCATCAATTACAATCACAAACAAAAATATAATGAAGTTCACAACATCTTTTTCCATTGCTGTCTTTGCCCTAGCAAAATTCATTATGGCAGATTCGCAAACCTTCGGCTTGGTTAGTATTAACTCCGGTACTGATTTGCAATATGCTAGTGTTTTTGTCAATGATGGGAAGTTGGTTTTAGGGCATCCAACTGGTTCGGACCTTAACGGGACTATCACTGATGCAGGTCTTTTGAAATTTTCAGATGGTAAATATGCCGTAATTGAGTCAGATGGTGTTATGAGTGAAGGATCTGATACTAATGCTTCCAAAGGATTTGAGATCAAGGATGGTCGTTTAACATACATTGGTTCGTCAAGCTTCTTTGCCATTAAAGATGGGAACAATTACAATATTTCTACCAAGGATGTAACTTCTTCTACAGGGTTTGTCATCAGTCCACGTGTAGCTTCAGGTGGTGTTGCTTCTGATTTTTCTCCAAATGAATCTTCAAGTAAAGTATCAACCTCAAGTAAGGTATCAACCACAAGTAAGGTCTCAAACTCTACAGAGAGCACCGTTTCATCCCATAAAACAACGACTGACAAGACAGGTTCAACCACTTCCCATGAAGCAGAGGCAACAGACTCAAGCTCTTCTAAGCATAGTTCAAGTACTTCTGTGTCCCAACAAACTAAAATTGTGCAGGTAGAGCTTTGACAGGAATGAGTGCTGGCGCTCTAGCGGCAGTTGCTGCTTTGTTGCTCTGAGTGATTGGACTCAATTATTTTTTAAGATCTATACTTTATTTCTTTTTTATTTTATTGTTTTTTTTAATCCTAAATTTAAATTATTAGTCTTTGTTTCTACCTTACCATTCATGTCTTCGGTTTACTGTTACATTCACCTACTTGAGACAGTGCATCGAGGAATTTATGTTGGACCCTAATGACTTTTAAGCAAATCTTGCGTGCAAGGGGTTCAACAAATTACCTAATTGGGATAATGCAAGAAAAGCATAATCCCTTTATGGGACGAATTGTCAAAGTTGTGCAGAAAAGTTTCAAGCCGGCACTTTCTAATGGGTTTTATTGTGCCGGGCGTTTGTCCAATGGAGAAAAATTCCGGTTAAATTTTCCTAAAGTAGATAATACTAAATAAAGGAATACGTCATTTGGTCCCTTTGACTCCAAATGATCCTCGAGGTTAATTATAGAAACAGTTTAAAAAACTTTTCATATTCAAAGGTAACTTACTTGGATGATATATTTGAAACAATTAATCACCACCTTCTTAAATTTTTACTACTACAATACTAACAAGTTCAAATATTTAATCCGTTAACAACAACAAAATAAAAATGCAATTCTCAACTGCTTTCACAATCGCTTTAGCTGCTTTGGCCAGTATGGTCGTCGCTGACTCCGAATCTTTCGGTATGATTACCATTCATTCCGGTACTAATCTACAATACGCTCATGTCTACGCTGACAATGGGAACTTATTAGTCGGTAACTCAGGTGATTTTTTCACTGCTACCGTAACCGATGCCGGTAAGTTGAAATTAAGTGATGACAAATATGCTATTGCTCAAGATGATGGTACTTTTAAAGAAGGTTCTGAAACTGATGGTTCTACTGGTTTCGCTGTGAGTAAAGGTCGTTTGACCTACAAGAACTCCGATGGGTTCTTTGCTTACCCAATTGATGCTTCCTCTTACACTTTAAGCATCAAATCTTCTGATTCTGCTACTGGTATTGCTGTGAGTGCTCGTTCTCAAACTGACGGCTCAACTATTCCAGATTTCACTCCAAGTGGATCTTCTGCCGATGCTTCAGTGGTCACCAGCTCTGTTGCTGTTACAAAATCTGTTACATCTACTACTTCTGTTGCAGTTGCCAAGTCTGCTACTGTTGCAGCTATCTCTCAAATCACTGATGGTCAAGTGCAAGCTACTGTTTCTCAACAAACCGAGAACGGTGCTGCAAAGAACTTAGCTGGTCTAAGTGCCTTTGCCGCTGCCGCTGCTATGTTATTATAAGTGTTTAATGATGGCATGTAACCTTGAGTAATTAACGATAATAATAATAATAATAATAATAATAATAATAATAATAATAATAATAATAATAATAAAAAGAATAATAAATACCTAATAATAAAAATCTTTTTCAAGTATAATTTTTTTATTTCAAGTTCTATTTTAACACAAAATTATTAAAGTCTTAATGTATTAAAAAAATGCCAAATTTGCACCGGTAGTGTGGTCATGTCTAGCTCACCCCCAATTCCATTCTATCCAAAAGGGAATTTCCTCTAATTGAATAAAAAGAAAATAATAACGTTACGTAATGTCAAGAACATGTGAATATTGTCTTTTTCAAGAATGCAATAAAGAGAAACGTTAATGTTCATTTCTCTTGAGTGAATTTACGAATCACATGAATTAAGAACTGGTAATGATAATAGCTTACATAACAGGGCTCTATTATTTATTGCTTTCTCTCCGAAGCGTTTCTTTTCTATGGCATTAAGAAGACTAGGCCATAAGATCCAGACGTTCATACCTCACCTTACGTCATTGGAGGAGCATTACTCATTTGGCGGGAGTCCACGCAGATATTGTCATGTACGAGGACAAAAGAAGCAGGTGCACCACTCGGAGATATGGCTCTGCAATAGTAATCACTGGAGACAAGCACGCGCCGAGCTTTGAAATCTGGGGTTGGATCCACCAATGACAGGGGAGAATCCCATAATCGAGCACAGATAAGGAGCGCTCTGTTTCTCCACACTGTTGCATCGACAAGAAGGGGCTATTTCCTTCTGGCGGTGGACCCGGTAGCGGATGGCTCGGCCCGTAAGTGGACGGAACGGTTCTCAGAACATAAACTCCGCCCTCAGGTTTCTGGGCTCACATTCCTCACTGGGGCGCCCCCTTGCTTTCTCCCCCCGCCCCATTCCCTTCATCCCTCTCTTTACACAGACGCCGCAGACGGCAAAAAGAGCAGGCGAGGGAGCGAGCGTGTCAGGGACGCCCCTTCAATCAATGGGAACCCAATGGGAACCACAGTCTCGCCCAGAACTCCCCCCGGGAGCCTAGACTAACCAAGCCTGGGTCGTCTTTCCTGGACGACCCCAGAAATTTTCAAGAGGGTTAGGCTTGGCACAAACCTAAAACTTTGGGGGCCTCGAGACTGTTCCCTTCGAACGTTAAGAGTCCGCACACCGTCGATTCAGACTCCTCCTCCGCAACCTCACTGGGAAAGGAGGAAGGAATTACGCGTAACTGTCATTGTTTTACCACTGGCCAACTGCGGCTTTTCTTGGACGTGAGATTTTTAGCTTGTTGCTTCTATGTATAATTTGCCATCTTTGGCACTTTTTTGGAAAAAAAATGTGACTGGCGGTATATAAGGATGTAGAACGCCGTTTCTTTCCAATGTCTTTCCTTGAAACACATTTACAACACAATAAACTAAGTTAGCCACACTTATTTATTCTCCGTGACAGACTGACTATAAATCAAGTATACTATTACTATTCAAGGAGAAACTGAAATCAAATTAAATTTTTCCTCTCTTTGGACTAAAACAAAAAAAAATAAAGTGAACAACAAATTACATGTCGTCATCTTTAAACATTTTCGAAAGAGCTGTGCAGGATCCATTTTCTGAAGCTTGTGATAATGAGGATGAAGAAGAATTTCTAACGTTTAACGGTAATAGCAGAAGTGCGGGACTAGATTCCAGGAGGCTCAATGACTCTAAGGAAGGTGATAATGATTATTTAGAGTGCGAGGATGCAAGGAAGGCATTCGCGAACCTAATAACGGGAGAAAAGCCAAATAACAATTTTGAACCTCGTTCGTCGTCGAATAACTATAAATTATACTCTCCTAACCTTAATATAGAGAGCTCCACTCCAAATAAGATTCGTTGGAAGAACAGACCTCATAACTTGGAACTGATGAAGATAAGAACAGCACCTCACAGGATTGGTGGATTTCCTCTGGGGACCTCTAATATGCCACATGCAGTTTCACAGGAGGATCTTTCACCAGTTGCGGGGTTCCCACTGAGAAGAAATAGAGCAAACAGCAGTTCATTCATTCATCATTTATCTAGGCAGACAACGGGCCAATCCAATACTAACCAAAATCAACAGTTATCTAGGGAACCAACAAACGTTAATGCATCTGCCACAAAATTGACAAGATCATATTCATTGACTCATCAACCTTTTAGGAAGACTTTACCAAGACATTCTTCCTGTTTTGCAATACCGACACATCTTTATGGCTTGGAAAAATACGTTTTATCCGAATTGGATGCTTTATCCACCAAAGAGTGTAATAATGGAGAACTAGAATGTAATAAAAAATCAAATATTCATAATCATACACATCAGCATCATCATCAGCATCAGCATCGTCACAATTTGGAAAAGAAATTGCCATCAAACATAAAGAACGACCTCGCATCATCAAAGACCATTTCATCGGCATCATTCTCTTCAGAATCATCATCTTCAGAATCACCTAATAACAGTAATTCACTATTCGATCTTAACATTACTCAGGATGTTGTTAACGAATTACCAGATAGCTATTCAAGACCCACCATGAGTTCAAGATCAAGCGATAGCACGTCTCCCGTTTTAAAATCTACAAGACCACTCTTGAAGAATCATAGGAGGAAGTCCTCCATTAGACTATCTTTGGAGAATTCATTTTCTCCATAATTCTCTAAGAATGAACAATAATGATAAGTAACTGTGGTCACGTTACTGTAACATTTCAAACACGCATTTTTTTATTTATTTCTGTACTAAGATGTCCTTATTATTCTTACCATCGGTTTTTCCTCTAATTTACCTTTACCAAACATTATGTATTTATACTTATATTTATAACATATATACGAATCTAACCTACGAATTAATGAACTTAAATCATTACCTCAACAATGAAGAAGATTTCTTCGAGGGATCCGCAATCCATACATAAATAGACGTCTTTAGCGATTTTTCAAAAAGCGCCTATTCCATCTCTTTAAATTTAACATGCCATCTATAACTATCCAATTCATCACAAAGTCAAGCGGAAAACCCCTATCAGAAACAATTAACATCGTCCTCTGATGTCTACCAGCATAACTGAAGATGTTTTAAAGCCTACCATAGAGGAAAATGATTTATTTTACAACTCTGAAAGTGATTTCGCAAAAGTAGCTCACGAGTTAGCCGACATGGAAGATGAATTAGACGGCCAGGACGAAGAGACCGCCGCTCTACAAGCTGCTCAAATGGACGCAGATGGAATGCACCATAATTTCCCTCAAGCAGAACATGCATGTGCTTATTGTGGTGTGGATTCGCCAACGTGCGTTATTAAGTGTAATAGTTGCAATAAATGGTTTTGTAATTCTAAGAATGGGACCAATAGTTCCCATATTGTCAATCATTTGGTTTTGTCCCATCATAATGTGGTTTCGTTACATCCAGACTCAGATTTGGGGGATACCATTTTGGAATGTTATAATTGTGGTTGTAAGAACGTATTCTTATTGGGATTTGTCTCTGCTAAGAGTGAAGCAGTTGTCGTCTTACTTTGTAGAATGCCATGTGCTCAAACAAAGAACGTTAATTGGGATACTGATCAATGGCAACCTTTAATTGAAGATAGACAATTTTTATCATGGGTCGCTGAAGAACCAAGTGAAGAGGAAAAATTAAAGGCAAGACTAATCACCCCAAGTCAAATCTCCAAATTGGAAGCCAAATGGAGATCTAATAAAGATGCAACAATTAATGACATTGATGCTCCAGAGGAACAGGAGGAACTTCCTCCTTTACTATTAAGATACCAAGATGCGTATGAATATCAAAGATCATATGGTCCTTTAATCAAATTGGAAGCAGATTATGATAAACAATTAAAGGAATCTCAAGCATTGGAACATATCTCTGTAACATGGTCTCTAGCATTAAATAATAGACACCTTGCATCGTTTGCACTATCAACTTTTGAATCTAACGAGTTGAAAGTGGCAGTTGGAGATGAAATGATCTTATGGTATTCAGGAGTACAGCACCCAGATTGGGAAGGTCGTGGTTATATTGTTCGTTTACCAAACAGTTTCCAAGATACATTTACATTAGAATTAAAACCTAGCAAAGTGCCACCACCAACTAACTTGACTACTGGATTTACCGCTGAATTTATTTGGAAGGGTACCTCATATGATAGAATGCAAGATAGTTTAAAAAAGTTTGCCATTGATAAAAAATCTATCTCAGGTTATCTGTATTATAAAATTTTAGGCCATCAAGTTGTGGATATTACATTCGATGTTCCAATGCCCAAACAATTTTCAATTCCACATTTTACACAATTGAATGATTCACAATCAAATGCTGTACAACATGTTCTTCAAAGACCACTTTCTTTGATTCAAGGGCCTCCAGGTACTGGTAAGACGGTAACATCAGCAACTATTGTTTATCATTTATCAAAGATTCATAAGGAAAGAGTTCTAGTTTGTGCTCCATCAAATGTTGCAGTTGATCACCTTGCAGCAAAGTTACGGGATTTAGGGTTGAAGGTTGTTAGATTAACCGCAAAGAGTCGTGAAGATGTGGAAAGTTCTGTATCGAACCTAGCTCTCCACAACCTAGTTGCTAGAAGCTCTAAAGGTGAGTTGAGAAAATTACTCACCTTAAAGGAAGAAGTAGGTGAACTATCTGCCAGTGATACAAAAAAATTTGTCAAATTGGTTAGAAGGACAGAAGCTGAAATTCTTGCTAAAGCAGATGTTGTCTGTTGCACTTGTGTCGGTGCCGGTGACAAAAGGTTAGATACCAAATTTAGAACTGTTCTTATTGATGAAAGTACTCAAGCCACTGAACCAGAATGTCTAATTCCTATCATTAAGGGTGCTAAACAAGTTATCTTAGTTGGTGATCACCAACAATTAGGTCCAGTTATCTTGGAAAGAAAGGCAGGTGATGCTGGGTTAAAGCAATCATTATTTGAAAGATTGATCTCCTTGGGACATATCCCAATTAGACTGGAAGTTCAATACCGTATGAATCCGTATTTAAGTGAGTTCCCAAGTAATATGTTTTATGAGGGGTCGTTACAAAATGGTGTAACCATTGAACAAAGAACTGTTCCGAACAGTACTTTCCCATGGCCAATTCATGATGTTCCAATGATGTTTTGGGCAAATTATGGGAGGGAAGAACTATCATCTAATGGTACATCATATCTAAATAGAATTGAGGCCATGAATTGTGAGCGTATCATTACGAAACTTTTTAGAGACGGGGTTAAACCAGAACAAATTGGTGTTATTACCCCATATGAAGGTCAAAGAGCTTATATTCTTCAGTACATGCAAATGAACGGATCTTTAGATAAAGAAATGTATGTCAAAGTGGAAGTGGCATCAGTTGATGCGTTCCAAGGTCGTGAAAAAGATTATATTATTTTATCATGTGTTCGTGCCAATGACCAACAGGCAATTGGGTTCTTACGTGATCCTCGTCGTTTGAATGTTGGTTTAACTCGTGCAAAATATGGGTTAGTAATTTTAGGTAATCCAAGATCATTATCCAAGAATATTTTGTGGAATCATTTATTACTTCATTTTAGAGAAAAGGGTTGTTTGGTAGAAGGTACATTGGATAATCTTCAATTGTGCACTGTTCAGTTGACAAGACCAAAACCAAAGAGGCAACAAAATATGAATAGTCAGTTCCAATTAAATATGAATGCTGAAATGAGTAAATTTCCAAATGTTCAAGATTTTGATACACAAAGTTTGATGTCATTTGGTGGACAAGCAGGTGGATTTAACAGTGGGTTTGGAAATAATGAAGACTTCTCTTCCTACTTGAATAATGATTATTGGAATTTTGAAAATTTCCAAACTGTGCCACCTGGAGCGGCTCCTGATTTCAATAATGGAGATTCAATGTCCACTAATGTTTACTCCAAGAATGGTCCTATGTTAGACTCAAATTATGCAGCAGAATTGGAAAGAAACGGTCCAACTGGCTCTAGATATGATGCAAATGAGGGCTTAAGCAAAGATTTTAACTCTCTTAACATTTAAGTATGATAGTTTGGCAAGTTCCAAAGTCAGGCTTTAATATTTTGATTGTCATAAAATGCATGATTAGACTCAAGTAGACGATTATGTTTATTGAAAGTACGCACTACTACTACTCTTGCAGAATGCCAAATATATAATCCTGCTGAGACCTTCATGCAAGCATTTTAGCCAAGGATATACGGCAAAACAATCTTCGTTCTAATTTACGTAACGGTGTATGATACCTAATTCAAATATATAGATGCAAACAACTCACTATGCAATTAGCTAATCCCATTTACAGTAGACCTTTTAAGCGTAATAGCAATACCCTGCCTAGATTACCCGCACGGGCTTTCAAATATTTTTTCGTGTCTGGGTTTTGATGTCAAAGGAGGATGAAGTTCCCCACGCTCACGCAGTTCGAGTACGTAACATACACTAGTTTCCTATTGATCGAGTCAGCTTGCTAAAAATATATAAGGTTAAGTGGACATCTCCAGTTTTATAGTTCATTATACTTTAAAGGGTCCAAATAAACTTCTCAAGGAAAACAATAGAACAATTGATAAGAATGAGTGAAAAATTATTTAGACTTGATGCAGGTATGTTAAACAGTTTTCACATTCAATTATAGGGCTCCCTAAGAATTCATTACTAACAATTATTCTGCTTCTTATAATAGGTTATCAACAATATGCTTGGGGTAAGATCGGTTCCTCCTCTGCTGTTGCCCAATATGCTCACCACTCTGATCCATCCGTGAAGATTGAAGAAGATAAACCATATGCCGAATTATGGATGGGTACCCACAAAAATGTTCCATCATATGACCATGATTCCAAAAAACCATTAAGAGATATTATTTCTGAGAAGCCAGAAGCCATGCTTGGTAAGGACATCATCAAGAAATTCAACTCTACTACAGAATTACCTTTCCTTTTCAAGGTCTTATCCATCGAGAAGGTTCTTTCCATCCAAGCTCATCCAGATAAGGCATTGGGTAAGATTTTACATGCTCAGGATCCAAAGAACTACCCAGATGACAACCATAAACCAGAAATGGCCATTGCCGTGACTGATTTTGAAGGGTTCTGTGGGTTCAAACCATTAGATGAAATTGCTGACGAATTGAAACGTATCCCTGAATTGAGAACCATTGTAGGTGATGAGATTTCCGAACAATTCATTAAGGAAATGAAACCTGATGCTAAGGTTGGTTCCTCTGATGATGCTAACAACAGAAAGTTGTTGCAATTAGTTTTCGGTAAAGTTATGAATGCTCCAGAAGCTGTTGTTACTAAGGAAGCTCGTTCTCTAATTGAAAGAGCTCATAATAATACTGCCGATTTTAATAAGAAGGACTTACCTGATTTATTAATCAGATTAAACAAACAATTCCCAGATGATATCGGGTTATTCTGTGGTGGGCTATTATTAAACCATTGTCGTTTAAAGGCTGGTGAAGCTATCTTTTTAAGAGCTAAAGATCCGCATGCTTACATTAGTGGTGACATTATGGAATGTATGGCTGCCTCTGATAATGTCGTTAGAGCAGGCTTTACACCTAAATTTAAGGATGTTAAGAATTTGGTGGAAATGTTAACTTACTCTTATGACTCTGTCGAAGGTCAAAAGATGAAAGCTGAAGAATTCCCAAGAGCCACAGGTGCCGGTGAATCTGTTCTTTACAATCCACCAATTGAAGAATTTGCCGTCTTGGAAACCACTTTCAAGAATGCTACTGGTAAGAGACAATTTAAGGGTTTCAATGGTCCAAGTATTTTGATTACCACTAAGGGTAACGGGTACATCTCCACTGAAGGTGTCAAACTAAAGGCTGAACCAGGGTTTGTCTTCTTTATTGCTCCAGAAACTGAAGTGGAATTAGAAGCTGAAGATAAGGATTTCACTACGTACAGAGCTTTTGTTGAACCAAACTAAGATAACTTTTTCTCTATGAGTTGAAATGATCGCTTTCCTAGTAAATGTATACTGATATAAACGATAAATATTTTTTTTAAAAAAAAGTCAAAATTGTAATGTACAAGTATTTTTATGTCAAGGATGTTTATAGTTTATAAAACTTACTTACTCTATGTTATTGTTCTTCTTCCATTTGGTAATTCTCTTCTTTAAATCACCTTGAGATTGTTGATAAATATTCAACTTAGCATCGAAGAACATTTTTCTATAATCATCACCATGCTTATTGTATAATCTTTCCAACCATTCTTCTTCTCTTTTACTTTGTATCCTTTCCTTCTTTTCGACTGGTATATTAGCGTATTCCTCTAATTTTTTAATGAATTCGGTCTGCACTTCACCCTTCTCCTCATTTTGAGCTTTAATTTCATTGATATCCTGATCAATGTCAAATTTCATCTTACCATAGACAATTTTAATAACATTACCATCTTGATCACGCTGTATTCTAGCTTCACCTTCAGGAATCTTATTTTCGTCAAATTCTGTGTTTTCACCACTGATATCTACTTCCCCATTCTCATCATCATCGCTGCTGTCTTCATCTTCATCATTATTTGGAACTAAAGGTTTCTTCTTTATAACTTTGGACAAATCTGCTTCTTGACCACCTGCTGGTGATTGTAATTTCGCCCTCAGTCCCAATTTCTTATAGTTCTGAGCTAAGGTCAAAGAATGGTCCCAGTTGGCAGCAATGACAGGATTTGCCTTAACGTTAATCTTTCTCTGTTTATCCTTAGTTCTTCTCGTGGCTTTCCCCACGGATGATCTATTCATTTTTCTCCTTCTAACAGATACCATTTTCTAGTTTATATGTGCGATTTTGGGGTTCCTATTTATCCTAAGAGTGTCTTGTATAATTAGATTAATAGTTTATACTGTACCTTTTCACTATTGTGAAGTTATATTTTTCAGCTCATCGATTTCTAACTTTTTTGAAAATTTTTCAAAATTAAAATGTGATCCGGGTGACACAATTTTATGAAATAACTGTTGATTCATTAAGATAACTACCAGTTAACTAACTATATGGAGTGAAACAGTTTCTACTGTTGATATTAGCATACACGCACTAGGATGGTTGAGGCTTCAAATAAATTGGGGGATGTCCCAATTCATTTTGCCACAACGGAGGAGGAGAAGAAATCTCGACAACATGAAATTGATTCAAGATCAGTGTTTATAAAGGGATTGCATCAAGATATTACACCGAATGAAATTGAATCGTATTTTAATACGATTGGATGTGGTGATGCTATTTTACGTATTACTGTGTTTGACGAAAGGAGGAAAAAGGGTAGAAAGAATAAAAATGTTACATTGTGTGCATATGTGGAATTCCAATCCTTGGAGAGTCATACTCGTGCATTGGAATTGAACGAATGTGTATTTGATGGTGGAATGCTTCGTGTGTTTAAGAAAAGAACAAATTTACCAGCTTCTAAGAGACACAATGGGTAGACGATAAGAAGGCTCTATACTGGAAAAATGGTCGTAATATCAATGTGCTCCATATGATCGAGTACTGCCTAATGCAGAATTGGAGATATTACTTGGATGTTCTGCGCCAGGATACATGTGAATGTACCGGAACATTAAACCATTCCCCCGCACAACTTAACAAATAAAGAACTACCTTAAAAGTGTCATGTAAAGTTTTCAACCAATTTCGATTATTCAGTTGTTTGTCCCACAGGGTCGCCATTATCTTTCCCAGAAACAAGTAGGCTATTATAGTGGTGTTAAAACAAAACAATTATCTGTGTATACTGATTTTGCAGGTTCACCGACTACTTATTGCACCGCTACATATATTGTTCTAATAATATGACTGCTTCTGAACTTGTATCATTTTATTCGACAATTTCCGAAAGTACACCTATGACGGGTACAACAACAGTTTCACTTGGGAAGACGCAAAACGTCACTGCTACAGTTCCCGAGTGTTTAACAAGTACATTACATCTGACCAAATTATAGACTAACCGGGTACTTATTCGAGTGTTGTGGAAACATATGTGATAAGAATGGAATTGGCAGGAACGACAATGAATGAGATTTGAAACAGTTTTTGATCCTAAGCTCCTTTCTTTTTACAAAAAGCTATTCCCTCAAAATAATCTATATAGTTTGCTTTATATACATTTCTCTTAAATGGGGGAGGAGAACAGTCATTTCTTTGGTACACCAATTGACGCCACCGAATAAATACATAAATTGTAAGTAGGATCTCCTTCTAGACTAATTTTTTTTACTATATGTCTTATCTACGACCATGATAATAATTTGTAAATATCAGGGCGGAATTTTCAATGATAGATTTATCACACACATATCTGAGATTTAATCATTCAAACGTCGAAAACAGGTATTAAGGCATAAACACCCCACTAACGATGTACAATAAAAACTTTTTAGAGTTATGTTATGCCTGCCGTATAGGGGATGTAGAGAATGCGGATCGATTAATAAGTACGGGTGTGAACATCAATACGGTGGATGAATTTGACAACTCCCCATTATTCCTCGCTAGTCTATGTGGACATAAGGAAATGGTACAGTTATTATTAGAGAGGGGTGCCATTTGTGATAGAGATAGATATGAGGGTGCCCGTTGCATTTACGGTGCTTTGACTGATTCCATTAGGGATATTTTGTTAGCTTACGATGTTTCTAAGGCAGTGGATGTAAATCAGCCATTTGCTACACATATTTCATCGTTATTTAAGGATGAGAATGTGGTGGTGGATACTAAAGATATTGAGTTTACCTCGGAGGGCTGGCCAACCCCGATTAGGGCGAATCGATTTTTGCTATTTGCTCGTAGTGAATATTTAAGTAGGCGATTGAAGAACGAATGGGTTGATGATGACGAGGTGATAGTAGCTGATGGTATGAGTCGTGATGTTTTTGAAGTGTTGATGAAATATATATATTTGATCCCCGTATTGCATGAGATTAATCCGAATAATTACAATGCACTAATTGATAATGCGAGAATATTTGATCTTCCCATCTTGGCTAGCTTTTTAGAGAAAGTGAAACACATGACGGATCCTACCGAGAAGTCCACATTAATGACGAAATATCAGTATAAATTCACCGAGGCAGCAAGGAAGAAACTGCGAATCTTTGTACAGGCTCATATCTTGGCTAAATGTGAGACTGTGAATACTGAATCTGAAGACATTGAAAATCTATACGATATCATGTTACAAGTTAGCAACGGTCAGACACGAAGAACATACCCATGTCATTTAGTGATGTTAATGCGAGCTGAATATTTTAAGAAGATGTTTACAGATTCATTTCAAGAGCGACTCATATACGAGCAGAGAGGGAAGGGCAAGGGGAGCATATTGGTCACTACGTTACCGAATTGTCAATTTGAGACGGTGGAATTACTGATACGATACTTGTACTATGATAATTCCGACATATCGTGGGAGAATGCGGTGGAAGTGCTTCGATTAGCGGATTATTTATTAGAGGATCGTTTGAAGGCGATGGCTGCGACTACGATCATCCAATCTGAAGAGTTTTTACAACATTATTCGATATTTGATGTGTTATATATTGGTTGGGAGACGCGAATGGAAAAACTGGAACAATATGCGGCGAAGATCATTGCTCAGGACATTTCACAATATGCGGCAGACACGGAGTTGAAGAGGGCCATCAAGAAGAGTTCCGAGAGGATCTCTACGCGTCAAGAGAAGGACACTGTGGAGTTGGTGGATGACATTAAGTACTACTTGCTAGAGAAATACGCGCTGGAACCAGACGATGTGGAGTTCTATCTGGAGGAAACAGACCCTGTCACCCTGGCTAATTCTGGGGTTCTGGAGTACCAACGGGAGTTGAACCTGTTTGATGGTATCCTGGAGGAACTACAATTGAAGACTCAACGTTAGTTAGTTATTGTAATTAGTAAGCGGCTATTGTGTGGCCAATGGAAACGGACTGATAAGCGCCCATCATCTCCGGGCCTATAACGGCGCCTTAAACGTGCGCCAGCCAATCAGATCAGAGAACGCTATCGCTCGAGCGGCCATAAAAAGAAAGAAAGATAACGCGGCTTCCGAGGAAATATACGTAATTCGAGATTAGCGAGTGAAAAAGAAAAAGCCCAAGGTTATATAAGAAAACAACAAAAGATATGTTAGTCGCAGCCATTTTTGCCAGTTGCTCTTGTTTACTGTTTACTTTTTGAAAAATAACCAACCAACCTACAGAAAATCAAATTACTATCATGTCTGCTGCCACTTACGAACCAGAATTCGAACAAGCTTACAACGAAATTGTCTTGGCTTTAAGAGATTCCACTCTTTTCCAAAAACATCCAAAATACGAAAAAGTGCTTCCAGTGGTCTCTGTTCCTGAAAGAATCATCACTTTCAGAGTCACCTGGGAAAACGACCAGGGTGTACAAGAAGTTGCCCAAGGTTACAGAGTGCAATTCAACTCTGCTAAGGGTCCATACAAGGGTGGGTTACGTTTCCATCCAAGTGTGAACTTGTCCATCTTGAAATTCTTGGGTTTTGAACAAATTTTCAAGAATGCCCTAACCGGGTTAGATATGGGTGGTGCTAAAGGTGGGTTATGTGTAGATTTGAAGGGTAGATCCGATAATGAAATTAGAAGAATTTGTTACGCCTTCATGAGAGAATTGAGTAGACATATTGGTCAAGATACTGATGTCCCAGCTGGTGACATTGGTGTTGGTGGTCGTGAAATTGGTTACTTGTTTGGTGCCTACAGATCTTACAAAAACTCCTGGGAAGGTGTTTTGACTGGTAAGGGTTTGAACTGGGGTGGTTCTTTAATTAGACCTGAAGCCACTGGTTACGGTGTTGTTTACTTCACCCAAGCCATGATTGATTACGCTACCAAGGGTAAGGAATCATTTGTTGGTAAACGTGTTGCCATTTCTGGTGCTGGTAACGTTGCTCAATTTGCCGCTTTGAAAGTTATTGAATTAGGTGGTACTGTTGTATCTCTATCTGATTCCAAGGGTTGTATTCTTGCTGAAAACGGTATTACCGCTGAACAAGTGGCTGCCATTGCTGAAGCCAAGATTAAATTCCAAAGTTTGGAAACTATTGTTGGCGAGTACTCTGCCTTCACTGAAAACAAGGTTAAATACGTTGCTGGTGCTAGACCATGGACCATTGCTGGTCAAGTGGATATTGCTCTACCATGTGCTACTCAAAATGAAGTTTCCGGTGATGAAGCCAAGGGTTTAGTTGCCGCTGGTGTTAAATTTGTTGCTGAAGGTTCCAACATGGGTTGTACTCCAGAAGCCATTGAAGTCTTTGAAACTGCTCGTGCTACTGCCAAATCTGTTGAAGAAAGTGTTTGGTACGTTGGTGGTAAGAGTTCCAACTTGGGTGGTGTTGGTGTTTCTGGTATGGAAATGGCACAAAATTCTCAAAGAGTCAGATGGACTAGAGAAAAGGTTGACCAAGAATTGAAGAAGATGATGATCAATTGTTTCAACGATGGTGTCAAGGCTGCCAAGGAATACGCCGTTGAGTCCAATGAAAACACTCTACCATCTTTGTTCAAGGGTGGTAACATTGCCTCTTTCATCAAGGTTGCCGACGCCATGTTGGACCAAGGTGATGTGTTTTAAACAAATAAATGACTGAACGATAAACATACGATAGTTAACTCCCTCCCTGGGGACAGCATAGTTTGCCTTTGTGCAAGTTTATATAATTACTTAATTAACTAATAGATAGCCGAACATGTATTATAATGGAAAGTCTGACTACGTAATCACCGTCTACCCCGCAAAGACGTCATCTGGGGGGGGTGATAAAAAAAGACTAAAAAAGGACCCTCCCTCTTAATTCAATATAGTACGATTACAATGACAATACAAACTTTTCATTGAAATTAAAAAAGCCACGTTGCCCAATTTCGTAATTCCGATTTCTCCTCTTTCCGCCCCGCACGGCTGAACCAAAAATAACTGAAATTTTCCACGGAATCCATTAACCCTCTTCTCTTCTATCATACCAATTACGCAACATGGTCTATTCAATCAAGCAATCAGTCAACTTCTCGAATATTTAAGAAACTGACAAATCCAATCTCTGCAAAACATGCATTCCCATTCTCTTTCTTTCCTTCTCTCCTTCCCTTCTAAGACCCTATCAAACAAACAAACAAACAAAACAAACAACACAAAACAAAACTACTTAACAACACAACATAATATTATGAGAGCTCTAGCGTACTTCGGCAAGAATGATATCAAATTCACAAACGACCTCCCAGAACCAACCATTTCTGCTCCCGATGAAATGATCATCGACGTCTCCTGGTGTGGTATCTGCGGGACCGATCTTCACGAATTCCAAGACGGCCCCATCTTTTTCCCTCACGACGGCTGCTGCCATGAAATCTCCGGGGAAGGTTTACCTCAAGCCATGGGTCATGAAATCGCTGGTACCATTATTGAATGTGGGCCGGGCGTCACCAAATTTAAAGTGGGCGACAGAGTCGTGGTGGAACCCACGGGTACTTGTAAGGATAGGTACCGTTGGCCCAATTCCCCCAATGTGGACAAAGAACCTTGTGCCGCATGTAAGAAGGGTCTATATAACATTTGTTCAAATTTGGGACTCGTTGGTGCAGGTGTGCAATCCGGTGGGTTTGCTGAAAGATTGGTCATGAATGAAAGACAATGTTATAAAGTTCCAGATCATATGTCCATGGATGTAGCTGCTTTGATTCAACCTATTGCCGTGTCATGGCATGCGGTTCGTGTTTCCAAATTTAAGAAGGGTGCATCGGTACTTATTGTTGGTGCAGGACCCATTGGTTTGGGAACTATTTTGGCTTTGAATGGTCATGGTGTGAGTGAAGTGGTGGTTTCTGAACCTGCTAAGATTAGAAGAGATTTCGCTGAGAAGATGGGTGCTATTGTTTATGACCCTTCCGCTAAGGACCATGATGAATCCATTAAATATTTGAGATCCATTGCCCCAGGTGGTGATGGGTTCGACTATGCATTTGATTGTTCTGGGAATCCAGCTACTTTGAAAGCCGCTATTGAGTGTCTGACATTTAGAGGTACTGCTGTCAATGTGGCCATTTGGGGTAATAAGCCTGTTAATTTCTTACCAATGGATTTAACTTACCAAGAAAAGAGTTATACTGGTTCCATGTGTTACACTTTCCACGATTTTGAAGCTGTCATTAACGCATTCGAAAAAAAATTAATTGACGTGGAAAAGGCAAGACATATGATCACGGGTAAAGTACCGATTGAAAATGGTGTTAAGGACGCTATCTTAAGGTTGATTACACATAAGGAACAAACTATTAAGATCATTCTAACTCCAAATAATCATGGTGAATTGGGTGAAGAACCAGAACAGAAAAAAAAAAGGTCATTTAAGGGCAAAACTTTAAAATGAACCATTCATGCCTATAACGACGACACACGATATTTACTTAATCATATTAACATTCCATCTGCATTCCTGAGGGAACCATTATAACATTTAGCATTACTGCATGTATATTATTATCTATTTAATAACATATCCTATATCTTACTTACTGTCTCTAGCAATTTTCTCTCTGTCACCGGATTTTTCCATTCCGGAATTTCCCCTTCCATTACAATCTTCATACGAGTGACCCCCTATATGTTCCTGTAAAACGTCACATTCTATATAAATAAACAATTCCTCCACCCTCTTTTTCAAACATTATTGTCTTGCCTTCCTTGGCTCTTAAAGAACAATAACAAAAGAAATTCAACAACAATAATGAGAGCCATCGCATACTACAAGAAGGGCGACATTCATTTCGCTTCGGATCTCCCCACCCCCACAATCAGCACTCCAGATGAAATCCTCATTGACGTAGCCTGGTGTGGTATCTGCGGTTCAGACCTTCACGAATACCTTGACGGTCCCATCTTCATGCCTCAAGACGGTTCCACACACCCCTTATCAAACCAGCCACTGCCACAGCCCATGGGTCATGAATTCTGCGGGTTCGTCAAGGCGATTGGTAATAAAGTGACTAAAGTCGCCGTCGGTGATAAAGTCGTGGTGGAGGCAGGATGTGGTTGTAAAGATGTCCACAGATGGCCCCAATCACACGTCTATGGCAAAGAACAATGTACTGCCTGTCGTAAGGGATTTGATAATTGTTGTACTCATGCTGGGTTCACCGGATTGGGTGTCGTGGGTGGTGCCTTCGCTGAACAGGTCGTTGTCGGAGAAAGACATGTAGTTAAGTTACCCGAGGAGGTCCCCACTGATGTTGGGGCCCTTGTGGAACCATTGTCTGTTGCATGGCATGCTGTGAAAGTGGCTGGTTTCGAGAAGGGTTCAGGGAAAAATGCCTTAGTCCTGGGGGCAGGACCCATTGGATTAGCTACTATTTTGGCTTTGAAGGCACATGGTGCCAGTAAGATTGTAGTTTCTGAACTAGCAGCCATTAGAAGAGAATTGGCCCTGAAAATGGGAGTGGAAGTTTTTGATCCATCGAAGCATGGTGATGAGAAGCAAGGTATTAAGAAGTTGCGTGAGATCCCGGAGGATCATGATGGATTTGATTTCGCATTTGATTGTTCTGGTGTGGAAACCACTTTCAATACGGCGTTACATTCCTTGACATTCAGAGGTACTGCGGTGAACGTTGCCATTTGGGGGCCTCACCCCATTGATTATTACCCTATGGACATCACTTTACAGGAGAAGAAACTTACTGGGTCCATTGGATATGTGGTGCAAGATTTTGAAGAAGTCGTGGATGCACTTCATAAGGGTGACATTAGCATTGAGGAATGTAAGCATTTGATTACTGGTAGACAGAAATTAGAGAACGGTTGGGAGAAGGGGTTCATGGAGTTAATGAATCACAAGGAGACCAATATTAAGATCTTGATGACTCCCAATAACCACCACGAATTGCAATGATGTGATGAAAAAAACTATTTATTAATGACAATATGTATGTAATTATTTTTTAAATATAATGAATGAGCGCAAGAAGCGATGAGATAAAAATTTTCAAAAATGAAAACTTTTAACTACGTACTAGTTATACAATATTAAGCCAACGACACTCATCACATAAAGAAGATGGCTAAGAAGAACGGAAAGAACACCAGAAACGCCAGACAGGCTGAATCTTTTGAATTGGCATCTACAGATTTGGAGAAACTGCCCAGAGCTGAGAAAACAGACTTATCCAATATCTTGATCAGAACTGCTGCTAAGAATGAAGCATTATTAGAAAAGAAGATGGCAAGAAAGGGTAAGAATGATAGAAGCAAAATCACTAAGAAGACTTTAGAAAAGAAACTAGCCTCTTCCATCACGGCCATGGACAAAGATCGTTTAGAAAAGGCATTGAATTTCACTAATAGATTGGATGGTAAGATTGCCAAGTCTAAATCCCGTGCCAAGTTCGTTCAAAGCACAAGAAAGGCTGGGTGGGACAGTACAAATGAGGCGATTAAACGTGATCTAATGTTACAAGCAGGAATATTGGCGGATGCCACGGCCAAGACAGAAGCAGAAAGCCGAAGCACCCTAAACACCATGGGTGAGGACGCCATGGTTGATGAAGAACAGATAGATATTGTAGAAGAGACCACGGAGCTGCCAACTGCCATCGAGGAGAAGACAAGCATAACCCTCAAGAAGGTGAACATGTTTGACATGTTGCCGGCCGAAGACGAGGAGTAAGAAACAGAGAGCCGCTACTACGTATATATCTGCTAGCACAATGTATAATATTCATTCATATATCCAACACCCTTCTCTTTTCATCTCCAAGAACAACCGTTGTCATGTATGTAGATGAAGTGTAAAGTATAAAGTGTAAAGCAAATTTTCCATTTCACGCATCGAATGCTTCTGGAATCCCGTTACCCTGTGCGAGTATTTTTCGCTGCTTCTGTGCTCCGTTTATTTGTAGAACATGGTTGATTGACTCGTGACAGTTCGCAGATAAGCAGACAAACCATCCACACCATTGCTTAGCCAACTCAGCTGCTCTTCTATCCCAGTTCTCCGGTTCTCTGCTTGGTTATATTGTGCTACAAACATCCATCCACTCCCTCACGACAAGATTCAGAGCCTTGGACCCTTTGTAAGATAAGAACGACTGCAAAAACTCAGATAAAAACGGAATAAAAAGTATATTGCCGCATGGATCCTAACCGATTGTATGACAATGTGCTGGGCAACATGGATGCCCCTCCGATGAATACAACGAGATCTGCATCTCAGGGAGGAATTGATCCATTACAGGTCGAATTACAACATCGTTTGAATATACAGGATACGCTGCCTAAGGATGAATATTATCACTCAATGGAAGCCAGGTATAAACCCCTACCATATGTGTCCAATTATACCTCGGTGCTGGCCACGTTGCAACAGCGGGGTGAACCTATAAATCATAGAAATATCGCCATCAAAAATGAATTGGCACTTAAAAAATATTATTCGTTTAGGAAACCAAGTAATCCAAATAATACAACATCTTTGAGAAGTGGCAGTGTGGCAAGTTCTACGGACTCTTCATCTTCATCCACGGGCCAAAATGACCGAGCAATGATAGACTCTCTACTGGAATCATTTTTAACATCTTCCCATGAACCCATGCTGACTGAGAGGAAAAAACATTTAGTATCACATACTTTGGCAGAAATAAATGCACCACCACCGAGGAGAGCATCCACAAATTTTAGTACTTCATCTACAGCAACCAATTCAAGAAAAAGTAGTGCCTCTCAACAACGACAACAAGAACAGGAGTCTGCAGAATTCACTGCGCCTTATTTGAAATATTATCAACGTCTATTGACAGTTAACTTGAGAGGATGGGATATTTTGAAGAGATATAACTTGTGGTTGCCAACAGTGAGACCAGATTTTCAAAATATACTTCTTTCCAATAGAACGCCACCTTCGAATAATATTAACCAAAGTGAAAAAATTGGAGAAATGGATATGGTGGAAAGAATGCAAGAGAAAACTAATCCATTATTCATTGGAGGCGCCAATTATGTTCCAGAACAGTATGATACATACGCCGGGAGTTCGTTAGTCACTTCTCTATTCTCTGAACTAAAATTACCAGCATTTACCTATCATTGTTCTGTGAATATAAATGATAGTATTTATATATTGGGTGGTCTCATTCCTTGCTACCAATACGATGAAGAAGCTCCAAATCTACATGATTTTGTCGTGGATCCTATAAAAAATCTACCACCACCAATATTGGAAGAAATTATTAATGATCCATCAATGATAAGTAATCCTTATCTATATTTTACTAATTTATCATCAAATCATCTAAGCAAACCAGAAATATCAGGTCATATCCCCCCACCGCTAATATGCGCACAAGGTTCCAAATTAACTGAAAGGCATATCTTCTTTTATGGTGGTTTTGAGCTGAAAACTGAATCCACATACGATAATGAAGGAAGATTTTATTTGAAAAAATCTGTTTTCTTAAATAATGATGGTTACATCCTAGACACCATGACATTTAAATTTACCAAAGTGGAAATTATTTCACAACAACAATCTTCAACATCAACATTATCCAGTGTCTCCACGGCGAAAAAGGCAATGCCATCAATGAAACACCCGACGGGTAGTTCTCATAATAATGTTTATAGTAATATGCCCCCCAGATTTGGTCATATACTGTTTTCCACTAATGAAATACCCAGTTCAGTTGATGATTCCAATTTTTCTGCATCACATAGTTATTCAATTCTCGTATTCGGTGGATACACACAAACAACAGATGATAAATATATTGCAATGAATGATCTTTGGAAAATAGAAGTCCCCGTACAAATGCGAGGAAAGAGAGGTTATTGCAAATTTGCAGATACAGCAATGGCAACATTAATTACCAAAGAAAATTGTAAAGATGAATGGCCTTGTGAAAGAGGTTTTGTAAGTGTATGTTCCATCGATAAATCAATCTTAGAATCCTATAATTTTGAAACTGAATTATTAGAAAATTTGGAAAAAAATTTCAGAATTGAAGATGAAGACGATACAACAACCAATACAGATTCCAAGATTGAATCGAAAAATTTATCTAAAAGATTGTTTTTCAATACAAAGAAGGATGTCAGTAGTAGTGGTATTAATTTAGGATCTACATCAAAGGACCATCCTCCAGTACCACAACTTCATTCACCAACAGGAAATAAACCTTTAGGATCTAAGAATGGTATCCAATCTGTACCGATGCAAAAGCGAGGTACGGGGAGTCACGAGACAGAAGGTAGTAGTTCCAATAAATCTAACCTTCTCATAAATAATCATGGTAGCAAGAACAATAATACTGGGAAGAAAATGATTATAATACATGGTGGCTCCAATGATCATAAAGTGTATGGTGATATGTGGTGGTTTGATGTTGAAATGGAAAAATGGACCAAAATAGATATGTATGCGGAAACTAATGATGCAAAGGAAGGTTTAGTAAACTGTGATCTTGCATTAGTAGGTCATACTATGGCAATTATTGGTCATTATGCCATATCTGTTGGTGGTCTAATTCAACAAGATGTTGATACTTTGTTTATTTCAGAGGATACACCCGCCCAAAACGATGAACCTAATGCTGATTTACCCGTTGGTTCATTCATGATTAATATCATTAATCTAAATAGACAATGTTTGAGAGATCAAAAAGTTGTTATCAATTCGAAGCAAAGGTGGCCTATAATAAAGGGAGGTGACAAGATAAATAAATCAGATTTGGTCATGAGTATTGCATGTAGATCTCATCTTTCCAATGATGGTATTGTTATGATTGGAGGTATATTGGCCAAGAGATCCAACATTAAAGAGATATTTTTAAGAGGAGCCGTTATTGAATGTTTCCTACCATCAACAAGTTCACTAATGTAAACTGTTTTGTAAAGATAGAAGATATAAATAAAGTAGATTTACCTAATTAATCAATGCATATCATAAAATGCTAGTAATAATAATTAACTCTAGTAATTTTGTTTGAATAAAAATTTTAAAGAATAAAAATAAAGTGAATTATTTATAGTGAATGAAATATGTCATAAAAGAAAATAATAGCAATAAATAAAAAAATAAAAAGGGCATCAAGGGGGTAAAGAAGGTAGAAGTGTTACAATTTGACAGAATCAATTAAATGTCTGACGATATCTGGGTTTGACAAAGTTGTAACATCACCCAATTGATCAGCTTCACCAGCCAAAATCTTTCTCAAGATTCTTCTCATAATCTTCCCAGATCTTGTCTTTGGTAAATCATCCACTAAGATAATCAATTTTGGTGCAGCAAATGGACCAATATCTTTCCTTACAGTCAAAACCAAGTGTTTCTTAATTTCCACTAATTCTTCCTCCGATGCATTTGCCCAACATGATTTATTCTTAAGAACAACAAATGCAGCAACAGCTTGACCTGTCAAATCATCATTGAACCCAACAACAGCACATTCAGCCACAGTATTATCTTCAATAATGGCAGCTTCAATCTCCGCTGTAGATAAACGATGACCAGAAACATTAACAACATCATCCACTCTTCCAAGAATCCAAATGTAACCATCCTTGTCTCTAGCGGCACCATCACCTGTGAAGTAATAGCCCTTAAATGGATTCAAATAAGTATCGAGATACCTGTCATGATTTTGCCAGATAGTTCTTGCAAATGAAGGCCATGCCCTCTTGACTGCCAAAACACCTTCAGCATGATCATCTTTAATTTCTTCACCAGTGTTTGGATCTAATATCACTGTTTCAATACCGAAGAATGGGAATGAAGCAGATCCTGGTTTCATTGGAGTGCACCCACCAGCTAATGGTGTCACCAAGTGGGAACCTGATTCAGTTTGCCAATAAGTGTCAATGACAGGAATTTCATTCTTACCGACTTGTTCAGAGTACCATTCCCAAACTTCAGCAGCGATTGGTTCACCGACAGACCCCAAACAACGTAATGACTTCAATGAATTGTTTTCTAGATGGGAATTACCTGCTCTCTTCAACAATCTTAGGGCAGTTGGTGCCACGTAGAATTGAGTTACATTGTATTCATCAATGATATCCCAATAACGAGAATGGTTTGGATATGTTGGGGTACCTTCAAAGATGACTGAAGTACAACCGTAAAGTAAAGGTCCATAAACAACGTAGGAATGACCAGTAATCCAACCGACATCACCTGCAGTGAAAAACACATCAGCTTGATGAGTATCAAAAGTGTATCTCATTGTCAATAGACATCCCAACAAGTAACCAGCTGTGGAATGTTGCAACCCCTTGGGAGTACCAGTGGAACCTGAGGTGTACAATAGAAACAATGGGTGTTCAGAGTCTACTGGTTCACATGGGTAATAAGTCTTATATTTCATCATTTCAGTGGTCCAATCTAAATCTCTATTTGGTTCGAAATGAACTTTAGGATTTTTGGTACGTTTGTAAACCAAGACATGTTTCACGTTTGGAGTTTCTCTTAGGGCATCATCCACAATTCTCTTTGTTTCAATAATTTTACTACCTCTACTAGATTCATCGGTGGTAATGACGACTTTAGAATCAGCGTTATTAATTCTATCTCTCAAGGAATTAGAAGAGAACCCAGCAAAGACGACAGAATGGACAGCACCGATACGAGTAATTGCCAATAAAGTAACGATTGTTTGAGGGATCATAGGCATATAGACGGCAACTGTGTCACCCTTTTGGACACCCATGGAATATTTCAAAACTTGAGCCAATTGTGAGACTTGTTCCAATAATTCTTTGTAGGTGACCTTGTAACCTTGACCTGGTTCGTCAGCCTCGTAGATTAAAGCTACTTTATTTGGATTAGATAAAGCGTGTCTATCAACACAATTGTAGCAGGCATTCAATTGACCATTTAAGAACCATGCATTATTTTCAAAAGATGGTAATCCAGTTTGAGGATCAGGGATGTAAACTTGATCGAAATCTTTGAACCAGTTCAAGAATTGTTTAGCCTTACCTCCAAAGAATGTAGCAGGATCCTCCAGGGATTGCTTGTACATCTTTTGATATTCTTGTAGATCTTGTACATGAGGAGAATAATGAGAGGCCAAGTCGGCTTGTAATCTGTGAGTGATGGGGGCTTGCTTGACGACGTTTACTGAGGTTAAATGTTCATATTCTCTTTCCTTCTTGGCTTGTTCAGCAGCAGTGGTAGCAGTGGTAGCAGCAGCAGCCTTTGCCTTTAATTCTTCCACCAAAGATGGTGGTTTTGTAGTTGAAGATGCAGTTGGACACATTATTCAGTTGTTGGTGTATATCTTTCGATAGTGTGTTCTTTTTTTTTCAAGAATAAAGGAGAACAAGAGCTAGAGAAAGAAAGAAAAAAGAATGGGGCGAGGGTCTTTATAGTGGTGTATTTATATGATGATAAACCAGGGTCGAATTGGAGTGAAATGGACCCTTGTTGAATGAATCGATTAATCAATGAAGATGCTAATCCTATTCTCGAGACTCAACAGTATAAAAATTGGAGAAAAGCAGTACAAAAAATGATAATTACATGTTGAATATGTCACGCGTCCCTTAGTCCGTTTATTTGTTCATTAACAGATTGTCTTTTTAGTATGGTGATTCCCCTCAAAATTTTGGATTTTCCGAGATTTCGGTGGTGCGGCTGTATTTTCCCATTTCGGAGATTCGGGCTGGCCCTAGGGCTTGGTGGTTTTTTGGTGGTTCAAGCCCTCATTTTTAATTTTTGGCTTAACCCTAATTTTGTCTGTTACCCGGCTTGTGTCACGTGCTTTCTAATTCCAAGATTTATTTTTGGTATCTTGTCCTTTTCTTTTTGCCTTTCGCGCCTCTAAATTCTCGAAACATATTCATCCATCCATCCATCAGTTTACATTAGACGTGTTTCTATTCTTCTTATATAGAGAGCTGACATATTCCACATTGTAGCAATATTTGGCAAGGGACTCTTACCAAAACAGCAACATCCACAACTATGAAGTCGCTCCTGTTACTGTATCTTTTCCAACTGATAATATTCCCGTTTAATAATCATGTACTAGCCAGTAGTAATAGTTCAAACTCCACTACTAAGAAAGAGAAGGTGCCTTCCAAGCTGCTAAAGACATCCTCACTATTAACATGTATGGATAACTCACAATTTACAGCATCCTTCTTCGATGTCAGATACTATCCTCACAATAATACTGTCATATTTAACGTCGATGCCACCACTACCATCAATGAAAACGTCATCGTCAAGGCCGAATTAATCACATACGGTCTTAACGTCATGAAGCAATCTTTCGATCTATGTACATTAAATGAAGTCTCTCTGTGCCCTCTTTCCGCAGGAAGAATCGATGTCAGATCATCATACCAAATTGATGCAGATGTATTGAAACAAGTACCCGGCATTGCATATACCGTCCCTGATTTAGATGCTCAAGTGCGTGTCGTGGCTTATTCTCAAAATGATACATCCTTCTCTACACCCTTGGCATGTGTTCAAGCCATTGTCTCTAATGATAAAACCGTACAGACTAAATATGCCTCATGGCCCATCGCTGCCGTATCTGGTATTGGTGTCTTAACATCCGGGTTTGTCTCAGTTATAGGTTATAGTGCCACTTCTGCTCATATCGCGTCCAATTCTATCTCATTGTTCATCTATTTCCAAAATTTAGCCATTACGGCAATGATGGGGGTCTCAAGAGTACCACCTATCGCTGCTGCATGGACTCAAAATTTCCAATGGTCCATGGGGATCATTAACGCAGGATTCATGCAATCTATATTTAATTGGTACGTGCAAGCAACTAATGGGGTATCTACCGTGGTCGCATCAAATAAAAATATCCTTTCCATTTCCGTGCAAAAGAGGAAAAGAGACATTATGAATTTCATAAAGAGATCCTCCATCACAGTGGCATCCGCTGATGATTATAATTTCGACAAAATCTTGGATGATTCATCTTTATATACTACAAATGAACGTGACTCTAGCGTTTACTCAACAAGAATCATCGTCCTGAGGGGGATTCAACGTGTCGCATTCAAGGCAAACATCGAATTATCAAATTTCTTCCTCACAGGTACTGTGTTTTTCTTGTTTTTCCTATTCGTCGTCATCGTATCCATGATCTTCTTTAAAGCTTTGATTGAAGTGTTAACCAGAGCTAGAATTATGGCTGAGACTTCTAATTTCTTTCAATATAGGAAAAATTGGGGGAGTATCATTAAGGGGACGTTATTTAGATTGGCTATCATTGCATTCCCACAAATTTCCTTATTAACTATTTGGGAATTCACTCAAGCGGATTCTCCAGCGGTAGTGGTTGATGCCGTGGTAATATTCATTGTCATCACAGGTTTATTAATGTACGGTACTACAAGAGTCATGATAAAGGGTAGGGAGTCATTACGTCTATACAAAAACCCTGCATACCTATTATATTCCGATTCTCATTTCTTGAATCGTTATGGGTTCCTTTACGTTCAATTTAGAGCTGATGCCTTCTGGTGGTTAGTGCCCATGTTATCATACGCTTTCTTAAGATCTCTATTTGTTGCAGTGTTACAAAATCAAGGTAAGGCACAGGCAATGGTTATCTTCGTCATTGAATTGATCTATTTCGTGGTCCTATGTTGGATCAGACCATATTTGGATAAGAGAACAAATATCTTTAACATCGCCATCCATTTGGTTAATTTGATTAATTCCATCTTCTTCCTTTTCTTTTCTAATTTGTTCAAACAACCTGCTATTGTGTCCTCCGTCATGGCTGTCATTTTGTTCGTCTTGAATGCTGTGTTTGCCCTATTCTTACTTTGTTTCACCATTGTGACATGTGCATTAGCATTAATTCATAGAAACCCTGACATCCGTTATCAACCAATGAAGGACGATCGTGTATCTTTCATTCCAAAGATTCAAAATGGTGAAGGTGTCATGAATTATGATAACAATAAATCAGAAGCGGAATTGTTTGAATTAAGACAAGCTGTCATGGACACCAATGAAACAGAACAGGAAAAGATGATCCGTGATGATACATTTGCATTAAAGAACCCAACAAATCGTAGCAGTAGATTACTATTCGATGAAGATTTGGATGAAGAAAGTTCCACCACTACAAATGGACTCAATAAGATCATCACTGATGAACAACAACCAGCGAAACCAGCATCTGCTGTGTTCGGTAATGGTACTCCAGCTACAATGAACCAAGGTAACTTCAAGATACCGACAACGGGGTCATCAGCGGCTAATAGAAATTTCAAATTGAGGAAACCAGAAAACAGTTTCTATAGTGGTGCAGGAAACCATTCTCAATACATGAATGATAATTCGTTCCTATGAAGAAAAGCAAGCAAGCAAGCAAATGTTACTTGAATGGACTCTATGTTTTTATTTTTTGCATATAAAGGACGATGTTTATTTCTTCTCCCCTTGACCAAATAAGCTAAATTGTATAATAACCAGTTATGTATTTTAAAACAAATAACTTTATAACTATTTTACGTATGAAGGAAAAAACTCGTTTAGGGCGGAGATTTTCCGGCGCCTCGGTTATTAACAACTTAAATGCGTGAATAAAGTCATTCATGTAGTGAAATAAACCTTCCACGATCATTTTTTGACACTTTTATTCAAAGAGCAAATAAGACCCTCTACAAACCCACTCAATCCATTGAAATACATGTCTATGTCACCCCTGGGTACGGTTGCCATGTCTCCACCTCAAGAACAAGTATCTTCGGGTAATTCCACTTCAAGCCCCGCAGCTGGAGGTAGCAATCGTCAAATAAAGAAAAGAAATAGAATCTCATTTGTATGTCAGGAGTGCAGAAAGGCCAAGACTAAATGTGATAAAGAGAAGCCTGCCTGTACGAGGTGTGTTAAACAGAATTTAGCATGTGTTTATGACGTGGCGAAACAACCTCCTCCAAGAATACCAAGTAAGGATGCCAAGATTACGAGATTAGAGAATGATGTGGAATATTGGAAAAATAAAGCTATGAAATTACTGGAGGAAAAGGAACAGACGAATGGGAAATCTAATGGGTTCAAAAGAAGTTCTTCCTATGTGAAAGAGGAAGAATTAGATAGAGTCGATAATCAAACGATAGATAAACGATTGAAAACTCAATCTACAGTTCCATTGCAAAAGGCAACCCATGCAACGAAGGATGATATCATGGTGAACTTATATAAAAACAATCCCACTATGATCATGAGTAAAGTGATGAAGAGAGAAGTTAAACCTCTTTCCGAGAATTATATTCTTATTCAAGATAAGTTTATTTCCACTCTAATTTCGTCCGTATTTCTAGACCCTTCTAAAAATACAATGATTCCAGCCTTAACTGCAAATGCAAATATTTCAAGAACCCAGCCGAGTGTGACAACGAACGCATTGAAATTGAAGGAAATCTTAGTGAAACAATGTCAAAATCCATCACAAGAGGCAAAGGTCAACGAATTTACGGATCGAATACTACAAAATACAAATTCAACTAGGAATCTAAAAGTGGGGATGATTCTTTCTATGCTTTATAATACTGTGGGTCACCAACACCTTGAGGATCATTGTCCCGCTGATGGTGAATATTCAGAGCTTCTGAAAACATTTATTAATGAATTTGAACAGATTCTACCACCTTATGAGATTATAATGAAGTATAAGGCATTCTTTGCAGAATATGTTTATCCCAATTTACCTTTTATGGAACAAGAAATGTTTGAAGAATCAATAGCTACTACCATTTTCCCCAATGAAGAAGATCCAACTAAAATAAAGATAAAATTAGGAAATACAAGACTAAGATCTAAAGTTGAAAACATGTGTATGTTGCTGGTAATTTTGAAATTGGCATACATTTCTATAAGTTTGGTGGAAGAAATTCCTCAGGATGACAACTTGCAATTTACCAAGGATATAATAGTTAAATATCCAATTCCTAATGATGCAATTTTACTCGCCCAACGTTGTCTCGCTTCTGAAGATTGGTGTGCATGTGCTAACGAAAACATTATCACTTGTTTGCTATATATATGGTCATTTTTTGTATTCTCACCGGAAGAAGGTGATTTCTTTTTAGAACATCCCACCGATGTAATTGGCAGCTTAATAATGATGCTGGCAACTTCCATTGGGTTACATAGAGATCCATCTGATTTTCCACAGTTACAGGATCCAAATTTGTCAGATAGAAGGATATTAAATCATAGAAGGTTGTTGTGGATTGGCATTGTGACCGTGTGTTCATTTGAATCTAGTTTGAAAGGGAGACATTCAGTATCATCGATGGCATTGATGGATTTGTTTATTGACGTAAAGGATCCAGCCGCTGCTGAGAAATATATTGCCCGAGTAAAGGCTGATGCAAAACCAACAATGGATGAAAGATTAATCAGTATACATGAATATTCTTTCAAAAGGGTAAGACTGGCATTATTATTATCGGATCTGGATAATTTGACTATGTCATACAACAATGACTTTCCCTTGAGCGCAATTGATAATCTGGCAGAAACCACTCGTACTTTCATTGAGACCAATTTTCCAATAATAAATCTAAAGGAAATAAATATTAGCAAAGAACAAACACCTGAAAGCCTAAAGTCACATTTACTTTTTTTGGCAACTATAAACTCCACGTCTATTCATAGCCGAATTATGTTTAGATTAATGATGTTAAGAACAGCGGCCGCATTATTCCTATATTTTGAATCTGAAATGGCAAAGAATAAAAGTTCATCATTACTGCCTTACTACTATAAATACTTCACAAAAACATGCACATATGCATTGGCATTGATTACTGATTTTAATAAATTCTTCAAGGGAGAATATGATGATTGTTTGTCTCCTTTAACCACATATAATATCACGAAGTTTATTCAGTTAGCTCTGCCAAGTACCATCTTTAGCTTGTTAGGTATTATCTTGAGGATAAGTCTAGGTGGTAATATGTTATTTTCAGAATATCAGGAATATCCAAACAAGGAAGACTATGCTGCATTAGATGAAATAAATAAAAGAATAGAAAGCTTAAATGCTCTCCATAAGGATTTAGAAAGTGCATTAGAGAATATCCATATCTTAGCATCTCAGCACTTGCGATTTACTTTCTTCTCCGTGTTCAAGATGCTTGCATTATGCGATGTAATAATACAAAGAATGAGAAAGGGGGAATTGTGGCTTGGTATATTTGAAATGGTTCACATGAGACATATTCATCAGAGAATTGTCAAAACGTTGACCATGACAATTGGTTTTGAAGCAGATAAAAAGGAAAGTTTAATAGATGATCTTAAGTTAAAAAACCATATTGTACAATTCAGTATGAATGATATCACAAACCTAAGGCAAAATGTAATTGATGCATCATTAGGTGTTCAAGGATACGGAAACAAACCACCCTCCCAACCGTCTAGTTCAGAAACATCAGTACCGTTAGCTCAACCAGTAGCTACAAAATATTCAAATCCTGTTTATGATTGGAATTCATCTTTAGGAAATTTAGGCAAGCTTTCCACCGCAGCATTAATCAGTCAAAATTCGACTCAAGTGAATAACACTCCTATCAATGGCGGTCCCAATATGACTCCAACTCCACCTTTGAATGGTGAGTCAATTCCCCCACAGTTTGGACGTGGTGGTGTTGGTGCTGGCACAAACGGATTACAAACGGATTTCACTGGATTCTTCGGCGGTTTGGATTTGTTTGATTATGATTTTCTATTTGGAAACGACTTCACTTAGGGGTGCGTGTCAAAAAACTTACATATTTTGTAATCGTTAAATGAATTTTGTTTATGGTACTTGAAAAGTATGCTTGTTATATATTTATGAATATTATTAGTAAAACATCTATGTCTTTGTTCGTCATCAACTAGCGGCTAAATTTAGCCGGTTTCAGTAATTTCACCATCGTGAACGTCAGCAACGAAATAAACCCAACTGCAGAGCCCAGAATTACGGCCGTCTGCCTATAATCTGTATCGCTAGTTCGTTCTTCCGGTGGAAATCCCGGAGTACTTTCACCGGGAACCAATGCAGCCTCGGTGATTTTTATGAATAGTTCATTCAAGGACGCCGCCCAGGTTGACGAAATGTGTAACGGATGGTCAAGGAAAAGTGAATCAGTAAAAACATCGGGCTGAATGGAACACCGTTGCTGCTGCTTATCCAGGTCCGCCTTCAGCGCAACAAATACGAGAGGAAGATCTCGCAGGTACCTGTATTTGTCCAGAAGCTCAACGAGGTGAGAAAACGATTCCGGGTCACTGGAGTCATAGGTGAGACAAACTACGTCGCACTCACTCAGCTTTTCTTTATTTTCTAGGATAGCCGATTCCTGCTCACCAAATTCCTGCAGGATCAGATAATACTGTTTCCCCCCTTTCAATTCTAAACTGTTGACCGCAATCTTGGGTCTGATCGTTGGGCAATACGACTCGGCAAAGACCCGTCCCAGAAACGACTCCAAAAGGGAGCTCTTGCCGCTGTTGGGCTTCCCAACTACGAAACAGTTGAACACCTTCCGATCGCTTACTGGAGATCTATACAGCCTCCCTTTTCGCCGCCTCATCTTCCTGGCTTTCGTGACATGCAGCACTTCTTTAACGTCGTCCTCATAGCCAAAGTATATTAGGTACGCAGTCGTTATCTTGTAGTCGAGAAACGTCGTCATACTCCACTGCGCCAACCAACCCTGCAGTGTGATGAAGCCTCTGTTATTGACCACAGTGGAAAACGGGAAGTTTGTCGCCGTCCATAGGTAGGGAAGCCCAGGAGTGCGCCTGAACAGAAATTGCAATTCCTCCTCGTTCAGCCCCCCATCGTTGTTTTTGTCAAATCGACGGAATAGCTCCACTAAAAATCGATAACCCTTCGGACTCAACTCAACGCTCGATGTGTCTGGCACATTTAGCTTGGGATAGAGCACCTTATCGTTTATACAAAGCGAGTCTGTGTAATGGAATGCCCTCAGGAGATCCCACGTGGTTTCGTGTCTGCCCTTCTCTGTATAGATCCTATTTAACATGAGAAACCCGTCCAGCGTCAGTCCTCTATCAGGAACATACAACGGAGTATTGATAAATTCATGCGGGTTCAACGATATGTCAGATAAGATCTTCTTGATAAAACTCAGCTCGGCCACATCGATGCTCTTGTTGAAACATTTCTTTTGAAGCGCCATCATCTCAGCGTCATTGAGATAGTTGTCTTGGTCCTTGTCTGACAGCAGAAATATCCTCTCCAGAGCATTCACAGCCAGCGGCTTCAACTCCCCAATTCTGGAGTCAAACAGCGGAGCTATTGGGTTGGTGATGGACCTTTGGCACAGGTAGAACGCCTGATTTACGTTGAACTGGTTCTTAGCGCTCGTTTTCACGCATGTGTCCACCTCTTTAAACTCCATCAGGATCGGAATGAATTCCTCGTCCTCGATCTTGGTATCATCCAAAGCCACAGAGTTCGAGTAAACGTCACCCCCGGGGTACTCGTCGCACTTGTTCTTACAAAGGACAACAGGGATATTCAGTCCCATAGACCTGAACATCATCATCCAATGGAGCGACACCCGTTCATACGACTCGCGATCACAGTATACAAGCCAAATCACATCGGCATTCCTCAATTCCATTTGCAACTTCTCCGGCTCAGCTTCGGACGTGTCGACCAATATGGTCCTCCTAACAGAGTATGGGTTCGAGGAAAAGTCTCTCGGTATCGTCACCGCCGGTATCACGTCTTGCAGGTTGGAGAGGAAGCGTCCCTTAGCCAACGAAAGAACAAGACTGGATTTCCCGACACCCTTGTCCCCGCATATGGCAATGGTGATGGTCTCTTTGGTCATTGAGCGGGGTTGTTTATTGCGATGTCTTGTCAAACTGGTTGTCAGGGATTCATGTTAAAAGACCCGCCGATTTCACCAGTAAATTAGTCTTCGCGCCAAATCAGAAAATGTCACCAAAAATGGAGAGATGGGTTCATAATGTCTGAGGGAGCGTAACATGGTAAACAAAGTTGATGGCAGCAACTAAGTTTCCTATCGTAAAACTTTTTGGTGCAGATTACTTCTGCTTTTGACGTTATTCTACCAGCTATATATGTATGTGAAGTGCAGAATTTTTTTTAACCGCGGTTCCTTTTTTGGTTTTAATGAATGTTTTTATCTTTACTATTTTAAATGATTTTTACATCAGCTGTTTGAGAACATTCAATGTTTTCTATGGATTTCCATTTTCAACGATTGCATTAGAGCTTGATATCTTTTTTCGCTTATACTATGGATTTACATTAATTTTAGTTTCAAATTCTTTTAGTGACAAGCATCCGAATAATTTAGTTGATATTGTTTCTGTTCTCTTCTTCTAATCTATGAATAGGAGTCTCTGCACCCTTTCTATCCAATTCACAACGTTCTCTTTCTTACTCTTATTGAATATTAGAAGAACTCATTATTAAATAGCTTAGTCTGGTTACAATGGCTTGTTTTTTAAGATGACTATGTTAACAACTAAATAATTTTTAAGAAAGAAAACTGACATTGAAATCTCTTTATTCTATGAGGAAATCTTATAAAGTAATACGTAAACTAAAAGTTAAAAATGATATATAATTAAAAAAGTGCATTAATAATTAATTAAATCATTTAAGCGTTAGAGACTTGCAAAGTGTTGGAGTGACCTTCACCAGCCTTGAAACCTTGAATGGAGACGTAAGTGTCACCCTTCTTCATGACACCCATTTCGATGGCCTTTTCAATACCGAACTTCAATCTCAATTCGACATCTTCAGTCCAGTCAGCAACGGAGTCAGCTTCGTAGACGAATGGGAAAACACCTCTAGACAAGTGAGAGAATCTAGCAGCTCTTGGGTTTCTGGTAACCAAGATAATTGGACAGTCTGGTCTGTACTTGGAGACCAATCTTGGAGTGGTACCGGAAGTAGACAAGACAATGATAGCCTTGGCCTTTTGTTCGTAGACAGCGGCAACAGCGGAAGCAGCAACGGTTTCAGTGGTAGAAGTTGGCTTTGGAGTCAAGTTTCTCAAGTCATCGTACAATGGTTGGTAAGCAATGGCTTGTTCAGCAATCAAAGCAGTGTCAGCCATGGTGGTGACAGCATTGATTGGGTAGTTACCCTTGGCGGTTTCACCAGACAACATAACACAGTCAGCACCATCCAAGATAGCGTTACCGACATCGGAAACTTCAGCTCTGGTTGGTCTTGGGTTGTAAGTCATAGACTCCAACATTTGGGTAGCACAGATAACTGGCTTACCGGCCAAGTTAGACTTAGCAATCAATTTCTTTTGGACAGCTAAGACTTCTGGGGCTGGAATTTCAATACCTAAATCACCTCTGGCAACCATAACGGCATCAGTGACCTTCAAGATTTCGTCGAAGTTGTTAACACCTTGTTGGTTTTCAATCTTGACAACAATCTTGATGTCCTTACCATCTTCACCTAAGACTTCTCTGATGGTCAAAACATCTTGAGCGGTTCTAATGAAAGAAGCGAAGACCATGTGGACACCGTTCTTAACACCGAATCTCAAATCAGCCTTATCCTTTTCGGACAAAGCTGGCAAATCGACATCGGTACCTGGTAAGTTAACACCCTTGTGAGAACAGATCTTACCGGCGTTCAAGGACTTAACCTTCAAAGTCTTACCATCAACGACTTCCAAAACTTCGAAAGACAACACACCGTCATCGACGTAGATGATCTTACCCTTGGAGATAACCTTGGTGATGTTAGCGTAGTCGACGAACATAACCTTGTCATCACAAGCCTTAGCGTACTTTTCATCAGTAGAGAAGATCATTTCGTGGTTTGGTGGAATTGGGTAGTCAACTTCACCGGTGGTGGTACCAGTTCTGATTTCTGGACCCTTGGTGTCCAAAGCAATAGCTAATGGTCTACCTGGGTAAAGTTCTTCAGACTTTCTGGCGTTTTCAATAACGGATTGATGGTATTCGTAAGAACCGTGAGAGAAGTTCATACGGACAATGTTCAAACCAGCCTTTCTTAGAGCAACCAAGACTTCTGGGTTGTTGGTCTTTGGACCAATAGTACCAATAATAGAGGTTCTTCTTAAGTTGTCACCGGCGGTAACTTGTAAAGTGGTTAATCTGGCTAATCTGGATTCCATTGTTGTAGTATATGAGATGTTTAATGCTCTGAAGAACTGAAAAAAAGACTAAAATAAGTGACAAAGAGTAGTAACGGAAGTGAAAAAAATGCTATATACTGTAAACCATCAAGAATATATATTATGATGAACATCTTTTATAGATTAGATCCATATGAAGTCAGAAATTTTTCATATTTTTTCAACAACCGTAAGGACAGTGAAGTTGATAACGCAACTTTAAGACGTATTTGTCGCAGTGTGCTACCGCATATTGTTAGCCCACGAGAGGGAACGTGTTCGCCATCATCACAAGCCTTTGACGTCTTCTTGTGTCCAGATGCACGGATTGAGTCCAGTGGATGCTGAGAAGCAAGGAATGTGACAAAGAAAAAACTGAAAAAAACAGCTTCCACTGTCTCTGGGGGTCTGGGTGTTTTGGCACGTGCTTGGGTTCGTCAAATAATAATTTTAGATTATGTAATATATTCGGGTAACGTTTTGAAATTCCTTCAGGATCTTTAATTGGTTTGATCAGTAGGGGACCCTCATTAGTGCAGTTTTAATATCTTACGGTGCAAGCACCTACACATTAGAGTAAGGAAACCATACTCGAGATCTAATAAAAATAAAAAAATGGGTTGGTTTTGGGCAACACCCACAAATGCTATCACTGTGCAAGGAGGTTCGCTGCCAAGTAAGGACATGATGTCCGGTGACATAAGTTTATGTCCGGTAATGGGTCATAACAATACATCCAAGGATGATAGTAGCGCATGTCCCGTTATGCATAAGGATGCAGAAAATATCAATCCTCTAAATAATATGCCGTTTTCCATATCATCAGATAAGCATTCCACGCAACGATTGGAGCTACCTAAAGATCGTACAATATCATCTATTCCCAGAGGATCAGATCCTTCTCAAAATTGGGAATATCCCTCTCCGCAACAAATGTACAATGCCATGGTTAGAAAGGGGAAGATTGATCAAAATACAGGTGAGGAAATCCCAGAGGACGCAGTTGAATCAATGGTTTATGTTCATAATTTCCTAAATGAAGGATCCTGGGAGGAAATCCTCAAATGGGAGAAACCTTATACTGAACAAAACCAAACAATGCCCAAATTATTAAAATTCACGGGACGACCCGATTCCTTGAGTCCAAAGGCTAGATGGCACCATTTCCTTTCTAATATATTTCCATCAAAGTATTCTAGCGAGTTACCCTTCGATAGACATGATTGGGTTGTGCTAAGAGGTGAACCCACATCAAATGACGTGGAAAATCCAGGTTATAAGAAAGTAAGGTATGTGTTAGATTATTATGGTGGTCCTGATGACGAGAATGGGATGCCAACTTTTAATATTGATGTCCGACCTGCATTAGATAATTTTGAAAATGCCAAAGACCGTTTTAATCATTTTACAAAGCCTATTCTTCGAAAATATTTTGATAAAGATGAATGAAATGGATAGCAAATATATATTATATGAATGTAATTTCTTTATTATTGTAGATATGTGTTGATTATCTACTACGTTTTTATTTTAAATAGAAAATCCTCCTGTGAATAAATTATTGTTTATTTTGAATTTTAATTCTCCTTTAATTTTAGGTCCTAAAAAATAAAAAATATTTCGTTTTGATTTTTTTGAAATCTTCAAGAAGTTTACAATAAGAATTTAACAAGCACTGATTTTTAATTTGTTACTTGTATGTTTATTGTTACGCTCTATCCTTGAAGAAATATCTCGTTTTCTATCCAAAATTCATTTCTTAAGAAAAGTTTTAGAAACTAATCATCGTAACAAGTGGTAGCGCCGTGCTTAAAAGGGAAAGCATGTCAATTCTTAATAGATTGAATGTAAAACGAATCAGTCAAGAAAATAAACAAGTCAAGCGTTTATTACGTTGAATAGAAAATTGTAAAAAAAACTGTTGTAGAACAGGTTTCTGAAAATAAGTAAGAAAATTTCACGGTTTTATACGTTGTTAATGATTTGCAAGTGGACAGAAGTTGTTTATCGCGTATTATCAGCGAGAGAGAGAGAGAGACGAATGAAGCCTTTGACAAGGTTAAATGTTCCTTTCAAATCTTTAAATTCATTTTCTGATTAAAAACTTTTATTAACCGTAGAATACTGTTTCTAGAAAAAGCCGCCAGGGCTTAAAAGGGAAACACTCAAATTTCTATAACAAAAAAGATGCATCTTAATTTTCAATCAATATATACCTTGGAGAAATAAAGACATCAAGTAGATTAGATAAACACTCAATTGTAAACCCAGCATAAAGTTCCTTCAAAATTTGAAGAAAATTCGAAATTATAATGAGAATGAAGCTTGGATCGTGCTAAGTATCACTAGATAAATGACTTTTTCTCCAGTGAATTATTCATACCGGTACTGAACATATGTGGTACTTTGAGGAAGTACTTTATTCTTATTTTGAAAGCAGGACATTCATTCCCATGGAGGATCAAAAACAGAAACAACTTTCAGCAAGTATATTTGCGTTACAGAACAACCGATATAAATGTCAACAAACCACCCGTTGGTTCCGAAGAGAACAAACGATTTTTCTTTGAGCCACATTTTCAAAATCAGGAAAATCTTTCTTGTTTGTTTACTCTAGTCTCTTGAAGCTTAATTTTTTACAAACAACATGTATGTAAATATGCTGAATTTGGAGAAAGCAACATGACGTACGTACGGATGTACTCCTGCAAACTTTCTTCTAGCTTCAGTAGTGGTATTATGCATTCTTTTATAATTGTTATTAAATCCGAAGTTATTGGATGTGGATAATATGCATAATACATGCTAATCCCCGTTAACGTTTGAATTGCAGGAACTCTTTAATGTTTAATCGTACGAACATTACTTGGGTTTATCCAGAAAGGAAAATCTCTATTGGGATGAAGATAGGCACGCTTTTGTGTCCTTTTGTGGATTTGCACTCCTTTTTGCCCAACGATATGCCCATTAATCATCGAGCATATACCGGTCCTGAGTCCCCTGCAGCGATTCGCTAAATAATTCCCTTTTTAATGCTTGCTGAGTGAAAATCCTGTTGTACATGATTACTCTTTTATCACTTACTGTACGGGACATTGTTACCGGCCTCAGAGAAAGCTGTGGCGCAAAATTACAGGTACACATGTTCACCTCCACAAAAGAAAGGAAATAGGAGCACTAAGCCTAGAAATTTCCCGTAGCGGTGTCTTTTGCACCTCGAGAAAGGATTAGCTGCAGCAGATTTTGTATGTCAGATTAAATCTCCCCCGTACGTGGGAATCTGTGCAATATCATGGCTTGGCGTTTCAATGAGAACGAGTTAATTTTTACCCCTTAGGGAAATTTTCTCATCGGTTTCCTGAAAACGAGGGCATCTCTCCCTTTTTTCCGCTTTGAGTAAAAAGCGAAAGAGGAAAAAGCCACCTGGCAAAAGAGAAAAAGAAAGAGGACACTGCCTCAGTTAGATAATAGCGGCAGTGAAAATCCCGTGGGACGGCCACTGAGAAAACAGATGAACCCTGGAAATATGACCGCTATTACTGGATCAGGTAGTTTGAGCAACTGTGGGAATTACCGAATGGGGAAATCCAATGAACCCAGCCAGCGTAAACTGGAACAGAAAATGACACTGGAGTGGGAAAAATTTCCCACTAGCACCTGTTGCGCTCGGGCTGAAGAAATCCTCTCCGACCTCCTCCTCTTACACTGGTCCGGCTCATTAGACAGAGGTTGTTCCTTCTAAGTCTCTGCCTGGGGCTCTTCACAAGTAATTTTCAAATTCTTTTACCTTCCCAGTAAACGCTGGAGAGCTGAAGCCAAGTTTTTATTGTCCCCGTTGAATCATATCTCTGCGTAGTTTCTCTTGTCTACTGAGGATTAACGCCAGCCGGGTGGGTGATGCTACCGTAATCCATACCTAAGAAAATTCGACGTTGACATTATTATTATCAAAGCCCTATCGAGGCGAGACATCCATAATCGCGATCAATTTGTTATAGCAGATATCAGCTTTATAAATATAACGATTTTCAAATTGTTTTTGCATTCTATAATCCTGATCCTTTTCAAATAATATTTTCTTTTGACATTCCAAAGTAAATTGAAGTTGATTCTATTTCTTTGACGATATTGCTGCTGCTCTTCTGTTCTGCCTCGTTGTTCGATCCAATTCACCGGTTTCCTTAGTTTCATCAATCGATTTATCCTTTAAATTGTATCCTTGGATTCTTTCATTCGTATATCTATTTTTTTTCAACTTGCATAATCCAGCTATATCGTCATCGTCATCGAAATATTATGGCTTTATCGTCCATTCATTTTAAAACACAACCAACAAGACCCTATTTAAGAGATGATTCCATTAATATACCTTCAACTACCAAAAACACAATCGCTAATGGCTATCCCAATATGATGATGCTATCACATACTAGAAAGCAAAATGCTACAAGAATGGCAAGAAATCCAATCTTAATGAAAAGAGAATTACAATGCCATCATAGAGCTATCTCAGAATATAGCATCGATCAATTGAATCATTTGATCCGTCTAGAAGAATCTAAGGCATTTCAGTCAAGTTTTGAACGTTTCAATTCACAACCTCAAATTAATTTGAAAATGAGAGCTTTGATCTTCGATTTCATAATGTACTGTCATACTAGATTGAATCTTTCATCATCAACTTTGTTTTTAACTTTCAATATCTTGGACGTGTATGCTTCCAAATTTATAGTGAAAAGTTGTAATTATCAATTATTGGCTTTAACTGCACTATGGATAAGTTCCAAATATTGGGAAGTGAAAAGTCATGCAACAACCTTAAAGGTTTTACAAAGTCTTTGTTGTAATCAATATTCTATCCAACAATTTAAAGAAATGGAATTACATATATTGAAATCATTCAATTGGTCCGTTTGTTCTGCTCCTACTTATGATTCATTCATTGATATGATTTTATTTCAAGATAAATCTAATATCGCTTTAAACGTCAATGAAATAAAATTAGGTGCTTTAATGTTATGCGAACTGTGTTCCTTTGATGAAAGCATCTCTCTCAGTTATGATACTCAATTAATAGCTAACGTGGCTGTTAAATTAATAACTTTAGCATTGAACTTTAAGAATTTGAGTCAATGGCAAAATTTTAATTTGTTAGTAGATCAAGATGATATTCTTGCTGGTAATACTAACAAACAAATTTTTAACGATCTCTTAAACTTGGTCTGTGACGAAGAAAGATATCCTTCTAGTTTTAAATTTAAATATACTAAAACTCAGAATAATACCGTTAGAAATAACTCAATAACTCATTCCATTGCCCCTAAGATATTCGATTCCTTAAAAAAATATCAAGCGCAAATTCAATTGGATGAATTCTACAAATGTTGTGAATTAGATCTCAACTTCATGGATGTTTTCGGTAGCGATAATTATAATGAAACTAATGTCGACCTAAACACCATTAATGACTTGCATTCACAATACAGCAGGAAAACAAGTATCGGTTCTGTTGTTTTAAATAATTCATTCAAGAGACCATCTTTACCTACCCCATTTGCATCGCCTGATAAGGCTCCCAATATTTTTGCATCTACAACGCCTGATTCCCTTTTTTCTAATTCTTCTTCAACTTCTTCTACAACTTCATCAGTGATGCCACTGGAGAAGCAAACACTATCATATCCAATACCAATACCTGCCATCTCATCAATGCTACCATTAACTCCAACAACACCTTCAATTTTAGTTCAAAATAAATTGAAATTTACAAATGATAGTAGAAGGCCATCTATGTTCCCAAGGAAAAGTGTTGATAGTGTCTCTTTCGTAAAGACACATCATAAAAGATCCTCATCATCAATGGACATAGATTTTACTGAAGAGGAAAGAGGATTAAAGCGTGTATATAATAAATGATCAAATTTATTCACCACCATCCATCTTTAAATAAACCAAAGATAAAAATATTTATATAAAGCTACCTATACAATAAGAAACTACATATTATCTACCTCAATAAAAACACTCTAAAACGCATTAAATTAGAGAATTTTCATATTCAATTGTTGTAAATGTCCTTGTTATACTGCACCACAGTAATATAATACAATATAATACGATATAAGTTTTAATTATTAATATTAGTAAGTAACTTATGTATATGCCCATACGTTCAACATCTTCTCGTCATTGTCATTTAACATTTCTTTGGCTACAATCCAATCATCTTCAGATTCTAAGATAACATAATCTCCATCTTCATCTTTGTATTTGACTTTGGCAATTTTCCCCAAATGATTCAGTTTCTTTCTTACCATCTCCAATAATTTTTCCACAGTGGCATCTAAATCAATTAAGACAGTATAAAAATCTGAATTAAATGATATTCTTATGAGAATGGAATTTGCTGGAATTGTATTTTTGTAGTTTTCTGAAAGTATCTTACTTTCATTATCAACCGCTGACTCCCTTTTTGAATTATGATAGTGACTATTGTGTTGATTACTTGCTGGTGACAACATGTCTGAAATGTGTTTCATGTAACCGCTATTTACAGAGGTAACACTATCATGATTGTGTCTATGACCACCTGACGATGGGGATGCTAAAGAAGAAGATGTTGAAAATTCATTACTATGGACACTTTTGTAAGATTCACTCTTTATGCGACGTACCAAGGATTGTAAACACGAACTCCAATTATCTCTTGTTTCTTCATTTTTAAATTTCAATAGGAAATTGCCTTGTTCCTTTACTGATTCCCACGTTATGCTTAATGATCTTGGTTTTATTGGTTTGATTTCATTTAGATTCATAATCATGATACGACCTCTCAAATCAAGTTTTGGTTCCGTAGAGCTTAAAGAATTATTACCATATGAAAGACCATTTAGGTTAGATAACGAATTGTGATGGTTATCAAATGAATTATGCTTAGGTTGTTGACCATGGTTTGAAGAACTGCTGTTAGATGATAAATTCAATGTCAACGAGGACGTAGAGTTTAAAGTAGATGAAGTGTTTTTCTTTTTTAAAATTAGTGAAGAAGATTTTTTGCTTGTTACCTCAGAGAAAAGAATAATAATTTTTTCGAAAAGATAGACATCAAATTCACGTTCTGATTCATTTGAATTATTAGTGGAAATAAACACTTTATCGAAATAAAGTAACTCCCCGAATTTCGTAATTCTATACCCCTTCCAATTAAGAACTCTCCCATAAAGCTTTTTTACAACTTGATGATTTTCTGTCCTTCTTTGATTTTCATTGATACTTCTTGCAATTTTTTTAGAAATATCTAAAGCAATTTCTAGTTCACTCGATGTCTTTCCGCTTGAACTTTCATTTTTGTTAAAAGTGGAAAGAAGCTCTTTCAATAGAAGAGGATATCGACATAGTCTTTGCACTGGTTTATAAAGAAACGATTGCAATTCTAACTTGTTATTGATAACAAAATCTACATTTGTCAGCTTGTCCAAAGTAGACGATAAGAAATCAATAGCTGCATTTTGACCAATGGACCAAGGTTCATATAACTTGAAGAAAAATTTTGAATGCATAAAAAGAGCCCCAATTCGTTGCTTAGAAGGTTCAACAAGGGCGTTCATTTCTAAAGATATTAAGAACCTTCTTTGAAAATCTATTGCGTCACCTAAATTAGGGAAAAGCATATATAATTCTTCCGAAGTAATCAAATTGCTCTCGAGCAATTGATTCTTGTATTTTTCTAATATTTCTAGATCATGAACGTATTTCCTCTCCGTAGCAACAAATTCTTTGATGATCTTGATGTAATCGCTGCTAGCTGTAGGTGTAGTGGGGCTAGAAGAACCATTTTCTCTTTCTGCTTCTTCAAGTTTTTCAATAGGTGGGAAAACGTCTGGTGCTGTGTTCATTAGAGTTTCAACAACGTCAATGACTTTCATTAAATGACTGGTGGAATTGGCAAAGACGTCAGATATTGTAAATAATTCCTCATCATTGAATGCAAAATGTTTCTTGCAACCTAATATGAAATCGTAGATAGACTTCTTACAGATCTTAACATCATCGGAGGATACTACTGGTAACTTGAATTGTGGCTTAACTGCGTTAAAGATGATACATAATGAGGAACCTTGTTGGAATAATTGTGAAAGTTGCGTCACAGGATCACAATCCATAGTAATGGGCAGGATCCCCATGCTAAATGTTAACAATGTTCCTTCCATTGTTGAGTTATTGCCTAAATTATTGTTATTAGTATGGTCATGACCTGTTCCTGATGCTGAGTATGTTAGTCCATCTAATGATAGGGCATCTTCTCTAAAACTGCTTGCAGATATGGAACTGGATCTTAAGGTAGGGTTTGTAACCGTTCCTGCATCGTTGCTATCTCTATTGCTAAATCCAGAAGAAACACTTCTATGACTATTTGAAGAACTATCTTTTTCAAACAACTGTTGTTTCTGAGATAATAGTAATGATTGCCTTTCGCTTAATACTTCGCTAGAGGAATATGCAAGGTTCAAATATGGTTGTAATTGAGGTAAACTGGCCAATCTTTTTTTCATCATCTTACAAACATAATAAAGGGAGTCCTTCTCCGTAATAGCTGTATTCATAATGTTTGGTTTCATGACCTGTATGGTCTTCGAGACGTGCCTTACTGAGCTCGTACCTTTAGAGACATCTGCCATGGATAATGTCGAGGATGATTTTTTGTTGGATGACGGATGAATTGCCATGTTCTATGAAAATATGATTCTTTCTATTTATGATTGTAATACGTCAAGCTTCAACAAATTCTGGTTAATATTTATCAATTCTGGAATAGTTATCTCTATCAGCGGGTGTAAACTATGATTTCAACAAAGTGGGTGGGTTACTCTATCGACCGATTGATTTCCTATCGCACGCAGGTATACGATTTCCTGGATAATTTGAGGAAGATGCTTCTGTTGATTAGGAACACACTGAGACTACAGTTAACCATTATCATCATTTGCATAAAGTTAATTTCAAGAATTTTACAACGTTAAATCGATCGTTTCGCACGTCGCGAAAAAAGGTTAGATCAATCTAACGTTAAGTACTTAATATTGAATTAAAATCTATAGAATACTAACTATCAGAGGTTGTTAACTTAAGTGGCCATTGCCTGTTTCCACTCATTGATTCTTCTTCCCTTGTAAGGACTTTTGCGCCCTGTAGAATATTTTATCAGAGACGGTTCCAACAGCCAGAACACTTCCGACTGTTGTAATGCAGTTAAGTAAGAAACTAGACCAGCTTCTGAAATGATGTTCCTTATTGATGACTTTGACGGCTGACATCTCGAAATATATAAAGAGACCAGGAATACCCCCTTGAGAATGCATCGTTGTAGGATGATCTGCGTCTCTACCACCTCTTAACGGCCTTGAATGGAATGTTGTACTAAATTGAGCAGTCTCGATCGACTTCTCCTTTTTGTTTAAAAACTCATATCTTGTTGGAACAATTTTGGCGTAATATGAGTAAACATGATAATGTGTATCAATGTCTGTTGGAATTACTTCTCGTCCATCCAATGGGCTAATGGAAAATTCTGTTGAGTGATCCTGAACTTTCTCATCCAACTTATCGATTGGCTTCCCAAAACTTAAATGGTTGATTTTATGGTTAAAATTCAAATTACTGGTTTTGTCGTATAGAGAAGTATCATGATAATGACTTGCCGACGTCGATCTTTTATAACTAGTGTATGATTTCCCTGGTGCGAAATGTATGTTCCCCTGAATTCGACTCAATAGTGTTTGTCCCTTAACTCTACATCCTTCTTTCAGATGTTCATTGATCTTGGCTACATAACCTTCCTTTTCACATTGTTCAATTCCTTTCCCATCAAAGAAACCCCAACCTATGTTTAAGTATGCCTCTCTAACATCGTTACAAGTTTGACAACATACACGAGATTCTCGTGGTAATTTATCATTCTCATCTTGAACTTTGGAGCCATAGCACGACCCACAATAATCAGGATCATTATTTCTTTGTTGAACTTCACTTGCTAAATCATCTGTACCAACTTCCAAAGTAGATGACCCGAGCTCATTACCATCAGCATCCACTCTTATCTTAGTAAATGCAGAATCTAGTAAATCCAATTGTAATTCCCCTGAATCATCCATGATATCCAGATTTATTAAATCACACGAGATGGAGGGAAAGGTAACATCAAAATTCAGTTCCAACTTTAAGTTTCTATCTCTATCAACCACTAATTGTGGCGAGGTAATAACTGAATTAAATTGGGACCACTCATTTAGTAATAGATATAATGTCACTATAATACATGATAGGGTTATTATACCACCTGTGTTCGTTCTAACTCGAACTTCTTCTTCTGTCTTTGCAAATGCATCAAATGAAAGCAATTTGGCTGATCGTTTCTTGGCCGCTAGCATCTTCCGCTAATGATAGTTGTGATTGGAAAATTGATACTCTTAGCGTCTACTTTTGAAACAGTGTACCGTAACCTACGTATAAGAAGTATTCAATGATCTTCCATCTATCTTCTCATTATTTGGTAGGTGTACATTTCTGACTGTGACTGGGTAACATTTGTCTTTGGTTTCCAGAAAAATAAAAGAACAGAAAACATCTTAACTATGAAAAGTAAGAAGGTAAATTATCTTTTGGAGGCTCCAAATCGATTAATTGACGTTGATAGCATCTCTATCGATAGCAATAACTTATTTAGACACTACTTAATTTAAGAACGAGAATATTAACGACCTAAGCTGAATATGGAGGGCGTAAAATCAGAAACACTTGCCATGCCGAACTCGGATTTGAATGGCTTAATTCAGGCCAGGTCGTTAGCACACGAAAAGAATCCGGAAGAAACACTGCCTAAAGTACTAGATACCACTTCAACCATATACTTTCCGCAATATCTAACTAAATACACAGATATCCCACTCTCCAGGTTCTTCACCGATTTGTTTCATGAAATTTTAAATCACCCAAAGATATCATCAATTGAAAAATCATTAATTGCATCCTCTCATATACATGAACTATATCTCATAGCTCAAAATGTAAAAGATCCCGTTACTTATAAGACTGCTGTGCTTACATTTGCCAATGCATATCCATTATTAATTGATTTAATTTCCAAGACCTCTAATGAGGATACTTGGAAGATAATGACATCGTTCAAGAAGTTTATCATATCCAATTGGGATACAACATATCCATTAACTGATCTTAATTCCATCGACTTAAATAATGACGTCAAGAATCTTGGCTGTAAATTAGCTTCTGTGAAATTTATATCTCAAGTGATAATAGTTCATATCACCCCAACAGATATGGATGAGAATTCAAGCATGAAAAATGTCATCATTCCCAACAATCATCCTGTATTAGGAGCGAAGAAGAATTTGGAGAGGGAAGCTAAGAAATATCTAGATTTGTTGTTAAACTACTTGGTTGAGGAAGTGATGATGTGCTCTGAATTATTTATGGGGATAATTAATTGTCTTGCATTCATTATGAAAGCCAGAGTACGAACTACAGTCAGGATTCTTTCTGCAATCCTGAAGTTCAATATAGACGCTAAATATATGGTTGAAGGAATGACTCCTTTAAAATTTAGACTGTGCAAAAGAATGATTGAAAGATGTTATAAAAATTTCGTTCAATTTGGGATGAAACATCAATTGATTAAGAAAGATATGACTGGCACTATCTTTGGAGATAATGCCGTTGACTTCTATAGCAAATTGGGGAAAATTTCTCAAACTTTATTTGGTATAGGTGAAGAAGCTAAGGCAAAGGGTATATTGAATTTTGATGAAGCTCTTTTTACTCATACGATACCTGATAAGAAGAAGACAGATATATTGGCACGTAGAAAATTTCTTGATATACAGAGGAAAATTGAATCTAACAATGATTTGCTAAAAAAGCTACAAAAATACACCATGGATAAATTAGAGTCTAGTGGTGATGATAGAACAAAAATCTTTAATACTTCAACTGTTGCCATTGATAATTCATACAGCGCCATTTTTTCCCTTATGAATAGTGACAATTCAAAGTTTGATTTGTCTAAATTTAAGAATGAAGAGCCTAATAATGATTCCCAAACCCCGTTGGATCAAAATATCTTGATTAAATTATGTTTAGAGGCCTTAACTGGAACTGGTGGGGATAATACAAGATTTATTTCTGCATTATCTATTGTAGCATCAAGATATACAAACCTCATGGGCAAGACTAAAAGCTCTGGTGACGGCGAAAGGAAACGTAAATTAGATACAGATAATAAGGATAATGAAAACAGTAAAAGAATCAAAACAGAGAATGGATTAGTAAAAGAAGAAGAAGATGATGAAGAGGAAGAGGAAGATGAATATCAACCTAACAACTTGGTGGAAGAAAAACAAATCTTTAAATCAGAACCAATGTCACAAGAGGATAAGGTAGCCAATCTAAAACGTATCATTACGCGAATTATTTCTATCAAGGATATACCTAATGATAACGGTAATATATTGTTGAATAACAAACTTAATAGTGAACTTCTCCACAAATTGAAATTACTCGATTGGAAAAATGAAGAATCTGGATTCCACATTTTAATCAGATTAGCTATCCGTGGTATTGGCATAGACTCTGTTGAAATGGCAGATCTAATTAGAGATACACTCTACGAATATTGTTTACAGGATTTTGATTCTAGAGTTGCACTCATACTGGAGTGGATGAACGAAGAATGGTATTATGAAATGGTGTCCGAAACAAACGAATACGCTACATATGACAAATGGTCCAATAAATTATTGGATGGATTAATCCCATTTATAGAAAACAAGCATAGAAGATTCTTTATTCGTTTGATGAGTGAATTGCCAAGATTAACAGAAGCTCATCTCAATAAGATGAAACAAATATGTCTTGATCCTGCAAGAAATTCATTAGGGTTTCAAACTTTAAAATTTTTGGTCATGTTTAGACCTCCCGTGAAAGATATTATCAAGAGTTTCCTAGAATCGTTAATGACAGAAGATAGCAGCTTGGAGGCTCAGTGCCAATCCATATTAAAGAAGTGTTAGATAATATTTATTTACATAATAAAATACAAAACTTTCTTTCCAGAGCCAACGTTTGACCTCTTTTCATATTTTCCTTGACTCTGTTGTTTAAGGGGATCCGACACACCGGTGCAACAAAAAATTTCGATGCACCATCTCGAATCTAGACAAAGATAAGGAACAGAAGCTAAACGGTTACTTAAAGCCATAGTAATACTCACTTTACATTATTTGTTAGGATATTAACTACCATATAAACACTCAAAGAATCCATAAAAATGATACCTATGTTCGCTAACCTCAACGTTTTGAGGACAGCCATAAGATGTCCTCAAACTTTTTCCATGATAAGGCTAATCTCCACCAATTCTCTAACCAAAGGCCAATTACCATTTAGTTACTCTCTAAATGGTCCTAAGTTTGTGAAATATACGAGAGATCATGAATGGATTGCAGCACATGAAGATGGAGTAGCGTTTATCGGTATCACAAAATATGCCTCTGATTCTTTAGGTGATGCCACCTATATTGAATTGCCTGAACCTAATAGTGAAATTGAAAAGGGGGAGTCTATGGGTTCTGTGGAATCTGTTAAATCTGCATCTGAAATTTACCAACCAGTGAATGGTGAAATCTTGGAAGTCAATACAGCTTTGGAAAATAAACCACAATTGATCAATGAGGACCCATTAGGATTGGGTTGGATTGCAAAAATGAGGGTAGCCGATCTTAAGGATATTGAACAAGGAGAAGATTTACTAAGTTTAGAACAATATGAGGAATCTTTGAAACATGATGATGAGGAATAATCCTATTCAAACTTTAGCTCATTTTTCAATTTTAGGAATATATATAAATACATATGCAATATTCACTTTTATTTATTGAATTCTTTACTAATCTTAGTTGTTAATTGCAGGGCATGTACTTCATCTACCTCAATCTCGTCCTTTAACAACGAATAAATTAACTTATGTCTCTTCACTAAGGGCATACCTTGAAATTTATCACTGACAACCTCTAACCTCAAGTGTGATTCAGTGGTATTCTTTGCTGTACTCATTGGTTCATGTGAGGCATGCTTATAGGAATCATTGAATATTTGATAATGTGTCAGATCGGGGAAATTCTCTTTAATCTTGGCATTAATCTTGGCAATTATCGGCCCATCCAGTCTCTGGTTTGCAGGTAAGTTTGGTATAGACATGGTGGAAAACAGTTTGCCTTTGGAGAGCAATAAGGTTGATTTCAGGGACTTACAAAGCATGCCAGGCGAACGGTCTCAATGTTTCAATTACTTGAGTCGAGAGCCGATTGTTTGGTGATTACTAACGTCAATTTTTAATGGATACAACGCGAGGTTTTCGTGACGGCGCGAGATGGAACGATGCCATTGGGTGAATCATTCTATCGTCTTACTCACTAAGAGGAGATGATCTTGAAGTTACTCTATCTTAGGGAGCAATAAATGGTAGAAGAGGCAAAAGGGCCAATATACAATATGCTTAGAATAAATAAATGCAGCGGCAGGACAGCTCTCTCTATGGTTTTGATGAGAGTGCAATGTCGTAATCTCACGAGTACCTCATCGTTATTACAACAATTACAAACTCCCGAGGAAATCATGATCACCAAAAAACTACAGGACGCCCTCAGCCCCAAGTTGGTGAAAGTGCAAGATATCTCCGGCGGGTGCGGTTCTATGTTTTCAATTAATGTTACTAGTGATAAATTTAATACCTTAACTACTGTTAAGCAACACAAAATGATTAATGAGATCTTGAGGGAGGATATTCCTAGATGGCATGGATTACAATTACAAACTAAAAAGGATACATCCAAATGATTCACATTGTTGGATATACATCTACTATATTATATACTATTTATGCCTGTAAATACATAACTAAATTATCAATGCATACTTACAATCGACAATCGAACTATTACGTAAGTTGACATTTGAAATTCTTTGTTTACTTTTCGAAACTAAACTAACTTGACATCAAATTTCAAAATTTTAAACATCGATCGAATCAATCGAAAAGCCTTCAAAGAGCATCCATATAATTATATATATCTGTATAAAGATATTTGCTTTTAAGGAGGGTACTCAATGCAATTATGGACGAAAATTCAAGACCAATTAACAAAAGGTTAATCGGATCAAAAAATAGACATTCAGTTTATATTGACAACCCAAATACACATCAGGACTCTAACTCCATTTCAAACATATTAGAGGACGCTACTTCATCCGATACGTTAAATTCATATTCTGATGAACCTGAAGATGAAAGGACAAGTAAAATTCTATTAGAATCCTCACAAGTATTAAATTCTACTAGAAGAAGCTCCCATGATTTTAATCTGTTACCAACCATAAATCAAACAGACTACAGAAGAAGCAACACCATGATGACGCCATCCCGTAATGCTTTAAAAAACCAACTTGATTTTAAAAAAACCATAGAGAGACCTGCTGCTCTCGATTATACGAGTATTGTCACATCGCCTTCTGCAATGTCGTCCACACATGGTAATTCAAAAAACAACATATCCACAGATTCAAATTGGAACCTATCAAATGACCAATTGCAAAACAGTAGCTATAGACCTGCATCATTTGACGATGAAGAAAATGATACAAATAAGGAAGATCAACAAGAAAATGATGATTATGATGATGAATATGGGAATCAAGATACCTCTGGATTTGATATTCCTAAGTTACGAGCTTCTCTGACGCCATGGAGGCAAAAGTTACCTAATACTGACTCAACCACGTTGAACCAAATTACGAATAATAATACCACTCCAACTAATCGAAGGGAGGCTACTCGTACTATTAACAAAGTAACTTCAAATTCCATTTCAAAAGGCCAAGAAATTGAACACTTACAAAAGCAGTTAACTTCATATAAAGTTAAACAGAAAACTTTATATGAGATAATTATAAAGCAATTGAACCCATTAAATACAGAATCGCCGAATAAAAATACCAATGAAATGTACAATAAGTTAATCTCAACCATATCTGAAAATGACGAAGAAATTGAAGAGTTTAAAAAGATTATTGATTCCAAGGAATCTAAAATTAACGAATTGACTCGAGATTTACAAAAAACAAAAGAAGAACATGCCCAAACATTAGAATATGCAAATGAATATTTAGAGCATTCGGAACTCATATGTAAAACTATCGATGAATTATTGTCTCTTCTCATTGAAAATTTTGATGTTCTACATATTTCTAAGGAAGAAAGGGAGGCTTTGATTAAGTCTCAGCAAATAAGTTCAACCTTCATAATGGTGAAATTAAATTCTTTGACCTCCACTTTATCTAATTTCCTTTCCAATTCAACTTCAAAAAATGAAAATGGAATGGCGATAAACGTCAATGGTGAAAGTACGGAATTGATAGACACAAATTTTGAAATTAATATCGAATCACTACATAAACAGTATGATGAGTTTCTTAATGGGATCAGAACAAAATTGCTCACATCTAAAGAGTTTGAAGATACCTTATTGACGAAATTATCTGATCAGGAAAAGCTTCTCAATAAAATATCAGAAATGGAACAATTTTCAACGACAAAAAAAGATGAATTAAATGAAGATCTTCTAAAGAGAAGTTCTGTTTTGTCTAACATTACAGAGATGAGCAAGAGAGCTAGTTTAAACTTGACTCAATCCTACCAGGAGCATATCGACAGTTTAACGAATACTGTAGAGACCTTAAAGTCAATTGTAAATGATAGAGATGTGGAAATTGAAAATCTACGTGAAAAATTGGGTAAGAATGAAAATAAGCTAACCAGAGAACTTAAAAATTTTGAAGAACTGTCAAAATTAAAAGAAAAAAATTGGGAGAATCTAGTCAATCAGTTGGAGTCTGATCTCGAGGAAATGGAAAAATCGAAAAATAAGTTGAGTGAGGTCGTTACTCGCTTAAACCAAAATCTTCTTAGCCAAGATATTGAAAATAACAAGAAGATTAGAGCGTTACAGGAAAGCTTTAATGAAACAGCGGATAAGGTTAATGTACTTAACAATGAAAAACTTGAACAAATTGATGATTTCAATAAAATAATGAGTAAAATAAGTAACATGGAAGCTGAGAATACTGGACTTCAAAAGATTATTGAACAATTTGCCTCAAATGAAAAAGCTTTAACAACGCAAAATGAACTAGACTTTGGAAAGTTCAAGCAACATTTATTGTTACATCTGAACAAAGTGTTTGAAATATTTCAAAAAATTCTTCAGCAGAAGTCTATTGATCAGTCTATGAAGAAGATAAACTTCATCAGTAAAACTGAAGGGTTACGTAAGATAAAAATAATACAGCCTAAATTAGAGTCTCTTTATACATTCATTGAGACGGCTCTTGAGTCAATACTGGAGGCATACATTACCGTAATCACAAATGAGAAAGAAAATTACAAAAAACGTATTCCTGAGAGTAAAAGTGAACTGGCTTATTACCAACAAGAAATGGAATTACGAGTAGACGAATTACAACGAAAATGGATTTCTGAAAGAGAGCGTCGTAAATTGGATGCAAATGCTGCAGAGAGCCGTATTCATAAATTAGAAAAAGAGAACGAAGTTTTAAGAGAGCAATTATATAATATTTCGGTGCGGCATTAGTTGGAGATGGACACAAACCAAGAAAGTCTAAGGATGATCGATTTCCTCATTCAAATTCAATGGAAAATCTAATCTGTATATAAGACCCATACGGTTAGTAGATGCCACTGCTTAGAGTACTATATCTAGAAACTTCAAGGGACATTGTTTTTTTATTCATAGCATAATGAATGAATAAAACAAATTAATATGAAGCTTGTCAATATTAAGCCTTCAAAAGAACGTGAATGTAGAACAACAGTACAAAGGATACCAAATCAAATCACAATATAAAACTGGCAAATCGAAACCAATAGCCAAACCTCTTTAGTCCAGAACAGTTGATGTAGAATTACTTAGCATAGTCGAACTAAAAGGTGCAGTAGCAACAGATAAGACACCTCAATAAAAACAAATTCTGCACTTCATATAAATATATAGCTGGTAGAATAACGTCAAAAGCAGAAGTAATCTGCACCAAAAAGTTTTACGATATGAAACTTAGTTGCTGCCATCGACTGTGTTTACCATGTTACGGTCCCTCAGACATTATGAACCCATCTCTCCATTTTTGGTGACATTTTCTGATTTGGCGCGAAGACTAATTTACTGGTGAAATCGGCGGGTCTTTTAACATGAATCCCTAACAACCAGTTTGACAAGACATCGCAATAAACAACCCCGCTCAATGACCAAAGAGACTCTCACCATTGCCATATGCGGGGACAAGGGTGTCGGAAAATCCAGTCTTGTTCTTTCGTTGGCTAAGGGACGCTTCCTCTCCAACCTGCAAGACGTGATACCGGCGGTGACGATACCGAGAGATTTTTCCTCGAACCCATACTCTGCTAGGAGGACCATATTGGTCGACACGTCTGAAGCTGAGCCGGAGAAGTTGCAAATGGAATTGAGGAATGCCGATGTGATTTGGCTTGTATACTGTGATCGCGAGTCGTATGAACGGGTGTCGCTCCATTGGATGATGATGTTCAGGTCTATGGGACTGAATATCCCTGTTGTCCTTTGTAAGAACAAGTGCGACGAGTACCCCGGGGGTGACGTTTACTCGAACTCTGTGGCTTTGGATGATACCAAGATCGAGGACGAGGAATTCATTCCGATCCTGATGGAGTTTAAAGAGGTGGACACATGCGTGAAAACGAGCGCTAAGAACCAGTTCAACGTAAATCAGGCGTTCTACCTGTGCCAAAGGTCCATCACCAACCCAATAGCTCCGCTGTTTGACTCCAGAATTGGGGAGTTGAAGCCGCTGGCTGTGAATGCTCTGGAGAGGATATTTCTGCTGTCAGACAAGGACCAAGACAACTATCTCAATGACGCTGAGATGATGGCGCTTCAAAAGAAATGTTTCAACAAGAGCATCGATGTGGCCGAGCTGAGTTTTATCAAGAAGATCTTATCTGACATATCGTTGAACCCGCATGAATTTATCAATACTCCGTTGTATGTTCCTGATAGAGGACTGACGCTGGACGGGTTTCTCATGTTAAATAGGATCTATACAGAGAAGGGCAGACACGAAACCACGTGGGATCTCCTGAGGGCATTCCATTACACAGACTCGCTTTGTATAAACGATAAGGTGCTCTATCCCAAGCTAAATGTGCCAGACACATCGAGCGTTGAGTTGAGTCCGAAGGGTTATCGATTTTTAGTGGAGCTATTCCGTCGATTTGACAAAAACAACGATGGGGGGCTGAACGAGGAGGAATTGCAATTTCTGTTCAGGCGCACTCCTGGGCTTCCCTACCTATGGACGGCGACAAACTTCCCGTTTTCCACTGTGGTCAATAACAGAGGCTTCATCACACTGCAGGGTTGGTTGGCGCAGTGGAGTATGACGACGTTTCTCGACTACAAGATAACGACTGCGTACCTAATATACTTTGGCTATGAGGACGACGTTAAAGAAGTGCTGCATGTCACGAAAGCCAGGAAGATGAGGCGGCGAAAAGGGAGGCTGTATAGATCTCCAGTAAGCGATCGGAAGGTGTTCAACTGTTTCGTAGTTGGGAAGCCCAACAGCGGCAAGAGCTCCCTTTTGGAGTCGTTTCTGGGACGGGTCTTTGCCGAGTCGTATTGCCCAACGATCAGACCCAAGATTGCGGTCAACAGTTTAGAATTGAAAGGGGGGAAACAGTATTATCTGATCCTGCAGGAATTTGGTGAGCAGGAATCGGCTATCCTAGAAAATAAAGAAAAGCTGAGTGAGTGCGACGTAGTTTGTCTCACCTATGACTCCAGTGACCCGGAATCGTTTTCTCACCTCGTTGAGCTTCTGGACAAATACAGGTACCTGCGAGATCTTCCTCTCGTATTTGTTGCGCTGAAGGCGGACCTGGATAAGCAGCAGCAACGGTGTTCCATTCAGCCCGATGTTTTTACTGATTCACTTTTCCTTGACCATCCGTTACACATTTCGTCAACCTGGGCGGCGTCCTTGAATGAACTATTCATAAAAATCACCGAGGCTGCATTGGTTCCCGGTGAAAGTACTCCGGGATTTCCACCGGAAGAACGAACTAGCGATACAGATTATAGGCAGACGGCCGTAATTCTGGGCTCTGCAGTTGGGTTTATTTCGTTGCTGACGTTCACGATGGTGAAATTACTGAAACCGGCTAAATTTGGCCGCTAGTCGATGACGAACAAAGACATAGATGTTTTTACTAATAATATTCATAAATATATAACAAGCATACTTTTCAAGTACCATAAACAAAATTCATTTAACGATTACAAAATACGTAAGTTTTTTGACACGCACCCTTAAGTGAAGTCGTTTCCAAATAGAAAATCATAATCAAACAAATCCAAACCACTGATAAATCAAATGAAGACTGTTACGACTTTGCTGATTTAAAAAGCTAATGGTGTTTGTTTTTAATTTAGTAGGATTTTTGCTAACTGGTTCTCAATCGAATGAAGTCGCTAATCATTCAAGAGGAAAATTGAAGCCAAATTGCCTCTACTGATTGTGCTAAATGCTTAATTGTTTCAAAAATATATTATTTTGAGCTCTCTTTTTAAGATTGAAAAGGAAGTATTTTTGCTGAATGTAAGTAAAATCTGTTCTTAATTCCAAAAGTTCCAAACCTAGGGCTAATTGATAGAAAGCCCTAGAACCATCAAGGATACCCTACCTTACTCACTCCTGGGGTAGACATGGGAAAAAAGACCGTTGTGCAATGTACAAAGGTCAAATCCGTGATAAGTGAGAAAAATCCAAAAATTGGCCTAAGGGCTTCCTTAATTTTTTCAATAACCCGAATGGCTAAAAATCATGGGGGCATCAGGGTACAATTTTTATAGGGCGAAAATCATTGATGTAAGCAGGTAAATGTAGAAGTAACCTTTATTTAGACATATATTATATATATCATTCCAAGTTGAGTTCCTTTGTTAATCTTAAAGCATCATTTAAAGTACAATCTGTGATATTGATTGACCCCAATTTAATTCTAAGTAAGAAGGACCGTATGATACAAAGATCCTCAAACATTTGATCTGAGAGTTGGCTTTTTCTTTTGTCAAATATTTGTGCCGCCAAGCTGAACAGTCTCTCAGCATGAATCGATGTCGATGGAATACAATGGAATAATTTATTAGCTAATGATAACAGTGGAAACTCTCTTTTATGCCTTGACCAGAATATATTATCTGCCCCCACAATCATCTGGACTTGGCGGTCGAATGGCGACCAGCGTTTTTTAGATTTGGATAAAACCTCGTTTGAATACCCCTTGACCAATGATAGATCACGTAGACGGTATTGCTCAAGTTCTAATCTGATTTGTTCTTGTAAGTCATCCTTAATACTGAATTCATCAAATTCCTCCTCAAATTCCAAGTTTTTTTCTTCTTGTCCTTCTGATGAATAATCTTCAGCATTATACACTCTTCCTGCATGGCTCGAAATACCGATCATGTCTTCTGTATCGCTATCCTTAATGGGATAATAAGATATATTCAAAAAAGGTATTAAAATATCAGTAAGTTTTTGTGATACAACGGATATTACATGGTCACTTTTTTTGATTTCGGTATTCTCACGAGGGAACTGTTCTATAAAAACAGAGCTATCAACAAATGCAATGTTTAGATAAGATGATAATAAACAAATATCCATACTGACATACTTTTTATAGTATTTATCCATTTTCCTTCTGAAACGAATAAAAACTGGGAGATGTCTGTGCGTTAGGTTGGAACTTTTCGATTTTTCAACGAATATTTTGTCTATTTTATCCTTATAGGAAATAAGCAAAGGAAGGGTGTTCTTCAACGTGCAGGTATCATTAGAAGGCATTTCGCAGAGAGAACGAAAAGGAGATAAGATATCAGTTAAATCGTCCATTAGAACAAAATCTTCTTCATCGAAAAACACTCCCAGGGATGGCTCCCGATTTAACTCCGTCAAGACAGGTTTCAACTCTCGTAACCTGAGCACAACATCTAACGCTGATAGCCATCTTGTTTTTGAATATGTTTTGATGGCCAAAGGTTCCTCTCCATTCATTTTTCCAAACTCAACGCATAGTTCTCGGTATAGTAGTTGATTAACACTGCTTGATTTAATATTAAGAGCAAGCTGATTATTTTTCTTCAGAATAATGTCACCAGTTATAAAGCTAAAAATGCCACCAATATCGGCAGATTCTGAAGAAAGTTGGCTGTTATTTGATAGAAGATATTCAGTAAAGATATCTTGTTTTAAAATTTCATTCCTTGACCCATCAGAATTCAACTGATATTTCATTGCAGCTAACTCTAATAATTTTGATTTAAGCTCAGAATCTACAAATCCCAAACTGTCCTCTTCGACCATATCAAACATGGTACTATTCATAATGTTAGCACTATGTAGTAAACAAGGTACATGGCCAAGAAAACGAGTCCCTAACAGGCCAGTTCTTGAGAGTTCTTTCGGTACCTTTAGCATATTGGCAGCATTATCAGTTGACATACCTACAGTTACTGTTCTCAAACCATCAAACTTATTAAAAATCTCAACAAGTTGCTGACTTATATCGATTGTTTTGTGAGAATCAGACCTATCCATCTTCACTAGAAAAGAAAGTTGCTTTTCCTCCTCTTCGTCATATGTAACCAGTGAAACTCCCAAATGGTTAGATATTTTGTTATTGGACCAGTGATCAAAAACAATTGATATGAACGTTACATTCTCGAGTGCACATAACCTCTTTGTAAGCGATACAAGAAATTTGTTTCTCTTGGTAAAGGTCTTTTCGTTCAATATATAGGCCGAAGATGCTATCTCACTCTTCCAGAAATAATTAATATCTTTGGATTTTGTGCAAATAAAGTTGGTAATGTTGGATTTGTTCGGCTTTAGAACCTGTTCGGGTTTGCTAGTATTATCAATTGGAATTAAGGCCATTGTTGCCCACAGGTTTTTGGCTACGGAAGACTCTACCCAGTTGATGGAAAGACGGGATTCTAAAATTAGCTCCACAGCTAGATCAAAGAATGACTGCGTCTTAATATATTGTTTTAAATCTCGGTATTTGTCCAGCTTCTTCTTACATATCTCTTTTATTATCCTTTCATCCTTTAAATTTCCATGGAAATAATCAGGAGGATTAGTACAGTCATCTCTTAAATGAAGTTCAGCAGGTTCAGAATTATATCTGGCTTCCCTTCGATTGTAACGATAAACATTATTACAATTGGTACATTTTAAAATTGAACGATCTTTCTTTCCTTCCAGAAAATGTGACCATATGCTATTATTTCCTTTACTGTCGATACGTGTCCATTCTGAATCTTCAGACTGAGATGGGTAATCTTGGACTAGAACGAACTTTTTTAGGACTTTTCTTCTCTTTGGCGTTGGCGTGGAATTGTTGTTACTGCTGACAGATGTGTTAGGGGTCGTTGTATCCCTAAAGCTTATTTGTCGAACGAGTATCTCAGAGCTACATGTGTTTGAAGGAGGGCTATCAGGTATATTATTATTCATTATATATCCTTGTTTGGATTTCTGACAGTCTGTACTTCAATGCTTGGCCTTGTTCAACTTGTTATATACATAGACTAACGAACTAACGGGAAACTTAGAACAATATTTAAAACAATCATGAGGTAAAAAGCGTTTCTTTGTTGAAATTTAGGGGGGTTAAATACTTTTTATAAAGGGCTGGATAATTCTATTTTTTAGTTTTTCTGGAAATCAAACTGAAAAATTAGGTGTTCTCAAATATATTTTAGGGTTTTCAATTTAACCCTACTTTGTACATTGCACAACGGTCTTTTTTCCCATGTCTACGCGGAGAAAAGATCGCTGCAACTTCGTGGGATAGATAACAGAAAAACCCTCTCGAGCTATTTCACCCTCTTGTGAAAAATTCTCTAATATAAATACTAGCCGCCATGAAACAGTCCACTGGGCTCTTCATTTCTCCTCATCCTAAAATCCCCACATATACAACACAACATACTGGCAATGTCTGTACCACCAGAATTTTCCAAGAAGGACTCTTCGAGTTCTCTGACAAGCGCCCATTCAGATTCCGCCTCAAAGGTCGAATTACACAACAACAAGAATAACATTTTAGATAGAGTCACGGTCTTCGCCAAGACTTTCCCGCGCAGACTCTTCCAAACAATAAGAAGAAACAAAGCATATCAATTACTTGCCCTTCTGCTAATACTACTGCAAGTCATATTAGTCACCAGACCAGACTCCATCACTGACACGGTCGGATATTATTCAGCGTCTTTTAGCAACCCTGCAGTCGTTGAACATAAGAAGGATCTGCTGAACGTGGATGTCTCCAAGATTTTGAGATTTAAAAGATGGGCCAAGTCTCCAGTGAGTAAAAATGTACAAAAGCAAAAATTCACCTCTAAATTGGTCACTGGGTTCGTTAATAATATCGATATCACTAAGCAAAAATTGAAACGTAAGAATAAGAAGGATCATCCTCAGGATTCAAACGTCCATGAAGGGTACGAAAACTTGGCTTCATGTGAAGATTTCGCTTACACTGCTCCAATGGAACATGCAGATTGGAGTGATATCTTACAGGATGACTTGATTACCGCTAGACGTGAAATGATAAAGAAAGGTGGACTCATGGCTAAGGAAGTTCAACATGAAAGTGAAAAGGATTGGTCTGAAGAGAAAATCATTAAGGAACATTTTTTCAGATTTGGTAGTTCTGCTGTTTGGTTGGAATCTGAAGAATGTTTTGTCATGTATACAAGAGTCATGTATTCATTTAAGGGTAGTAAAAGAGATGATCATTTTTCTTTCCTAAGAGGCCAAACTTTTGATAGAGATTGGAATGAAATTAAGGGTAAACGTATCCCATATAATGATATGCAAATTCCAAATGATATCGAACAAGAAATTAAATTACTTGATGCTGCATTAGATCAAAATCAATGTGATTCTCTTAAGAATAAAGACAATGAAATGTTCCATAAATGTCAAGTGGAACATACAAAGAATTTCTTGAAAAACTCTAAAAGAAAAGAAGAGATTTTATCCAACTATTTTATAACTTATCCAACAAATGTTAATGTTCCCTTTGATCCATCTAAGAACATTCATAAGGGTCCACAAGATCCTCGTGTAATTGTCAGAAAGACAAATGATATGGAGGACCCCATTATTGTTTTCAATATGTATGATGAAGATGAAAAAAAGAAGAGAATGTTTGCATTCCATCCACATAGAAGAGTGGATCCATTAATTAAATTGATGATCGAAGGTCATCCAATGCGTAATGACGAAAAAAATTGGGCCCCATTCCTACATGAGCACACCAAAGAAAGTGCATTATCTCGAGGTACACTCCATTTCGTTTACAGTTTGAAACCTTTAGAAATCTTAAAATGTTCTCTAAATGACGGTAAATGTGAAGTAGTATTTGGGGCTGACACTTTAGGTCTAGAAAAGGATAATTCCTATGGTGAAATGAGAGGTGGTTCACAATGGATCAAACTTCCTGACGTGCTACCAACTGTGAAAGATAAGCAAATATGGGTTGGATTTCCAAAGATTCATTTGTCACGTAGTGCCTGTCGTAATCATTATTACAGACCTATGTTATCCGTCCTTGTGGAAAGCAATGGTGTCTACAATATGGATCTGGAAGTCCCAGTCCTAGATTTCGGATTGGATGTTGCATCATGGGATATGAAGGGTAGTTATTGTGATTTGTTAAATGTGTTAAACCCTAATAATATTGCATACTGGGATGTGGTAAACCAAGATCCACACACCAAAAAATACGAAGATTATTTGGCAATCACAATGAGTGAATCTGATATTTTCTCTAGAGTTATGGTCATAAGAGGTGTACTGGATTATATTCTCGGGGCTTATAAAGAGAAAGAAATAAAGGATAACTTCCAAGTTGATGAAGAGTCTCCAATAATTCTGCGTAAAACTTTGAAATGTATAGCAGATTATGCTTCCGAACAGGCAAAGGAATATTCTGAAAGCCATCCTCGTTAGAAACTAAAGAATGGCTACCTTTCCAAAGGTAAAATGTAAATATGAAAATATAATTAAACTTGTAATCTAATTCTTCTAACCCTTCAAACTTTCAACTAAATGCAAATCTATATATTGTCCCAAAGAAGCGCTCAAGATGAGATGAAACATATGCTAGGTGGATTATTGAGTAACATAGAAAAACACCGAGAGTTTGAAATTATTGTCAGAAAATTAAGAGATAATAACTTGTCGTTTGGTCACTTTGTTTGTCTGCTTAACCGCCTAATAAACGCTGTCATCAGCACTAAGTAATTCCAAAAAAATAACTTGAGCCCGAAAGTTCCAAACAGAAAAAATACCATGAATATCAAATTTATAAGGGAAATTGGTTATCTTCCAGCAACCTAAGCCTCCAAAGCAAGTGGCATCAGACAAATAATCAGCCAAACGATGTTGAATAATATGCCCATTTTTAAATCAATGCTTCATAGGTCTTTTATGCGCCCACTCACTACAAAAGCAGTCCTTATAGCCCCAAGTGTGAGAAACACCACTAAACTGGAACAACCTATCATAAACCATTCTCCCGAACAAGCTGCATCGAGGAAATGGCTTCCGAAACGATGTGGTATTATTACGGAGAAAAAAGGTATGGTTCCATATTTTGATCCAGAGACCGGAAGACGTATAGGCGCAACAATTCTACAAGTTAATAATGTTGAAGTATTAATGCACAAAACAGCAGAAACAGATGGATATTATGCCTGCCAAGTTGGATACGGTGCCAAGGATTATAAGAAGGTTACTAGACAGATGCTAGGTCATTTTGCTTCCAAATACGTTAATCCAAAATTAAAAGTGTCTGAGTTTAGAGTAAAAGCTCCTGAGGGGTTACTACCTTTAGGAACCGTGTTGAAGCCCTCATTCTTTAAGGAAGGTCAATATATCGATATCAAGTCTACCAGTAAAGGGAAGGGTTTTGCAGGTGTAATGAAGAAATATCATTTTAAAGGTCTAAGAGCATCACATGGTACATCTATTATGCATAGACATGGTGGGTCATATGGTCAAAATCAAGATCCTGGTCGTGTGTTACCAGGTAGAAAGATGCCCGGGAGAATGGGTGGTGAACAGGTTACCATCCAAAATGCTCAAATTATAAAAGTTGATGATACAAATGGTGTTATTTGGGTTAAAGGCCCTGTAAGTGGTCCAAAAGGTACCTTCGTAAAGATTCAAGATGCGATCAAGAAGCAATGAATAATATATACTATCATGTAGACACTTGTACATAAATTCTCTAATTTAAGCAGGGAAGTTAAATTATTCGAAATATTCTTTAGGTATTTTGTGTTTTTAATAATTTTTTTATTTAAAATATATATTCCCTTCCCTTCATTTCCAGGTTACGTGTATCGATTAGAAAATTGCATTATAAATCCATAGCGTGAGTGCATGACGTACCATCGTGTAGTTTAGTATCGATGCATTAATGTATTAAAGTAAAGACCCTGTTACAAAATGACATTTAACAAATAAACGAGAAGGTAATATACATTGAAATCCAATGACTTTTTAATCTGCTAATTCTGATGGCTTTAATAAACCACCCACCATGGCAGCCTTCTCCTTTTCCACTCTTTGTTGTTCTTGTAGGGCTGTTTCCTTCTCCTCGGCAAACAAATAATCAGTTGGATCTCCACCAATTTCCTTGATTTGGACCAAGAAATCTCTCAAGATACCATTGAATTTACTTAGGTCACCATATTGTTTCGTTAGAGCACCCAAGAAATTTGTAATTTGGTCTGCTGTTAAATGAGGGAAGGCATTTCCTAGCATGTTTGCCAAATATTGATTCAAGTATGCTTGGTTAGTTGTACCTTGAGCAACAGTACTTTCATCATATATTGGTACAGATATTTTATTCTCGTACACTAGGGATATCAATTTCATTAACAATAATGATTGTTTAGAAAACCCAGATTTGTGATCAGAATCGGTCAACACGTAAAATGTTTCACTAACAAATGTGAAGAAATAATTCTTATAAAACGCTTCAGCAAACTGGTTGTCACCCATTCTCTCAATATTCTTTACCAAATCTAGGGCAATTTGCAAACCATTGACTTCAACGTCTCTGTTGTTATGCTTGAAAGCCCAACATATAGCATCCACAAATAACTTAAAAGCAGCTGGTGGCAATTGTAGGAAAGCAGCAAATTGCTTTTCATTGATTACCTTCAGTAATTCATAAAATTCAACACGATGTTCAGGATATTCGGTGAAATCTTTATTGATCATATTAAGCGTACACTCAAATACACTCTGTAAAATTAGAATCACACCCTGAGGAATCATATGGCCCACCTTACTAACAACGGTAGTCATACAGTTTAGTACTTCGGCGTCTCTGGCATCAGGAACATTGTTCATGTAATCTTCTAAAACAGCATTTAGCAAAGGATCGACTAAGACCTTAACGACATCATCTAAGTTCTTAGCCTGGGCAATATAGATTTCAATTAATTTCAGGATCTCCTTCTTAATGGTTCTTAATCCACGGACCTTTGGCGTTTTGGTGGCAATAACACCATCTTGAGCCACTTGACTTGAAATCATTGAAGAAACTGCCCTGTATAATTGTAACATATTATAATAAATGTGACCCAATTGAGGATAAAAATCTGCTCCCATAGAAGAACACACTGCTACATTCGTCTTAATAATATTAGCAACAATTTTTACTGTTTCAGAGTCTAACAATAATGCAGGATTTGCGGTACTTTGTTCTACAATAGCATCCCAAGCCATATTAGGTAATTGCATCAAATCGTTAAGCAATCTGTTTCTTTCAGGTATATTCCTTTCTTCGGCAATAATGATACCACAAGCTTTATAAAAAGTATGCACTTGTTGAGGTTGTAAATCACTAGTTGTCTTTTGAATATCTCTTATAATCGTTTGAATAAATGGTTCAGTTTCACGTGGTTGTTGAATAACAAAATGATACCTACATTTTTGAACGATCTTGATAAATGTATCACATGCCATATCTTGAACACCTTCATGAGTTTCATGCATAAATTCAAATAGTTTTAAAATAACTGTTTTTAGGAAATTCCAATGTGCCTTTAAGAAACGAGGATATTGACCAACAACATACATAATATCAGATGCGACAACGGCCTTGTTATCTTTACCTCTCTTCTTCTCCGTCAATGCTAATAAATCTTTGATAACTGTAACAACAAAACGCTTTTCTGTTTCTTCATTCATGGTACCAGAAATAGAACCAATAGCCCATGATAAGGTGTTAATATTGTGCCATGACCATTCAGATCCATCAAGTTGTCTAGTCAATTTGTTAATCATAATATTTTCTGTGTCCACAACATTTAAATGAGTCAAATAAACTAACACTTCTCTCTCTGACTTGTAGAGTTGAATTGTGTCCGACTCCTTAACAAATTCTCTGACAATTTCACCTTCATCGTTTTCTACCACTAACACTTCTTCTGGTTTAACCATATTCTCAATAATAACCCATCTCAGTTGCGAACATATATCCTCATATATATGTTTCTTCAACGGGAATCTTTTCAAAAATTCAGGATTTAATGCCCCGGCACCAGTGGAAATTGCCTGAGATCCCACAGATAATTGCATCAATGGGTTCAATTCGTTTAATGGTAATCGTTGCACCTCATAAAATAGATCAGCAACTAGATTATTCCAATAATCTAATGTAGTTTTAAACAATTCTCTTTCATCAATCTTGGACAATTGAATCAAGTATTGATGTGAATTTAACAAAAGTTCTCTTAAACTTTCATCACTTTCTAATAATTCTCTATGATTTGTCAAATAGGTGGTCAAAAACATAGCAAAATCTTGTAAGAATGACTGATCTACACCATTAGCGGTAGCATACATTGATTTCAAATCAGCAGTAACAGGGACAACGTTAATTGCCATTTGTTGCAGAGTATTCTGGAAAAATAATACAGTTTGCGTCTTAGTGGCATTATCGTCCGTTGGCAAACGTAAACTAGAAACTTCTGTCAAACACTTTAAGGTGACTGCTCTTGTTTCGGCGGAGACTAAGAATTTAGTACTCAGCAATTCCAAAATATTAGTTTGGTAGATGTAACGGTAAGGAATCCAATGTAAATACCTTAATAATGACTCTAGTGCAGCAACAACAAGCGACGTAGAAGAGGCTTGTTCCAATACTTGGAAACATAATTTGAAGATTTGTTCGAACTCCTTGGACATGGAAGTCTTCAAATGTAAGGCTTTCGCCTGTGTCATTTGTTCAGCTGAGAAATCAAAGACTTCTTCAGATAAAAGTTTCAAAATAACCATATTGTTTTCACATACATTTACCGAGGAAGTGGAACTGCCAATTAATTCAGGTATAAATTCAGGCCAATTTTGAGGCCATTCTTGCTTCAAGATTTGAACTAATGTCAAGTCAGACTTATTAATCAAATTCTTTTGAGTTTGGAATACTGTGTCATCTTGACACAAGGTAATAATCATACCGACAACAAAATTTCTAATACCGATTCGTTGGTCTTCAGGAAGTAGCTTCCACTTCGTATTAATAAGTTTATCTAGGATAGTTAAGCCAATGAACTTTGCTTGCGGATTGTTCGAGAATTGCAGTATTTTATCTGCACGTTGCCAAGCATCTGGATGCTCTTGAAATTTGGTTAATACATCTTGGGCCTGCTTTTGTTGAACACCGGATCCCTTGTAAAATGTTTCAACGACTTGGTCTAATGCGGCGATATCTAAATCTTTGGAAAAATCCAGAATAGAATCCATTTTTTCCCCCTTTGTTTAATAGAAGTATCTGTAGTATCTCAATGCAGCCAACAGATCAATGCCTATGTAACTCTAAATAAAAGTGCAATACTGTTTTCACTCTTTCAGCTAGTTCTTGTAAATTAGAATTGAAGGATTGAATAGATTTTTCTAAAATTTGAATTCTTGTGGCGGGTAATGACAACACCGGGTAATACAGAAGAATGCCATCAATACGTTTATCAATGAGTTCCTATTAATTGGAGTTAGGAGTTGGAGTTTTAGATAAATAATTTAATTAGTTAAATAACCGTATGCTTATATAAGTTCTATAAGTTTATTCATTGTTCCTGTGTTTATCATCATCAGTAAACGGATTCAACGGTATATCATTTTCGCTACCTTGATCTTGGCTGGGAGACCATAGGAAATTGTTAATCCCATAATCCATTCTGGGTGTCGTTAAAGGTCTAGCGCTAGGGGTTACATCTTTAGAATGCATCATATAGCCCATCTCTGAAATCTGGTCAGTTGGGGTCTTTCTCTGGACATCAATATTGTCCTTGTTTCCCGTTTTCTTTCTGAAATAGTATTTCCATCTCGTCACAACCATATCCAAAACGTCAACATTTCTCTGATTATCCAAAAATTTATCAACCTTTCCCATGGTATATAAATAGCGCACATATTGGTCAATTCCCAAACAGTCTCTGGGATTGTAAGTGGTGTATAAGGGAATTTGCTGTAACAGATTCGAAAACTTAATAGCCCCACGATAGGCATTAGTATAATAAACCTCTTGCACAAATCTCCTGTATTGCAATCTTCTTTGAATAACCTTAGCTTTATTAATGGAATTTAATTCTTTATTAAGACCTCGTAGATCAACTTTGACATCATATGGGTCTTCTGGGTTGACTTGCATGTAATTGGCTACCAAATTTTTGACCGTCAATCTACCTTCCCATATTTTAAATGAAAATGGACCATCAAACGAATGCATCAATTTAGGTAAATAGCTGAACTCCAACTCACCAGTACCATCTGAATCATACTTGGCCCACGCCTCTGTATACTTTCTTATCTCTGGCCTGCTGATAGCCGACTTTGATCCACCTTTTCTATACACGTAACTGAAATTACCAATGACCAACGTTATGAACATATTCATGAATATGTACATGGACAAGACATTCCATGACATTAACAAACCATACGCATAATAACTGGACCCACAGTCGCTATACGATGAACCATAAAAACAATATGGTGCATCCACATCTAGGTCATCCATTATGTAATTCCATCCTTCACCAAAACTACATCTGAAAAGAACGATCAATGTTTTAATAACAGTCCGAAAATTCAAGTTATTCGTAGTATTTGGGCCTAATCTTGTTAGACCAAAGATTTGATTAAGTGCAATTGCGTATACAAGAAATAGAATTGCCCAAGTGTATGTTAAAGACACAATTGGTGGCAGACTAGCCATTGCAGTCTCGATTAATTCGCTTAACATATCATTCTGTGGAATAATAAAAAGGAAGAATACCAAATGGAAAAATTCCTTCATGTTATGAAACCAAATCCATATAGATGAAACCTTGAAGCTAATTATCGTCAAGATAAAGGCCACACATACAATGAACATTCTTAAAATATTCCATTTTTCTTTTATGTAGAGAGACATGCCCTCACCATAGAGATATAGCAGTTCCTGGGTAAAAAATACAGAGGTAGAAATCATGTAGTAAATCTCATCATATCTTTGATCTGTTTTAGTGTACGCCCTCGTAAGCAACATTATAATATGAACGTAAAGGATAATTTGGAGGAAAGTTGCGTAGTAAAAATTCTTCTTTTCTACAGCAAACTGATAGCAAATTCTTCGAAGTTTTGGGTAGTCAATCAGATTAGGGATTGCCTTTGGTTTAGTTTGTCCAAGCAATTTCAGAGACTCCAACCAAGATTTTTCCTCAATCGTAAAGTAAGCCTGTCCTGTTGTCCTTGCATGATTACTTATGATGAAAGAAACAAACAAATTTAGAATGAAGACCATACTAAGGAAATTGAAGAGGACTAAAAATGTAGCACTGCTAGCGGAAGCGAAAGTGGATGTTACAGTTCCCACGCCGGTACTATTCATAATATTTATCAAAAGATCTACCCATCCTTCTAGTGAAATGATTTCATAAAGGGATCTAAACCCGCTAGGGAACGAATCCAAACGTAAATGGGGGACTTGATAGACACGAGGCATCATTATATCCCACTGAAAAACTTCATTTGTGTACTCATTAAAGCAAGAAGCTCGGTCCAGGGACGTGTCATTACAAACTCCAAGTCTTCCCCTAAATATGTTTATACCCCACACACAGAAAGGAAATAATAGACTAAAGGAGATCAACCCTGCCTCACCTATCTTTTTCACACCGTCAAACATTATTAACGTGAATGTTTGTCTAGCGGTTGTGCTGATAGTTAAACATCTAAGGGCTCTCAATGCTGTTAATCCCTTGAATATACGAGATAGATTCCCATTGTTTCTCAAGTATGCAATTAAATTTATCCATAATGAAATAAGAACAATGAAATCAATGTGATTCCAGGGATTTCGTGTATATGCATTTGGTGCATATATCCATCCATCGGCTATAGTTTTCACAATAAACTCCAGTGTAAATAACCCAACAAAAGCACAATCAACATAAGTGTTCCAGTTCCATGTTTCCATATTATGGTTCATTCGATAAAGAGGAGTAACTAAGCATGAACAAACAATTAGTAGCGCTGTCATGATAGCATATATGAAAACAAAGATATCTCTCTCGACATGGTGAAAATACCTTCTTTTAGTATATAGATCTGTTTCATCCTCATAAAATCTCAAACCGTCAGTTCTTTTTCCAGAACTTGAAGGAACCAATCTTTGACAAAATTTCCTTATTCGATGATTTGGAGGAAAGATGAAATATGAATAATTGAAAGCTGGGTGCTTGCGCAAATATTCCAATTTCTCATCCTCATGTTCGTTCAACTGAAGAACATATGTTTTTCCATTGGTATCATTCGTCTCTGTAAATATAACCTCCGGCTTAGTATAAAATGGATTATTACCATACAGTGTTATTTTCTTGAATGGAATACGGGCAAGAATCTTCCGACACCATTCTAAAGGCTTAGAGGGTTCCTCTTGCTTTTGGTCGTCTGTAAATTCCTTTGCAAGATCACCCATATTCTGAGAAATATTCATAATGGCAGTTCCTCTAATCAAAAATTGTTTAAAGTCCCTAGAATCTTCCTGTGAGCGGTTTTTAAATAGGGCTTTCCTTATTCTCGTTATTAAAGTTGCATGTGTATATTCTTGAATTTTTTGTGGATAGACGTATTTCAAATAATGCTTAATTTGTAGTGGTCTTTTTTCTTCTTCGTTTACTTCCAAACTCTGTGAAATTAAGGCAATAAAGATGTTCAAAATAACGGAATTAGAGAGAACAAACCACATGATAAGTAGAACAGAACAAAAAAAAGCTGACGATATGTTTGGTGAATATTGCTGTAGGGCATATAATATATCAGTCCAATTTTCGGTAGATCCAATCACAAATAAAGAGAGGAATGAGTTTGGCAAAGAAAACATACCTAAGCCTTGATCCGACATTTCATCAGGAGGTATCACCCCTTCAAAATAAAGGGCCATTATAATAGCAGAGAGGAACGTGAAAAAGAAATAAAAAGAGGCTAGATTCCAGATCATAACCCCATTCTTTAATACCAGCATCCATAACTTGCGGATAAATCTTATAGATGTAACCACTCTATAAAATCTCGATATCTGAAAGATAGAGAGCCAGTAATATGCGTGACCTAATGTGCCATTAACCGCTAAACAGCTAACAATCAGGCTGATTATTGAAATAACAAAATCGTACAAGTACGCTATCCGAGTCAAAAACTTCCACATATTTGGTATATGGAAAATAAGCCTAAATAGTGACTCCAGAAATAGGATGATGGATACCGCCTTATCAGTCCTTAGTAAAGTTTGAATATAAGAATCTGTTGTGTTGGTATCTACTAAAGATCTCATTATTAAATCAATTTGAATCAGAGCCACAAAAATCCACTCAACCTTTCCATAAAAATATAGACCTTGAGACGCCCATGTGGGAAACTCTGTCTGAGCCGCTTTTACTTGAAAATATTTCCAATAGCCCTTTACAAATCTAATAGGAAAACTTTCATTTGAATGTATCTCCAATCTTTTCTTCTTAAATTCTTCATTAGCCAATTCATACGAAGAAACTAGAACAGCAATTAGCAGATTCATCATCCAAATAGTCAGAACAAAAATAGACAAGATGAAAAATAGGCATGCCGCCATTTCATCAGAATTCATGGTGTAGTACATGATATCGGTAAAGGTATTTGCACTCATGATAACGAAAATCAGTTCCATAGAATTTACAATATTATCAAAACTTACTCTTCCATTATAGGGATTGGCGTTGGAAATACATTTCGAGTATGGTGGGCACAAAAATCCCTTCGAAACTGGACCTTCTGAGCCATCTTCAAAAATATAATTCATTCGTACCTTTGTGACAGGTTCCAAATGCCCACCGCAGAATTGCATATCATATTGATATGTATCAGTAGGATCATCAGGGTTAACCCACACACATTGTCTTCTTAATGAACCCTGGAACGTTTGTACCCCTAGGATTCCAAAAAAAACCCAGAAATACACCATCATCGAACCAATATTGATTAATTGTGGTACACCTTGTTTTAACCCTCTTAGAATAGATGATATACCAGTATCGGTATTAACTAATCTAAGGATTCTAAAAGCAGCCAGAGGTTTAAAGATCCTAATTCCAACTCTTGAGTCAAAGTCTCTAATGGAAAAAAATAATCCTAACCAAAAACAAAATGAAGATGTTAAATCTATTCTGTTCCACGATGAGCGAGCAAAAGCTCTTGGACAATCAAAAGCGTCTTTACGTTTCCTGAGATCATTTGTAGATACCGAGCTTCTAAGGGCACGTCTATCATTTTTCTTCTGATTCTCATCATCCAGTAGCTTGAATGGTATAAAAAAATCTATAATAGCAGAGCCATATTTAGCCCTCAAATGCTTGTATAACTTAGAAATCCCAAATCGTTCCACTAAAGGTAGGTAATCCTTCCCAAAGGCTTTGAACATTTGTGAATCATCCCAAAATCCAAATGCAATAATTTTTGTCAAGTCATTTATAGTAAAAAAAAGGAAAAGAATAAAAGTAACATAGTCCGACCAGTTTGAAAACCTATAAAGAAATTGTATATCATGTGGATCGTATGTTCTGTATGCAAGTAGGCCAGTGAAGAAGGAAAGTAAAACCATATAAATGAACCTATATCTTGGATGTTGATGTATTAGGGCCAATTTCATCCGTATTCGATTGTTAGGTCCTATAATACCAAGGGAGTTCCCATATAAATTTAGGGGCCTAGTATGAGGTTTACTGCCTATTTGTTCTAGTTCAGGAATTGTAACCGGTATTGTTGAGACATTAACATCAGACTGTTTATTTCCAAACTCCTTTGATTCTAGTTCAAGGAAAGTGTTTGTGTTCGTGTCAGCCAGTGACACTTGGTTCGCTTCATTAGTTGGCGTTATATGGGCATCATCATTCTCATATTTGGTAGATATTTCATCAAATATATGAACATCATCTAATATATCTTCTGGACCATCAACAGAACGTTTTGAGCTTCTATCATTTGGCGGTTGCGGAAGCCATGTGCGACCTTTGTCGTCGATGGCACTTCGAAATTCGTTCTGTAAATCTTGAAATTCATCCATATCCTCAGCATCAATAAAAGATAAGACTTTTGCGGACCTTGGTGCCATATCTGTAGTATTGCTAGTTTCTGAAAGGCGTCGGTTGGCGCTCTTGCTACCTTCTGGGTTTCGTAGTTTGATACTACTTAATTGGTTTGAAAAATCAGTAATCATCGATCTAACAGACGGTGACACATTATCATCCGATGATGACCTGTCAGACTTAGAAAAAGATGCGGTTCGTACTGATAGCTGAGGTCGCGTCTTGTCTTTGGTATCGGTCACCTTTGTTCTGAATATCTTAGCTATTCTTGATTCTTTCTTAGGTTCTGTCTGAGATTCAAATTGGGCCGAGGATCCAACATCTTGTGAATTACCATCTTCATCCCCTCCTGGAGGAAAGATGTTTAACTTCGGTAGAATTAAAGGTTTCTTTGGAGTCGTCGGTGGCTTGGTTGAAGATTCCTTAGGATCCTCAAATGGATTCGTATGTTCGTAAGGTTTGGTCAAAGACCTCTTGCCACCATCCATATTATTCAGCAGTGTCGTATTATGCTAGCTTATCTGAGTAACCAATATTAAGCTGCAGTTATTCTCTTTCTACTGCACAGGGTCCTCTAATCCGAGAAGAGTTGGTAATTCCAATTTTGACGTGCCCTCATCATTTTGAAAAATCGATCTTTCAAAACACCAAACAAAACAAAACAAAACAAAACATCACAGCCTCTGATAGGAAAGAAAGGGGCTTGTAAATAAACTGCTAAAATTAATGAGATGACCAATTATGTCTTTTGGCCTAAGAAACTCCGTAAGAAGGAAGTTGAATACCAAAGCGAGACTTTATATGCAATCGCGATCTTCAAGAATGATACCGATTATGTTGTGCTGGATGTAATTCCGAGAGCGTCGGTAGAAGGCATAAAACTTTTAGAGGCTCAATACCGTGTTATTGCAGAAAAGTTAGAAAATAGTACGCAATGGTCCTTTAAGCTTGAAAGTGCTGTCGTGGTGGAGTTCGAAGCTCCAAGACTCAAATTAATGCAATTCTTCTCACTGGAACCTATTTCCCTGATATTACCTGAAAAGGAGTTTGATAAAAAAGTTAGAGCTCTAAAAGATGGGTCCTTACGCAAATTGAGTAATCATCCCCGCTACCAATCAAAGAATGAACGACTAAGGCAAACACTACGTCTACTGAACTTGTATTATAGGCACCTGAGTAGATTCAGCAAAGCTTATCCAAATCTATGTTATCAACAACCAAGTTTTAAAGACCTTATGCTTTCGCTTATTGAGCACTCGGTTTTATTTCTCAGAATCTGCAAATATTTCTCAACTATTGTGACTTCTTTAATTATGACCATTTGCTTCCTTGCTAAAGCCATCTTCTCCATACTAAATTGGAAGATGTTTCCTTTGGTTAATATTTCAGCGACTGCTCGACAAATTGCTTTACGCTGCCAACAGATATGTTATTTTCCACTACAATATTCAAGAATCTATGAAAAAGGTTCATTAAAGAAGGCACATCATGAAACCGCAATCCATTTACATAAAGATTTACCCAGCAAATATTATCCGGATTACATTCGTTTCTACAATACCTTATGGTTAATCATTAACGACATTTCTTTTGGTTTGATATTGAGCGCATTGCTTAATAAACATAGACAATTTTTGGCTATAAATGTACATTTTATTGTAAACTTCATCTTTAGTGAGATTTTTCAAAAAAGTGCAATTTCTCTGGCTAATAACCCATTTGGGATTAAATTGAATGCCGAATTGGGTACCTTCTTAAGTGATATATTTTTGTGGATTATCGATTTTTCATTTACAGCATTTGTGAAACCACTGACAACTGAAAAAAATCTTTATCGATTTATTGATTTATTATCCCAAATCACATGTCTCATCGGTGGGTCATTTGGGATTTCAATCATTACTGATTTCTTTACCTTATTATCTATCCCAATCTATATTTTTTACCACATAAGTGGGAAACTATATTTCTGGCAAATTAACATAATGGGAAGCCTTTTTTACTTATTCTGCGGTAAGAAGAAGAACGTGTTGAGAAGAAGAGTAGACACCAATTATTTCCAATTGGATCAATTACTGGTAGGGACATTATTTTTTATAATACTGCTATTCTTGACTCCTACAATCCTATCCTTTTACATATTTTACGCAACGTTACAAATGATATCTATTTGGATAGAGATTGGATTAGAGTCAATTATTGCCATGGTAAACCATTTCCCTTTATTTGCTCTGTTATTACGAATAAAAGATCCCAAAAGAATGCCTGGAGGAATTTGTATTGTTTCTGTTAGAAACAATAAAGATCATGAACCAATTTTTGAATTGCGAAGTAACGCCATTGCTCTTGGATTAATGTTTAAACCATATAGCATCTTACTGAGAAGCTTGCTAAACAACTATTTCTCTATCCAAACTTTCAAGAAATTACTTTTCGGTATTCCAATCATGGTTAACATAAATAAAATGTATTTCATCTTATATTCGTCCCTACCCAAAGAACCTGTTTCTCTTTTCACGTTGAAAGAGCAATTTTTTGGAACTATCTCTGAAAATGGAGAATGAACCCATTTACCCTATATTTTATAGTCATTTATATTTGTTTATTAGGAATATTGCATTATTTAATAATTACATTAAGGACTTAGGTCGATAACTTCAGTTAATGATTATATACATGGATGTTGTATTTTAATATTGTATCATGCTATCAAATTGCTTAATAGGCACTTTACTTCTTCTTATGCTTACCTCCGGCAGCCTCTTTCTTCATTTTCTTGGGTGCACCCTTACCACGACGCTTCTTTGCTTCCACCTTTGCAAGTCGATAATCTTCATCTGGATCACTGAACTTAAATTCTGGATATAGCGTCTTCAAATGCTTAAATTTAAGCACGTCAGGATTACCATAGTAGGAAGCAATAGTTGGTCCCTTAAGACGTTGTGATAGTATTTTGGATCCTGTTCGAATACATTTCGGATTAAAGTTTTCGTCAAATATCCTTGCTGATACTTCCGCTACTTTCAGTAGTCTACTTTTTGGTACTGGCATTGGTCTGTGTATATGTTACCTTGGTCTTGTTTACTTCATTAGCAAATGACTGGTTCAAGTACCCAGGGACAAATTTGTAGATCGATAAAATGTGGACTTTGAAAATTACGATTTCGCTGTAAAAGAGAAGAAATTTAGAAACCATCACATAAAGCCACTACAAACTGAGAAAGCAATCAATAAGTAGCTAAATGAAATGGTATATATGCAAACTAAAAGACCTTAAAGATTCACGTTTTTATAATTTAATAAAACATTATACTAATATACTAGTGTAAATATTACCTTAATTACCAGGCGACGGCATCGGCTTCAGTACCTTCTTCAGCCCATTCGGAAGCAGCATTTTCTTCTTCAGTGGCTTCTTCCTTAACAGTTTCTTCACCAGCTTCTTCTTCAGTTTCTTCAGTAGTTTGTTCAACTTCTTCTGGGTTTCTGTAGAAGTATAAATCTGGCATAATAGACCATGGTTGAGTTCTGTCAGCAAGAGCACCTCTTAGTCTCAAAACTTCTCTGGACAATAAGTACCAGATTAAACCAATAGAATGTCTACCTCTGTTGTTACATGGAATAGCAACATCAACGTATTCAGATGGGGAATCCAAATCGGTCAAAGCAATGACTGGGATGTTAACGTAAGAAGCTTCCTTGATAGCTTGAGCATCTGATCTTGGGTCAGTGACAATGACTAATCTTGGTTCCTTGAAAGAACGGGTGATATAATTGGTGAAAGAACCTGGTGTGAATCTACCAGCAATGGCGGTGGCACCAGTGTGAGCAGCGAACTTCAAGACAGCTCTTTGACCGTAAGTTCTAGAGGAAATGGCAACAACATCTTCTGGGTTTGGAATGGCAGCGATGATTCTAGCAGCCAAGACCAATTTTTCCCAAGTCTTACCAACGTTGATAACGTGGACACCATCTGGTCTGGCATCGAAAACGTATGGTTCTTGGTGAACCTAATTTAAAAAGAAACAAAAAAGTAATTACTTGTTAGTAAAATGTTATTCTTGTGTTGGTTCATGAATGTTTGCAATTGCATGTTGGACCATATAATTAAGCTTGGTTAAGTCTCGGTTTTTTTATTAACATTGGTTTATCGTTGCATATGCAATAATTAACTCCATTTATTATTGAGATATTAATTCTGTGCTGTTATGGATCTTCCTAAATGAAGGTATCAATCTTTTATTGCTGTTCATCTAGTTTTTTCATGTTGGTCATAATATTAGTTTTTCCTCCATTTTGTTCCAACGACAGTCAAGTTCACATGGATTTCTTTCATTACCCTATTATTCATTTGGCAGTCCTAATGCATCATATCATTTATAAATTTAATTTTTCAATGGTAACATACTTGAACGTTTCTGGCACCTAAGTGGGTGTTAGCAGCCAACAAAAGTTGGGCATCTTCTGGGGTCAAGTCAAAAGTAGCTGGTAGAGACATTTTGCTATCAATTTCTTATGCTATCTCTTCTTCGATTAATCGTTACTATAATACAAAATTAATACCAATTTAACTATAATTATGCAAAAATGTACGTAGAGAATATTGTCTAGTGAGAGAGAATATCGTGAGTCTGTCCCTAGGCAGAGAGACCTTCCGCCTAGATGCCGCGCGCTCCAGAAAGAAATTTCCAAATCTCGCGTCCCTCTCCTGCTGGAAATTTCAAAAATCCTGCCTAGAGCGGAAGTTCACCTTACTAAGACGGAAGGAGATAAATACGCTAGTAACCATTGGTACCCTATTGGGGGCACCCAATCACCTCTTACTGATCTAAAAGGCCATAGGACGGTGATCAGTTGTTTAATACACCTATGTCTATTAACCCCTAGACTTATTCCTAATCCCATAATCAATTTTATGTTATCACTATTGCTAAAAAGGTGTGGGTGTACAAAATATTTTGGGTGTGTGGGTGTTAACAGTCACAAACTTCAAGTTGAAATCTAACATTTCGCGCTTTTTTTTTGGCAATGAAAAATGAAAAATTAGCAAAGACGCTATATTGTCTTTGAGTTTTTCTTCAAGCATATCGATATACATTGTAGGCACCTTTTAAAATGGGCGGTTATTAACAACTGAGAGGATACAAGTCTCCAAATGAAAAGTTTCTTAGGCCAATTGGTATTGTTGCGTTACTAATCTAACCACACCAATTCGTTGTTATCGTAAAGTACATTTTTTCCCTTGTAAGGGTACTAGACCCACTCAGCCTCGAGGCGAGCCTCCTCCTTGCATTTATTTTAAGCACTAACATGCGCTAAGCATTAATTATCGAGGATAGTGGCGAAAAAGACAGTCTTTCCACAACGGTCAAGAGCAATCCGAACATCTGCCTAATATGGAAAATAGTCACTATTTGGGAAGATATCGCTTTCTAGTTCGTAGTAAACCAGCCCACTTCACAGTGCGTAGAGGGCCCTTAAGGGCAATCGGGGCTTCTCCTGCTTGCCCTTTTTTTCGTTCAACTAGTCTTCAAATAGAAGTTAACCGACGGGGCTTAGTCAAGTAGTAGACCTTTTGATCTCAGCTTTTAGGTTTAGTCGGTTCAACTTGCAGCTAGGGTCTTTTCTTAGGGAAACTTACGCCATGCATGTCTACGGAGTCAACCTCGAGGAGGCGCGTAAAAATTTTATATCAAACATTTCCGAGAAATCAGAAAATAAGCAAAAAAATCGTTACGTTTTGGATACTCTTCTTCACATCGTCCGTACTCACAAAACTGGTTTAGATTATAATGGCAATTGTTCGCCTCGAGTTTGAAGGAACTGCCATCGCACTGCCAATTTTGATTCGAAATATATTTAAGATTACTAGAAGATAGCATTAACTTCCCCTTTTCCTTGGTCTTTCTTGTCTGTTATATACTTGGAAAGAGAATATCATACACAGATACCACTTAAAATGGCAGACGAAAACGGAGACTTCCAACTTTATAAATATACACCAAACCGTGCAGCTGGTATCGCATTTGCGGTCTTATTTGCTTTGGCTACCGTCGTTTTGATTTATCTGGTTTCGGCAGCAGCTTTCAAAAGCAAGAAAGTGGCAGGTACTTGGATGCATTTCAATTCCGATAATGAAAAGCAAAGTATACGATTCTACATGATCGGTAAGTTATACGGTGCATATATTCCATTGATTGTCGGTTGTGTCATTGAAATAATTGGTTACATTGGTAGAAGTATATCAAGTAAGCATCAACAAGAACTTGGACCATACGTTCTTCAATCTGTTTTACTATTAATTGCTCCAACATTATATGCCGCTTCCATTTACATGTTGTTCGGTAGATTGGCCCATCTACTATTTGCAGAATCATTGATGATTATGCCTGCCAGGTTTGAAACATTGATCTTTGTTCTAGGTGATGTTGCGAGTTTATTAATGCAAGCCGCTGGTGGTGGGCTAATGGCAAGTGCCGATTCCGCAACTTCAGGTTCCAACTTGGTCACAGCAGGTCTATTTGTACAAATTGCATTCTTTGGACTATTCATTATCAATGAATTCCTATTCTTGCTGAGAATACAAAAGGCAAATAGTAGTATTCCACCCAGATGTCCACGTTGGAAAAACTTAAACTTGACTTTACTCATTACTAGTTTTTTGATTCTAATAAGATCAATCGTTAGAGCTGTCGAGTTTATTGAAGGTTACGATGGACACATTGCATCCCATGAATATTTCTTGTACATCTTCGATACTACTCCAATGTTCATTCTTCCTCTAATGTTCATTGCAACCATGTTTTGGAATAATATTTTCATCATTCAAGAAGATTCAGTCACTGCACAATTGAATAGTATGACACAAGTAACTGTTCAAGATGACAATGGTGGTCATTATGGTAATTATGATAGTTACGATAATGACTCTCAGTCACAGTACGATGTTTCAATGGTTTATGCCAAAGATACAATCAAATAGGTGACTGTTCCGATATTAAATAAAAAAATCTATAAAAAAGCATCCTTATTTACTATATTCTATACAAAAAGCATTCTTATTATATTCTATTCCGCCTTCTAGTTCTTTTTGAAACACATAAAATAAAATCATTTTACTTCATAATTGACTTTCAGGTACTCTCTAATATAATCACAGCACGGCTTCATCTCCTCAGAGACATCTAAGGGGTAACTGATGCTCACAGTTAAACCTCCCAGAGATGTGGATATGACACTAAGTGTCGCAATATCTGAGATACCTTGAGGTTCATTGAAGATTGCATTTTTGATGTAAAATGAGGAAGTGTCTTGACAGCTCTCCTTAAATGCTTGGAATCCCAAATTTGTCACTTCAAAGGTGGATGGTGGACCGTTCTTACCATACTCAACTTTTTTCTCAACAAAATCTTTGGCTTCAATCATATCCAATAGTTTTACATTGTTTATAATGTCACTGATCTTTGATCCTGTGTTTAATTTAATAAAATCATTTGCATTGCTAGCAATCTGCCAAATATCTAGGTCACCCTCCATGGTTTGTTTAAAATCTAATCCACCAACAAAATTCCCCATTTGTAAATCTTCATCGTTAATTTTCAAATATTTCGAACATACACTTCTAGTATTCATAGGGATACCAACACTAACTATATCACCTGAATAACTATCAGAATTACATTTGCCCAATGCGATAGTCATCAGGCCCACAAGAAATGAGGTTAGTGATACGTTGTTCTCTTTGCAGGACTTCAATATCTTTTGTAATGAATTGGTGGGGACATTTAAAGTCCATTGTCTATTATCATTTCGTACTACGTAACCAGTAGAGTTAGATGTATCATTTGGATATTGTCGTAGTAATCCATCAGGGAAAGAATATTTCTTAAACTGAAACAGATTCGATGGTGGTGCCAAGATGGCACTAGGATACCAATTCCATAGCATAGCTGCAATACGTCTTTTAATCTTCCAACTCCATGGAATTGGCCACGATTCATACGCATGAGAGCTTGCAGATTGAGTCTTATTGGCTTGTTCATGTTGGAATAATGGCATTTCCAAGATTTTGTCATCTTCGGTAGATTCGACGGACATAGATAATGATCCTACAAAACACTCCCAAAACTTAACAGCAGACATTCCATCAAATAACACATGATCAATTAATAAAACCATAATTCTCTTTGATGGGATTAGCAATATTTTCCACAGAGGGGTGTCCTGATCATATTGGAAATTATAAGACTGAAAAATAGAGTTAATTTCATCCTCAGCAAATTGTTCCCATTCTTTGTATTCGCAAACGTCTTCCAAAAAGATCGGACTCTCGATTTCCTTAATATATATGTCACCACTTGTTTCCTTTGTAGTGATGTTATAATGCAATTGTGGATATTTGGCAATCGGTGCCTTCAAGCTTTTAAAAAGTTGTTGTTTATTGGGTAATCGGTTCAATTCCACAGCCAAATAAAAACAGGAATGAAGATTCAAACGACTTCTCTCACAGAAAAAGTCCTCTAACGATGTTAGTTTTCTGACCAGCATAGTATGAAAATGGAGTTACACTGCGTTACTGACACTTCTTTTCTTAAAGCTGAACAGAGTTGATTTAATTTTTCAGCATGTTTATAAGTTTTGCCGCTTGGACGTTTATATAGGGGAAAAAGTGTCAGAATTATTAAGTATGTATGAATTTATTAATTAATGTACATGAATACTTATATATAAATATAGTAATGCTCTATTAAACCTTCATATCAGCTAAACCAAGGTCTTCATTTTGTTGTTTAGTTCTTTCGTAATCTTCGATGGTCATATTTGGATCTGGGTCTGGTGCATAGACATTTTGAATATATGAACCAGCCAATGGATCTTCCATTATCACGGTAAATTTAACTTTCCCAGCTAGGGCATCTTGAAGTCTTTGGAAAAAGGCAACCCAACGATCTTTGGTGGCTTGATCCATTGAATCAGAAGTTTGAGAGAAAACACGAGATTCTAATTCTTCGTAAACTTGTCTCATTAAACCTTCTAAGGTGGTAAATCTACCACCTAGGGTACCTTCTTGAATATCCAAATGCAATTCAGGGATGGTCATAGAACATGATTCAGATTTCAAAACATCACGAGATAAATCAGCTGGGTCATCACAATATAGAGTGATCTTTCTACCTTTTTCAGGAATGGCACCACCAGTTTTAACTTCATTTGATTTATACCCACATTTGTCACATACAGTGGACATAATAATAACTTCTTTGAAATGAGGTATATTAACAGGCTTCATATGGGTTTCACATTCAGACATACATGATGGACAAGATGCTCTAAATGTTTGCACTTCATTAGCATAGTTTTCAATGTCAGTAGCATCTGAAATATATTTCTCACCTTTAGCTTCTTCAGCAGCTGCAGCTGCAGTCCCCACCTTAACAGATTCAGATGGGTTTCTTTCACGATTGGATAATTCAGCCAACTTGTCTCTACGACGTTGTTCCAATTGATCTCTGGTTAAGATCCCCACTTGTACATTTTGTTCATCTGATCTAACATATTGGGTATGAGACCATTTATGTTGTGGTTCACCTGGCTTGTATTCGATCCAGGAGTTTCCAGCTGGATCATCCAAAATAAATGTTAAAGGTAGAGTTCCCTCTTCACAATTAATGAAACTCTTCACTTTGTTAATGAATGTAGCAATTTGGTCATACAATTTCTCATCAATCTTCTTTCTCATTTCTTGATCAGATTCCAAATCGTCAATCATTTCAGATAATAAACCTTCCACAGTGGTTAATTGCCCCCTCTTTGGTGGAATTTCCATATCTAATTCTAAAAACTTACAGGAAGCAGTTTCAGATTTAATTACTTGTCTGTTGAAATCTTCCTTATTTTCCACTTTTAAGAGATATTTAGAACCCTTTTCCTGGATTTCAGAAGCTGGTTGAATTTCAGAATTTCTCAACCCACAATGAGGACATTCGAAGGACATCAAAATAATCTCCCTGAAGTAAGGAATCGAGGTCAATAAAAGACGAGTGGTACCATTCTTACCACAGTTCATACATAGAGATTCGATCTCTTGCACTGGGTGGCCCATGGCGTCAGCAGCCCCCGTAAGTTTCACATCAGATTCATCTGCGTTAACTTCTTGTTGAACCTCTTGGGCGGCTTCACCGACTGGCTTGAAAAATTCTTCCTTCTTTTGTTCTTGTGACATAGTTATTTTTATTATTGCTATTGTAATGAAAATATAGCAGTAATCCTTGTACAAATGAGATGAGATGAGATTATATAACGTTTTCTACAAAATATTTCAAGACGAGATAGATTTTTTTTTCAAACTTAAATTTTTCACGAAGCGTCTAGAAGATTCTACTAACAAAGGAACAAATGAGGTGATACTTAATGAGTAAGTAGTTGATTTGGTTAGTAGTACCAAGGGTTATAAATGCTATAATGAATTATCATTGATTAGTTCTTCCTCGGCATCCTCATCTTCATCTTCCTCGTCGTCGTCATCATCATCATCGTCATCGTCCGAATGGTCTTCCTCCTCATCTTCTTGAGCATCCCGTTCTGACATTGCATTCGTATCTTCCAATGTCACATGTGTTTGGTTGTTGTCGTTGTCATCCTCATCTGCATCCTTGTTGACGCTCTCAACCATCCCGAAGGGCAGAAGGGTTTGTACCGTAGGAGTAAATAATTCATTCTCACTAACCCATCTCTTGAACCAGACCATAAACAAGGGATGTTCAAAGATCTCTATTGGGATCCCCGCCAAATTGAACAACTCCGCCAACTCTCTATAAGCTTGCATCGTCTTCATTCTCTGTAGATCGTAATCTACCGCAAAGGATTCCACCAGGGGTTTAATCATGGCCAATACTTTATCCGTATACGATCTCCTAAACACATCTGAGTCATGATCCAAATAATTCAGGAAGTTGGTAGGAGTGACTCGAATTCCATGTTCCATCTTGAGATGATCTCTGCATTTACGTGCTTGTGTGCGCCTTCTGATGGAATTGTTACCCATCTTTAATATCATATTGCATGTGGTGCTTGAAGCATGTTTGCTCTTGGTATGGAACTGACAGACCAGGTTCTCAGAATGTGGATCCTGAGCGAAAAGGAATTTGGCAAATGTATTAGGTGCCTTCTTTTTCAGAGTAGTCTTAGAGGGAAGTATTAATGTTAAATATGGTAGATGTGATTTGGGACATTTTTCCAATTTGGATAAAGTGTGCCTATGCGAAATTATATGTGGATGTGATGTTGATGTGGTTTGTTCTTTTGGTTCCTCCGATATGAGATTATTGGAGGATCCATTTATGAATATGTTATTTGAATCATTTGGAGAGGTGAATTGCTGCTGAGTATTTACATTTGGGATTGCAGTTGAATTCACGTTTGAGTTTGTTGTATTTACCAGTGGGTATGGGAAGGGGAATTTCATCTGTGAGTTTGCCATGAAGTTGTTGATTGTCGAGTTTGAGTATGGGTTTTGTCGTTGTTGCTGGTCAACACCTCGTTCTGGCTGTTGCTGTTGTTGCTGTTGTTTCTGCTGATATTGCATTTGCTGTTGAAGATTAGCAGGGTTCCGTAGGGTTTCTATGTTATTTTGTATGTTTTGACTCTGGGACAGTTCGTTTGCAGTGGGAGTAACGTCAGTTGGTGCCGGCATTCTTGAGGACCGTTGGTATTCATTGTGTTGCTCCAACATAACTGGTTTAGAGTGGTGTATTATATATATATATCAGCTGAAACAGGAAGAGTTGTTTGTGGAAAACACAGATGGATTGGAGTAGGTGAAATTTCACTTAACGATCGATTCAACTCACGCGCGATTGTTACACAATAGAGATTTGCAAATAATGCGTCAATGCAAGTGAAGTGATGAATACGTACAAAGAATAAGTATGATCAATGGGGTTCCTCGAGAGTCCGCGATATAGGGAAGGTATCAATAGCTATCATGAATAGCTTGGACCAGGAAAAGACACACTTTCTGACTTCTCAGGATCCCTCACTAACTCATTGCTCGGCCGATGTCACTTCTAGCGCAATGACGATGTTGAAAAATTGCCAGATTGAAAAAAAAATATATATTTGAATTCCACAACAAACAGTCAGACTCAGCACCGCAGTTATGCCCAGAGATCCATTAATCGGTATAGTAGGGAAGCCCTCCAGTGGTAAATCCACGACTTTAAACTCTCTAACGGATGCGAACGCTGCTGTGGGAGCGTTCCCCTTCTGCACGATCGATCCGAACCAAGCTACCGGTTATTTGCAAGTTCCCTGTGCCTGTTCTCGATTCCCTGACCATCCAGAATATACCAAATTGTGTAAACCGAATTACGGATGGTGTTCTGAGGGGAAGAGACACGTTCCTATCATGTTGTTGGATGTTGCAGGTTTGGTTCCTGGTGCACATTCAGGTAGAGGCTTAGGGAACAAGTTTTTGGATGATTTAAGACATGCAGATGCATTGATTCATGTGGTGGATGTCAGTGGGACTACAGATTCTGAGGGGAAGAATACTAGAGGATATGATCCCTTGTATGATGTGGAATGGTTACAGGATGAGATTCGTCTTTGGATCGAGGGTAATTTAAAGAAGAGGTGGGGGTCCATTGTGAGAAAGCATACTGCGACGAAATCCACCATTGTGGATACATTACAGGCACAATTTGGTGGGTATGGGTCTCATGCACCTATGATCCAGAGAGCTCTGTCTACGATAGAGGGGTTACCACCTTTGGAAAAATGGGATGATGAATGGATTACCAAAGTGGTGGCAGCTTTCATGAAGGAGAAGTTTCCTACTGTGCTTGCATTAAATAAGATGGATCATCCCGATGCGGATAAGAATGTATCCAAGATCATGTTGAAGTATCCAAACACTAAAGCTGTATTGACTAGTGCCATTACTGAAGTGTTTCTAAGAAAACTAAAGAAGCAAGGGTTTATCCATTATGAAGAAGGGACAGAATTCATAGATACGTGCGAAGATGATCCGGAAAACTTGAAACCACTGGACGAGAAACTGTTGAATCGTATTGAGAACATTAGAGATTTAGTGCTTTATAGATTTGGATCCACTGGTGTGGTGCAAGTGTTACAAGCGGCTACAGATCTATTAGGATTGATACCCGTGTACACGGTGAAGAATATACAAACGTTCACTGGTGGGAACGGTACGAACGTGTTCAGAGACTGTTTCCTCGTGAAGAAGGGCACCCCTGTGGGTAGAGTTGCCCGTTACATAATGGGTGGTGAAGTGACCATTGCTGCCATCGAGACTGTGGGAGGTGTCAGAGTCAGCGAGGAGGCAGCGGTGGAAGCTGGCAAGAATGATATCCTTGCGTTCAAGATAGCTCCCAGAAGCCAAGCCTAGGGTCCACCACTACCACTATCAATATCCATATACCAGATATAACGTAATAGAATATAACATAATACCTATCAATCACCCATCGTTACTAAGCAGTAACTCTTCCAGCCTACAATGAAAAAACAGCCCGCTTAGTAAGATTTTGCTGGACGGGCCGTGGCAAGCGATGCGGAAATCTCCAGCGCAAATATATAAAGGGAACACCGCTGAGGGGAGTACATCTTCTCTCAATCTTTTGCCACTGCACTATAACAATCAACTAACAAACAACCAAACACACACACATATATATACAAAAATGGTTAAGCAAATCACCTCCTCTGCTGAATTCGACTCTGCTATCGCTGCCGACAAATTGGTCGTCGTCGACTTCTTCGCCGTCTGGTGTGGTCCATGTAAGTTGATCGCCCCAATGGTTGACAAGTTTGAACAACAATACGAAAATGCTGCATTCTACAAGGTCGATGTCGATGAATTGTCTGATGTTGCTCAAAAGAACGAAATCTCTTCCATGCCAACTTTGCTATTCTTCAAGAGCGGTAAGCAAGTTGCCAAGGTTGTCGGTGCTAACCCAGCTGCCATCAAGCAAACCATCGCTGCTAACGTTTAATTGAATGATGCTGTCAGTTATCTAGCTTCTGTATAATTTAATAATAATACATTCCATTTTCGTACGTTTATTTCATTTTATTCGGCTTCTATCAAAAATCTATAACTATTTAGTTACCCTTGGAGATAATTGATTCAATTTCTGAATCGGTGTATCCAAAGATGTAAAGGGCATCCCTTAATGAATCAGTGTTCAATCTACATGGTGCAGCCTTTTGAACTCTTGGCTTGGCATTCCAGGCAATACCAAACCCTGCAACGCTCATGGCAGGTAAATCATTCCCACCATCACCGACCATACATGAGGCTTCCACGGGACACTGATACTTCTCACATAATTCCAATAATGTTTCCGCCTTACATTGACCATCCACTATATCGCCTAACACTTTACCAGTTAATTTCCCTTCGGTATCCATCTCTAAAGTATTGGCCTTAGCAACATCAAATTTCAACTCTTTGGCAATAAAACTGGCAAATTGAATGAATCCACCGCTTAAGACTGCCAATTTACTACCTTCCGCAGACAACACTTTGCATAGTTCGTGGACACCCTTAGTGATCTTCAACTTCCCCTTGATCTCATCGTACAAAGTATCAATTTTCAATCCTTCCAAGAGAGCAACACGTTCTCTCAAGGATTCTTTGAAATCAATCTCGTTATTCATAGCACGGTCAGTGATAGCCTTCACTTGTGGTTCCACATCAGCGTACGCGGCAATCAACTCGATGACTTCCTGATAAATTAACGTGGAATCCATATCAAACACTACAACTTTCTTGTTCTTACGGTATTGATCATTTCTCTGTACGATTATGTCTACAATCTCACTGTTGGCCTCAATAAAGGGGCTCAACAACCCGCGAGTCTCCTCTACCGTAGAGGACACCACATCTTCCAAATATATGTCAAGAGCTCTGTCAGAGAGTGGTTTTGTATCTTTGATCTGGCAACGTAAGGTGTTCTCGATATCTCTACTGAGTTGTTGAACTAATTCAGCAGATAATTTGGATCCGTGTGCAATTAGAGTGATCACTATCTTCTCGGAGTTGGTCATATCGTGGTTCAGCTGGCTGAGTGTTGTTGTTTCCCTTGTGTCGATGCACTCTTTGTTAATAGCTAGTCAGTCATCTTGTTTGGCGGAGTCACGAAATTTTCTTCGAGAAAGCAAACTTCAAACTTTCGCTAATGACAGAAAAAGGAAAGCATTAGATATATAGGAATTTACAATAAAAAGGGAAAGAGGTACACACTATATATATCTATGCATAGTATTTGAAAGTGTAGAGAAGGCCAATTTTTGAGTAAAAAGTTACTTATGCTGTTTGGCCCGAAAAGAAAACAAACTCTGCGGCACTTACAATCGGCCTGTGAATATCCTTTTTCCTATGTTACTAGAGGTTAAACATTTACCTAGGTTCTTTTTTAAATGGTTTCAAAACAGAACTAGTGATGGTGGAGCAAATAATATATTCAATTACCAAAAGCTCCAATATATACATATTTTGTTGTCTTTTTATAAATTGTTGATCCTACTAATGGCAAAATATAGTGTAGGTTGCAAAAAATAATTGTAAAGTGATGGGTTCCTTCCTGCGTCCTTGCGATGTCCTTCTTTTGTATTTTATAATCATGAGCTAGTTACAACAACGGAAACATGTCTCATCTTATAAGAGTTTGATAGTTGTATAGTTCATCTATCTCCAAAAACTTTCTGCGTAAAGCGAATTGAAAAACTCTGACTCTGGTGAAGTTCCAATATCAGCTGCTACTCAACGCAAGAAGATCAGCTTAAACGACAAGATGTCCAGGCAACTGCGTATCCTAGTCCCCGTTAAGAGAGTTCTTGACTCTCAACTGAAACCACGCCTTCTTTCCAGCACACAAATAGACACTGCAAATCTGAAATTCTCGATCAATCCCTTTGACGATATCGCCATTGAAGAATCGCTCCTACTAAAGAAACGTCATCCGGACTTGCAAGTCTCTACTCATGCCATCACTATTGGTCCCTCCAAGTCCCAGGATATCTTAAGAAATTGTCTCGCTAAGGGGATAGATAAAGCAACATTGATCTCTAACGAGGATAAGGGTGGTGATGGCGTGACCCTTGAGCCGTTAAAAGTGGCACATGTGCTTAAAGAAGTGGTCAGCAAGGGTGAGGTTGACTTGATCATTATGGGGAAGCAAGCCATCGATGATGATTTTAATATGACGGGTCAGATGATTGCCGGACTATTGAATTGGTCTCAGGCCACTAATGTGACTAAATTGGAGATTGTAGATGGGACGCATGTTAGGGTTGTTAGAGAAGTAGATGGAGGGAAGGAAACCTTATTGGCAAAGTTACCGTTGGTGATAACCACAGATTTGGGGTTGAATACTCCAAGATATGTTAAGTTGCAAAGCTTGATGAAGGCCAAGAAGAAGCCTATTGAAAAACTGGATCTTATCAACGATTTCCCTCAGGTGGATTTACAACCAAGATTAAAGATTGTGGAGGTCGAGGAACCGGAAACTAAGAAACAAGGTGTCATCTTGAATTCAGTGGATGAATTAATTGCCAAATTGAAAGAATCAAAATTGGTCTAACCTTCGATCATTTCATGTACATAAAAACAAAATTAACGGCAAATTATTCAACCCAATATTACACATATATACACATATATTTATATTCAAATACGTTTAGAAGGCGATAATACATTTTTTTCAATCATCCCCGGTGGTTTATTCTTCAAATAGGTATCAAAATACCATTTATCAAACATCTGAGAACCTTTATCATGAAATTGGCAGCTCCTCGTCAAGTTATCACATTCCTTGTGCCATGATTGAAACATTTCTTCGCTTGATTGTAATGGTTCTAATCTGAATTCGGGCACCCTAACTCTAGACAATTTCTCTCGGGGAAAATCAGGGCCAAACTTGTTGTATAGGGGAACTTTCCTCAGTATGTCGTGTGCATTATTGTTTTTCAGGTGTTCATTTGCTGGTGAGCTATCTGGTTCCATAATTACGACGCATTTATGGAAGTGTCCTTCTAACTCTAACCTTTGCTCATGGTATACTCTAGTAATTACAACGTTCAACATTTCAAGTTCCTAGAACTCATAGCGCACTTATGGAAAAAAATTAAAGACACCACTGATCGAGTAAAGATAAACAAAGATGTGGTCTGCAATGGGCAAAAGCTATAACGTTTGGATCATCACACATACTGTTAATGGAATGACGTTCTCCCTACAATAGAAACAGTGATGTTATAAAATATTTTGCTTAATTTTCCAATCGTATATCAGTGTAGGTGTGGACAACATCATCTAAACGATTGATTGATGACAGCTGAGAACCATCTTGAGTTGGTTTCCTTCCCTAGTGACGATTTAAACCATAATTAGGTGGAGTCTTGTACCTTTTAACGGAAAGACATGGGTCCAAAACTGTTCGTTGGTTTCATGCTAGGACGCCACTTTAGCATATCGGCTTCCTTCATGGAATTGACATACCACTACCTTCTATTTCTACATCAACCAAAAATATAAACATATTTACAAAGTTTAACTGTACTCCACCTGTGTTTTTTCCGAACCATGAACTATAAAGAATGATGGAAGAACATAGTATATTATTATATACCCGATGCCTCAATCATAGCTTGATTACTGATATGAAAATATCCATTTTGGATATAATGAATTCAAGGAAGAGAATTTATAATGAAAGTTTTACTTTGAATGGGCAGATATTGTTACTCGAAAAACGGGATAGATGGAGAGCGGTAATTTATACATTTGTTTCATCATATGAAGTTCTAATGTTAAGCAAACATGGTACCCAAAGTGGATTTTGACAGTTTGTTGAGATATTTGATTGCCTATCTTTCTCTTTTACAATTCCTACCTCTTGTATAGTAAAGGTGAAAGTCCAAGGTTTTACAATAATTGTGGTTTATTTTACTGACTCCATCCCACTTGTGCTCAACTAAAACCTTTTAGTAATAACAAACTGAGTGGGGTGACTCTATGCTATTAATAAACTGATATGTATGTAGGGGCTCATCCAAAATTTAATTTAATGCTTCCACATTTCGAACCTTACTACAATTTGTAGCCCCTTCAACACACACCTCTGCATAGCGACATCCCCAGAGCTTATCTAGGATTGTACATCTAACATACCCTTGCACAAGCTGTTCCATAGCTGCAGGGAGTTTGGTTTTGGAAGGAGAATTAAACTATACCAATGACAATAAGGTTCTGTTTTAATGACGTTTCCAAAATCGGAGCGGAGAATGGAACTCCGGATATTCCCGGCCCAATTATATGCTGGATTTTTGTGCCGACATGGACTTTTTCAATGCATGTATTGTTCAATCATTGCAATCTCACTATCTTACGTAGTTTGCAAAAGAGGAGTTCCCGTTGTAAAAACATAATTATCAACTAAAGTCAGAGCGGATGAATATGATAGGTTTGTTGCCTATGTAAGACGAATTAATCAAATAAAAATGCATAGAAAAGCCGCTGCTTTGAGCGTATTTATAAAAGGGTTGTTCTCTTCTTATTCATTTTTTCTTTCTATCTTTCACGATAATGAACCAATCAAGAATTATCAAAACTACCTTTAAGACACTAAATAGAAAATGCAAATCATGAAAATATTGGGCTCGGTTGCTCTGTTGGCAATGGTCCAGCCAATTGTTCAAGCAGCACTGTCTGAGGTATCTGAATGTCAAAGTTGTTATACTTTACCAACAACTTCTATTAGTAGCTGGACAGTTTATTATTCAGTTATACATGTTGAATGGCAAACAAGTGAATGGGTTACCACCTTTAGTGCTGATAGATCAGCAATGACTAATTCCTTAGTTCCTGGTAGTACAACCTTCTGTTTCCCTGACGCCTGTAATTCTAATCCTGATCTATATGACTGTGAACCCGTCACTGCAACTTGGTGTTTAAGGATCAACACATGGGGTTGGCATAGCTTTGATGTTCGCCAATTGAAATGTTCCAGAAGTTTATCTGCTCCTGCTCCTGCTGCGTGTGAAGATACGACTTTCTCGATCTCACACCTCGGGTATGTACAAAGATGTTTAGAAATTACGTCAAGTTTAGTATGTAAAACATCAACCCCACCAGTGTTAGAAACCACCTCCTTCCCTGAAACTTCCATCACTATGGAAGCCACACATCTTCCAGAACTCTCAACAGTTTCAAAGACGGGCTCTAATCCAGAACCTACTCCTCTTCCAGACACTACCTCTATTCCAAATAGCGAAATTATCCCAACGTCATCCCCTTCAAAAACGGCCCCTGTCCCAGAACCTCCATCCACCGCTGAAACTTCAGCGATTGTAGAACCAGACACTACCTCTATTCCAGATAGCGAAATTATTCCAACTTCATCCCCTTCAGAAACGGCTCCTGTCCCAGAACCTCCATCCACCGCTGAAACTTCAGCGATTGTAGAACCAGACACTACCTCTATTCCAGATAGCGAAATTATTCCAACGTCATCCCCTTCAGAAACGGCCTCTGTTCCAGAGCCAGCAATCACCTCCGCTTCAAGTCAACAAATAATTCCAACTCCATCATCACGCCTTTCTGAAACTATATCTGCTCCAGAAACTCCAGCCGTCCCTGAAACTTTGACGATTTCTACTCCAATTTCGATTCTACCAGGAACCACACTAGATCCGGAACCAGGAGATTCTTCCATTCCTATAACCATCCCTGTTCTAAGCACCACTTCACTTTCTGAAAGTCATCCTCTTTCAAAAGTCTCAACTTCACTAGGGTCAGAATCGATACCTGTCTCAGACACCATTCCTGATCTAGGCACTTCAACTATTTCTGGGTCAAAACTTTCTTCAGCCGCAAAAACAATCTCAGTTTCGGAACTAACAACTGCTAATATTAAGGAAAGTAGCTCTGCACGCACTATGAATGAACTAGTAACCTCTGATGTTTCCATCTCTACTACATATGTTGTTCCACCACCAACTACTGTAACGACCACTAATGTCATTACGACGGTTAAAACATTGACGACATGTGCGGGAGAGGAGCCATGCGAACCAGCCACAACGACACTAGTATTCACTTCTGTAAAGACCCAAGTTATTTCTGAATATGTCACTGTTTCTTGTGCTGAACCAGAATGTCTTGAACCTCAAACTTTTACTATTACATTGACTATTGACTGTCCTGCTGCTGAATGTACGCCAGCTCCAGGTTCGCCAGAATCTCCAGCTGATGTTGATTTTGGTTCCGAAGGTTCTTCAGGTTCTCAAGGCTCTCAAGGCTCTGCTGATGCTTCCGGTTCCCAAAATGCTCAAGGTGCTCAAGGTGCTTTGGATGCTCAAGGTGCTCAAGGTGCTCAAGGTGCTCAAGGTGCTCAAGGTGCTCAAGGTGCTCAAGGTGCTCAAGGTGCTCAAGGTGCTTCTGATTCTCAAGGTGCTCAAGGTGCTCAAGGTACTCAAGGTGCTCAAGGTGCTTCTGATTCTCAAGGTGCTCAAGGTGCATCTAATGCTGAAACCACCACCATTCAACCATATCATACTTTAGCTGCTGAAGATGAGTATCATGAGTTACAAGCATTTGAAGGTGCTGCTAATATGCTGGCTAATATCAATCTATGGCATATCTTAGGTATCGTTCCATTATTCCTATAATTTTGATATTCCCCAATATTTCAAGCTCGTTCTAAGATCATCATGACCTAGCATACCAGTAATCATCATGTAATCTTATTGTACTTTCATCTATAATTTTTTTCTATTTTCTCAACTACGAGGCTTCCTCTAGTTTTTCATAAGATTAATTCATTATCCCAAAACGTATTTTTGAATGTTCAGTTTATTTAGCCACTTATTTTTTCAACGATGGTTAAAATACTTTATGCAATAGGAAAAGCTTTGGTTCAAAAAGGCAAACTTTTCAGCTACACATTCAACACTTGCTATCAAGGTTTCGAAATTTCATTTAGTTGTTCTATTCTATTTGATTTCAATCCTGCATTGCGTTTGCATTTATACCTTTCTTTTATTCTTGCGAAAATAATAGAGTGATTATGCCGTACCATCTGGAAAACCCTATAAACTAAAGTTGATCGATGTTAACGTCACATGACAGAAAAATAAAGTTATTGAATATAAAATTGAGGCAACTACGTAAAGTTCTTTTCATTGATCTCGAAATATTGTTGTTGCTCCCATTAAATTTGATTGATATGTATATATGATAAATAATCATTATTCAATACATCTCACTTTGGATGAATACACCTTTCTCTCTATATCTATCCCCAAAGTTAGTGTTGCAATGGATCCCAGCTTTTCACCACGTACAAGATTTTCGTAATATAGTTGATAACATGGGAAATATCTGTCAACAAATGATTTCACTTCTTCATCAGTCATTCCCTTCCCAGTTTTGGAAATAAGGTCATGTTCTTGTTGAGTTCTCCATGTATATACATTTTGGATGGTATCAGCACAAAGTACAATTCCCAATGAATTTATCTCGGGATTTTTCCACATGAGATCTCCATACATGAATAATTTCGCATTAACGTCGACCATATCACCTTTCAATAGATCATCGTTATCTTTTCCTTGTAAAACGGCCTCAAAACCAATAAACCACCCTTCTAATATTATTATATCAATAGGAACATCCAACTCTAGACGTGTAGCACATCTGTCACCCTCACCGTCGAACTTTGATTTATCGTACTGGGGCAACAATAATTTGTTCTCCTCCCTGTTATTACCTCTCTTTTGGTTCACCGCGTTTAACACATCATTCAACACATTCATGTCATGAGTACCAGGCAACCCTCTTCCTTGTAATAATTTATTCTTGGAAAAGGTTTTGCTCAACTTCAACTGATCGTCATGCGTCAAATAAAAATCATCAATAGATGTCAAAGCGACCTTCCTTTCCCCTTTGTATTTTTCCACTAGATGATCATATAATAATCTGCTTGTATATGTCTTCCCTGAACCTTGAGGACCTGATACGAAAATGTACAATGGGTCTGTGGCGCCGGTTTCAAAGTATTCGGGAATATATGTGTCTACAAACTCAAATGAGTGTTCCACTATAGTCATATGTGGCATGGTTTCGTTATTTTTCTTTAATTTGATTGCAATTTTGCTGCTTGAGGGTTTCTATTGTGAAGGATCTGCAAGGAACCTATGATCTCTATTCTTATATTAAACTTTTTATCCCCTTTGAAATATTTGCAGCGCGTCTCAAATAAATCTAATATCACGTTAATTCTATACAATTTCTCATATATATAAATACATAAAAGGCATATCGTCTAAAACATACCTTCGATCTCTCCGTCGTCATTTACTTCAATGTTCATGAACCCACAGTGAGTGGGTAACCCTGGGATGGTTTGGATCTCAGCGGCAAGGGCATATAAGTAGCCTGCACCAATGGATGCTCTAACATCTCTTATTGGGAAAGTAAATCCTGTGGGGACACCTTTCAATGCAGCATCATGTGACAAAGAATATTGTGTCTTTGCAATACAAATGGGCAAATCACCGAAACCTTGTTTGGTGTACAATTCAATCTTCTTTTGTGCTTCTGGCAAGAACTCCACGTCTTTGGCACCATACATGATTTCTGCAATCTTTTCAATCTTTTGTTCCACAGATAAACCCTTGGTATCGTATAAGAATTGGAAATCATCGTTGGTGGTTTCTTGGGTAGCCTTAATAATACCATTGGCCAAGTCAACGGCACCGGCACCACCCTCTTCCCAATGGTTAGAAACAATAGCATCATAGGCACCAGCCTTCAATGATTCTTCTCTAATCACTTCATGTTCCAATGCAGTGTCAGAAGACATCTTGTTGATGGCAACTACAACAGGCAAGTTATATTGCTTAGCATTAGCAATATGTTTGGCCAAATTGGCACACCCCTTTCTTAACATATCAACATTTTCCGTGGTGTATTCCTTTGGCAATGCTGCACCAGCTTTAACTTCTGGCCCACCACCATGTACTTTCAAAGCTCTCACAGTAGCAACGATGACAACAACGTCTGGGACTAATCCGGAGGAACGACATTTGATGTTTAAGAATCTCTCACCACCCATAGTGAAGTCGAAACCGGCTTCAGTGATCACGTACCCAGATCTTTCATTCTTTTCCGCTTGTGGCAACTCAGCATCCACCCCAGCTAATTTCAAAGCCATTTTGTCAGCTAGAACGGACGAGGCCCCAATGGAAATGTTAGCAAATGGTCCAGCATGAACGAAAACTGGAGTACCTTCCAAAGTTTGCATAATATTTGGCTTAATGGCATCCTTTAACAAGGCAGTCATTGCACCAGCACAACCAATGTCTTCACAGGTGATTGGTTCACCGGCCTTGGATGCACCAATAACAATTTCACCCAATCTTTCTCTCATATCAGACAATGAGTTAGTCAAGGCTAAGATAGCCATACATTCAGAGGCCACGGATATATCAAACCCGGTCTTTCTAGTGAAACCACGTTCAGTTGGAGCTTCACCCACTGTAATACCTCTTAGGAATCTGTCATTACAGTCCACCACACGTCTCCATGTAATGGTATCAGGATCAATATCAAGACGAGCAAATCTGGTAATTTCTTCTGGAGTTAAATCATCTGGATTGGTCTTATCGATACCTAGTTTTTTCAATCTTCTTAGCATAGATTGGGTAAATTTCCTTTCACCCTTCTTTGCTGGAACTAATCTCTTATATAATGGACCATCCTTTTGAGTCGATTCATGGAACATTCTTGTATCAATAGCAGCTGCTAGCAAGTTATTAGCAATTGAAATGGCATGAATGTCACCGGTGACATGTAAATTAAATTCATCCATTGGAATCACTTGAGAATAACCACCACCTGCAGCACCACCTTTAATACCAAAAGTAGGACCTTGAGATGGTTGACGAACATTTGCAAAGACGGTTTTGTTTAAATGAGCACCAAGAGCTTGAGCCAGCCCAACAGTAGTGGTTGATTTACCTTCACCTAATGGGGTTGGAGTAATACCAGTAACAACGACATATTTACCATTCTCCTTATGTTGAAGACGATCTAAAATTTTTAAGCTGACTTTAGCTTTTGTGGAACCATATGGTTCCAACTCAGACGGCAAGATCCCTGCTTCCAAAGCCACTTGAGAAATATCCTTAGGTTTTTGAGCTCTAGAAATTTCGAAATCAGATGGGACAGGTTTTAATAAATTCAATGATAATGGTTCGAATTCGACTAGTTTACCATGATGAGCCAATTGACGCTTAGCGGCAATTAAAGTGTTTTGCATCAGCATAGCCACAGTCATAGGGCCCACTCCACCTGGGACGGGAGTAATAAGTCTAACATACTTCAAAGCTTCGTTAAATTCAACATCACCCACGCATTTAAACCCAGATTTCTTATTTGGATCTTCGACGTAATTGGTCCCAACATCAATAACCACACAACCCTTCTTGTTATCCTTGAACCATTCCCCCTTAACAAATTCCGGTTTACCAATGGCAACCACGACAATATCGGCATCTTGTAAATATTGTTCGATATTATGGGTCTTGGAATGAGTAATCGTAACTGTGGAATCCAAAGATTTCAATAATTCAGCCACTGGAGACCCAACGATATCGGATCTACCTACCACCACAGAACGAGAACCACTGATGGTAACGTTATAACGTTTCAATAGCTCGATGATACCCTTTGGTGTGCATGGTAAGAAATCCGGGGTCCCGTTCTTCTTATTCAATTCACCAATATTCATAGGACCAAACCCGTCAACATCCTTGGAAGAATGCACGGCGGACGTAACCTTATCCTCGTTAATATGAGGTGGTAGTGGTAATTGGACGATGATACCGTGAGTAGCAGGATCTTCGTTCAATAGAACAATTTTTTCCAAAAGGTCAGCTTGAGAGACGTTTTCATCCAAATGAACGAAATTGACAATAATGTCAGCTTCTTCGGCAGCCTTACGCTTCATACGGACATACGTAGCAGAATCTGGTCTGTTTCCGACTTGAATGATGGCTAAGTGCGGATGGAAGTTTGGGATCTGAGATTTCAATTGAGCCACTTCTTGAGCAATCTCGGAACGGATTGTCTGGGCACATTGTTTACCGTCAATCAACTGGCCACTCATTGTTGCTGTATCGACTTATTCACCTGTTGATGAGTTATCCGAAAGATAAGATGAGGTAACAAGAGATGAAAGAGTGAAGAATCTTCTTAAAATGAATCATCTGACTGTTTTTTCCAAATTTCAAAATGAAAACTGTGACAGCGAAATTTCACGAGTCAAAAAACCTACAAAAACTGTGTTAACAATTAATGAATGAATGAATAAATTATATAAATTGTATGTCTACCAACCCCAGAGAGCAGGTTCGTAACCCTCTGTCACCTCATCATCCTCCCCGTATACATCTTGCCAATGGTTGAACCCACCTCTCAGTATCCACACCTTCACTGTCTGTAGGTCCTTATCTTGCAATGCCCGTAGGAACTTCATGGCCGCAGAAGGTCCTCTCTGTTGAGACTGAGCACAATGGAATACCACGTTGACGATCACATCCTCATGGTTCCTCGAGATGGAAAGGATCCGGTCTCGTAATTCCTCCATGGTGGCATCATCTCCAGAGAGTTTTTTGTACGGATAATTCCAACAGCCCAGGATGTGCCCGCCGATGTAATCTGAACCTCGAACATCGATCACTTGGAATGCTTGTCCCAGCGATGTATGGCCCTTCTTGATCCATTCGTGTAGGTCGGCGGCGTCTAGGTACTTGATATTGGTTACTGAACGTGCACCCATCGTTGTTTGCTTAGTTGCGAGGCAATACAATGTAAGTTAACGTGAGTGGAACTTTCTCAACTGCGAGTTTTCCGTTTCTTATACGTATTGGTTCGATGTTCAATAATTCTTCCCAAAATAAAAGGTAATCGTTGTATTGGGTTAATGGAAGGTCATTGGGGCCCATTAATTCTGTTTATATTGATAATCATTATCTGATGAAGAAATATTGCTTTATTAACTAATTGTGCCGGGATCCATATAATTGTGGACTCTTTCAGTGTGGAAAGTGGGATCCCGGCCCAGCGTTTATACTCCCCTTCGACTTTTTTCACTTTTGCAATGAGAACTGAAAAATTTTCCAATTAGTAACCAGAACCAACATCATCACTTGACCAGAACTACAAGGCAGGGGCTAAAGTATCGTCAGAAACATGTTTCAAGTTACCACTCAAGAGGCACTATTCATTGGTGCCAATAGACAAACCCAAGTCTCAGATCAGCACGCTAAAACTCACATTGTAGCTTTCGGTGCAGGTCAAACCATTGCTCTTTGGAACCCCCTAGATGAGAACTCTCAAGGTGTATTTGCCACTTTGAAGGGCCATGAAGCTGAAGTGACTTGTGTTAAGTTTATTACGGACACACCATATATGGTTTCTTGTTCTGAGGATCATCATGTTAAGATTTGGAAACAAAATCCAGGTGTAGCCAGGGAAGTGGACGGATGGACTTGTGTGCAAACACTGGACCATTATTCTCATACCGTAGTTGCATTGGCCGTCCTACCTGGTTTGATAGCTGTGGGATGCGCCGATGGGAAAGTATCATTGTGGGTTCAAAAAATGAAGGAAGATGTATTTATTCTGGGAGAGGAATTCGAAGTTCAAAAAGGTGTTCTTCCATTGGCCTTAGCCTTCTCTAAAGTTATAGATGATAAATATCTATTGGCAGTTGGTGGTACTAACGTAAATGTTTTCGTGTTTTCGTTTGTTCTTAATGCTACTGCTGAAACTATTGAAACGTTACAATTGGCGGCCAAATTGGAAGGTCATGAAGATTGGATTAAATCGTTGGCTTTCCGCCATCAGGAGACTCCGGGTGACTATTTATTATGTTCAGGATCACAGGATCGTTACATCAGATTGTGGAGAATTAGAATAAACGATCTCATTGAAGAACAAGATGAGGATGATGAGGACATCGCTACTAAATTGGCTTTATTAAACAATAAACAGTACAAGTTCCATGTCACTGATGCTCTAAGAGTCTGTATAAATTTTGAGGCTTTAATCATGGGTCATGATGATTGGATTTCTTCTCTGCAATGGCATGAAACACGATTACAATTGTTAGCCTCCACAGCAGATACTGCATTGATGGTATGGGAACCTGATGAAGCATCTGGAATCTGGGTGTGCGGACTAAGATTGGGTGAACTGTCATCTAAAGGTGCGTCCACAGCAACTGGTTCTGCAGGTGGGTTTTGGTCTTGTCTTTGGTTCTCTCACCAAAACAAAGATTATATTCTAACGAATGGTAAAACTGGTTCTTGGAGAGTATGGACCACAGAAGAAGGAAATACTCTTTGCGATCAAGAGTTAGGGATTACTGGTGCTACAAAACAGGTCACTGATATTGCATGGTCCCCCAAGGGTGAATATTTACTATCTACCTCTCTAGATCAAACAACGAGATTATTTGCTCCATGGATTTATAATAACGATGGTACCAAGAGAAATACAGCTACTTGGCATGAGTTCTCTAGACCACAAATTCATGGTTATGATATGATTTGTGTGGAACCAATGAGTGGTGCAAGATTTGTAAGTGGTGGTGATGAAAAGATATTAAGATCTTTTGATGAGCCAAAAGGTGTCGCTGAGCTATTACAAAAGTTTGTTGGTATTAAAACAGATTCAGTCGAGGAGATGCCAGAAACTGCGTCAGTCCCCGTTCTAGGTTTATCCAATAAGGCTAGTACAGGTGATGAGGAATCAGACGAGGAAAAGGAAGAAAATAATGCTAATCATGACGGGTCATACGACATGCTAGGTGAATTAACTACTCCACCTAAGGAAGATCAATTACAAAGACACTTATTGTGGCCCGAGATTGAGAAACTGTATGGACATGGTTATGAAATTACTTGTTTAGACGTTTCTCCTGATGGGAAATTTATTGCATCTGCATGTAGGTCAAATACCCCACAACACGCTGTTGTTAGAATATTTAATACCGATAATTGGTTGGAGGTAAAACCTCCATTGGCATTCCATACTTTGACAGTTACGAAATTGCGGTTTTCACCAGATAGCAAGTACTTGTTGAGTGTGTGTAGAGATAGACAATGGGTCGTCTGGGAAAGGGATCCTGAAACAGATAAATTTACTTTAAAATACAAAACTGCAAAACCACATACTAGAATTATTTGGGATGGTGATTGGGCTCCACTAGAGTTTGGTAACGTCTTTGTTACTGGGTCCAGAGATAGAACCATTAAACTTTGGAAATTTGATGAAAATAAAAGTAATTTTGACCTGGAAAATTCCATTAAACATGACAAGCCTGTAACAGCATTATCTGTGTTTGATTCTGTCCTTGATGGTAAACTTCTCATTGCTGTTGGTTTAGAAGATGGTTCCATTTACATTTATAAATATGATTCAACAAGTGGCTTTGATGTTGTGGAAGTTCTAAATGATTTGATCACACCAGCGGAGAAATTAACGAGATTGAGATGGTCTCGCTCACAAAGAAATAACAAATTATGGTTAGCTGCCGCAAGCAGCGACACTTCGACTCGTATTTATTCTATTGATCTTCTGAATTGATACATTTACGGTCAAACGCTACGTACTAATATTTATCGATATAAAGCAAAAGAAAAACAGTGATATAATCTTACGGTTCATTATATAATTTCTATATCACTATATTCCAAGTAGGTAACCATTCTAATCGGAGATATTTTGCGACATCACCATGTAGTCCTTGGCATATTGGTGCAAATAACACATAAATATATGTGCAGCCGACAAATAAGGCTAAATAAATTGGATACTTGATAAATGGATTAGCTCTACCGATGGAATAATCTAAAACGAACCCAAAGGTTAGAATGGCAAAATATAGGGCAGGAAGGTAATGATGTACATAGGTAACTCTTCCCATCATAACGAATGGAAAAAAATGTGTTATCCAGGCCAAAAATGGGAAAATACCTTGGATTCCCAATCGCCAAAGCTGATCTTCTTGTAAATTCAGATGCTGTCTTCTCCATTGATATGCAATTTTAGATATTATGAAGACAAAGAGGAATAATGAAAGAGTAGATAACCAGGTATTAAAGGGTGATCCGAGTAAATAATACTTGTAAACATCACGGGACCATGAACATAACCTTAAACCCCTATGTAATGTAGGCCATTCCCAAGGCTTAGAAGCTAATGGATCAAATTTATCTGCATCTGGAACAAGGGCACTATTTGAAGATGCCATTGCAAAATTTATTAAAATAAAATCAGTCCAGAATTTTGACTTTGGTGGGACATAGTCTTCTTCAATGGGTAGCTGGTCATTCCAATGATCTTCCACGTTCCACCATGTGGCTTTATCTCTATGAGACCATGATTTTTTGCAAACTATTTCCGCTTGTTGGAACCCCCAACTTGGGTAGGCCAGTCCAGTTGATGCCAAGTAACAACCCAGGACCTTGTGTCTTAGTCTGAAAAAAGTAGAGACTGGGTGCACAATGTTTTGATCTTCTTTATGAAAATCAGGGTTTCCGGAATCCATTTGATCAACAATCTCTAAAATCCAATCGTCGTAAACATCTCCATTAAATTCAGTGCTATAGCCAGAAACTTCAAAATTGCCCTTAGAAACATGAGATAATATTTCATGAGAATGTAAATTGGCACGTGTATTATTATGCACTAGTCTAATTTCAGCCCCATCAGTAATAGGTGTCTTCAAATTATCAGTTAAGCTTCTAGTGTCTTCTCTTGCAAATTGGAATTCCCAAACATTATTAGAATCTGAATGACCATATCCGGTAATTTGACGTTGACGAGAACCATCAGGGTATAACTGTACATGAGAATGTAATAGGTTGGGACTCAGTCCATGAGATCTTATTGTTACCTCTGATCCATACATGACATCTCTTGGTCCATTCTCGATGGTAGTCCCCTCTAAATTGACTTGGAAAAGAGTATTGGTTGCAGAATCACCAGTACCAGATTTGTATAACAGAGTGAAGTGGATCTTGAAACAAAACATATATATTAAGAATGGAATAATAATTAAATCAATTATTCTAATCATCCAATGTTTATAGTACTTGACCCTTGGCAAGGTTTTGTCATAATGGTGCGTAAATAATTCCATTATCGTGAAAAGACCCACAATGATTGTAATAAATAAGCCAACCCACTTCACAGAACAGACACAGCCGACAGACAATCCTGTAAGTAGCATCCAAAGAGACCATTGTTTAGTTAATTGTCTTTTTTTCAAGGTATAAAGTTTAACCATACAGGCAAATGTTGTCAAAGTGAAAAAGAGTAATATTGAATCTAAAAGGATAAATTTGGATAATACAATATATGAATGTTCCAAAGTAACCATAAGAGTAACAAGGTATGATGTGAGCCAATTAAACCCCATTGATCTTGTTGTAAATAGTGTCACGGGAACACACAAGGCACCAAACATAGCATTGAATTGTCTCATGAATATATAGTTAACCTCCTCTGGATATGCCTCGTTTGAATCAAAATTGAAATGACCGTCAAAACCTGCTAGGTATTCACTTAATGCAATAAGCATTTTACCTAATGGTGGATGGACATCATGATAAAATTCATGTGTTATGTAATAGGAGCCGAACTTACCAAAATGAGCTTCATCCCAAACTACATGGTTATTCTTGCCGATATCATGGAATCTTAATTGGAAACTTAAAATCGTCAATAATAATGGACCAATATAGCTTCTCATAGAACTAGATATCTTCGCTGTTGTCACATAAGGGTATCTTGATTTATTTTGTTTAGAATCATCAGGTTCATGTTGTTTTATATCAAGTTCCGTTGAAGTTTGGGTGACGGCTTTTCGCTCCCTGAGACTTGAGTCAGTAGGATGTATGCTGACAGTACTATCCTTCGAAATGTCTGCCATAGTCTCTTGTGTTTCTAAGAATGTAGGTTGATGTCTTGTTTGAGTTTGAAAGTCCTCTCTAGTTGTCAAAGCTGATATTCTCGGGCTGGAGAATATTATATTGATATTTTCTTATAGAAGCGCCTGCAACAGAAGTCAAGTCAAGTTAATGCTATGGAACATTGGATAAAACTCAGTTTTGTGTTAAAAAAGATTATTGTTTCAACCATAATTAAACCCCTTGATGTGGTCATTTCTTATTTTGCCAGTTGAGTGTTCTGCATGGCATGAGTGATGTTCTTCGATGCAACCTTTATTCGTTGTTCGGAGTTTTAATTAAGGCATTAAAATGAAACTTTTTACTTTCTTTCTTTCTTTCTCTTCTTTACAAAAAGTAAGGATGTTGATTTTTGGATTCTCTTTATGCCTTCGTTGTTTCCATTCAACTGAATAACTTTTTTATGGTTATAAAAGATTTGGGGCATTCTATAAATTGTTAGAAGACTTTCGAAGAAGAACTCATTTATCCGATAACTATTGCTAGAAAATAGCTAGTTAATTAAATAATTTGAAAATTGTGGTTAGTTCCTTTACCTTTCAGTAGCTAAGAAACAAATCTAAAAATTATTTTCTTCAATTATAACCTACAAATTCTTCCAAGTTTTCGTTGTTGCACTATTCTTTTTTGAATTTTTTGGGTTATTATTTCGAGAAAAGGTCCCTTTCAAAATGAATGCAATATAATAGCAGTACCAGTATCCAAGTCATAAGAACTCTTCTTTATGTCTAGAAAGTCAACTTTGCAATTGTTTCATTGAATGAGCGGCTCGGATCGGAATATCTCGGAATATTCCGATGGAATTTTTCACTGCCAAGTTTTTCGATAACAATACACTCAAAGACAAGAGGCATTAGACTATATATATAACGATACAGTATAGTTTCAAGTAAATAAATAGTTTCCTCTCCACTTCCCCAGTATTCTATATTTCACCAACACAGTAATACAAAGAGGATGGATTCAAGTAGTTGCTCGACAAATCCAGTGGGGCAGTTTTTATCGCCCAAGAACAATACTCTCTTAAGCACACACCGTCCTATTGTCTCGAGGAAGACACAGGTTTCCGACCATTATAATACTAATGACGCATCCCCCCATGAAACTACGTTTATGAATAGGAATAATCAAGACTATTCAGTAAATAGACCTCATCTACTACCAGCACAGAGCCAACAGGGCATCGCCGAAGATTGGGCATCTCAATTTTCTAGCATGCAAATTAAAGATCCATTAGAGTTCAGTCAAGAATACAAAAGGCTCTATTCCAGTTATGAATCATCACAGCCACAGAGGCAAGTGCCTCCCATGTCGATGAACGTCGCACACCAACCTCTTCCGCAACCATCGATGTTTGTACCCTCACCACTACGGCAACAAAGAAATGGAGATGGGATGGATATTGATTCTTACTTTGATTTGCAATTCCAATCTGTGGAAAAAGAATTGGAAATAGAAAATAATGCTAATGCTGGCACAGCGAGAAACGATAATGTTCTCGATGAGGAACAATTGCAATTACAAAAAACTGCCAGGGATATTGTGGAATCATGTTCCACACCGTCATCTATATCTTCCAATAGTTCAGTCAATGCTAAATTTGCAGAATCTAAATTTATTGGGTTGATGAGAAAGATAAGTGATGGGGTGGTGACATTAAAGAAAATTAATGGTGATAAGAACGTGGATCAAAGTCAACAAGCTCCTTCAGTTGGTAACAATGAATTTTATTCTACGGTTGATGAATCTGTGGTTGGTACTCCATTTTATCCAGTGGATGATACTGTTCATATGTAGCTCAATGTAATAATGCAACTTAAGATTAACCAGTGTCATACACAGCTCATTAATATTGCTTTCTCCTACGGGTCTAACTGTATTTTTTTCATAATATTGAAAGTATAAAGGTAGTAATCGGGTTTGATTTTACCAAAAGGGAAAAGAGAACAATGGAGAGTATCATATTAGCATTATTGTAACTAAGCATTTATCATTAAGTCATTAACCTTTTTATTTAGCATCGATTATCTCTATATTTCGTATCTATAATGTATTAATTGTAAATTTTTATCTCTTAAACAACATGAACATTAATGTTGTTCCATATAATCAGTATTCAGATAATGTGCAAGGCTGTCCCAGTCATTATTGCTAAATGAGGATATCTTTCCTTGCCATTTACCTCCCTTCTTTCCACCGCCACCTTTCAAAGTTTCAATCATTGAAGATAATTTTGTTGAAACTTCATTAATTTTCTCTCCTGATTCAGATATGATCATTAACGGCCCGGTTTTTGTCTGTGTTTCTCTACCGCATAGGACAATTAGATATTCTTTATAGTTGTTTTGTTCCTCCTTTAGGACACTTGAAAGTTCTTTAAATATGGCCAATAAATACTCCAGAGTACCAAATTCATCCTTTAATAAATATGTTCTTCCCTTTATATCTTTCAGATTTAGCAAAATCTTTTTTGCCTCCAAAATTGCCAGTTCTTTAATCCAAAAACGCTCTCTTTTGTTACTCTTTTGTAATTGCTCCTTTTGCTGTTCAACTTTCTCCATGATTTGAGTTTCTCCACAACTGAAACTACTTTTCAACTTCAATAATGTATCATTGGCAAATTCACCATATTGCGCAATACGATTACCACACATGAAATACAATCTTGAATTAGTACCTCTGACAGAAGTTTGATTTCTTGAAATCAATATACCGCCAATAGTAGCTGTAGAGTTCAAATGAGTACCACAACATGGATTGGAATCCAAATTTCCAATATGAATGGTCCTTATGACCCCATTGGTCATATCATAATCCTCCGGAATCTTAGAGAAACTAGCGTCATCAGTGACAGTTTCCTGCGGATTTCTCTCTTTAACAGTAATAACCTGAGGATCCAAGACAATGTACTTCCTCATTAATGTTGTCACATTCTTAATCTCCTCCTCAGTTAACTTTCTTGATAATTCAATATAATTGAAATAATCACTTGGTTCCAACTCAATGGCAATCCCGTTCTTCTCCTTGGGGACACCACCCATGGACCACGATAGAGTGTTCAATGCATACTGAGATTCCAATAGAGCACTCAACAAATGTTGGCCCGTATGTTGCTGCATGTAATCGATTCTCTTTTCTGAATCCACCGTCAGGTCGACTTTAGTGCCCGGCTCAATATACTGGGAGACCATATGATTAGCATGTAATCCAACCCTATAAACGTATTTCACGGGAATAATATCACCAGATGACACAATGGTGATGGTTCCTGTGTCACTGGGTTGTCCGCCACCCTCTGGGAACAGGATGGTGTCTTGTAGTTCAACCTCGTATTTGGTGGGTGTTCCTTTGAGCTCCTTACAGGAGATTACTGTGGTTTGGAAATTGTCAAGGCAGAAAGAATCCTTTTGACATGCGAGTTGCCCCACTACTACTGAAGTTGTTGCCTTTGTCATTGTTGACTTGTTGGGTGTTTGACCTGATCTGAGTGTTCCTTGATGAATTTTTCAAAATAGGAAAAATTAACGCCTAGTTTAGCGATGTGTCATGTCTGTAGAGAACAACACGAAGGGCATTCTGTGAGATATCTTCAGGCAACATTCACTTCTGTTCGTTTTGGATAAGCTATCATGGATATCTGCAAGTAGGAGTGCTATTTGAGTAGTAGAAGTTCCTCAATTTTTGGAAATTTTAGAAGACTCTCGTTTCATTTTCACTTTGACGCAACAACAAGATCCACTTACTTGGCTCGAAGTCAATTAAAAACATTCTTTTCAGAAGATTTGTTGTTATAAGTAGAATTGGAAAATGATGGCCATCGAGACCGTAGGGATTACTGACCTTGATCCTTCCTATCTTGCTTATACATCAGGCTTCTATGACATAAACCGCGTTGAAACAGATTCTAGGGTCACTAGAAAATCCAATTTTCTTAGCAACCCATACTCAGGGGCAAGCCCTGATGCGAAAGTGTTAACTGTGCAGGATATCAGAGAACGATACAGGTTGTGGCCGGAATCGTTGACGAAGAAATACTGCAATTCCTGTATAGCTATGCAATCAAAAAAATATTTGTTCCTGGAGGTTGGGCCAAATGCAAATAGGTGGCGTTCAAGGTGGAAGAGGTGATAGGTGGTTCTTCAATGACGCCGAACCGAAACTGAGGACCGGTTTCCTCCGCGTTGTTCTTTATATCACAGTGATGTAGTGGGATGTTAATCAACATATGGGGTTTCTTTTCCACCTGACTCGGTAAGACGAATATTAGGTTTAGTTTCAATTATCATGGAAAGTGAAACGAGAGCCAATGATAACAATTTACAGATCTAATGACGTTTCCATCTTGAAAAGGAAATCGGAGTTGAAAATGACACTCCGGATTATCCCGGCACAATTTTGGGCCGTTTTCTGTTCCGCTTGGGCATTCTATAAATGGTCTATTGTTAAGCCATTATACGTAGTCCTATTTTGGTTTTCAAGAAAACTAATCGATGATACGTCATCATAAAGATGGCAAAGACTATTTTATAACATAGATAAGTTCGCTTATAAAAGACTTGCTTTCGTTATTCTCTCTCTTATATACCTTGCAAGATAATAAAAAATCATCATAATTTTAAAAACACATATTTAACACAATGAAAATGCAAACAAAAACCCTATTCATCCCTATGGTCCTAGTTTCCATGACTCAAGCCGCTGATTTCGCTTCTTTGCCTAATCCTGGATGCAAAAGTTGCCAATCTAATAGTGAATGGGACTGTACTTCAAGCACTCTCACCTATACCTCGTCATTCTATTGGTTTGAAAATGAGAAAGCAGTTCTAACTTCTTTTATTGGTAAACACAGTTATGAAGTTTGTACTTCAACTGATACCACGGAATGCTTCGTCAACAGCTGTCAAACCAATCCCGACCTATACGATTGCGTGGGTTATACCTCAACTTGGTCCCAAAATTATCTTTACGAAAGCTTTAAATCCACCTTTTTATACCCATATAATTGCACAATCACTTACCTTTGGGATTCGTGCAATAGTACGAGTATGACAGTGAATCAATACGCCTCTAAATCAACTTTGTTTCCAATTATAACACGTTTAGAATGCAAAAGTAGAGGCCCAAGTTCATCAGAAACCAGTTCACTCCCAGAATCTCCCACTATTCAAAAGTCAGAAATTTATCCCACTACAGGGGTCATTTCTGTCCCCGGCATCTCACCTGTAGCAGAGACTTGGACCGTCTCAGTGCCAAAAACAACTTTAATTCCAACTTCTGAAGAAACAAAATATATTGACCCTACATTGAGTGCCAATGAGTCCAATCCTTCTGAAAATTCTTTGGAAACACTCGACCATTTTCAGGGCTCTTCTGATACTTCTGGTGCTAGTGATGTCTCTGGCACTTCTTATCCATCGGATGTTGAAACCACTACACTACAACAACTTCATAATTTAGTTGTTGAAGATGAGCTTGAAAAATCCCAAACCTCTGAAGGTGATGCTAATATGATAGCTACTATGAAACCATGGTTTGTCTTGGGTGTCATTCCATTCTTATTATAGTTTAAATGTTGTCCAATTTGAATGCTTGATAGTTACCCATTTCAGTTCTTTAAATTTTATTTCGGCTTCCTTTTTCTTTTGTATAAATCCGTACCATTTGTTTCATGCACTCTTATAGCTTTTAACTTAACTTATTAAATTTGTTAATACATATTTCTTGCTTATAATGAATTTTTAGTGTTTTTGATTATTTATGACCTTCTGTTCCAGTTGGTTATTGAATCTGTTGAAAAATTCAGCACAATAAGCAACTGGGGTTTGGATGTCCTAGACGCAAACAGAATCCTTTTAGAAATGTTAGTTGGCCCACCACTGTGGGAGATTGTTTCCTCGATATGTATCGAATTATGAAATTCAAACCGATATTATGTAAGCGGAGGGTTCCTGAACGACATATATTAAAAAAACCTCTTGGCAGTGCTCGGTGGGAGGGCCCTGATAATTTTTACTTTAGGGACACAGAGGGAAAGGGTTTTTTTTACCCTTTTAAAGATAAAGAAAAGGTTTAATTACCTTTGAAAACAATGTTAATAAGTGACTTATACATAGAAGACAACGACAATTGCCAAATGATAGACATTGAGCGAGTAGGGATTATTGATCCATCAGAATTCGAAGACTACACTTTCCCACTCAGTAGTTACAATGATTATTCCAGTGGGAATTTTCTATGGACCCAGTTGGTTCTTGTTACGCTTTTAACACTTTTTTTTTGGTAAGTGGAAATTTGTTATGCTTTATTTGTTTCGACTACTTCACGATTATTTACGTGACAGTCGTTGACATTGCGGCCATTTATTTTAACTTGAAGTTATTCCATATCTGTGTGAAGTACAAATATGTGAGGGACTCGTCGGTGTCTATATATAGTTTTCTAGCAATAGCATTTTCAATACTCTGTCTTTGCAGCGTCGTTTATATTTACCAAGGGACAGACAGAAGTACTAGTTAGCTGGGTAGTTTGTTGCTAAAATTGTCAGTAAGGCTTTAAATCAATTATTCTAGTTATCAATGTATATTGATAGTTCCATAAACCCTGCAGGTATAATGTTATATTGAATGGAGGCTTTCCGTTCCTTTGGTATTGTTATAATTTTTTCTCTATCTGTTAAAACAATGTATGAAATTTGTGTGGAATTGTTGAATTATCGATGAATGATTTGGCATAGGCTCGAGTATTAATACGTTTTGCATTTTGGCGCTCACATTTCCTGAGCTTCCTCCTGTCTGTGTGTTAAAGGTGCTAGATTCAGAAACTTCCTCTCTCCGAGAATAACTACATCTTCAACTTGTATGTCCTAAATTTATTTCATTGTTCTGTGTGTTTACATAATCTGTCCTAAATCTATTGTTACGTAACCCGCGGAACGGCTGTTATATTCCGCGGAAAACCCGAAGGGGGTGCGGGGCTACCATTCCACTTTGCCAGTTTTTCTTCGCTGCCGTTGGCTAACCAACTAACTATAAGCCAGGAGTTTCTAGGAACCGTCTTAGGGCAATCCTAGATGAAATATATACATCGTGTTTTATTGTTCTGTTCTTGTTTTTATATTTATAACTGAATAATTTTCCTGTCATTCACACAGATCAAACTCTAATACATCTACAATCACTCTAGTCTCTGCTCGCTAGCCTCATACGCATAGATCCGCTCAGATAATCACCGCCGTGTCTCCTTTATTTGAAATATTTCATCGCTAGTATCACCAATTCATATAGAAAAGCCACCTACAATGGACTCCAGTGATAGCAATAGCAACAGCATCGCCGATGACGTTCAGGATCTTCATGATCCAATCATCCCAAACGATGCAAACATTTTAGCAAGAATGATGACACAATCCATGGATAACCTCAACACAACCTCCGACGAGGAAAAGCAAAACCCGTTAAAAGAAAGAAGAACCAGTTTATCACAACATCCAGGTGAAGATGAGGCAATAACGATTGCTAGTCTGCCCGAATTGGCACCTGCAAAGACAACTTTATTCTCTCCACATTTGACCCAGCATAGAAAGAAAATATTCTGGAAATTCATATCCATTAACGCAATCATCGGATTGTTTTGCTGTACTGTTCTACCCATATTTTGGGGTTGTCTGTACGGTACAAATCAATATTTCCATAAAGTACATTATCTTATGGTTGTACAGGATGAACCATTGCAATTGGGGGGACTCTCAGTACCATCCATGGCTTCATTCCTTCCGGAAATCGTGCCTTCCCTACCGGGTACATGGCATGTATATAACACCTCCACTTTTATGGACCATTATCATCTAACAAATGCATCAGATATTAACAACAAAGTCGTGGATTTAATTTTTCAAGAACGATTTTGGGTCGCCGTTAACGTGAAACCAAACGCTACTGCATCACTAATGCAATCATTAGTGCAACCACAATCTACGACGCCAGAGACATTATTCAATGCTACAAACTTCTTTCAAGTTATTTACGAAACCGCAAGGGACGTAACAAGTGTTCAAGCAGCAATGGTCCTAGTCGTACAAGAAATGGAATCCGCATATAGAGAAATTTACATGGAACAATATTTACCCACTATCTTAGCTCAAATGGATCCAACAAATCAAATATCTTCGTTGGCACCCACATCTCTCTCAAGAGCAACAAATATTAACTTCCAATACTGGGACTATAGATCATTCTACAATCGTGCCCTTATGGGACCACTATTGGCAGGTACCATCTATTCCCTAACAATAACAGTCTTCCAATTCTTAATCTTTACACCTTTGCATATCCGAATGTCACAATTACTTACACCAAGACATATCATCCTATACAGACTTTTCATCTCATGGATCACTTTCTTCTTCCTTTCCCTATTCTACTGCACAGTCTCCGCTATCTTCCAAATAGATTTCACCCGAGCATTTGGCCGTGGTGGATTTGTAATATATTGGATGACCACTTGGTTATACATGGCTGCTGTCGGGGGTGCCAACGAAAATGTTGCATCTTTAATCTTCACTTTTGGTCCGACATATTTTTGGTTCTGGGTCGTCTCATTCGTTATATTAAACATGGCACCTTCATTTTTCCCCTTGGCTTTAAATAGTCCATTTTATAGATACGGGTACATGATGCCCATGCATAACGCCCTCGATGTGTATAAAGTCATATTCTGTGATTTAGAAAGAAGCAAGATGGGGAGAAATTACGGGATCCTGGTTGCCTGGATAGTTTTAAACACATGTTTGTTCCCCTTCATTATGAAATTTGTTGGTAAGACATTACAGGAGAGAGCCGCTAAAGAGGCTGAAGCTGCCAAGGCTCAAGCTCAGAAGAAGGCAAGTTGAAGCGGATCATTCTATTTAAGTTTCAATTTTTCATTATTTAATCATTTTATACAAGTATGAACAAAGTAAACAGTTATTTATTAATTTTTCCCCGGAAATCAAAAACTGTTAACGTTAATGAATAGATAGCCTATCATTTGCGTTTTCAAAAAAAAAACATTGATTTCCGCAGGTTACTTACCTAAGAATCCCGCGATAAAAAATACAGGGAAAACTGGGTCGGGAATTTCAAAAAAGTTAAAAAATCAATTGTGTCAAAATAATAGATGATTAAGCCATAAACAATTGTTAAATAGGCATAACACAAGAAGTTAAGATTTCTATATAAACAGCAAAAATAAAAGAACTAAATTATTTGTATGCTCTTCTTTTTATTATACTTCTTCTTGTTCATCATCTATAGTACTATCAAAATCAAACAATGTCTTCCACTCAATCAACTGTTTTCGTCTCCGGTGCCTCTGGCTTCATCGCTCAAAATATCATCAAGCTTCTATTAGAACAAAACTATAAAGTAATCGGTTCTGTCAGATCTAATAATAAGGCTAAACAAGTTCATTCAACTTTTGAGAATAATCCAAGTTTATCCTTCGTAATTATCGAAGATCTTTCCAAGTTGACAGCCTTTGACGAAGTGTTCAAGAAATATGGTAAGGACATCAAGATCGTCCTACACACTGCCTCACCAGTAACTTTCCAAGCCACTGATCTAGAAAAGGGTATTTTAATCCCAGCTGTCAATGGTGTCAAATCAATCCTAAACGCTATTTTGAAATACGCACCTCAAACTGTCGAACGTTTCGTCTATACTTCATCTGTCCTTGCCCAAGTCAACCCCACATGGACCGATTTTAAAAATGTCACAATAAATGAAAAGAGTTGGAACGATTCCACTTGGGAAGGGTCTCAAGTTGATTCCTTAACGGCATACTCTGCCTCCAAGGCATTCGCCGAGAGAGCTGCTTGGGATTTCATGAAGGAATATGGTAATGAAGTTAAATTTAAGTTAACAACGGTGTTACCTTCATTCGTCTTTGGTCCTGAAGTGAAAATTGGCCCTAAATTGAATCTCTCTGGCGAAATTTTGAAAACGATTATTCATGCCACTAGCGAAAAACAATTGCCATCGGTAGATACCGTTTTACGTGTTTCTGTGGATGTGCGTGACGTGGCAAGGGCTCATATGTTAGCCTTTCAAAAAGAGGAATGTATCGGTAAGAGATTATCATTGGTGGAAAATGTGTTCACTTTGCAAGATATCTTAGACCTTATCCATACGGATTTCCCTGATCTGAGTGGGAATGTCCCGGTAAGAGCACCTGTATCTAATGAAAAAATGCCCAAAGAGCTATTTGGATTTAATAATGATGAATCGAAGAAGATCTTAGGTTTCAAATTTTATGATTTCAAAACGTCTGTCCATGATTCGATTAAGCAAATTTTGGACGCTCAGAAATAATATTGAGAAAGTTATCAGTGAAGCTTTAGTTTCTTTTTTCTATCATTTTATATTTAATAGTTACAATATTTAAACGCCCGAATCGGATTGTTCTCCTGGAATTTAATACAATTTAATAACGACTTTTCATACTCTTTATCTTGATATTTCTCATAAATTAATGCTAAGTACCACCAAATGTCTGGTGAATGGTATGCCTCCAACGAGTTCATGATGGAACATTCTAAAAGGAATTTTAATCGTGCTATCCCTGCTGACTCATCTATTTCGTTGACAAATATTGATTCACTCACGGAATGCTTGGGTATCAATTCTTGTGTTGTCTGTATGGTGGGTGTTGTCGTTGATTCTGATGTTGATTCTTCCAGGTCTTCATTCATTGGTAGTATGTTGAATTTATAATATTTTTCCAAATCTTGTTCCTCGTCAGTTAAATTCTCTGGGAAAACTAAACCGGCAAACCCAATTAATGCTTCCACATTACTGTCATCATAATACAATACTTTTTCAAATTCCTTTAAGGCCTTTTTGGACTCACCTCTATTCATATACATATATCCTGTTAAAATTGATGCATTCAAATTATTAAATTCCTTTCCAATTTTTTTAGCCTCATTTATAGCATCTGATGTTTCCTTTAACCCATCCTCACCACCCAGTTTCATATACAGATTACCTGCAAATAACCAAATCATCTGTAACAAAAATTCTTTCCTTAATAAGATGTTTTTCCTAATAGCAGCCTCTTGTTGTATCACAAGTTCATTGGAATCATCAAATAAATCATTATACAAATCAAATAATTCTTCCAACATTTGTAATGCTTCCACAGTCCCAAATATTTCCTCTACCAATTGTAATTGAGTCAGTTTTAATTGTATAAGCTGCCACCTTTCCTTCCAACTCCATTCTTGAGGGGTATCATTCACTTCAAGCATAGCATTCAAGGCAGAATTGACAATTTTATAACTTTTCTCCTTATCTTCTTGTGTGGAATAACATAATGCCAATAAATGCCAAGCCTTATAACAGAATTGATTAGACAACAATAATTCATCTTCCAAGAAGGTGATACATTGTTCAATCCGATTCTGTTGAGCTAAATTATATGCAAATTGGAACTGTAAATTTACAGTTTCTTGTTTGTTCGTTGTGTGTAAGGACATTGCGTTTAGTAGGTATTCTGATAATTTACCTGATATTATATCTGGTAAGTTACTCTTTCCACAGTTGTATAATGTATTCCATGCCTGGAGTAAAGTTGTGGTGACATTTTTGGGTAAATGTAATTTTGTCGATGTACTCATTTGAATATCATTTGATAATGGTTGTTGTTGTTGCAAAGGAAATTGATAATCCTTGTAAAACAATATTAATAAGTTATGTAATTGTGTTGTTGTCTTTTGAAAATTGAATATGCCCTCGATATCATTAGACTTACTACATGATGATAGGATTATGGCGTATGAATCAATGAATGATACAATGTTTTTATAAATTCCATGATTCAATTCACGTTCCTTTTCCGTATATTTGATGATATTAACGAAGTTTAAGATGGCCTCTCTTCGTGAATCTATCAAATTGAAAAAAATCATTGCAGTCTTGGATACGATTGTGCTTCGGAAGGTCTTTCCCATGGAATCTATTATAAATCTATGCCATTTGTTTTTATCTTCCTTTCCCATTGAAGAATTCTTATGGAAACAATTTTTAAAATAATATTGTAAGAAGAAATGAACCTGTTTCAATTGAGGATTATTTATTTCGTTTGCATTAGGGAATTTTGAGTTTTGTAAAACTTTATTACCCAAGGAAAGAAACATACCATCTATACCATTCAAATCAAGATCTTGTTCAGATAATTTATCTAATGAGAGGATAGACAATAGACATGTTAATGGGTTGGTCACTTTGAAAGATTTTAGAATGTGTGATGGTTTGATCTTCCCATTCTGAGTCAAGAATTCAGATATTAAATAAAGATATTGATGCAGTTGCCCCTCTGAAGTTTGTGGTATCTTGTTTAAAATCTTCAATAATTCAGTATAATATAGACTGGTTCCCTCATCTCTAGTTAAGAGCAACCCTCTATAATAAAGATTCTCCAAACGTAGCAATGTAATAAAATCTTCATTATGAGAAACTATTTGCTTGCTAAAGGTAACATTCAACATCTTATTAAGGAATTTCTTAGCATTGACCACGTCATTGGTATGGTAATATAATATGCCCAGCAGATTATAAAGGGTCAAATGTGCTAATTCTTGAACCTCAAAATCACGGTTCTCCACTGTGATGACAGATTCGTTGAATATGGTATTCAATTTAAGACATTGATCTAACAGCACCGTGGCGACAGAAGTGGTCAATCCATCTCCCAATGCGTGATAATAGACACGGAATTGCAATGACAGCACATGGTCGAGGTTTGCATTCCCCGATTTGAAAGCCGTGGCACCTAATTGGCGGGATTGTAGACTGAATTGAATGGAATCTACAATCTTGTTAGTCATGTTCAGCTGCTAATCCCGGATTGCATAGTCTGAGGTAGTAACCAATGAGTTATAACTTGACGTTACAGAACTTTTCACATAGTGCTGAAAAAAAGTGTCAGAGTTTTCGAGGTTCCGAAAAGGGGAATCGTGTCATAAAAGATATTTTCCCAAATTGTGACGCAGTTTCCGTGACAAACGATATTTAAATAATTGTCCGACGGAAAACAGTTTATCCGTCGGAGAATAAAACTAAGGGACAAACGGCGTTCACCGACTGTGTCGGGATTGTCCGGGAAATCACCGTGAAGACTCATCCTCGAAGGTGCTTTCTGCGCCATTTTCTGGGGACCGGTAACCGCCGTTACATGACTAGAAAAGCAACAGAAGTTCCACTGAGACGGAAAATTCCGGAAGGTTACACGCATTCTGATTAAGCAAAGGAAACCCTTTAAAACTCTTATTACTCATCGAACATTAAAAAAAGGATGTTTCTATCTGGTACTCAGAAACCCTTGAAAGTATATAAGAGAGCTTCATAGTATCTGGACTCAGGGGAGTCTGTTCCAGGTTTCAATATCTACAATAGCAATATTGAAGGAATACACCCTAACATTGCAATGAATACAGACGAAGAAACAAGATATAATCTCGCCCACCTGCAGACTGTGGCAAGTTCAATGGCGCAACAGGTGGCTGGTACTTATGAAGCGGAGCAACAAGCAAACATGACGTCAGTAACCGACGAGGAATCACAGATTAATGACACAAATAGTGAGAAAGATGCCGCTAAAGGATCCAACAGTTATGCTGTTAATTCATTTTCTTCAGCAGCTGGGTCACAACCACAAGCATACAACCCAGATGGGCAAAATACAGCTAAACCTGCTGTAACTCAGCCAGAGGAAAATGAGGAAAACGTCCCAATATCTCCGACTAAGACGCGACTATACTCTCCGAAATTAGCTTCTCAAAGGAAAAAAATTACAGTAAAATTTATCATTTCTAATCTTTTATTAGCGGGTGTTTGTCTGTCTATTTTATCTTTATATTGGGGGTCCCTTTATCAAACCACTAAGCATTTGGAAAGAATTAGCATCATAGCAATAATACAGGATGATTATATTCCACCAAATGATTTGAATCTTACTTCAGTGGTAGCACCAGTTCCATCATTCATTGAACAATCCACTGGTAAATGGCACGTGTATAACCAGTCTTATTTCCAAGAAAAGTTTAATGTCCAGGATCCAACAATGATTAACGAAAGACTAAACGCATTAATTCATGATGAAAAATATTGGATCGCATTGAATATTGGGGCAAATTTAACAATGAGAATCGTAAATTCCCTAACAACTCCAAACGAACCATTTTTCAACTCCACACAACATATCAGAGTAGTATATGAGACATCAAGAGAACCTACAACCTTGGAAGCTTACATGCTGCCCATAATCCAGGAAATTGAATTAGCATACCAAGACTTTTATCATACTGAATATCTACCAGAATTATTATCAAAATTACAAAACTCCACCACAACTCCTCTTTCTAATACTGGAGCAGCTAACTTGGCAAATATAGGTAAATTTCAATTTGATTATGATGATATATTGGTTTTCCCAGATCGTATCCTGATCGCACCATTACAAGTTGGGTTAATCTATTGTTTAATTCTTACCGTCTTCCAATTATCATTATTCGGTCCCCTTCATGCAGAAATGGCTAAATATTTAAAGCCAAAACATATTATCATTTACAGATTATCAGTATCATGGGCTACATATTTCTTTCTATCATTATTCTTTTGTACTGTCTCAGCCATTTTCCAAATTGATTTCACAGTAACTTTTGGTAAGGGTGGATTTGTTATATACTGGATGACAACGTACTTGGTAATGTTAGCCCTTGGTGGTGCAAATGAAAATGTCTTAAGTTTAATTATCCTTTTCATTCCAGAATACTTACCTTTATGGTTATTATCATGGATTATTATGAATATTTCTCCAACCTTTAACCCAATGGTGTTAGATAATGTGTTTTACAGGTACGGGTACATGATGCCACTTCATCAAGCCCTGGATATTTTCAAAGTGGTGTTCTTGAATGTCTCGAAGAGACATATGGGGAGAAATTATGGTATTTTGGTTGCTTGGATCGTCGTGAACACCTGTTTGTTCCCTCTGGTGATGAAAATTGTGGGAAAAACCGTTCAAAAGAGAATGGAAGCTAAAAAGAATTGATTTAAATATATATTAGAGCAGCTATAGCACAGTTTTATTTTTATTTATTATTTTTATATATTCAGAAATATTTTATCCCTTTGCTAGTATTTATAAGAAGAACTAAAAAATTATTTGAGATAAATAAACCTGAAAAATAAAAAGGAAACAAAGCCGTTAGGGTTTTTTCATAGTTGTTTTAATAATACCTCAAAATAATACATAAAACTTCTATATTTTTTAGTTTTGATAAAATTTCAAATTTAAACTCCCTAATTCAGTTTTTCATCGATGATTATCCAAAAAACAAAAACAAAAACTGAATTCATATGCTATTTACCTACTCAGATATGATAAGGGACGAAATATCCCGCCTCCCTTAGTCCTCTGCCGTTTGGATCTTCAATACAGATAATATAGGCTTGGCTCACCTTATTTTACAGAATCGGCGCGGTTGAAATTTGGGCGCATAGAAATTTCAGATGGTTTCAATATACATCAACATGAATGTGTTCTTAATCAATATCTACCTCATCAAAGCTGCTTGCACCCCCAACATATAACCTGCAAAACAATGTCTTCTGAGAACGTTGGGAGAAAGAAATCACACAGATGGGCCAGCGCATCACAAGCGACATATGATGGGGCTGATTGGAATAGTAGTGATAGTGATGAAGATCATGCTATTTCAAATGAAGAAGCTCAACCAAATGTTACTAAATTGCCAAGCTTACCTAAATTAAATTATACTTCCAATGAAGAGGAGGAAGAGGGTAAGCTGACGGACAATGCAGAGGAAAATGGTAAACTACCGAACAGCGAAGAAGAAGAAAGGCCTACATTGCATATCACTACGGAAGACGAAACAGACAGAAGTTCTTCCAATAATGAATCCAAAAGTTCTTTGAATAGAACTAGAAGGAATTCACCAATGAGGGGGGTTAACACAGATTTGGATAATCTAATGCTGCAAATTTCCAAGGAAATGACGCCTAAGTTAGAAAATGAACCTGTATTCCCTCCACGAGATTCACCTACATCTGCTTCAAGGGAGGGAAGTACACCCTTCTATAACGCATCTTCAGTAATACAGCAACCAAATGATGCAAGGGAAGGGGAAAGAGAGGTAAATGAAAATGATAATGATGATGACGATGATGACGATTACGAACTTTCAAAGAATGGCTATTTCTCAGATTATATGCGAGAAGGTAGCGATCATGAGCCAGAGGATAATACGCCGTCTCATTCTCACACTGAGAGTGACGTATTAGATTCACCAGTAGCTGAGGAAATGCAAACAGAGCCCCAAGCTTCAACGGAGGAACAAGAACCGGATCACAACAGAGTGGCAACAAACGAAAGAGTTATTAATGAACACCTTGCGAGTAACAACAATGAAGTGATATCCAAACCATCGGTCTTCGAGCTCGAGAATGCTTCTGCCCCTATTCCGCAATCAATAACATTGAGACATACCTCCAAAACGAATCTAATACATCCAGAACAAGAAACTTCAAATTTCGATGAAGAAAAAAACAAAGAGGATGACTACGAGGAAACTGACGAAACTGACGATGATTTTGATACGTTATCTTATACAGAATCAATTAAGTATCCAAACTCGGCAACCTACAGCAAATTTAATCATACTGATGAACCACTTCCCATCTCTGACGATGACTTTAAATTCTCTACCAAGAATAGACAATCTATTTTGCAATCTTCAAGTGAGGAAGAGGGAGAAGAGAATGATGATCATTCTCTACAAAATTCTTCCGATATGGAAAGTTTTAAAGTCTCAGAATCAGGTTATTTCGAGAAGCTGCTGGAGGAAGATGAAATGAATCCTTCCACCGATCAAGAGAGTCATCACGAGGAGTTAGACAAGGAAGAAAATAATAGTGAAGGAACAGAAGATGATATTTTATCTATTCCTGCATCCATTGAGAGTGACAAAGTAGAAGAAAATCCAGAGGGGATAAACAAGGAAGCAGATGAAACTTCTGAAAAGGAAAAGGACAGAGAAAGTGAAAATAGTAAGTCTGGAGATGATCAGGAAACGACAATAACGGAAGGAGATTCATCTAGAGACTCAATTAATTTAGGGAGCTGGAAACCTGATACAGATGCAATCAGATCGGGCTTTGTTCAAGATACCAATAAGAGAGCACCCCCAGGTTTTGTATACGATGAGAATGGTAAATTAGTTGATTTAACTCCTTCAAGTATGAAACCAAGAGTGGTATCTACGTATTCGGAGATGGAAAGTACGTGGGCTGCATTCCCCTCGAATGGCAATCCAGAAAACAATGAAGATTTGGAAACTATAAAGGACACGAAAACGTTGTATGACAATAACACAATTTTTAACGTACCTGGAATAATGACTAACAATGAAAACTTACCGCCATTACCAAAAAATGTAAATATTGAACAAGGATCGTTACCAGTTGCAAGAACATTAACGGCAGGTTCTGAAGTAGATAAAAAATCCATTAAATCAATACACTCTGAAGGACCAAGTGTTCACAAACCAGATTCATATGAAATGGCCAAATTGAGTGATCAAGACCCACTTCCCGAATTGGATCTAAATGAATTAATAAGTAGCAAAGCTTCCCATCTTTCCAAGATAGAGCAATTGCAAGCATACTCTCAGTCGCTAGCAGACTATGATTCTGGGATACAGACCTGGATAAATTATACATTGAAATCCTCGTCGAAGGCGGACCGAGATTACTTGTTTGATGAGTACAAGAAGAATGAACATGTCAGGGAGGCGTACGCCAATGCAGAAGATCTGAGTAGGAAGAATACTGTGATCAATACGGTTGCATCAGTGAATCAAAATGTCAGCCATCTTAGGAAGAAAGTATTTTCACATTCTATGAAGCCCAGAGGTCTCCTCTCAACCATTGGGAAGAAGATCATCGAGAGAGAGACGTGATGAAAGGCTATATATAGACTACTACCTGGTTCCTGCAGATTACGTAACAATATAGCGTTAAGTATTTAAGAATATAACCCCGCGGTCGCTGTTTTTAAAGGAACGCTCCCTCGAAGGCTATTGTTTTGGCTATATCTTGCTCTCAGAAATACTTCTTCGAGCTAAACCTGCCTTCCTAAGGGTCTGTAGATGCAATTCAGAGCAACAAAATAGAAGTGATGTCCGAGCCATCGTATTATTTAGGTCTTGATCTTTCAACACAACAATTGAAAGGTCTCGCAATCAATGAAACACTAGAGATAGTTGTTACCGAAACGGTTGATTTCGATAAAGAACTACCCCATTACAATACAACGAAAGGTGTTTACATAAACGGCAATGATATCGAGTGTCCCGTTGGAATGTGGTTAGAGGCACTAGATTTATTGTTTGAAAAATTCAAGAAGAAGGGCTTCAGTTTGAATAACGTTAGAGCCATTTCTGGATCATGCCAACAACATGGGTCTGTTTATTGGTCCCAAAATGCCAATACCTTATTGAAAAACCTTGGAAGTGACACAGACAAAAGCCTGGTGTCTCATCTAATTCCCGATGCCTTCTCGAGACAGACAGCCCCTAATTGGCAGGATCATAGTACAGGATCCCAATGCCAGTCGTTCGAAAGAAAAGTAGGTGGACCACAGGCCTTAGCCGAAATTACTGGTTCAAGGGCTCACTTTAGGTTTACCGGTCCTCAAATCATGAAGATAGCAGAAAAGGAACCTGGAAATTATGCCAATACAAGCTCTGTCTCTTTAGTTTCCAGTTTTATAACATCCTTACTCTGTGGTGAATTGACCCCTTTAGAAGAAGCCGATTCATGTGGTATGAACCTATACGATATACGTAAACGTCAATTTAATGAGGATTTGCTATCCTTAATCGATTCCAATGAAGACAATATCCGTACCAAGTTAATGGATCCGCCTTTGAAATGTGACAAACCCGTAAGATTAGGAAGTATTTCCAAGTACTTTGTTCAAAAATACGGATTCAATCCATCTTGTTCAATATTCCCATTGACCGGTGACAATTTGGCTACCATCTGTTCTCTACCTTTAAAGACGAATGATGTTCTTGTGTCTTTGGGGACAAGTACTACGATTTTGTTAGTTACCAACCAATATCAACCCTCCCCGAATTATCATCTATTCATCCATCCAACTATCCCAGATCATTACATGGGTATGATTTGCTATTGTAATGGAGCCTTAGCCAGAGAAAAGATTCGTGATGAGTTGAATGAAACAGGGGAAGGAAATTCGTGGAATTTATTTAATGAAGCTGTTTTAGATGACACTATAGACAACAGTGATGAGCTAGGTATTTATTTCCCACTAGGTGAAATTGTACCCAGTGTTAGTGCCATATATAAGCGAGCTAAATTTGACAAGGCAACTGGTGAAATCAAAGCCATTGTCGATGAATTTGCAAACAAGAAGCACGATGCTAAAAATATTGTTGAATCACAAGCTTTAAGTTGCAGGATTCGTATCTCACCTTTACTTTCCAAAGAAGGAAATTCAAATAAAAATGAAATGACTTCCAATGAGAATGGGACAGTGAAATTTGACTATGCTGAGATTCCAATATCTGACTATTTGAGTAAAAGACCCAATAGAGCATTCTTTGTTGGAGGTGCTTCCAAAAATGATGCTATTGTCAAGAAATTCGCTCAAATTATAGGCGCACAAGAAGGGAACTATCGTTTAGAAACCCCAAATTCCTGTGCTCTCGGTGGTTGTTACAAGGCTATTTGGTCTCAATTGTACCATTTAGGAGAAACCAAAGAGTCATTTGATGTATATTTGGATAAGCATTTCCCATGGGGGGAAGTGGAACGTATTTGTGAGCCAGACGAGAAAGCGTGGGAATTATATAACAAAAAAATTGTTCCAATGAGTCATTTGGAGGCTCTATTGTAAGTACGAACTTATATATCAAATTTTTCTAAATAGTAAACTAACGTCGAAACGAAATTAACTCATTTTCTGTCATTATTAAAGTCCATTCGAAGCTCACGCGATGTGGAAAAAAACGTATGGAGCCCACCGATCACGTCAAATGTATGTTTACCTTACAGAATACATTATTAGTTCAACCAATCGCTTAAAAGGTAAAGGATCTCATGGATAAGTTACATAAGGTTGAGGTGCAAAATGGACCCAGTGAATATATCAGTGATATTGTACTCATAGATGAGAAATCACAATTCCTAGTAACCGCCTGGGACGGATCTCTATCTCAATTTGAATATAACCCTAATTTAAAAGAGGTCAGACTGATTAAGAAAGTGGTACATGAATATGCATTGTTGTGTTGTTGTTATGCGTTTGTGTTGGGCAAATTGAGAGTGTATGTTGGGACTGTTCAAGGAGAAATATTTCTTGTTGATTTCGAAAATAGTGATTTTAAACCCGTACTAGGTAACAGTACCCAACTGGGAGTATCTAAAATGGTGAATGTCGGGAATTATACATTTATTGCCAGTTCTTGGGATGGAATTTTACAGGAGATTGACATGCAAGATAATGCGGTTATCAGAACGACAAAATTAGAGAATAATACAAAAGTACTCGCGATGGATTGCGTCAATAATCTCCTAATACTGGCATTGACCGGGAAAAAAATACGATGGCTCAACTTGCCATTGAATAATAACGATAGGGGAGAAGTTACTGAAGTGGAGACTGGCTTAAAATACCAAGTCCGAGATATAAAGTTGACGTTAGAAGGTGATGGGTACGTGACGAGTAGCATTGATGGAAGGGTAGCTGTGGAATATTTTGAAGATGATTCCAGGAATTTTGCATTCAGATGTCATAGAATGAATTTAGTGGATATGCAATTTGTATTCCCCGTGAATTCTTTGGCATTTAGCCCAGCTTCACATTTATTATTTACTGGTGGATCTGACGGATGCGTTTCGTTATGGAATCTGGAGACACACAAGAAGATTAAGCAATTTCCCAAGTTTAATGAAAACAGTGTCGTTAAGCTGGCCTGTAATGAGGATATCCTGGTTGTCGGAACTTCAGATGATTCCTTTAAGACGAATGCTGTGGTGGCGGAACCACTTGAGTTACAATCAAGTAGATTATATGTATTATTTAAAGAATGATAATTTGACTGCATTTAGTAGAACCGCATACATATTCGATGCCCATCAATTTTCTTTTCTATAATATACTGTTTTATATAGTTTTTCATTAGACATCGATTTTTTTTTTAAAGCCGACAAGGAAAGACAACATTTCAGGAACCCTCATTGAACCTCGAAGAAGACCAATTGATAGAAAGGGAAAGTAGTTAAGAGAGCAATATGTTGTCCTATAATGCAATGAGGTCATGTCTTCAGGGGCAAACAAGAAGGTCGTTGATAAGGAGTATACATCTGAGTAGAAGTTTACTCAGTGCGCAGAAGTTCACTATGCCGGCCATGTCTCCCACCATGGAGAAAGGTGGAATTGTATCCTGGAAGTTCAAAGTTGGGGAACCATTTTCCAGTGGTGATGTGCTCCTAGAAGTTGAGACCGATAAGGCTCAAATCGATGTTGAAGCGCAAGATGATGGGAAGTTGGCTAAAATTTTAAAGGGTGATGGTAGTAAGGATGTTGATGTAGGTGAGACAATTGCATATCTTGCTGATGTTGACGATGATTTGTCTACATTGAAGATCTCAGCAGAGGAGGAAGAACAAGTAAAGGTCACACCAGTATCGAAGGTGGAAGAGAAGACAACCAGTGGAAATAAGGAGCCACTTCAAAATACTAAAAAAGCTAAAGAATCTCCCATTGCAACTGACAAGAATGGTGTGTTGCAAGTTGCTAAGAGTAACCAAACGTTATTACCATCTGTATCTTTACTGTTAGCAGCAAATAATATTTCCAAAGAAGACGCAATCAGGAACATCAAGGCTTCAGGGAGAGATGGGTTATTATTGAAAGGGGATGTGCTTGCTTATTTAGGGAAGATACCGGAAAGCTCGTTGATAAAAGTGTCAGAATATGTCAAGAATAAGGAGAAGCAGGACTTTTCCCATATTGAGCTGGGCAGTCTTACCAAGGCAGAGCCACCGCAATCTGAGAAATTGGAAGACAAGGCGATAGAGAAGATCAGCAAAGAGCCTGTCTTGTTGCATTCGGAGATTACTTTGAAAGTTCCTTCTAATGTAAGCAGAGAAAGATTGGATAATACAGTAAAGTCATTTATAGAGGAAGGATTTGAATATACGCACGCAATGCCATTGTCCAATATCAATTCTCAATATTTTGACGATATATTCGAAGATTTAATAACCACTGCCCCCAGGGAGCCAAGATTCCAGGTCAATTATGAATTATACTGTCCCGTTGAAGAAGAGGAAAGGTTTACGAGGAAAGATAGAGAGGACATCTTCGATCTACTGGCAGGGAGTGAGAGCAGAACCCCACTAAGGGGACCCGTGGTCAGCAACTCCGAGGCCTCGACGCCCGCCAGCGAATGGACGTTATCCTTGGAGCTGGAAGTATCAGATAAATACTCCGACAGCAAGCAAAAGGCGGAGAGGTTCCTGGAGTACATGTGGCAGCTGGACCTCAGCTGAAGCACACTACGTATACACTACTACCTTACGTACGTACATACATACCTATTTATTGCGAAACTCCGTAACGTGACACTTATATTCAGAGGACTTGGCATTGAATCATAGTGTCTGGATGGAACGGGCTTCCTCTCCAGCACCCAGAACCCACAGCGCGCAATTAGAGGAAGCCCGAGCGTCCAAATTCCACTTAAGTCACCTCTCGAGCTTACATTATTCGCTTCGCATGGTTCTCGAAATTTCAACACATCAACTTTCAGTCAAGCAATGATGGTTCATCCCATCTGTGTGTAGTCAACTTACGTAGTGATGGATCGATGGAAAATTAAGGGCTTCGATGGAACAATTCCCGTATCATCACTTCCACGCAGAGCAGAGATCCGTTTTATATAAAGGCTTACCATCGTTTACTGGATCCATTATTCTTCTTTTCTCGTTCTCTTGTTTCTTTCTTCTGTTTCAGTCTTAGAAAACCATCCCCACACATAATAAATTATTAACAATGGTTAGAGTTGCTATTAACGGTTTCGGTAGAATTGGTAGATTAGTCTTGAGAGTTGCTTTGGCTAGATCCACTGTTGAAGTTGTCGCCATCAACGATCCTTTCATCTCCAACGACTACGCTGCTTACATGTTCAAGTACGACTCCACTCACGGTAGATACGCTGGTGAAGTTTCCCACGATGAAAAGAACTTGATCATCGACGGTAAGAAGATCGCTGTCTACAACGAAAGAGACCCAGCTAACTTGCCATGGGGTGCTTCCAACGTTGACATTGCCATTGACTCCACTGGTATCTTCAAGGAATTGGACTCTGCTCAAAAGCACATTGACGCTGGTGCCAAGAAGGTTGTCATCACCGCTCCATCCGGTACCGCCCCAATGTTCGTCATGGGTGTTAACGAAGACAAATACACTTCTGACTTGAAGATTGTTTCCAACGCTTCTTGTACCACTAACTGTTTGGCTCCATTGGCTAAGGTTATCAACGATGCTTTCGGTATTGAAGAAGGTTTGATGACCACTGTCCACTCTCAAACCGCCACTCAAAAGACTGTTGACGGTCCATCCCACAAGGACTGGAGAGGTGGTAGAACTGCTTCCGCTAACATCATCCCATCCTCCACCGGTGCCGCCAAGGCTGTCGGTAAGGTCTTGCCAGAATTACAAGGTAAGTTGACCGGTATGGCTTTCAGAGTCCCAACCGTCGATGTCTCCGTTGTCGATTTGACTGTTAAGTTGGCTAAGGAAACCACCTACGATGAAATCAAGAAGGTTGTTAAGGCTGCTGCTGAAGGTAAGATGAAGGGTGTCTTGGGTTACACTGAAGACGCTGTTGTCTCCTCTGACTTCTTGGGTGACGCTCACTCTTCCATCTTCGATGCTTCCGCTGGTATCCAATTGTCTCCAAAGTTCGTCAAGTTGGTTTCTTGGTACGATAACGAATACGGTTACTCTACCAGAGTTGTCGATTTGGTTGAACACGTTGCTAAGGCTTAAATGGTCTCCCCCATTTAATCTTTTTTAGCTTTATGACATTATATATCTACGTTTCAATTAATAAATAAAATTATATACTTTAACGATAATCCATTATTGTATTTGATAATTTGTTGCAATTTTATTTTGATCTTTCGTTTTCGATATGATTGAATAAATTTTTTTTTATGATTTTATATTCTAGTACACATTCTATTCATTCACTACTATTTATTACATGATTACTCAATGTCTGACCCTTCAGAATCAGAATCAGATTGTTCATCCAATTCCTTATTCTCCAATAATGCTTGTAATTCAGCATCTTCAGTAGCAGTAACAGCCTTAGGAGCCATGGTAACATTGCAAACACCGTCGTATTTAGAAATAATTTCATTAATCTTTTCAATACTCTTTTGTAAGTGATCAATACCAATTTGCTTATCCAATGATTGTGTGGTAATGACATACAATGGAGCTGCAACCAATTTAACTTTAATTTGCATTTGTTCAGTGGACATGGCTTCTGCAGCTTTTAATGCTTCCTTGATGGCATCAATACCTTCATAGCTGAAACATGATACTTCCACATCTGCTCTAATCTTAACAGCTTGAGGAGTCAATCTCTTGGAAATGTATACTTTCAATTCATCCAAGATTTCCTTGGATGGAGGTTCAATACCTTCCCAGACAGTATCGTCAAGAATGGATAATTTAAAGGCTTCATAAGCGTTACCGAATTTTCGACTTAATGGCCAGGCAATGGTTTTATATAGATCTTCCAATGGCAATTGGAATTTCTCAGCACAATATCTCAAGATGGAATTCACAGCTTTAGATTTTTGATATTTTTCTTCACAATTAATAATATCTTCTGAAGAGACACGACGCTTGGATAAATCAATGTATCCCTTCTCCTTATCCACACGAAGAACCACAGCAACATCATTCTTCCCAACACGGATCAACTTCTGAATGGATCTGATACGTCTACGAGACAATTCACTCAATAAAATCATACCTTCAATATTGTCGTATTCTAATAATTTGACATACGCACCCATCTCGGCAATTTGTTGGACATTGACCATGACAATGTCGTCCACTTCGGGGAACTTGTTCTCATAAAAACGACAGTGATTGTTTGACATCCTCTTGTTTGCTTGATCGATTTTTTCCTCCTTATACCTAACCACTACCTTCTTACTACACACTCATCTTCTAAGATTCATCCAGATCGATCGATAAAATAAATTTTTTGCCGACGTCTCGCTGTATCATGCGCCACGAAATCCGCGTCACAGTATTTCTTGAAGGGTATAGGTACACACGCACATATATATTAATTTCAATACAGCGTTATATCACATTATATTATAAATGTTTCAGTACCCTACAGACCGCGTTTTCTATTTAACTATTTATGTTCAATATGTTCTTATCTACGAATTTCCAAACCTTCTGTCAATAACCAGAACCGTTTTCGTCAATCCAGCTACAAAGGATTCTCCTCATTTAAAACACATATCCAAAGTAATAGAGGAACAACTCTACAAACAAAAAATAACAATCCAATATGCTTCGTCAAAAATTGGTTTTGGGGACCATTTTCTTAGGGAAGACATTTTAATTCAATCCCAGGAAAATATAGTTCTGACAAATTCTGAACGCAAAAAGTCCAAATCTTGTGTTGACACTGGTGATTAAACTTGCGTAAGTTGAAATTCTAAGAATGCATATAAATTTGAGAATACAACAAAGAAGACCATGTTTTGCTAGCTTCCTGGAAATAACCGGTGATGAGGTTTCTCTTTCAAACAAGACATTTCCTTGAGAGAGAGTCTTTTCCATTTTTTCTAGAGTTGCGTCTTTCAAAGTTGCACTCATAATCAATTTGGGGTTAGAATGGTTTTCATTCTGCACGGAGTACTACAACAGCATTAAAGTCATAGAAACTGGGACAGGGATACAGAGGGACTGAGAATTGCAAAGCAAAAGGATCGAGAAAGAAGAAGAGAAAAGGACCGTCACCGGAATCTAGTAGTTGGGAATAAAATACTGTTTACAATTTAACGTATTAGCCTCCGGAGGTGGTATTCTCGTCATTTCAATTTTCTTGTCTTTTGGTTTTCTATTCTTACATGTTTGTGTCCTCAATCCAACTTCTGAGATATTGATTATAAACTTAAGCACCTGTGGTCTGTACGGAATATATACCAGGGTATATATACTAAGTTCGTTTGTTCTGAGTCTAAATCCAGTCAAAGTGGGGCTTGTACTTGAATGTTATTTTCCCATACGGGAAACCCGCAATGAGAAGGCAATGCTAGCATGATATACACAGTGAGTAGCTATTCTCTAAGACAGTTAAGTTTCTCATCATTCATTATTATTTGATCAATTTGCTGTTTACTACATACACTAGGAACCTAGAAAGAACAGTAACATTGACAACTGAAAGATCAAGTCTTAATTAACCACACTAACGAGAAAAAGGGAATAAAAAAGCATACTAATAAACATAGTAAAATATCACTTCAGAAAAAATAGAGGAATAAACACTGGAGAACATATGAGAGTAGAAAAAAGAACGAGAAGCAGACCCATTTTGATTTCTGACATAAATTTGTGATAGAATTGAAATGTCAATACAACCCAACAAAGGAATGTAAGAATGTCAGCTACTATCGTAAAAAAGCGAACCTCCATACAAAAGTCAGGAAACCAAAAAATAAAGGTTGTGAGGATACTACTAACCAGCAAAAACATTCCAAGTAGTGCCAAACTCATAAACAATGCTGCGGGTTCCTTTGTACCGTATGGCCATCTTTCAACAAATACGACTTGAGTGTTTTGGTTAAACTCGTCGGCCTGAGTTGGTAATTGTTCTTTTTCCACATCTACTGTTCTTGAATCCATTTTCTACAAATTTTTTCTCGTATTGTCTTTTAAAAGGAACAGTTCTTAGGCCTATACAGGGTTGTGTTGTAAGTTGGCCTCATAAACGACTTCATAATACCTTTTTTCGAATTTTCGAAGGGGACCAAAACGTCATCGCGAAAAAAAACTCCGACCATTTCTATTGTCTTTTTCAATTCAAGAATCATTTATTATCTTTATCTCTCACTTAATTAAAAGTGTCTTGCATTCTCTGCACTCAACTATATTTTGTAGTTGGTAACTTCTTCTTTTTACAAATACCCAAAACTATGATCTCATCTAAACCTTGGAGACACTTGAATCTATTTTTTCTTTCGTATTGTTGGTGAAGTTATACATCTGGAGTCTTTAGGGAATATATATACTAAGTTTGTCTGTCCTGAGTTTGAATCCAGTCGTAGTGGCGTTTGTATTTGAATGTTATTTCCCATACGGGAAACCCCCAATTAAAAGACAATGCTAGTATGATGTACAGAGTGAGTAAATATTCTCTACGACAGTTAATCTTCTCATGATTCATTATTATATGATCAATTTTCTATTTACTATATACACAAAAAACCTAAAAAAGAATAGTAACATTGACAACTGAAAAATCATGTCTTAATTAACCACATTAAAGAGAAAAAGGGAATAAAAGTCTACTAATAAACATAATAAAATATCAATCCAGAAAGAATAGACGCATAATCATTGGAGACACTAGAAGGATAGAAAAAAGACCCAGGAGCAGACCCATTTTGATTTCTGACATAAATTTGTGATAAAACTGAATTGTTAATACAACCCAACAAAGGAATGTTAGAATATTAGCTACTATCGTTGAGAAGCGAAGCTTCACCCAATATTTGAAATAAAGGAAAAGGCAGATTGTGTAGCCAACACTTAGCCACAAAAACAAACCAAGTGTTGTCAAAGTCAGTTGTAAAGCTGCGGGTTCCTTTGTGCCGTATGGCCATCTTTCGGCAAGTACGACTTGGGTGTTTTCGTGAAACTCGTCGGCCTGAGTTGGTAATTGTTCTTCTTCTACATCTACTGTTCTTGAATCCATTTTTTACTAATTTTCGTTGTTATTTTCTTTAAAAATAAACAGCTCTTAAGTTTGTCTATACAGGGTTGTGTTGTAAGTTGGCCTCATAAACGACTTTATAATACCTTTTTTCGAATTTTCGAAGGGGACCAAAACGTCATCGCGAAAAAAACTCCGACCATTTCTATTGTCTTTCTCAATTCAAGAATCACTTATTATCTTTATCTCTCACTTAATTAAAAGTGTCTTGCATTCTCTGCACTCAACTATCTTTGGTATTTGACAAATCCTCTTTTTTTCAAATACCCACGACTATAACCTCAACTAAACCTCGGAGACACTTGAACCTATTTTTCTCTTTCGTATTGTTGGTAAAATCATACATCGGTGGTCTGTAGGGAATATATATACTAAGTTTGTTTGTTCTGAGTCTGCGCCCAGTTAAAGTGGCGTTTGTATTTGAATGTTATTTTCCCATAAGGGAAACCCCCAATTAAAAGACAATGCTAGTATGATGTACAGAGTGAGTAAATATTCTCTACGACAGTTAATCTTCTCATGATTCATTATTATATGATCAATTTGCTGTTAATTATATAAACTAGAAACCTAAAAGAATACTAACATAAAATACTGACAACCGAAAGATCAAGTCTAAATTAACCAAAATAAAGAGAAAATGGGAGAAAAAGCATACTAATAAACATAATAAAATATCACTCCAGAAAAAATAGAGGAATAAACACTGGAGAACATATGAGAGTAGAAAAAAGAACGAGAAGCAGACCCATTTTGATTTCTGACATAAATTTGTGATACAACTGAAATGTTAATACAACCCAACAAAGGAATGTTAGAATATTAGCTACTATCGTTGAAAAGCGAACCTCCATACAAAAGTCAGGGAACCAAAAAATAAAGGTTGTGAGGATACCACTAAACAACAAAAACATTCCAAGTAGTGCCAAACTCATAAACAATGCTGCGGGTTCCTTTGTGCCGTATGGCCATCTTTCAGCAATTACGACTTGGGTGTTTTCGTGAAACTCGTCGGCCTGAGTTGGTAATTGTTCTTCTTCTACATCTACTGTTCTTGAATCCATTTTTTACTAATTTTCGTTGTTATTTTCTTTAAAAATAAACAGCTCTTAAGTTTGTCTATACAGGGTTGTGTTGTAAGTTGGCCTCATAAACGACTTTATAATACCTTTTTTCGAATTTTCGAAGGGGACCAAAACGTCATCGCGAAAAAAACTCCGACCATTTCTATTGTCTTTCTCAATTCAAGAATCACTTATTATCTTTATCTCTCACTTAATTAAAAGTGTCTTGCATTCTCTGCACTCAACTATCTTTGGTATTTGACAAATCCTCTTTTTCTCAAATACCCACGACTATAACCTCAACTAAACCTCGGAAACACTTGAATCTATTTCTGAGATTGCATTAGTAGGAAGAGGCCAAACTGAGCCTGATTACTGAGTAGCATAATAAGTTTGTATTTGAACATATTCAATGGCACTTATAGTGGAAGCCCCAAGTGGGATTGATAAAATAAATAAGTAGATTAAGTTAAATACGTTTATGAGCTATTATACAGAATATGTGTGCCTGTGCCTGAACGGTTTTCATTATATAGTATTTTTAGTGGTTGACTAAAAATATCTTGAAATCTACTTTACCCGTTTCATGAGTCATAGCCTGCCATAACAATAGTCCCATTTATGGCAAGTGAAGCAAATAGTATAACGACAGCGAAATGATAGCAATACCCAATGAAATCATTACTTCTTATGAACACCATAAAAGATAAATTTACAACGCCTAGTAATGCAAAGATTCCCAACAAACAAGCCATGAGGATTTTTCTTTCTAAGGAGAAATCCCATTTTACGAATGATAGAATAATGGGCGGGAAATATAGTAGCACCGCTATTATGTTAATTATCGTTCCCCATAGTAAGTACCAGTGACGGTCCTTCTTTCGTCTTCTCTTTCGTTCTTTTTGCTTTGCAGACCTCATTGACTCAGTATCATTGTCCTGGCTTCTTAAGCTGTCGTCCTCACTAAATTGTTTTGCTGTTGGTTCTACCCTTGTTTCACCTGGTGTTGGTCCTTCTGGTGTCGACCCTTCTACCTTTGCTTCACCTGGTGTTGGCCCTTCTACCCTTGACTCATCTGCAATCCATCCTCCTAATCTTTGTTGAAGTGTTATTTCTAAGATAAGGTCTATTTTTTGTTCAGTTGTTAGTCGTGAGGTCGATGTTTTAGCCGCCGAGGTTTGGGTCCTGTCAGCTGAAACAGTGGGTGTTGGATCCCCCATGGAAGCCTCAACTCCCACTGTCCCCGATCTTTTTCTCAAAGTAGTTGAAGTCATTTGTCACAGTTCTGTAATTAAATTGTTAGACTGAAGTTCTTTGCTCTGAAGTGGCGTATACTTAAAGTGGAGTTTGTGGTAACATACTTTATCTATGATTTCAGGGAAATGCGCGATGCGCTGCGAAACGAGGGTAACACCAACAGTGATAATAACGACAGGATAAAACTGTACCAAATGTTCTTACGTATAAATATTACAATATTCTATAAGTGGCTCAGCACCACACATGCAAAAAACTTTTAAAAAAACTTTGCTTGGCCAGCTCCTCTCTTTCACGCCTGAGTTCCTCTCTACGAACATCCAAATCCACTTGCCTTCTGCCTGTGTCTAGATCCATATCCGCCAATCCAACCATAAATTCTCTTTTCCTCACGTACAATTTATGTCCAAAGTAGCACGCTAATAAGATAGGAAACGATAAATAACCTTCAAAAAATGATTCTGCATCCGCTGAGGTCCCACCCAAAGGAAATAAAGAAGTCCAAAAAGATGCCACTAGGACAAGGAAGAGAACAATAGTACCATACCACGACCCCCATACACCTGTTTGAGACAAAAATGGAAGTTCATCTAATGATCTATTCTGCTTTGCCATGGACTGTCTGAACCTAATATGAGATAAATTGATGGCCATCCAACAGAATATGGTGGATAATCCAGAAAGGGCACTTAACCAGGTGAATACATCTGCCTGTCTATCACTAGCAGCCACAAACGACAATAGCCCAAAAAATAATGTGAATATGATAGCGTTCATAGGTCTGCCTTTCGTATCAACACGGTTTAAAATTCGAGGGACATTACCGATGTGAGCCATGGCAACCATACATCTGGAACACGCATAGACTGCGCTATTGGCTACGGAAATAATAGATATCAAGATAATGGCGTTCATTAAGGAAGGCAAACCCTTAATGCCATCGTTTTCTATGGCAATGACTAGAGGGGATGAGGCTGCATCAACAGAACTAGTACCACTCAATAGTCTTGGATCGTCGTAGGGAACCAAGCAACCAATCAAAGTTAAAATTGTGACGTATGATGCAGTGATTAACCAGAACGTTCTCTTGGCCGCCTTGGGAATAGTAGTTCTTGGATCTTTACTTTCGGCAGCCGACACAGCAGTCATTTCGATCCCACTGTAGGAAAATGCAGCTGTAACGAATACAGAACACAACCCTTTGAATTTAGTCCCTGAGTTATGACCCACAAATGAACCAGGATGATTCCAATATTTGCCACCAATGAAACCACCGTGTGGACCACCACCACATGCTAACACAATCCCCAAAATAGTGAATCCAATAATGGCAAGAATCTTAATCATTGATAAAACAAATTCTGTTTCACCAAAGGATTTCACCTCTAGCATATTAGCCAATGCAATAACGCAATAAAAGATCGCTACCCAGGCGTCAGAATTAATGGTTTCATTCCAATACTTAATAGTCATGGATGCAGCAACTAATTCCAAAGGTAACAGTACCAACCATTGCGCCAAATAATTTATATTGACAGCAAACCCGACAGATGGGTCAATGAATCTAGTAATATAAACGTTAAACCCTCCGACGACAGGAAATGCTGCGGCCATCTCACCTAGGGCATTAATCACTGTGAAAAGACAGGTACTAATGATAATCCAATCAATGACTAAACTCGCTGGGCCTCCGGATGCCAGCGCAGCACCTGAGTTGACAAATAGACCAACACCAATAGATCCACCGACTGCTAAAGTTAACAAATGACGGATGGAAAGATTTTTATTCAGATTAACATTATTGATATCATCTTCATGCGAAATTACCGAAGCAAAATCGGTAGTCGTTTGAATTTTTTCATGTGGCACTTTAGAATCCAAGGATGCAAGAGGTGAAAGAGTGGAATCCTTCTCCTCAAGGGCAAAGTTGGCATCTATATTTCCGGCTTCTGATGACTTGGAGCCTGTAATCATCTCATTCCAATATTCCCTCTTCAATGGACTCCCTAGCATATTGACTCTCACAGTGATCAAATCTGGTGAGTAAACCAATAAACTGTGCTATACTTTACAATCGCCAGTAGAAGATTTTGAAAAGTTTTGCAATAACATCAGTGGAAATTGTGTGAATGAGCTTGCATGGCGCTACGAAAAAAAAAATAATTAAGCGATGAGCAGTGTGGCACGAACAAGCTATTAAACGAACAGAAAGCAAGTGATAGCCATACATTGATGGAACATACAAACGTCTTTAAGTGTTACTTTGAAAGTGCTGGATGCAACAGTTTTGTTTTTCTTTTAAAGAGAAAGTTCTCATATTCCCCACCCTAAACCTTTGTGGAAAAAACATATTATTTTGCTAGCATGTATTCCACCTCCACATCTTATCTATGGTGTTTTTGTTTAGATGGAATACAGGAATGGTAGCTTGTATACTTTTTTGTTGCCTAAGAGTTCCTTAAACGGTGCGTTTAGAAAACAATTTGCTATCCCAAGCGTAGCTAGGTAATAAACAACTTTATAAATTTAGCCCCAGATTCAAAAGTAGTGACTTCGTTTCAAACTGTATTCTGTCCTGTTTTTTCACCAATAACACAAGGTAGACTGCTCAAAACAAGATGTTTTTTCTTGTTACAAAATGGATGTTCAAGAAACAAATACAAGCACCGAGTTTACCATTTATTGAACTTGTTAGTTCCACATTTGATTAATGAGAGTTAAGCATTTACTTATTCTAAAGAGTAGCTAGAGATATTTAAAATTTAATACCCAGCAATAAATAGAAGAGCTTGAACATTTTTTTTTCAAGATGAAGCGGTGGCTCAATGGTAGAGCTTTCGACTCCAGTTAAATTCTGGAAAATTTCGGAAACAATTGCAATCGAAGGGTTGCAGGTTCAATTCCTGTCCGTTTCATTTTTTTCGTGCTTGCTCTTTCGCGATTTTTTTTGCTGAACTTTTCCTAAACGCGTAAACAAATTAGTGAAAAATGCTTGCTTAGCTTCCTCGAGAATGAACAACGCGAAAGCGCCAAATGACAGATGCGAAATGCAAAGTGCCAGTTTCACAGGGTCCTGTACGGGTCTTCCACTGCTGTGAGATCTGAGAAGTGCTCTTCAACGCCAATTGTACTAGCTCCTCGAGCTTTCCTGTATACCCAAAATGGCGTTAATTGAGCAGACAGGAAATCAACGTGCAATTTTTTTACCTCTTTAGGAACTATAATTGGAAGGGTTAAAAATAGTAGCTCGCTAGAGTAAACAATATTTTTCTATTTACATGTGTATAAATACTTCACTTTTCACACTTCCTCACCTCTACTCACTTCGAATATTCTCCTTTAACCACTATCCCCTCTCGACTATTAAAGAACCAAAGAAACAACAATATTAAAACATGGTTAAACTAAACTCTAAAACTTTGCTTTCGGCTGCTCTAGTAGCTCAATCCGTTGTAGGTGAAGCATGCAACCCAATGACTTCCACAAACTGTCCTGCTGACACTGCTCTATCTGGAAGCTTCTCTGAAGACTTCCATACTGAATCTAAATGGTTCAAGAGTATTGGTAACCCAGGTAACATCACATACGGTAGCGATGGTCTAACATTGACACTAGAAAAGAGACTGGATAACCCAAGTCTTCACTCTACATTCTACATCATGTACGGTAAAGTGGAAGCTATTGCCCAAGCCGCTCCAGGTCAAGGTATGATCTCATCTGTCTTCTTACAAAGTGACGATCTAGATGAAATCGATATCGAATGGACTGGTGGTGACACTACTCAAGTGCAATCCAACTATTTCTCAAAGGGTCAAACTACAACTTACGACAGGGGTGAATTTCATCCAGTCGACAGTCCACAAACTACTTACCACAATTATACAGTCGATTGGACTAAAGATGCTGTTACATGGTATATTGATGGTGTATCCGTCAGAGTCCTACCAAGTGACGCTCCAGAAGGTTTCCCAGAATCTCCAATGGCTCTAAATATCGGTATTTGGGCTGGTGGTGACTCTGGTAACGCTCCAGGTACCATTGAATGGGCCGGTGGGTTGACCGATTATTCTCAAGCTCCATTCTCCATGGGTGTCAAGCAAATTATCGTTACCGATTACTCTTCTGGTTCTGAATACACATATGGTGACCAATCTGGTTCTGCTGACTCCATTAAAGCTAAGGATGGATCCGTTAATGGTAGATATGATCAAGCTCAAGTTGAATTTGCTGCTTTAGTCGATGGTCAATCTGTCTCTGAACCTTCTGTCAGCGCCAATCAATCTTCAACAATCTCTGCCGTTTCTTCCACTGTCTCTGTTGCTTCTTCTACATCTTCTGTCGTGGTTTCTTCATCTTCTGCAACTAATACAACTTCTACATCTACTTCCACTTCTTCAAAGAAGACTTCCACCTCTACTTCCACCACCAAGACTGCTGCTCCAACCACCACAACCACCTCATCTGCTAAACCAACCACCACATCTAAATCATCTACCAAGCCAACTACAACTGAAGCTCCAAAACCATCCACTACATCTACTGCTCCATCTAGTTCCACTTTGGTTACTAAGGAGCATGTATCATCTACCGCATCTTCATCTGCTACAGTTCAAATTGCCCAATCTAATGGTGCTTCTAAATCCTTTGCCAGTTGGACTATGTTATTCACCTTGATTATCTCTTTGTTTTAATTAAATTACAATCCAGATCCAATTAATGAATTCATTGTACACTACTTCAAAATTTTAAAATCAACACCGTCATAATAATACAAATTCCATTTCGTTATTCTTTTATTTTATATACAAAAATATTTTTAATACTCTAAAAGAAAATCATTTTTTCATCTCATCTCATCTTGGTACTGTGTTGTACTGTAACTTAATTGATTATTTTAACAATTTTATATATTATGCAAATGGAGAAAGAAAATAATCTATCTGTCAAACTAACCCTACTTGGTGAACAACGTAATAACATCTTCATCATCAATCTTATGATTTAACCCACATTTCTGAGGAGAATGCTTAGCTGATGACCCCCATATAAGAGCATACTTAAATTTCTCTTTGAAATCTCTATGGATACTATGACATAGGTCACCCACTGTAGAGTTATTCCTTACAACTAAGGGATCATCAAATGATGGCTTCAAACCACGCTTCTTCGTATAAACACGACTTAGATTCAATTGATACCAAATTTCTTCCACCACATCCTGCAACCCCAAATCCATTTCACAAGACATGACTACTGTGTTAGGTTCTCTAGCTAATTTATCCACTTCTTCAAGAGACACAGCATCAATCTTATTATAAACATAGAGACATCTGATATAATTTCTATGTTGGTCATTAATTATATCAATGAAGTCATCAATGGTACATTGATCATCTCTCACCAAGACATCAGCATTATGAACACGATAATCTTTCAAGATCATTTTAATAGTCTCTTCAGTCAAATTTTGCTGCGGTGGGGCAGTGAATGTCACTTTTACACCTCCGGTTTCCTTCTTCTTATAATAAATATTTGGCTTCTCCTTGTTTAATCTTATCCCAACAGCCTCCAATTCCTTCTCCAAAGATTCTCGTTGATATTTACTCTTGGTAGCATCGAGAACCATCAACACTAAGTCAGCAGTCCTTGCTGTAGCCACCACTTGTCTACCACGACCTTTCCCCTGCGAGGCACCATAAATAATACCAGGTAAATCCACAATTTGAATCTCTGCACCTTGATATTTCAAGACACCGGGAACGGAAGTCAATGTGGTAAATGCATAATGTGCAATTTCAGATTTAGTCGAAGTAATTTTCCCTAATAATGAAGATTTACCCACAGATGGATACCCAATCAACACGACTCTGGCATCACCAGATTTAGCCACTTCGAAACCTGACCCACCACCACCCGTGGAGCCTGCTTCATCCGCTAGCAATTGAGCTCTATAACGAGCCAATTTACCCTTAAGCAAACCTAAATGATGTTCCGTAGCTTTATTCTTCTGCGTACGAGCCATCTCCTCTTCGATGGCCTTAATTTTATCGATAACACCCATTTTTGTTTATTGGTTCTTTGTCTACTGCCCTTTTCCTTAAATTGAAGAAGACTCTTTCAGGGGATTTTGTTGATACTTTTAAATATTTTTTGGCATAATAACTAAATTATCTCTGCATTTAAATCATCACCAAGTTCATTTGAATCTTGAAATGAAAAAAAAAACCTTCGTTGACAGCGATTTCTGGAAAAAATAAAAACCAAAAAATTAAACAGCCCTGTAGGGGGCTCGAACCCCTAACCTTATGATTAAGAGTCATACGCGCTACCGATTGCGCCAACAAGGCTATTTTATTGGAAATATTTTGTAATTAAGCTCAACCAGTGATAGAGTGGTGGTCACGCTACTAACGCGTAAGGCTATAAACAAATAAAAGTTAGTAAAAACAAGATTCGATGATTTAGTAAAATGTTAGGAACTCGAGAAGGATAATAAATCATCGGGTTTGTAATGAAACCCAGTTTCGAGCCATTCCAACAAAAATCAAGCAATACGTATGGCAGTAATAATAATAATGATAATGATGCATCCAATAAAGAGAATATGACACCTTCCACGGGTATGGCCCAACAACATGCAATTAATGAAATTAAATTGTTCTTTGAGGAGAAGCTATTGAATGTTTTAGAGGATCTAGATGACCCATTGGAATTATTTATGGAATACATCGCATCCATTGTAGAGTTAGTACCAGAAAATGATCCATTTTTAATGAACATGATAGAACGTTGCTTACTATATATAATAGAAGTTGATACTTATCTTAATGACCCAAGATATCTGAGCGTATGGCTAAGGTATATTCAGCTTCTCGAAGGAAGAGGTCTAATGAAAACAGAGCCTGAAGTGTTGGCTATCTTTCAATACATGTTTAATATGAAAATTGGTAGCCGTTTAGCCTTATTTTATGAAGCATTCTCTCAAAGGTTAGCCCGAATGAACAGATTCATAGAAGCCCATTACATTATGGAATTAGGAATACAAAGAAATGCAAGACCATATACAAGAATAATTGAAACTTTGCATAATTTTGAAGATAGACTTCGAAATTCAGGTATTGATTTGAATAATGAGCCAGCTGTAGATTTGAAATTTATACAACAGAACGTGATACCATCCTTTATTGAGAGCCACTCTGGGACTAATTTTTTTCATGAGCTAGAACAGCATGATAAATCAAGGAGAGAACAACTAGGGAATAAACCCTTGCTATGGAAGGTAAATAAGGAAATCACGTCAATATATGAAAGTAACGTAAAGGGGCTTAATCATCTTCCGTTTGTCAATACTGAACCAACACCAGAAACAGGAGCTGTTATTACTAAGCTACCTGTATTTACAGACAATATTATAGAGGAAAATAATAAGACTTCTACTCTCCCTAAGAAAGTTCACAAAATAATCGAAGTATCAGGGCGAAAACCAGAGCAAGTAGATTGCAATTTTGATTTGCTATATGTAAACGATGACCAAGAATTTTGTATAGAAGAGATCTTAGCTCTTTCTAGGGGATTATATTATAAGACAAGAGAGCATAAAGGAAAAAACTCAAAGGAACTTAATGCTTTATTACCTGCATCCACTTTACAAAAAAAAAAACGAAGAAAATTGGGTCCATTAATGGAGAAATCAACAGACATACCATCTGTACAGCGAATACCATTATCCACATCAGCGTCGGTTACCCAAATTTCCAGTGATGAAGCAAAACAAATTCAACCAAAAAATGATTATGTGAACGTAACAAAAATATCTATTTTACCTTTAAAGGATGAACCTCAAACAATGGAAGACTTGAATAAGACACCAAAGAGATCAGATGTGAATAAAGCGCACACTAATTCACCTACCGTAACTATGTATTCAAAGGATGCAATGAATGAAATTTATTCGATGTTTAATCAACATTATCAGGAATCTGATATACCACAGGAGAAAGATGATACTACTGGTAAATTTTCTCTTGATGATAATTTCACACAAGAATTTACAAGACAAAATATCGACGATTTAACAGAAATAAAACCACCATATCCAAGTTCTATACCGCATGAAACACCAAAAAGAATAGAAACAGAAGATACAGATGATATTATCTCTGATCCGTCTAACAATTTAACATATAAAAGTAAGCTTTCTGCATATATGACACCAATCCAAGAAAAGACAGAAAACATAATGCCTTCACAAAGTGAACCGTATCAAGATTCGTATCATAAAAGTGAAAGTAATACTACTCAAAGTTCTCCCTTTCTTACACAACCACAAGATCATATCCATGAAAATGGTATAGTTCCATTAGATTTGAACCAAGGACAAGAAAATATTATCGAGCACCCATTGGATTTAGATATGCGATCAAAGCTACTCGATTCATTAGATCCACCATTAGATAAGTATCAGACATTTTACCGTTATAACCAATCTTTAAAAATGAGCTCATTGCTGAAGAAAATTCACAAGGAATCCATGGATGAGAACAAGAATCCAATTGTCGATTTTAAGAAGACGGGTGATCTTTATTGCATTAGAGCAGAACTTGGAGAAGGTGGTTACGCCACTGTATATTTGGCCGAGTCTGCAACTGGTAATTTAAGAGCTCTCAAAGTGGAAAAACCTGCTAGTGTTTGGGAATATTACATTTTAAAACAAGTAGAGGATAGATTAAATGAACTTCCAATATTAAACTCTATCATTAATGCACATGCTTTACACTTTTTCACAGATGAAAGTTATCTTGTCTTAAACTATGCTAACCAAGGAACAATACTTGACTTAATTAATTTTCAAAGGGAAAAGTTTCAAAATACTGTCGATGAGACGTTATGTATGTTTTTAACTGTTGAATTAATGAAAGTTTTGGAGTATGTGCACGAGGTGGGAATAATACATGGTGATTTAAAACCCGATAATTGTATGATTAGATTTCAAAGCGGTAACTTGGGTTCATATTCTGGTGATGGTTCCGCCGGTTGGGATCGGAAGGGAATATATTTAATTGATTTCGGTAGATCGTTTGATTTATCTTTATTTCCACCCAATACAAAGTTCAAGGCAGATTGGAAATTAGATAAACAAGATTGCTTCGAAATGAGAAGTGGAGTTCCATGGACTTATGAAGCGGATTATTACGGACTAGCTGGTATAATACATGCCATGTTATATGGTACACTGATTGAAACGGTTAGAATGCCCAGCGGGCATTTTAAGATTAAAAATTCGCTTAAAAGGTACTGGATGAAAGGTATATGGACATCTGTTTTTGAAACATTACTAAATAGTGGAAGTTTTAACCAACTACCTATTACCTCGATGATTAAATCGTTACGATTACGCATCGAGGACTATCTAAGTGAGAATGCCAGTGATCACTTGAGAAGTATTATCCTTGATCTAGAGCCAGAATTGTCAGCATACAAAGGCAAGATACAAAACATTAAAACAAGAGGCAAACGTTCAACGAATTGATCAATCTTCAACATTCAGAGTATAAGTAATTTTATAATAATGATTAATGATTTCTATTTTAATAATCCTTTTATATATATATATACATAATAACATACACTCATCATATATGTAACCAAAATGCAGTTTTTTCTTCTTCTTCGATTCTCATTGTTCCTCTCTCTTGACCCCGCTAACAATGTCATCAACTCTTAATAATAAGCAGGCACTCTCAATAGCGGTCTTAATACTTTGTTGTTTAATGACTTCAGGTTCCCAGATACCATACTCTACCATGTCAACGACTTTTCCGGCATCACCGTCGATACCCATAGTATACGTACCTTGAGCATGCTTGGCTCTCAATTGTGATAATACTCTAATTGGATCACCACCTGCATTTTGTATTAGAGTACGTGGAATACATTCCATAGCATCAGCAACAGCTTGATATGGCCATTGTTGAATACCTTCTAGTTGTTTAGCATGTTCGGCTAACTTCACGGAGACGGCCATTTCTGTGGCACCACCACCGGGGGATAAAGATGGGGATAGCATAACATTACGAGCGACAGCCATGGCGTCTTGTAAATTACGTTCAATTTCATTTAGAATATCCTTAGATCCACCACGAAGGATGATGGTACAGGCCTTTGGATTCTTACATTGATCTAGAAAGGTGAAGTATTCATCACCTATTAATTCCACTTTAAATAATCCACAATCGGTACCCACGTCTGCTTCTTTCAAATCTTCTACACGATTAACAATGGTAGCACCTGTAACACGTGCGATTCTATTATTATCAGATTTTTTAACTCTTCTTAATACACTACAACCACCTTTCAAGAGGAAATGTTGAGCTAAATCGGAGACACCCTTTTCAGTGATGACAACAGTTGGTTTCACGCTTAAAATTTGTTCACACATTAATTGTACCTGCTCTTCTTCAATTTGTAAAATTCTATTCCAATCTTCTTCATTGGCAATCTCAATATTTGTTTGAGATTCACCCTTCTTATACTCTAAGGGACAATCCAATAAAACAATACGTGGGTTTTCCACAAGACGAGCCATCTTTGGATGGACAACATCCTTATTCAACATGACACCCTTTAACACATCAGAATCCATAACTTCCCCACCAGGAATCTTTTCCACACGAACATATCTCTTGATATCAATTTCAAAATGTGGTTCTCCTTCCAACGTTTCACCTAGATCCACACGAACGGTCTTGACCGCAGTTAAGGCAAGTGTACACATCTTTTCGGACCAATGATTCACGTACTTGGTACCAATGGAAGCCTGAATCAATTTCTTCATTGCATCATCATTTTCCACATCAACGGGTTTGCTTACTTGCTTAATGACTTCTAAGGCGTCCGACAAAGCTTGTTTCAAAGCTTGAATGATAATGACAGGGTGGATATTCTTTTCAATCAAATATGGAGCACATTGAGCCAATATTTCCCCGGCTAGGATAATAACGGTAGTAGTCCCATCTCCAACTTCTTCGTCCTGAGTTCTGGACAATTCCAGCATGGATTTAGCAGCTGGATGAGCAACGTCAATTTCACGTAAGATGGCATGACCATCGTTGGTAAGAACAAGACCACCCATAGGGTCTAGCAACATTTTTAGCATGGCTTTGGGGCCCAGACAAGTACGGATCACGTCTGCGACAGCCTTAGCAGCTGTGATGTTTGAGATTTGAGCTTGACGGCCGGTAGTTCTTTCCTGGTTGGTGTTCATCACCACCACTGGAGCTTGCATAGGAGCTTGCATTGCTGATCGTCGTCTATTTGTTTGGTGCTGGACCTCCTGTGAGCAAGAATATCCATCATATCAAACCACTCATTCATGTTATGTCTTTTCGTTTCTTTAATGGTGGCAAAATATTTACAAAGCGCCGTGCCAAGCGATGAGTATTAGATAGTGTTACATTAATTACTAGATACATAGATAGATAGATATATTATTTGGATAGGTGTATTCATTTGATGGATGTATGGATAGATGCCATCATGTATCCAGCTCGTCGTCCCCGAAGGAAGGGACTTCCTCGTCTGGTTTGCGGTTGTGATTGCCCTGTATAGGCGGATGTTCTTGAATGACAAAGCTGGTAACCGCAGATGATGGCATGGCACCATACTCTGGTACTTCCTGGAACCTTTGGAGAAACTTATCACTCTGCATTATGTCCAGATCCTCTCTTGTGAGCCCATTGATGATGAACTTCTTCAATGAGGTGAAATTCTCGTTACCGTAATTCGAATCCACTTGCAACACAAGTGAGTGAATCAATGGTTTGGATTCAATGTACCATCTGGGTAGGGCAAGACTCTGTCTCACCATGCTACTCTCTATAGAATATTGGAATTGTGCAATTTTGATGTATCTTTTATCTCTTCCAAACGGTTGGCCTTGACCGTACTTCCTCGCCAACTTGGTTAGGCGTTCTTCTTCAACAGAAGGCGAATTCCCCGCCAATCGAACATACAACGATATCAACTTCGGGGCAGAATTCATCATATGTAAGTTATTCGTAAATCTTCCGTGAATATAGGAAACTTTGGTCAAATAGATAGGTTTGTTGAACCGTATAGCCCAAGAACATTCCTTGATATCTTGACATTGCCAATACGTAGAGCCAGTTAGTCTGGAGGATGTTAATAATTCAATAGGACCAACTCCATTGCCATGGTTCCATGTGGGTGAAGTTAAATGGTTCATTAACCTGGTTCCCTGGAAAGAACTTGCAAAATCCAAATCACCTTCCCATTGATGTTGATTGGTATTATATATTTGATAAATCATCTTCTTTAACAATATACTTGAATATTGTTGGGGAAATGTGGATTGGTCATTTGTATAAGTAAGTTCTCTAATCTTATCCTTTTCATCTTCCAATTTTATATTAATTTCTTGCCATATCCTTTCCTTATTCTCTTGTAGTCTCCTGTTCAATTCCTTGATGAAGAAATCTTTGTCAACATATTTTAATTCATTGGTTAGTATCTCTTTAACGTATTCATTCACGTTATATTCCCAATTAATGTTACCACCATGACTTTCGGTGTTGTTCATTGAAGATATGTTTAAAATATTTGATATTAAATTGGACAAATATGTATGCAACTCTGGAATAATTAAAAATGAAGAAGTACCATTCATAACGATGGGAACTTCATTCGGTAGATTTGTTTCCAAATTGGATAATAATTTCTCTTGTAAATCTGTCATGTTTCTTAAAGTGAACTGATGATACTTTTTATTGTTTCTGTCTTGCCAACTCGTTACAGCGTCTGAAAGACTGTTAACTTGATCATTTAACGCCACTAATTGAGATTTTAGATTGACTACATCTACAGGCAATAAGTTCTTTAAATTGTCTTCAAATTTTGATACAACAATTTCCACCGATCTATCGAAATCAGACTTGCTCTTTTCATCCCTTTGACTGAGTTCTTGATACAGGTTATTTACCTGCATTTGCAAATTCATGAATGTTGCCTTTGTAGATGGGCTACTAAGATCAGGTGACGTTGTTGGCACATGACCCATTGTGAGACCCACAATAAGAATAACTATCAATATGAGAGTATATGGGGCCCATTTATAGGATGATGCAGTATAATTAGCCTCGTCACCACTTTCCAAATAATCATCGCTCTCATTCTCGTCATCTTCTTCCTCGCTGGAAAATTCCTCTAAGATGGAGTCATCAATATAATCCTCATTATCTGTACCGTTACCTTCCGACTCTACGTAGTCTGGATCATACGATTCACCGTCCTCTTCTTCAATGAAGGCCAAATCTGCAATTGACTGATGAACCCCACTGTGGTCCACATCCTCGATCTCTTCAAAAGATGATTCACTTCCCGAGGGTTGTTTAGACATTGTATACACACAGTTTAGTCCTTGCTATCTTTTCCTTGTGGTTTTGGTGATGTATATAGTGTAGTCTATATCTTTGAATTTTGTCTGACACAATAGATCCATATAATATTAATTATCCGCACCGGTCTTAACGAAGAAACTCACCATACAAGCAAGAACACATTAACCAACAGTAGGTGACTGAACGAACAACACAGGCAGTGCCATACCGAACCACATCCACCATGCTATTACAACCAGCCAACTCGACGACGGTGGCTCATTTTCTGATATACCAGCAAGTGAGAAACATATCCCGTAGAAGGATCGCGTATCCACCATACCCATTCAAGAGACTAAGTAAAGAGCACCCAAAGAAGCATGACACCAATTTGAAGGCCGCCATGAGACAATTTCTGGGGCCCAAGAACTACAAAGGCGAGTACGTGATGAATAAGTACACTCGTGTGCCCACAAACCATATCCCTAATTATATTAAACCTAACAGAGAGAGAGGTCAAGCTTTGGTCAATCCTGTCACGGGAAAACCGATGGTGATCAGGCCTGATGGGAAGTTGGTGGAAGTGGCCGAGTCTTCCGAGAGAGATTCCTATGGATCTGTGTCGGCGAAGGGAGCCAATATGCTGCAACCTTTTCCCTCAAATCCGCATTGTAAGACTAATTACATTATCAGTAATGAACTGAAGGAGGAGATTTACGAGTTGATTCAAGTGCAGGGTCAATCTACGCAACAAGTGTCTCAGAAATATGGGTTGAAGATCCCAAGAATTGAAGCTATCGTCAAATTGATGACTATTGAAAAGAAATGGGAATCGCATAATAGAATATCGCCAAGTTTGGACACCTTTGCGAAAACCATGTATGGTATGTTCCCCATCTTTGAACCCGAATTGACTTTCCAAAGGGAGAATCTGAGTGAAATTCCTGTCCCTGAGAAGACTTTGTCATCGAGATTTATCACCATTGCTGAATCTGAACCTTTTGGTCCTGTGGATGCCGCCGAAGTTTTGGAATTGGAACCAGCCGTGAAGACATTGGAGAAATTGGCCACTGTTGGTGAGCATTCGCAAGGTCATCATGCTAATGGATCAGAGAAGCACAAGAAGAAGGTGGTCTACGGTGCAGTGAAAGAAGGTGACCGTTCCATTTTCAAGTTCACTGACGCCAGAGTGGGTCAAGTAGGATTTAGATATGGGAGTGGGAACCGTGATAGTAAGAAGGACCGCAAAATAGGATTTGATTCCTTGGGAAAGATGATTTACATATAAATGAATGGTGTCCTAATATTCTAATCTTGTCTATAATAACAATACTGTCTGTATATTGATATATTTATTTATTTATTTGTATACGCGTACGATGAAATTTCACCATTGTGATTTAGAGGATACTCAACATTAAGACGGCAGAGAAAACAGAGAAAGCAGTCAACAATGGAGCTGTATTTGCCGATCAATAGCAAGGTATCCCCTACAGACTTGGCATCTCTCAAGAAATCACATTCAGAAAGAGATTTTGTCATTTTCGATGAAAAATTGAAATTAGTGCTGCGAACTGGAAGTAATGAATATATCACTGGTTTAACAGTTTGGATAAATGATGCTCGAGTGCTTCAATCCACTGAAATGGACACATTGTTTAATAAATTGACCACGGATAATGATGTAACTGTTTGGGAAATGAAATCGAATGTGTCGTCTGATTTCATGTTCCGATCTAGTGTCGTTATGAATAATGGATTTAATAATTATATCAGATTTATCGTTAGATATTCTGCCAGTGCCAAAGATAATGGTGAAACATATAAGGAGGATAGTCCGATACAATATTTAGCAGATGAAGATGACATATTATCGAGCTTTGAACCCATATACTCTTGGCCTATAACCACACCGTCATCACGAACAAACAAAACTGCACAGGAACCTAAACCCAAACCTCAGGAATCATCTGATAATGTCAAGTCCACGATTCAGGAACAGGAGGACCTAACGAAAGAATTAGAATATCCAATATTTTCGCTGTTAAATATGAGATTAAGAAATACTTCTATAAAATCTCAAAATTGCATTTTATCATCACTTGATTTCCAAACTTCAAAGATGTCCACACAACTGCATGAGAAATATTTTAGTTCTCAAAAGAGTTCAATGAACTTATTCTTCAAAGATGTTATTTATGAATTAATTGATAACAAATCTCACATTAGGGTAGATCCATTATGTCCCTTGAAACTCCCCTTTGCATCCTATTTACATGATAGCTTTAACATATGTTTTAAATTACCGATAATATCACCTCTCAATCCGCCTCATCGAGTCAGAATATCCTTGATCTACGAACTTCGATTTCCAAAGGATACAAATCAACCTATCATCCCAGTAATAACACGATGGGAAACGGAAGTGACATTGAAGAAACAGGTCCCAACACTACCATCGTCCACCTCGCCAGTAACTAATAATAGCAATGCCGCTTCGACGTCCTTCTTGTCGATCCCAAAATTCTATGGTTTATCATCATCCAGATTCAGTGTTCAAAGTTCAACATCTACAACATCATTAGTGAACAACCAATTGAACAATGTGAAGTTTAAATTTTTAAATAACAATTTAAAAGTGACGAAGGGTGAGAAATTTACATTGAGACTTCAAATTATAAATTCCTCCTCTTCATCACTAGATCTAGTGGTATATTACAATAACAAGACGCCCACTAACGCATCCTTATCCCTTGAGAAGCAATTTCAATTGCGTAAGAAGTTTAGCAAGATTACAGAGGGAATCATTCTACTATCGAATGATTACAAGATTCCTATTGTTGGACCGAATGAATCATATTTTGTCGATTTGAGATTCATTGGGATAATGTCGGGGTATTATTCCACTTTAGCCGGATTAAAAGTCCTCGATTTGAAATCTAATGAGCTAATTGAAGTAGGGCTGGGGGCATCCATCCTTATACAATAAATAGATAAATAGATATGTAGTTTTATTAAACTACCTGTATTGTTGTCACGTTGGACGGGTGTTGTGTTTTTTGGATGATGAAAGGGGCCAACAGACAAGAATTTCAATTTCAATACATACAAGACGGCACCTTAAAGGACCAGTCAGATCACACTGTTTAGAGTCACTAAGGAACCACATAGATCAGTAAATTTACCTCAATTAAGATGTCTGAGAAATTTCCACCACTAGAAAATGAAAAGGAGGACGATTCCCTAAACGTGGACGTGGAACAAGAGGGAACTGATTTCTTGCAAAGAGAAGCTGCTGCTCTAGGTAATGAATTTGCCACTGAACAGGATGCTGAACTATTCGATGAGCCTGTCGAGGCTAAAGAAGAGATTAAACAATTTGAAAACCAATATCCTGATATTCATGATGTACAAAGTAATGGTGTTCCTGAACATAACGACGAGTTTTACGAAATGCAAAGCAATGCTCAAGAATCAGCAAATGCTGCCCCATCAGAAGCTGTCACTGAATGGAGAGAACGTCGTGTTGAAGAAATCAAGAAGCTAGATGAAGCCAATGAAAAGGCCAAGGGAGAATTGCAAGATGAAGCTGTGAAACATATTGATAACTTCTATGAAGACTATAATAGGAAGAAAGAGCAACAAATCGAAGTAACCCAAAAGGAAGCTGAAGAATTCTTGAAAGAAAGAGATCAATTTTTTCAACAGGACAACACAACGTGGGATCGTGTCTTACAATTAATTAATACGGAAGATGCTGATTCTGTTGCCGGTAGAGACAGGTCGAAGTTTAAAGAAATATTACAAAGATTGAAGGGTAAGACGGATGCACCAGGAGCATAGGGGCCATCTTGATAGAATCCAATTAGTCATTAATAAAAGAAAACTCCGGGTATTTACAAATACATTAATGTATCACTTGTATTAATTGATATACATATATTATTACACACTTTTTTTAATAAATAAATTAAAAACAATGTCTAACGCTAATGTACCAATTCCAGCAGCGGTTAACTGATCTGGATGGCTGGAAATATATCAAGAATTGAAACATCGAGATAGGCATTCATAGCTAATTGAAATAGTTTTTTTAGAAATTCAGGTTTTATTACCATTGAATTATCTCTATCTAAAAAAAAGAACCCTAGCATCAATGCGCTTGATTCCATTAGTTTATTGTATTGTCTATAATTGTTGGTCGGTTTTTTCGCACAATACAACGGTTGACTATTAAGATTAACGACATATACTAAAAGCCTTCTCCAAAGGGCCCATTTCATTGAGGGTACGATGTTGCGTATCACGTGGGAGTTTAATAGCACGTCAAGTATATGTGATGATGATCGATAGTTTTGTGACCTCAGTTCATAAATCTCATTCAATTTATCAACATGTGGTTGAATTGTTGTCGTTAAATTGGATGGTCTTTCGATTTCATTCAGTTTATAATAAAATAAAGATTGACGGTTCATAGAAGTAGATGGGGACTCATTATCAGTGCTACCAACTTTAAAGATCTTCTTCAATGTATTTGGCAAGCAGAGTAGATTCTTTATTGAGTAAATCATTAAGAAATCTGTAAGTAGTCTCCTTTTCCCAAAAAACATTCTTCTTATAAAAATGGGGACATATTTCTGTTTTCTGTAAAGTAGCACTAATGTAAGACATAGGAGTAATTGCATGATACGGTTTGGATGATGCTCACCCAGAAGCTTAGAGAAACCTTCTAATCTTGGGAGGATATGTCGACAGATGGATTCAATTCCAATATAAGTGATTGCCCAGGTCGGAATCTTACCACATAATGAGATGATTGTTTGAATTATAGATTTTCCGTGTTTAGTGTATATTTGGACTAGTGACTTTATTCTAAGCGTATTTCTGATGGAGTGCAATTGTCGAAGCCATTCTTCGGTGTTAATTCTCTGTTGCCATTCTTTCAATAGCAAAAGCAATGGTATTCCATAGAGTAATTCAAGTTTCTTCAGTGATGCTGTTGTGATTGCACTTGTCCGAAGAAACACGTTCTCAATAATAAATCGGACCCTTCGAAGGATCCGTTGTAATCCCTTAGACTCTAGTAAGGAAGGTCCATTCGATTGTTGGTAAAATGCCATATATAAGCGACTCTTAACACTTTCTTTGATTGCAACTACCTTTATTAGAGGAGTTAGCAGAAACGAAAGGTGCAGCGGCGCTCTTAAACAAATTAGGTGCATAATAAAATAAAAACCCTACTGATAAACAATTTCTCCACGTAAATCTTTGGTCGGATATATAGTAAACTATTATAATAACATATATAATCGAACTTAATTTTTTATACTTCTTATTATTATATAGTTGGGGAAGGTATTTAAACAAAAATGGTCTTATTCTTAATTAATAAAAATGTTCCTACTTGATTATAGTTCAGCATGGTTATTTACTAACAACGATCTCTATCATAAATGTCGTCAAGTATATTAATTCACATTAGCTATTTATTTCTTCGATTTGTCCCTTGGAGTGTTTCTTAAATTGTTTTAATACAATTCGCTCTCTATTCGGCAAACTCTGGTCTTAGGTCAGAGCGACGAGGTACCACTAATGGATGTAGCTGACACAGATACGTTATAGCCCACATTAAAAACATCATGGCAAGGGATAAGATGACAGTACTTCTCCAGACACTTCATGAAAAAAATAAATTGCAGGATCATGGAAATAGTCCAACAAATGAATAGTTAGTATCATAGGGGCAAGCTAACTCAAATCTAAGGTTTTTCATAAAAATTAACATACGTTTGGTCCTTCTTAGGTGCTACGACCCAGAAACCTGCGGATAATGCTGCAACCACAATAAAGACAGCGACAACAGTATAACTGATTCCTATGTTAGTAAAAATTGTCAGGGTTTCTTTCGCATAAATAAATTATGCATTTTACATCGTACAATGATAACATACAAACTCATAATCGATTAGCTTCTCCTTCTTGATGTGCTCACCTTGCAACGCCGATGCTGTTGCCAATTTCAACGTTACGTTATTAGTTGCATTTTAAGGCTGCTAAAATTTCAAAGCGTTACCCGCAACGTCACTAAAGTGTATCTAATACCAATAGACCTTGAAACATTTAAAGAGGATCAGTATCAACTTCTAGCCAAAATGGTGTTGGTTGTGCATTACCAAATTGTATGACTGTAAAAAATTACACGCTAGCTAATTTATAAAAATCTACGTTGATCGTGCCCATGATGGAAAGTCTGTTTCATATGAGAATGTATTCTGATGATCATGGTATTTCCACGAATGCAGCCACAACTCCAATTCTTCAGTTAACGGGTCATCCATTTCTAAACTTCCACATTCTTCACATTTTTTGTAATGCACAGTCTGTCGTTTCTTATTGGCGAAAACCTCATTGGATTCTGCTATCAAGTTTAAAAATTCTTCCGCCAACTTATTCTCCGTCAAACCAGAATTTTCCCAATTCTGATGTTGTATCATAAATTCCAATCTCTTCGGATACTTCACTTTTGTCTTATTGTATAATGTGTCATTTACGATCGGGTACCCTAATCTTGCCAAATGTATTCTGATTTGATGTGTTCGACCGGTCAATGGCCGACATGCAACTAAACTGGAATTATCCATTGGAAAGTAGGATATAGGATAAAACAAGGTCTTTGCAGTTCTCGACGGCGATAAACCTGTAGGAAATTTTTTTTTAGGTTCAATTGTATAGATGTCAGATTCTACTTCGGTAACCAAAGATGGATCAGTGAAAGGAACGATTGGTTCAAGAGGATTATCGACTAGCTTGGGAAACTTGCCTTGGATTCTCGCTAAATACAATTTCGTCATATCTCTTGATCGTATTCTCTCTTGTATTTTACCAGCAGTTTGAGCATTCTTAGCCATAATTAAGAGACCAGAAGTTATTTTATCTAGTCTATAACAAGGTAGGGCAATCTTCCCATGGAGTTTTAATATTTCAGTTATCGTATTCTGATAGAATTGACCTGTCGGATGGACGGGAATTCCCGCTGGTTTATTAATAACTAATATATCTTGATCTTCATAGATAATCTCAAACCCTGCAACTCTATTGGGTAGGTCCTGATTTTCCATTTCCAACTCACACCATTGCTTCACAGGTGCTTCATGTTTATGAGACATTGATACCATTATATCTTTATTTTCGATAAGAGTATTCAATACTTGGCAAGGTTCTAAAGTACATCCATCCCTGAGAAGTCTATAATGGCCCAAGTTTATCTGATTTAAGTAATACTCTTTTGAATGTGCTCTAAACTCGTTTGCAAGAATTTCTAATAAGGGTTTTCCTAACCAACGTCCCTTCGCATATGATGATCTCGTACTATAATATGGCCGTATCTTCCTTAATCCATTTGAGATGTAAACTTCACCGACCATTTGCCTCTCTTCTTCTAAGATTTCAAACTTGATGTTGGCATTCCATCGAGATATTTGATCAAGATTTCATTCAAATTGAATTTTTAATGTCCGGATTATATAAGCAGTCCTTGTCACAGTAATATACGTATGTAATGTTAACGACCAAATAGATCCATATCGTATTCATCAAAGTACCATCTTAGTCTAAAAATAAGAGCCTCTGAGCTACTTACGACCTTTCATTTTTTTTGTCAACTAACGTAGTAATCAAGCTATAATTTGAGAGGCACTTTTCTTTACTATTTTTTTCTTATTGTATAGAAATGGCAATATATTAAGAGTAAAGCTCATTGTAGTAATCCGTGCATTTAAGTTACGATTCTATCAGTAAATAGGTCACACTATGTGTTTCTATATATAAATCTATAGAAAGATATGTATAGCAGTAAATACGGTTTGTGGTTGTGATGATAGTATTAAAGTATATAAATATATTACATACAAATTTAAATATAACTCTTTTATTGATGCATTATTAGAGAGTTCTTGAGAGATAAATTTTGAAATAGATTCAATTTGGTTGTCATTAAAGGATTGAGGTTTAAAGGATTAGAACACAAAATGATAGATAATATGTGCAAACAGCAGTCAAATGCGTCTTACTTCTTCTTGCCTTTTCCTTTCGAACCGAGCTCGGCTTCTTCAGCAGCTAATAAAGCTTCACGTTCTTGTTTGGCCTTTAATTTTTCCTGTCTCTTTTGTTCTTCTAGTATTTTCTTCTCACTTCTCTTACTTGTACCTTGACTCCATTTGGCAGCTTCTTCGGCTTCATCTCGTTCTCTTTGGGCTCGTTCTTTAATCCTTTCATTCTCTCTCTTCTTAGCCATACCAGCTGCCTTCTTTGCGGCGGACTCTGAAAATCTTTTACCCATTGTAAATTATAATAAAATATGTCTGTCTATCACTAGCTAGTTCTCGTTGCCTTGATTAAACGATAAAAAAGACTATTGGTTAATCAATATAATAGAATTGAATGCACTTTAGCGATTGATAATTAATAGTTCTACTTTAACCATTCCTTAAACTGAATTATATGAAGTTCAGTTCATCGAGCTATCCTTTTTTTCTAAATGTAGAATTTAAAAAATCCATTTTAAAAAAATCTTTAGGGTTGGTACTATATTGAAAATTCTTTAGGGGATAAAAACAAAATAAAAGGGTTATTTTGAGCAAAAATATTTATGGTAACCCATAATTAGGGTAAAAAAGTTTTTCTGGGTCCATTATCCCAAAATGTAAACAAAACTCAGCCAAGATGCAAAAAATAATATCCTATGATTATAGAAGTGTGAGCATTTTAAAGTATAGAGGATAAAGGTCGAGAGATCTCCTGTTTGGAAAGTGATTTTTTGGGTTCATTATACGTAAGATAACCTCGAGGTTACTCACATTAAGAGACAATGCGATTTATTGGGCATCGAGGGAAGCATCAATCAGATAATGCAAACCTTACTTTGAAAATTGATGTCATACAAGCGCAGAATATTGATGTGATAAATAAATTCGATTGTAATCCTATATGTTTTGTAACTACAAATACATATTATCATAATAAGACAAATAAATTGAAAAATTCTAATACAAAGTGGAACCAAATATTGAAATTGAAATTGCCAAAAAATCCTAAATCTGAATGGTTACGAGTTGTAATATATGATGCATTGCCTACAATGGCTCCCTATTCGCATAGTACTTCAGCAACTGCTACATCGATGGCTTTAAACTCGCCGTCAATTAGTGCTGCTTCGCTAAACACAATGACATCACCGTCAGGAAGTGGACGTGTGAAAAATATTTACAATTCTAGTAATGGCTCACCTTCACCTAGTGGTTGGGATTCTCCAAGCTTTAGAAATCGATATAATTTTGATGATCAGGAAGAATTAAATTCATCGAAGACTAATAACTATTTATACCTTGGAGAAGTCCGATTGTCATTTTTTGATATTTTCAAGAAGAAAGATACAACTACAAGCTATAATTTTGATGTCCATCCAGCATGGTATCCTGTCTATGATAGAAAAAGAAAAACGGCAATGGCTAATGATAGGATTGGAGAAATACAGTTGGGTTTCAAATTGGAGTCCAATTCCAAAAAAATACCCGTATTTCAATCTTTTAACGAATGGAAAAATCAATTAGAGAATAATCTTGAAAATAAAAAGTATATGCATGATGTAACATCGTCGCAAACCTCCTTGGTGAATCCCAAACTTTCTGAACTTGTAAATAATGATGCGAGAAAAGTGGTTTCTGAAAGCGACCTCGCTGGTTCTAGAACTGACTCATCTTCTTCTTCAGATGTTGTTAGCATTACTTCTCATCCAGACTTAATTGTAGATGAAGAAGATTTGGATGTCGAATATGACATCTTATCTGTGGTAAGCTCTAACAATGATCTTAAAAATATTGATGATGGTGAAGATGCCATCGACCTTAATTTAGAGGAAAATGACGAAATTACAAAAGATGATCTATTCGATATTAAAGAGAAAGGTTTTGATTTACAATCGATGGTCACAGTGTTAGACGAGTATGATGTCGTGACTCCAAATTCTTCCAATTCGGCGACGGAGGGTGTCGGTAACATATATGAATCGTTTAACAATTTTTCTGAAGGAACAGATGATGAAGAGATGGAAGATACTACAGATATTAGTTTTGATTCTATTGGAAACACCTTACTGCATTTAAAAAAAAGAACCAGAATGAAAAAAGCTAAAAGGTCCATGTCAATCTCGAGTCATCATCCAAGTATGAATTTTCATATTTCAAAAAGAATACATGCATCTGGTGTATTGTACATTAAATTCGATAATATTGAAAACCTGCCGCCTATGAAAAATAAGATATCAAGAACCACGTATATAATGGATCCATTTCTGATAACAACATTTGGCAGAAGAGTGTTCAAAACATCGTGTAAGAAGCATGTTTTGAATCCTACATTTAACGAGTATGCTGCATTTGAAGTATATCCCACAGAGACAAATCATGGGTTTTATTTCAAAGTAATGGATAAAGATTCGTTTTCTTATAACGATGAAGTAGCAGAGTGTACTTTGTCATGGATAGATATGATGAAAGAACAAGGCGATGCATGTACTTGGAAAACGTATAAGTTACCCCTGAAAATTACAAGTGATTCTGCACCTAAAGATAGGAAGGAAGCGGTGCTCACTATAGAAATGCAGTTTGTACCCTATAATCAACTAAAAGAGAACTTTTGGCAGAAGTCGGTTCCAAATGGTGCAAAGAAAGAAACATTTGATATTATTGAGTTAATTTTGTTTTTCGAAAGACTAGGCTCATTTACAGATCAAGATGCCGTAGATTTCTTTAAACATTTTGGAAAGGTGGCATGGACTGGTGATACTATAACAAGGCAACAGTTGATTGAGGGTCTCCAGAGTTGGAACAAATCAATCGACTTTAGAAACGTCTGGCGATGTCCAAGATGTTTGAAGTCTTGTAAGGCAACGAGACCTTCTCGAAACTCCAAATTGGTATTAGAAAATGATCTTATAACACATTTTGCCATATGTACATTCTCAGGTAATCATAAACTTAGAAAAGTATCGTACGTGTCTACTGCATTTGCCTCAAAACGATGGTTCTCAAAGATGTTGATAAAGTTAACCTATGGTAATTATGTGTTGGGCTCTAATAATGCTAATATATTGGTGGAAGATAGAGACACAGGTGTAATTATTGATGAAAAGATTAGTGCTCATGTTAAATTGGGTATGCGTGTAATCTACAACGGTAAGGGTACTGAATCCAAGAAGTTCAAGAACCTTTTGAAGACAATGTCTGTGCGTCAGGGAAAGAAATTCGATAGTCCATCTTCAATCAAAAATATAGAGCCGTTCATTAAGTTTCATTCGTTGGATCTCTCACAATGTGAAGAAGTTGAATTCAAGACATTCAATGAATTTTTTTATCGAAAACTGAAAGCTGGAAGTAGAACACCTGAAGGTGACAATGATACCGTACTAGTATCGCCAGCAGATTCAAGATGTGCGATGTTTTCAAGTGTTCATAAATCCAAAGAGATCTGGGTTAAAGGGGATAAGTTTTCTATATCTCGATTGACAAGGGGCTTCCATTCAGAAGTATTCAATGATAAGTCTTGTAGCTTAGGGATATTTAGATTGGCACCACAGGATTATCACAGGTTTCATTCTCCATGCAATGGAAAAATTGGAAAACCTATTTATATTGAAGGTGAATACTATACAGTTAACCCAATGGCTGTTCGGAGTAGTCTGGATGTTTTTGGAGAAAACGTACGAGTTATTATTCCTATTAAAACGCCCCAATTTGGAACCTTGCTTTTGATTGCAGTTGGTGCAATGATGGTCGGGTCAATTGTCCTGACCCTTAACGAAGGGGACGTGGTTAAACGTGGTCAAGAGGTCGGTTACTTTAAATTTGGTGGTTCTACCATTATTCTTGTTGTTCCCTCGAAAAGTGTTATATTTGATTCAGACTTGTTGAAGAATTCTCTCGAAGGAATTGAAACTCTTGTAAAGGTTGGAATGAGTATCGGACATTCGCCAGAAAGTTTAGAATATCGACGTCAACGTGTCAAGATTAAGAACTCTAAACAACTGGAACAAATTAAGCGTAGTATCACTGTAACTGAGGAGAATGCTGAAGATATTGGCAATGTTCCATGGCAATATAGAGCTTTAGAGAAATTCATCGAGCATGATCCTTTAGATTCATTGGGAACCTCAGACTACGATGACGACGAAAAGAGTGCTAGTGTGCCATAACATATAATGATCTGCCGATTCATCGGGAGAGCATACTGCATATATTTATATACAAACCTGCATAATCATATACAAGTAATTATGAACAGAAAACAAATATATTGTTGTTCAAAAGTCTTGTTTAAACTATAAAACATGCTTATTTACAGGAAACTATTTATAAGTTCGAGAATATGTTTCATGCCAACAAAGAGGGAACTTATGCCTCACTATTCAAGGTTCTTGCTATGGGAACACCTTTATTCAGTGTATTACAACTCTTTCCGTATGTTTGGTCAAAACCGATGCGTGCATATTGAAGAGTTCTTTTATCCTTATCAACATTCATAAAGTCTAAAAGATTATGAGTTAACTCTGGCGCCATTGGTTGGCATAGAATTGCCAGAATACGCGATACTTCCATACACACAAATATTAAAGCATCCTGTTGTAGGCCATTCTTGTTCCACGGAGTCCCATTCTGCATTAAGGTGTTGGCATCGTTAATTATTGACCAGCACTTCCTCAGAAATAGACCTGGGTGAAAATGTTCAATTTTTTCATTCATGAACTGGGGTAGATCATTTAGTTCAGTAATCAATTTGGTTATGTCGGTTGATATATTTGTCTCAGAATTCTCAAATAACGAATTAATAAAATCCTTGTCACTCAAATTGTACTGTCCCTCAGAATTAAACTCGTTGACAGCTCTATTTATACTAAATTTTTTAGCACAACATCTATTAATTAAATTCCCCCATTTAGAAACGAGTAACCCTCTTAGTGATTTAACTTTATCCTCTTGGAAATCACCATCTTCGTCCAGCTTTGAATTTTCTAATAAGAACCATCTAACGACGTCAGCACCATATTTATCTGCCATTTCAATGGGATCCACTACATTACCTAAACTCTTTGACATTTTAACACCATTACATAACCAATGATTATGAACCACAACTTGTTTTGGCAACGGCAATCCTGCAGCCATGAGAAAACTAGGCCAATATATACAATGGAACCTGGCGATATCTTTTCCAATTAGATGTGTAGTATTGCACCACCATTGGTTTGGAGTTATCGTTGAATTATTAATCTTGTGTTGTAAAGGTGTCTGATTTAATGGGGCTTCCCTAATAACTGATTGAATCCCACCAATGGAAGTTACATAATTGCAAAGAGCATCAAACCATACGTATATTCTTTGAGTTGAATCACCAGGAACTTCAATGCCCCATTTTAATCTTGAAGAAGGTCGTGATATTGATAAATCCTGTGACAAATCAGTGTTTTTCAATTCATTTAATATCTCTGTCCTTTTGGAAGCGGGATAAATAAAGGCTTCGTTATTAGAGATGTGATCTATTAATTTATTCCTGAATTGTGACAATTTGAAGAAATAATTAACTTCAGATTGATAGATAACTTCATTGTTACTTTCTGTGTTAATATATTTCCCTTTATTTTTGGGATCTTTAATTACTTTGGTTTCGGGATAGAAAGTTTCATCAGAGATGGAATACCAGCCATTATGAGTTCCCTGATAAATAAATCCATTTTTTTCACATAATTCCCAAAGTAGCTTTACATTTTCAATGTGATCTGGATCAGTAGTCCTGATGAATCTTGTAAAATCGATATTGAATACAGTATCTAAAGAGACAAACTCCTTATATAACTTATCAACAAATAATTTAGGATCAGAAAATCCATTCTTTTCACTAGCAGCTTGGATTTTCAAACCATGCTCATCAGTACCTGTGGTTAATAACGATGGGGTTCCATTTAATTTGTTCCACCTATGGAATACATCGCATAGTAAACTTGAGTAAAGATGGCCTAGATGAGGTTTTGCATTAGGGTAAAAGATTGGCGTGGTTATATGTGATACTTTCGGTAAAACTGAGTAATATCGAACATGATAGCTCGAGGATCTTGTTACTCTCAGCATTGTCTGTTGCTTATGGGGTAAATTAATGGTTGCTGTGTATTACTCGTTTCTTCTCGAACACGGACCTTAATTGATTGTAAAATTGAAAAGGATTTGGATGCTTGAAAATGACGGCACTGTCAATTGAAGATATAAAACAATATACACAATATATAATGAGATTATATTCGTTTGCCTGTTTAAAATTCTTGTTCTATATGAGTATTGATATTGTATGGATTATACAAATATAGCCATTAGAGCGAACACACTGTAAAAAATCAACAGTGGGTAAGCAATCAAAGCTCTAGCATTATGTAGTTGTAATAACGAGTTCAAGAAGCCAGATGATGCCCAGGTACTCCATAGAACAAACACAGTCCCTAATACGTAGCCTAAAGTATCGTTTAATGAGTGGAACATTCCAATTAATGCTAGAAAACATAGTGGTAAGAAACAATATCCGAGGATCGATGCAGTATTGAAGAATTTTAATTTACTAGCGTTCATATTTTGATTATTACCCATCAGTTTGGATAGATTATGTAGTGAAACGGTTCCAAATAAAGCCACACCATAGATGTAACCAAAATGGATTTTACCTGCTAATAATAGTGATAACCCGAAGAGAAGGAAGAATATTAATGGACCAGCCAAATCAGCATCATTCAATATTTCTTGAGAGACTACATTACTGGAACGAGTTGGGATGAGAACAATCTTGGTTTTTGTAAGGATATGATCGAAATTGATACCAATTTCTTCTAATAGAGGTGGTTCGTGTGGGTATCCCTTTGTAGATAGAGCATTCAATATACCGGTGGGTAATGGATCAGGGGCAACACCCATTGCACCAGAACCGGGACCATCATTCATTTGACCATTTCCTTGGTAGGACATAGAACCTTGTGGGAATGCAAATTGAGTGGAAGGTTGATAAAAGCCACTATTATTTGTACCTGCTCCTGCACCACCCATTGGAACTCCATTGTTGTAAAATGACATCTTACTGGTTTATTAAACAAAACTTTGATGGGTATATCGATCCTTATGGCTCAATTAAGTATTACTGGATCCGTTGCATTCAGTTTCTTCTTCATTCTGGCATAAATTTGTTCCAAGCGATCAATATTTGATGCCATAAACACTTGGTTACCCTGTCGATGTGCCAAAAATTAAAATTAAAAATAACGACAACTGCAGGACTCGAACCTGCGCGGGCAAAGCCCAAAAGATTTCTAATCTTTCGCCTTAACCACTCGGCCAAGTTGCCAACTATAAAAAATTGATTGGTAGAGAGCCCTACCAATTCAATGTTTAAAATCATGTGGGTGGGCGACAATATATTATACTATATTCCAAAAGGGTGTTTTTCGAGAGTGGTATAGGTGATATTGGTGCCACCAGTATATTGAATGATAGAGAAACAAATAGAGGTGAGGTTAGTAGAGAAGCGTGATAACGTAACCTTACACAGATATATAAAGTATTTTTTAGCAATCGATTGGTGTTTAAACGTGTTTTAAAACGGCCCTCTCCGGCCACTATTAGTTTTATTTTAACTGACTTTTAAAGTCAACCTTAATGATAACTAAAAACTTCTTTTAACTATTTTGCCTGGATCGAATTGGAATTTATTTAAAGGAATGTCTGAGAAATTTTTTTCCTCTGGGCCTATTTTTTGGGAGTAGAAAAATAAAGAAGCAATAAATATTACCGGCTATTAGATCAACAGTTGAATAAGCGCCATTCTCATTTAAAAGTATCAAGGAAACTCGAAATTGTAATCTTAACGAACTGTGTTATAGAAGTTGTGCACAAGACCGTCTTTTTTTCGAAAAGAAAATAGTAATTCCACAAGAAACTTTAGCTGGCAATGGGTGAAAGACAGAATGACGTTTAAGAGGAAGATTTCTTCCATACGTTCGTACCAAGATTATTGAAAGGAAAGGTATAAATGCTCAAGGAGGAAATAATATCGTCACAAAAGGCTTAGTTTTGCCACAAAAGTACAATGATTGTAGTCAGTGACTAAATATTATTTCCCTATCGGGAAATAATACCGCAATATTTTAGGCAACGTCGTAACTTCATATGAACGTTGCATTATCAACCCATGTCAAGACCATTCTTGTGCGGCTTACTCATCCCTTGATTCTGCCCCAGGGGTGTATATCGCTGTTATTCTACTTCACCTTTAGTTTTTGATAAGAAACATTTCTCATTTTTGAACATTTTGAATATTCTTATCCTCTCATGTGCCGGGATTTCGAGGAAGTGCTCCAAATTTCAAATCATTTGTCCGCCCGTTCTCTGCGTTGCTTAGATCGCCGACCCAGCCCCTTCCGATATTGAACCGAAAGGGATCGGCTCATCCATCCATCCATATCGATACAGAACCTTTGAGTAATTAGATGAAGTTAATTTACGTAACTTCATTGACTTTCATGAGAGCAAGTAATACAGAAGGGGAATCCGTATAAAAGGGACTTCAATTTAATAGATTTGTGATCTCGTAGTTCTATCTTTCCCTTTTATCATTATGTCTTGCAATATATAATATCATCAACCAGAAAAGAAAAAAGAACCAAAAAAAAATAGCAAACATCAATTATGAAAGTATTTATCGTTTTCGCACACCCAGAAGAGAAATCATTTAATGGTTCCTTATTAAAGGAAACAGTCGCTCAGCTCAAATCCCAAGGTCACGAAGTCAAAGTGTCCGATTTATACAAACAACACTGGAAACCACAAATTGATGAAGATGATTTTCCTGCCACTCATGAAAAGGGTACAAGATTGCAAGTGGCTGCTGCTTCTGCTAAGGCCTTCTATGGAAATAAATTGACTTTGGATGTTGTTGAAGAACAAGAAAAAAATCAAATGGGCAGATTTGTTAATTTTACAATTCCCAGTTTGGTGGTTCGGTATGCCTGCCTCCTGAAAGGTTGGGTAGAAAGGGTGTTTAGTTTGGGGTTTGGGTATGGTACTGGTGAATACACCGACACCCATTTCGGTGATCGTTATGGTGAAGGTGTTCTTACTGGTAAAAAGGCAATGATCATTACCACTGTCGGGGGAACTGTTGAGCATTACAGTGCAAGAGGTATCAATGGTCCAATTAATGATGTCTTGTTCACAATTAATCATGGTCTTTTGTTTTTCACAGGTATGACTGTCTTACCTCCATTTGTAACTTATAAGACAGACTCTGCTACAGAGGAAGTCTTTCAAAATGAGGCAAAGAAATTGAGGGAAACTTTGAAGAATATTGAAACCATCAAACCAATTAATTATAGAAAGCAAAATTTCGGTGATTACAATCTTCCAGGTTGTACATTAAAGGAAGGTTTGGAACAACCTGGTGAAACTGGGTATGATATCCATATTATAAAAGATTAGTATTTATTTTTATATGGATGTAATTTTATATGAATTGTTCCAATTTTATTGTTCCAAGTATTGAATATTATATATATATATATATATTATTCAATATGTCTTTCAGTGTGTCGCGACGGAGATTGCCATATCCGCCTCTGACCCACGGAAATAGCAGTTATTTCCTCGGCTTTTGGACGGAGAGCTCATCGAGTATTTTCCATGCACATCGAACTTGAAAAAAAATACAAAATGACAATAGATCCTCACATTCTCCGCATTATTATATAAAGACACAAATAATCACTTGTTTTGCCATGTTTTCTCATCGATTCATGTTCTATTCTTTTAGCTTCAAGATGTAAAAAAAGCCATTCAACAATGAAAGTATTAATTGTCTTTGCTCATCCAGAACGCCATTCCTTAAACGGTGCCTTACTAGACACCGCTGTCAAGCACTTCGAGGACAAAGGTGATGAAGTTAAGGTGTCAGATTTGTATGCCATGAATTGGAAATCAGAACTATCTAGAGAAGACTTTCCACAATACCCAAAGGATAAGAAATTGAATCTTATGGCAGCTGGCGCGGAGGCATTTTATTCGGAAACCATTACTTCAGATGTCATTGCTGAACAAGAAAAAATGAAATGGGCTGACCTGGTGGTTTTACAGTTCCCCATGTGGTGGTTTTCTATGCCCGCTATTATGAAAGGTTGGGTGGATAGAGTCTTTGCCTTTGGGTTTGGTTTCGGATTAGGTGAATACAACGACAAACATTTTGGTGATCGTTACGGTGAGGGTATCATGGAGGGTAAAAAAGCAATGTTAATGGTGACTACAGGTGGTTGGGAATCTCATTATAGCAACAGAGGTATTAATGGAACCATGGATGAAATTTTGCACCATATTCAGCATGGTATCTTATTCTATGTTGGGTTTGATATCTTACCACCGTTTGTTCTTTATGGAACCATGAGCCTCAAGGAAGGGAAGGAACTTGATGCAACTGCTAAAAGATTATGTGATCAATTAGATAATGTTCAAAGTGTTAAACCAATTAATTATAGAAAGCAAAATTTTGGTGATTACGACATTCCAAGTTTAGTTTTAAAAGAAGGTCGCGAGCAACCAGGTGAGACAGGTTTCCAGATGCATATCAATAAGGACAATGAAGAAACCTCACTATAGAGCAGTTTGTAAAAAATCTATCTAAATATTTTTTTAATTTAAAAATCTTTTAGTGACTAGGTCGAACAGAAAAAAATTATTAAGTAGTATTATCTATACAGTTTGCAATATCTTACCTTGAACTACTATCATTCTAACTTCGGAATAGAAAATTTTATGACAGTCTCATGATTTTCCATAATGGGTATGGTTTACATTTTTGTAAATAAAAAATATAAAAATAAGCGCAGGTGGTTTAGTGGTAAAATCCAACGTTGCCATCGTTGGGCCCCGGGTTCGATTCCCGGCTTGCGCATTTATTTTTTCATTTATTAACTTTTTAGAGTGAACGTTAAGTCCTTCTGAAAGCTAGCATTGAGATCCATATGTATCTTCACGTTGCTATACTTTTTCATAAAACGTTTTTATTTACATATATGGATTTAAAAACCAACTACAAGATGCATTTGAGGGATAAGACGACTATTCGTTATCCATCGAAAAAAATAAAAGAATATATTAAACAGGGAACTGCTTCTTCATCATTCCCAGATTCAATCACCAGAACTTCCACCAACTTTTAGTCCTGCCATTTATGATACTTTCCGTCTTCCTTTGACTATCTTGCTTTAAGGTATCCATTTTTTGCCTAATCCTGTCTAACTCCTCTCTCTGAGCCTTCTCTGCATTTAGTCTCTGGAAATGGTCATCAATATTCTGAATACCATTGCCATTTTCGCTTGTACCAGCTGGATTTCTCTCCCATGGTGACTGTATAGGTCCCGTTTTCCAAATAGGATCCTTGCTTTCCGCAGTATTCCTTACAATCTTCATAAGTTCTTCTTGTTCAGCTTGACGTAAATTCCTCTCTTTTTCATACTGCAGTCTTAGTTCAGGGGATAATGATTTGATCAATTGTTCATCAGAAGGGGTGGTATATTTAAATAAAAGTACCCCTGAACCTATGATGACACCACCAAGGGCGTAAACTTTTAACCAACGAAACCAGAGTGGTCTTTCCATTCTATGAGTATTGTTCTTTTTTCAGGAAATTACTTCTTATGTTTGTAATAAGAAGTCGTTAGGTTCTTCTGAATCTTTATGACAATGATGATTCTTCATTGAACGTCCCGCCCTAAATGTATAAAGCGGACCCGATAGCGACAGAAAAGAAAACTCGCAACCCATCATAGGAGCAATAATATTAAATATACAGATATAATGAATGAATAAATATAAAGATTGTAGAGCTTCTTAACCAATGAATTCACCGAATAAGAAGGGAGTGAATACTTTGATAGCAGTGATGAGAATCATAATACCCTCCAATAGAGCCACAGGGAACCCCATAAAGCCTCTTTCTTCAAACTTCAAGTAAATAGTGTAGAAGGCGACAGCAAAGAAAACTCTCGTCAATAATAAAGGTCTTGGTAGAACACCTGATAAGAAACCAACCGGCAGTTTCACGCAATCCCCACCCCTTTGGAAGTATTTGAAACAGCCTCTTTGTAGATCCTTTAAATTCTTATTATCAGCTGCAAATAAGGAATATAATGCGATGGATAATACATTAATGACTGTATCGTAACTCTTTCTTTCAAAATGATAATCTAATAATTCATCAAGAACTGTTTCACGGTCACTGAAATCCAAATCGCCAATCTTCTTTATTAGTAACACCACATCGTTCAAACCAACAGTCATACCACCACCTGTCAATGGGTGTCTCATGTTCAAAGAATCACCAATTAGACAAAGACCAGTGACATCGTTTTTTCTTGCTGGTAAATATGAGTTTGGCATAGATCTGAATTTACCTTGTTGTAAGGCATCATCAAATGATGGACGAAGAGTTTCTGGAATGAAAGGTTGGACATTATTAATCATCCAACTCTTAATATCACCTGGTAATTTTGGAGAATTGTATGCACAAAGAATTCTAGTCTCTTGTGGACTGATTTGATAAACTAGGATTGGCATATGTTTAGAACCCAAAATAACATGACCATGCATTGGTGCTGGTACCTTGGCGTTGAAAAGGGACATACCAACGAATGAAGATCCCACAGTTGGGACATGGTTAGGGTTCAGTTCTGTTCTGAAATGAGAGAAGATACCATCACAAATAAAAGTTAAATGACCCTTAAAGTTCACTTTACCACGACCTTCAATGTCCACTTTAGCACCGACAACTTCATTAGTGGCATTTTTCAAGATTTCGATAACATTCCCTTGAAGACGAGTAACATTTTTCTCCTTGGCTGTAATGGCCCTTAAATTATTCAAGAATTTACCATGCACGAACGCAACACCTCTTTCTCTCTCACCATTTTCATAATCCTTTACACGAATCAAGTCATCATCAATGACCTTATCGTTACCATCTTTAACCAAATCTTTCAATTTCTCGACTGGACCAACATCGGCCTTGTAAGGGTATGGAATATCCACTTTCTCGCCATTGAAGAACACAGTATACCCAGTCACTGGATAAGCATCTATGTTGTTAATAGCTTGAACCATCCCCAGACTCTCTAAGGCTCTCACCCCACCTGGTTGCATCAATTCACCAACAATTCTATCAGGCATGGCCCAATCTCTCTCGACAATAAGAACCTTCTTTCCCTTTCTTGCCAAACCGGTGGCTACACAGGGACCTATGACACCGGCACCGACCACAATGGCATCGTATGTGATTGAGTTGTCTGCATTTGTCAAGCTGGCGTCAGTCATTGTTGCTTTGTATATATATATGTGTTTGTATGTTTGTATGTTTTAGTCAGTTTTGGAAGTTGAAAATATGACAAGATTCCTAAGTAGCAAAAGAAACAAATACGCTATTGTTTTATATCTCGATGCTCTTGTTGTAAGGTACGCGTGATATTTTGACAGGTTGTGTGCAATGAGGTAGGTACGAACGAAGCTCACAAACGATTGATGTTTTGTCTCCGAAGAAGCTCTAAGCTACGTGGACAGCAACACAGCCTCTGTTATCGGAACACAGGAAACAGTCATATGGCATGCTGCTGATGAAACTGGATACTCTACGTACAACTAGCACTTACTGTCTGACTGTCCTCTTGGCGTTGTCCTCTAGCTCGTAAAGACGTCTGTATATACCGGTAAAATTCTCGCGACAGGAACCTTCGTTGCCCGTAAACGATCTTGATGAGCTGTCGATGAGATAAATACACAGGTAGTTTATAAGCAAATTACGTACAAGTCTGTCGTGGGAGCGGGGATCTGGTACTAGAACGAGTTTGTGTAATATATTTACATGCGTTTATTTATATACGTATGGCCCCTATTAAGCAATATTTGAGAAGCTCTTGATGTTACGGTAGAAATCCTGGCTGAGGTCAATGATCCCCTCCTCATCGTCAAACGTTCCTTGCGCCACGTTTATGGCAATATTCATTCCTCCAATGTTGGTAGTAGCAATATTTAGCCCAAAGGAAAACTTCATGGCTCCTTGACTCTGTGTGAAAAGCAAATCATTGACGTGGTACGCTTGCGTCCTGTCCTGTGGGAAAAAGCCTGCATTGCTGAATAGTACACCAGCACGAGTCTTGTGTAGGTAATCAGAGGATATGACTTTATCGATATTTTGTCTCTTGACGAGTCCGTCCATCATTAATAACCCCAGACCACTGAAGTGATCACCATTTTCATACGATTTCGTATAGCCATCTTGATAATATTGTACTAAATCCCAAAACTTCTCCTTCTCATCTAGTTGAATATTAAACGAGGAGATTAAATGCGTGTAATGCAATCCACCAACGTTGGAACCATACTTATAAATATCTTTTAATTCTTCATCAGCTAGGAATCTTCGCGAATTACTTGGAATGGCTACATCAAGCCCCCATTCTCTCCATGAATCCATGTGGAAGATCTTACCGTTATTGAACATGGCTACGAACCAGCAAGCTTGTAGAAATGGGGTAAAAGTACAATTGTATTTTTTGACAGTCTCCCTGATGGAATTTACTTCATCATTAGTGAAGGTTATAATGTTGAAGTCAAAAGGTATACCCTTGTCATTTGTGGAAGTCAGTTCTGTGGGCCAATTTCTGTAATTCAAGAAGCCTTTCACTAACGCTGAAGCAATTATTTTCGGTAGCGAAGTTAGAGCAGGACGATATTCAATTATATCTGTAATTGGGATATATATCTTGTGGAATGATTCCCAATCTTCCTCATAATTGAAAATTTGTAAATCGTCCCTAAAGGGTTCTTCATCATTTTGTGACAGTTCAGTGCAGATATCTTGGAATATATTCACACCACTAATTGCATCTGATGTGCAATGATTACTAATATAGAAAAACTTCGTTGGTGATAACCTAAATAATCTCCAATTTGGTCTTGAAGGGTCACAGATGGGGATTATAACATATGCAACTGCCTTCATAATATCTGGTGTAATGACCCCATTAGCTTCTTTAAATTGAGTTAATATATCATCTACAATTTCTCGAAATTCCTCCTGTTCATTGATAAGAATATCAGAAAGTGATAATTTAGGTAAAACTTTAATGAAATCATGCTCAGGATAAGGGGCATTCAAATATTCCTCGCTTTGGTAAAATGGCTCTTGATCAGGATACTTCTTAGGTACAATAGTATGGGCCAAAATCGGATTTTTGAAAATAATGCTCCTTAACGCCCGTGTAAGGTCAACGTCTTTCACTTCCTTGTTCAATTCACCGTAGATGGAGAAATTAGTATATAGTTTTTGTCTTTGTAAAAGAGCAAAATAATTTTCTAGATGACCCATACGTCTAGCATGCCCTCTTTCAATTAATTCGTCGGCAATGTATGGTTTGTATTCGTCTAGGGTTACTTGATCTTGTGTCATTGTTGATGTTTCCAAAAGAAGAAAGACTTATTGAAATTAATGAGCTCCAACAGCAATAGTCGAGAATCTGTCAGTTTATGGCTGAGTTCAAATGGTTAGCCTTCATAACATTGTACAACAGCATTTCGAAAAATCTTAACGTCATTGACACACAAAGTAATTCTGTGCTGCCAGGGTTCTATCTTATTTTTAAACTGAGGTTTTCTATACGAGTATTGGTAAACGACTCTTCGTCATTTAATTTCAAGAGACTTCGAGGAAATTTCGGCGTCGCAGAAAAAAGAACAATAATGTCTCAAATTCTATCATACTAATTGAATTAGAAAGCTGAACATCGAAAAGGAAAGTATAATAAAAAAAATTCGTTAAAATATATACGTAACGTTATGTAAGAATGAATCATTTACCCTTGGTAGACCAATCATTGATTTTCTGTCTGGTTCTTAGCATTACCATTGTTATTGTTGTTATTATGACGGTTACGATGATTATTAGGGTTGTGGTGATTGTGATGGCCGTGACCTTGATGGTAATTTTGTCTTGGCATACCGTTTGGGGCAACGTTACCTCCCATCATGCCTTGGAATGGCATGGCTCCAGGATATCCAAATCCACCCATGGCTTGGTTACCAGGAGCACCTGCCATATAAGCGGGTGGTATATGAGGGGAAGCAGCCTGTGGTGAAGGGCTTGAACCTGAATCTAAACCTTCTTTACTTACAGCACCGGTGCCCGTCGCACCTGGTGTCATCATCGGTGGCATGCCAGGATAGAACATTGGTTGAGGTTGGAATGGCATATACATCCCCATTGAGTTAGCGAAACTGGCATTCATCATTTGGTTTGGACTGGTTGGTGTGGGACCCATGGGGAATCCCATCATTCCACCCATACTAACGCCCATGTGTGGATTAGCAAGAGATGGACCCATAGACATTGGATTCATTTGACGTTGTTGCATTTTTCTTTGCGCACGTTGAACTAGTTTCTTTTGATCAGGGAATAATGTTTTATAGGATTTTTCGATGGTATTGGGCCAAGTTGGAGCTGTAAAATACGGTTTTTCAATAAAGAATGGTTCCATACTCTTAGTTTCACTGGATTCATTATTTTTGGCTTCTTCTTTCTTTTTATCGTAGGATTCCTTTGATTTAAGGAAAATATTGAAGTTTTTCTTAAATAAGTCCTTCTTAGACACATTAGCGGTAGGCTTCTTATGGCCAAAGAAAGACCCTGGGTTACGTTTCTTAGAGTGAACGGCAGTCTTAGAAGATTGTGCAGCCTTTGTTTCAGTTTTTGAGGAATTTGGTGAAGAAGGTGTTCCTGACTTGGTATTACCCTTTGTTGATTCAATTGCTGCAGGAGTTGGAGTACTTTCAGAACTTCTTCTGTAAATATCATTCATATCCTTTGGTACATCGTATGGAACTTTGAACTTCTGAGAGAATTTTCTTAATTCTTCAAGTTGGGCAGCCTTCTTGGATGAAGCCTTATGATTATCGCCTGCAACTGCTTTTGGTTGTTCTTTACTTTTGGAAATTGGACCATTTGTTGGTTTAGGAACTACAGTAGCCTTGGAAGTAACATTCGAAGGAGACGTAGTAGTGGTAGTGGTAGTGGTTGTCTTAGTTGTTTGAGAGGTAGATGAAATGATAGCAGGATCCATATGATGTGGTTGAGTTCTTAAAGTTGGAGGGACATACTTATTTGGCTTAGTGGTAACTGGTTTAGCGTTTGTTTTCAAAGAGGCTAACAATTCATCACCTCTTCTGTCAACACCTGAATACAAATCTTCCTCATCCATTCCTGAATCATCAATGATAACCCCTCTATCTTCAGCTAAATGAACGTTCCCAAAGGTATTTTGGCTTTCAATTTCTTTAGCAATCTTATCAGCTTCCTTTAATCTTTGCTGATATTGGGGATCATTCTTATTAATCTTTGTAGTGTAGAAATGCTCATCAAAAGTGGATTTCACACCAAATTTTTTTTCATTAACAGCAAATTGATCCCAAGTGCTCGAAGATTCTTCTAAAGTTTGAGCAGATGATGAATCAAAGGCGGCAGTATCGCCATCCGGGGTCCATCTTTGTAATTCACGTTCTTTAAATTCTCTGCGTGAAATATCAACGTCAGTTTTAAACTTAGTTGCGGATGTAGCAGCTGCTTGTGGTGCATTTGTAGTTGGTACAGTTTCTTCCACGACTGAATCCTTTTCAATTGGCGATTCTGTCTCGTATTTCTCATCTAGAGTGAGATCAACGTTCTTTAATTCCAATTCAGCGACATCATCGCCATTAATCAATAGAGTCTTCTTCAAGGCAGCACGCAATGCGTCGACATCATCATGATCAGCAGCGTGGATAATCTTAGGATATTGCAAGACGACGTCAATTCCATTGGGGGATTCCAAATTGCAAGCGCTAAGGATACCTTCATATTGCATTCCCGAGTTCACTGTGACGGTGACGTTAGAACCGATACCGTTGGTAAGTAAATAATTGAATCTATCATTGAAGGATTTGGTAACTTCGGGGGATTCAGAGAATGTAGTATTATTGACGCCTGTGGGAAGTTTCTTGCCGTTGGCAAAGTCCTTCTTCTTGTTAGCACTGAAATTGCCTTTCATTGTGTAATATGTGTCTATTACCGGAGGTGCAACACGCAGAATTGACTACAATGGGGTGGATTCCAACGTCAATTAATAATGTTTTTTCAAGATGAAGGTTACTTTGCTTGTTTTGAAGTTTTCTCTCTCTCTGCGCGGAAACCGTGCTGCCGTTCAAGACGATTCTTGAATGGAATATGGGGTATTATACTGATGCTATTATATGATATATGCTATAAAAATGGGCTAGGATTCGAATATTAGATTGTAGTCAATGACATCTCGTTGGAATTGTGATGTTCTGGGGGGTATGCGCTGAAGGGTTGGATGTAATGTCTCCTGGAGTTTGTCTAATAAGTCATGATCGTTATTATTGGGTTGTGGTTCTTGAGCAGCAAGGGTTTCCATTTTCAGTTGTTCTAACTCTTCTCTTTTGCTTTTCAATTCATCTCTCAACTTCTTATTCTTGTCCTTCTCCTGTGAATATTTCCCCTGTATGAATTTCCTCTTGGCAAAGATATATTCACTATCTATGTCATGACCATTTAATTTTGTTGGTATGGCAGACAATTTCAATCTACTTCTTATTTTGGTCAATATATCATGCATTAATTTTTCTTTCAATGCATGAATCTTTTTAATTTCTTTCCTCTTATTGAAAGTAACGTTTTTAATCTCATCATCATATTTAACAAACACATCTTCCAAAGCGACTTTTGAATCAATTTCCAATAATTGCATCAAAGCATGCACCAATCCCTTGGAAGGTTTCTTCCAGGGCACGACTTTAGCCGTCTCAGGTAATTTCGATATGAAATTTCTTCTAATCAATCTTCTAAATTCCCAAGGTCTCAATTCCGTATCATCGACATCCACATTCCAATTAAAATTTCTTTGGAAACGGACCTGTTTTGAATGTGAAGGTGATATGGTCTCATAGGGGCGCGATGAATCCAGTATTCTTTCCGATGGTTTCACTTTCTCAGGTGATCCTCTTGGTATTTCTTCAATGGCGGATTCATCATCCGTCACTACGGGTGCAATAGATGAGGGGGAAAGAGAGGATGAGAATTTATCCAATTCGTCTAAAATTCTGTTAGTGTTTACCTTGATGGGAGGGTGCGGTTTGGGACCAGGTGAATCCATTACCGAGGGTTGCTTCTCCCTGATGGGCTGTGCAATATGTGCATCTGAACTGTCCTCGTAGAACAGTGTCTTCTTTGGCAATGGTGCAGGTGCCGTTTTGTTGTTGTTCTTTCTTCTTGGTTTGTTGGAGAATGCTGCAGCTGCAGCTGCCACTGCCGCGGGACCCGTTTGTTTCGTTAACCAATCGTCATCTAGTGAGTCGTCCACTAGGGCGTCGAGGAACTTCTCCTTTGACATGTTGCTTTTGTTGATGGCTGGATGTGTTATTGTTTACTGTTATGTAATATTTGAAATTATAAAACAGACGCGCATTAAATTCAAATTATTTTCAATGAGATGTTTGTTAATTTTTTATATACTACTACTACTACGTACTAGTACATACACAAATCTGAAATAAAATAAAGTATATAGGATGTCTCTCACTTAGAAGGATTCGTTAAAGTTGATGTTGTTATCAGCGGCCTTCTTAGTGTTTTCAGCAGATTGAGTGAAATCTGAAACCTTCTTTTCAAAGAAGTTAGACTTACCGATAGCGGTAGCACCTTCCATGAAATCGAATGGGTTGTTAACGTTGAATACCTTTTGGTTACCAAAGGAAGATAATAGACCATCGGCGGTGAATTCGACGTATTGGTTAATCAAAGCAGCATCGACACCAAACTTGTCCACTTTCAAAACGTTCTTTAAGACATTCTTTTCAATTTCCACAGCTTCCAAGATAATTTTTTCAATAATCTTAGCATCTGGTTTTTGCTTCAAATGAGCAAATAACAAACAGTTGAAATCTGAGTAAGCACCCTTATCTCTACAAATGGATTTGTTTGCTGTAGTTAAACCTGGGAACCCAGTTTGACCTAACCAACCCAAAGCGGCGTAAACACCAGAGAAGAAGATACCTTCCTTAGCGGCCAAAGCGACCAATCTTTCAGCGTACAAAGAATCTTGATTCTTAATCCATCTGTTAATGTAATCTACTTTTTCCTTTTGTTCAGGTAAAGATGGTACTTCCTTGAAGAATGGGACCTTTTCAGGACCATTAAAGAAGGTATCGACCATCATGGAGTAAACTTCATCGTAAATGTTTTCCATCATGATTTGGAACCCGTAGAAACTCTTACCTTCAGGGTTTTGCAATTGAGCGGAGAATTTTTCAATGATATGCTTATTAATGACATCTTCAGAGACGGTCAATAATGCCAATAATCTTGCTAGGAATTGCTTTTGATCGTCGGTCAATTTTTGGAAATCTTGAACATCCTTTTCCAATTCGATTTCTTCAGCGGTCCAGAAGGCAGCTTCCACCTTCTTGTAGGCGGCCCAAATTTCATGATACTTGATTGGGAACATGACGAATCTGTGAGCGTTTTCGATCAATAGAATTTCATCCTTTTCGGATTCCTTCATGGCTAGACGGCGGGCTTCGAAGGGCTTTAAGAATTCGTTGTGAGCTTCCATGGACATTTTTTCTTTTGGTTTATGTGTTTGGTATGTGTTTTTTGTTATGCAAAGGGGAGAAAAGGGGTTTATTCAAATTTCTTCAAATATGCTTGATGATCTCTTCTTGTAGTATATATATATATTATGTAAGAAAGAGGAAGTAAAGTAAGATAAGAATTGATTAATAATAAGAATTAGATTTGAAAACAGGGGGGGGTTGAATATAATAGGGAAGTTTCAAGAGTTTATATAGGAAAATACGTATTGGAAAATTTGCTTATATTGTGAATGAAAAAAAAAAAATGGAATTTGCAAATTGAAAATTCGTTTTTCATTTTTTCCATCAGGGAAAAGAAAAAAACGAAGGAGAGGAAATAATTGTTGCCACAACAACGAAGGCTTCGGTGTGGTGTGTGGGTTGGTTATTTAAGGGTGGGCAATAAGGGTGTGGTTCAGCCCTGTTCTGACTTTCCTTCCAGCCCTAATCTCTGCTGGTTTGCGGTGCAAATGGGGGGTCATGCCCTGCCAGCCCTGGTTTCTGGGGCATTAGGGCTGGCAGACAATGTGCCCATTACTATGGAAACCGGCTTAGGGTGCGGTGGCTGGGTGGTAACCACGAGAGACGGAACCCAAAACGCGTAAAACAAATAAACAAATAAACAAATACACAAAGAAACAAACAGGATTCTGGTATTCTCTTCTCGTTTGTTTATCCCGTCGATGCCCATGACACGTAACGTCTGTGTCTGGGTAAACAGCGCCACTTGGTTTGTAGGTCCGTGCTGGAGCATCTTGGATAGCCGCTTGCCAGTGCAGAAGTGCAATTGCAATTGCATAGCTTAGATCGAGGTATGTTTGTAGACATTCCTTAATTCATCGCAACAAGATTTATTTTTTTACACATTGGCATAGTAACTAAAACGCCGCCCTAAATTTTTCGTAACCCCAGCAACCCCATTTCTGCAGCAATTTCTTCCAAAAACAAAAGAAATAAAGAAAAATTAAAGGCTTTTAACACCTCTATTCTTATTAAGAGTATTTACATGCATAGTTATTTCAAATATAAACAGTTTTTTAACACTTATTTTTTTATTTATTTTCAACAAAGAAATGTTCAATACAAGTTGAGAATAAAATTTATTATTTATTAAAAGTAAAAAGATTGAAGATAAATAAAAAATTTAATACACTCTATACTGCCTTAAGCATTAGTATATCACTGTTATTCCCCATTGGAGGAGTTTCCTTGACTTTTCTTTATTTTACGCTCTGTTTTGGGCAATATTTCACCAGTTACACTCTACACTTGACATACCGAAAAAAACATATTTTCTATACAAAAACTACGTATACGCCACCTACCAAAACTATTTTCCCAAGAATTCTATATTGAAAGCCTCGAATCATTTAAACATACCTTTCTTACAGTGTCAGTAATTTTTTATCTAGAATTTTATGTAACTTTAATGATTATAACGAAATTCACTTCCGATTCTTTAACTATTCCGCAAAATCAGAATACTGCTGTATCACCAAAAGTTATCAATGGTAATACCTTTATGTTGCTAAAATAAAAAAATAAATGGTTGCTAAGAGATTCGAACTCTTGCATCTTACGATACCTGAGTATTCCAGTGGTGTTCCACAGGCAAGATGTTTAATTTTCTTGAATCAGGCGCCTTAGACCGCTCGGCCAAACAACCATATTAATTTGAAAAATGTTGTAAATGAAAAAGAGGTTCACGAACGATTGGCCACTGAAAATGAATACGAGCAGGAACATGATAAGAACATAAACGCCGAGATGAGGTTATACACTAACTGCCAAATAGGGAAATAGATATCCGAGATAGACCGATGTTAACCTGGTTGTAACCAATGAAATAGCTGTCATGTGAGATAGTTATACAGGAAAAAGACATTTCAATCTGAACAGAATTGGAGACTACTAGGCTAAACTATCGGTGTTAAAGTGTCACAGGTGATTGTGAACATCATCCAGAAAACATATATAAAGGACCTGTTTTCTGTGATGAGTTTAAGTAATTAGTTCGTCTTTTTATAATTTGTATTTTAATATAAAAAGACCAAAATCAAATAATCTAAGTTTTAGTTAGATCGATAAGATTGTTTTAGAATCTGGTCAGAACTATTAAGGTTATCTATAGTTCTACGAATGTTAATTGAAAAACGTCTCCTTTAGCACCGGTGAAGGGCTTGGGGACTTTAATTTCGATAAATTGGGACATGAGTAAAAGCAAATTTGTTGAATGGACGCTACCAGATGTTTCAATTAATATTCGCAGAACTATAGATAACCTTAATAGTTCTGACCAGATTCTAAAACAATCTTATCAGTATAACTAAAACAAAAAATTTGCTTAATAGAGACTACCAGTTCGTGAATGTATTAACAGAAAAAAGAGGACGTCTCTTAGCCGAATGACATGTTGTTTTATCCAGATTAGTCTTTCAGATCATGTATCAAACAGATATTTCACCTGTAGCCTAATCATCTGCTTGATTTTCTTATTTGCGAAGGGTATATGTTGAGCTAGACCAATCGACACTCATGAGCTTACAAAGCTACAGTTCTCTGTAGCCAATTAACATCCTTATAGTAATTGTCACCATTTGTGTCGATTGTCTCTGATTGAATATAGTTATCTGGTGGAGATAGAGTTTTAGAGCTTCTCATGCTAACTATAGGTACTTCTAGTTTTGTTAACTTACCAAATAAAAGTTCTTTCATAATAAATTTAATGTTTTCATCAAACTTATATTTTACTTCTAATCCTAAAATATCGTAATTGGCAGAGATATCATTTAGTTCACCTGAATAGACGACTTTCAGTGTCAAATCTTCATTAAAGAGTTTCTACCAGTTCACAAGCATCGCCCAGGTTTTTGGAGAATATTGCCTATGTCATGAACGAATAGATATACAGTTAGTTTGTCAGGTGTGAACACGTAATGGCCAGCCAATTACCTCGATTACCCCACAGCAGCTAATTAAAATATCGATCTGATCGCATTACCTAGTGCCCCCCCTTTGTTTCAAACCAAAAAGTGTTTAGTTTAGCTTCATAACTTTTTCCAGGCTTAGGCATATGTGGAAGTTTTCTCATATAGGAATGTTGTACCATGTACCATTCCCTATAGTGACCAATTGACTAACAAAACGCAAAGCGCGAACATTATTTGTAAAGTTAATATTTCAGCAAATTGTAGACAACTTGTGAAAACCCTTATATATAGACCGAATACCATTAGCAAGACATTCCTATATCAACTTGTTGTTTTCTCATTGTTCCAGTATAACACATATTAACTTAATTCTAACCAAAAGAAAAGATACAATAAATAATCATGGGTTTATTCAGTCGTTCTTCCTCTCAGGATCAAAATACCACCGCTCCTAGTACGAGATCAGGCCTCTCTAACGCTTCTCCAGCTGAAACATTAAAAACTCAAATAGCACAAGAATTAGCAGTGGCAAATGCCACTGAATTGGTCAGTAAGTTGACGGAGAATTGCTTTGAAAAATGTTTGACTGCTCCTTATTCGACAAACAATGAAGCTTGCGTGGATCAATGTTTAACGAAATATATGAAGAGTTGGAATGCTGTTTCTAAGGCATACGTTGCAAGAATACAAGAAGCTTCCACATCTGGCGAAATTTGAATACATTCATCTAATTATCAATGATCCATCCCTCTGTTAATAATCTGTCAATAGCCAACCAACCAATCCATTCATTTAGAATTTATTTGTATTAAATATTCTAAAATAAATAAATATATGTATGACTTAAATAGTGTTGGCAGAACCAATATTTAAATTGAAATTACTTATCTAGAAGTTTGGCCCCCCATTTTATTGGAATATAAAAAAAAATTCGTTTGGTTCCAAATAATCTCCTCATAGAGTATATCTTTGGATAATATATACAACAGTGACTCAAATGGTTGATTTATTTGACCAAACATAAAGAATCTAGTCTCCTTATTAACCCTTTAGTCTTCATCTTCTTCACCAGCAGCCGCTATTTGAGCCTTCACATCTTTCCATAGTTTACCCTTATTATGATTCTCATACCAGGATGTTACAGAACTATCAAATAATACTTGGAAAACAAATGCACCGGCAAAGATAGTACCAACGAATACTGAATTTCTTTTAAAGAATGTTCTATAGATAGTAGAAAATGACTTCATTAATAGTCAACCAAATTTAGTATTTGAAAAACTGTTAGTAAACTTGAGAACCTAATAATTCCGAGAAAATGATCATTGGCTTGATTAGTCTAACCACAAACATACCATTTGTTGTATAGTGTTAATAGCCCTGAGCTTATCTGTTGTTTCGAGACTTCACGAACGTGGGTAACGGACTTCCCTTAAAGTTTAGATGTCTTTGTCATTTAGTTTCTTATATCGAGATTAGGAAATCCGTCGCGCTTTAGCGGCTTTAATTGGCTCGTTCACGATGACGATAATAGACAAAATATACTATAGTTCGATTTAAATACATAAGTAGATAATATATATAATGGGATATAGTCTATATTTAAAGGATTAAAACTGTTCACAATGTAGTGTAAATTCGTTCGCTTATTACCAGGACCCGTGTGATTCCTCACCGTCACTCTCATTGTTATCTTGACCACTGTGGTCTTGATCATTCTCATTAGTAGTTTCATTTCCCTCCTCTTCATCTTCTTGGGTTCCTTCTTGATTTGTAAAATTGAAATTATCAAATCGAGGACCAAAGAACTGGAATTGTGGAGGAATTGCTTGTTCCGTAGTAGCACCTCCTTCAAGTGCATCTCTGAAATTCTCAAACATTTCTAAGAATCCTCCCATAGCGTTACCATCTTCTCCAAATAATCGAAGATTCGGTGGCTGATTAGGGTTATCATTGTCAGGATCAAAGTCTGCATCATCTTCATCTACGTAAAACTCATCTCCTTCGTCATCGTTGAAATCGTCTTCATCCTCCTCATCTTCGTCTGGTGCAGGAACTCTTCTTGGTCTAGCGTTTCTATTCAATGCAAACACAAATCCATTAGATAGAATACTCACTCTAAATTCATCACCCATAACTCTACTAATGTAACCTGGAATTTCATTATTAATCCATAATTTGTTCAAATATTCATATCTCTTGATATTCAACGTAGTTAAATCACCACGTTTCATGGCATTTCTACCAACTTCACCATGTGAATTTAAATAAGGCGCCGAAATAAAGACAGTCGATGGAGGATGACCTAGATATAAACAAACTTCAGAAGTGTTTGGTATTAAGAACGCACCAAACGACTTAAAACAATTCTTCGCTAAATGTCTCGACATTTCATGATGATCTGCCCTTAAATGGATTTTCACACCACATGTTAAACAGATTCTAAAGTCTAATCTGTTGCTACCGTTTTTAGTAGGTTGTTCTTCCCTTAATTTGATATCCCTTGTATTGGTAATATACGTGTTCAAATATTTGGCTAAATCAACCATTTTAACAATACCACAATACTCATACGGGATATTTTGTAAGTAAGGATCAATCTCCCTATCAGACCCCATAGCTTCTAAAGCCTTAGTACCAATTGTTAATAACTCTTTAAGGGATCTATGGTATGTTAGCAAAGATATTAAAGTGTCAATGTACTCTGGAGTGGAATATCCAACAAGGTCGTTTTCAATATCGATCCCTTCGATTATAAAAGGAGCTTCGCCAGATTCATTTAATAATTCATGGAATACTTTAATTAAAATTAAGCATCTTCTTAGAGTAGGCAGAATATTACTCAATAGACACGTGTATGCTAGGTTATAGAACATTGTGGCTTCTTCGTTCTCATTAACCATATCGTTATTTTGAACACTCTTTAAAGTTTCCAGCATTTCAATATTAATGTCATATATCTCTCCCGATGCCCTCACCTTTTCATAATTTTCCTTGATTTGGGAAGATGAGCCAGCTTGTGAGATAAAATCAGTTAAGATTTGATTACAGTATCTAATCAAAGTCTCTGTGATAATATCACGAATGGAACGCTTTGCTGTACTAAAGAGACATTCTTTAGTAATATATTGGAACACTTGATTTTGATTCCAAATGACGGATTTCTGATTGACATATGGAGAAAGAGTAACGTTTGGTTTACCTATACTAGAGGCTAACAAAACCATACAGATCAAAACGTTTTTCAAAGTTTTATATTTTTGTTCTCTGTTTTTCAAAAATGATTCATTCGGAGAAACATCCAATCTGGAAGAAATCTCTAGCATTGATATCGTATTCGTCCAATGATTTATTAAGACCAATGCCGTATCGGCGACAGTGAATCCATCGATCTTACGTACTCTTTTGTCAAATGATTGATAGTCAGTAAACACATCCTCGAAAAAATCGTAGACACTGTGGAATTCATCAGAACTAAACTCCCTTAGAATATGAATGAATGAATCAACGGATATTTCCTCTTTCAGTAAATTATCAAGATATGGTTGTGGATCTATCTTGGGTATACACCACACAGGTACAATAGAATTGGAGAAAGTTTGACAAAGGGGACAAATAAATCCAGTGGAAAGAAATCCTTTCTTCTGAATATATCTCTTGAAACAGTTATAGTGAATATGATGATTACAGGAAACAAAAACCTTTCTTGAGCCTCGGAATCCATCCGTCTTCAAGTTCTCTAAATCTGTATCATTGATATAAGTTAAATTTTGATCATCATTGGTAAATCCATTCCATGGACGACCATACTCATCAACATTATAAATATCACCTTGTCTAAATATCGGTGAATGTTCATGGTAGGTTGGTATAATAAAGAAATCTTCTGAAGTATCATCTTGACATAAGGAACACGTGAAGTCTTCATAATTCAAAACCTTGTCACTGTTTAAGGAATCAGTTTCGGCACTCTGTTCCTTTTCGAATTCTTCTTCATTTTCCTTCATGAACTTGTTCTGTTGACTGTTGAATTTGGCCATTAACTTAGCTTGACGCTTCTTCGCTAATCTTCTTTTTCTTTCTTTCTCATTTTCTTCAAGGTTTACACCTTGATTTAATTTCTTTGCTTTGTACTCATCAACTAAATCTTGACCAAAACTATTTACTAACGATTCAAATATTTCCTCAGGTTTCTTTAAGATCATCTCCTGTAGTAAATAATCAGCTTTCTTAAGGATATGCTCAGAGAACGCCTCACTCTTACTATTTGCAATACTTAATAACAAAGCGCAAATAGGTTTTGAAATATAAGTTTCAGGTAATGAGTTTTTCCCATTGATAAGTTCATCATCTTTGAAGATACCATGTATTAAATGCAATAGTTCGTTTAAGAATGTCCCATCTTCATTATCTAAACAAGCTTGAAGTAGCTTATAGATGACTTTGGTAAATACAGATGATCTAGTGAAGTTGCCCAAATTTTGAGTATCTTTATCTAAATGCTTTACTGGGGTGATTTGGGGTTGAAGTATAATGGATGGTAAATCAGTAGTCTTTTTCTGTTTTGCAATATGTGCCTTAATAATTGCTGAACTTGATTCAAATTCGTTACCTAAGTTTGATAACTTAAGAGGATCAATCTTAGAGAATAACGATTCTTTCAATTTGAAGATACCGTTATCTGCTAAACCTTTAGGTTCAACGAAGATAGAAACCTCACTTAGTGCTGAGTCAAATAAAGTAGAGTCCTCCGTCAAATAGTCTGGAACAGATCTTAAAAGTTTTGAATATGAGAGTGGCTTTGAATAAAGGGAATAAATAATTGCATTCTTTATTTGAGATAAAATTCTTTCCTCAGAGGAAGCAAAACTTTTGAAGAACTGTCTTTCAGTCAATAGTTGATAAGTAAATGCAATGAACTGTTGGAAAATTAGGGAAACCTTATCCTGATATACTGTTTTGTTATATTCTGCATCACCATTGAACCAATCTAACAATTCCCATCTATCCAACATGTTATAAATAACTCTGGGGGTGTCATCTTTTTCCCAAAGTAACGCCAATTGGTTCAAATGTATGTCTCTAGAGTAGGAGTTCAATTCTGGGTTGTTCTTATAATATGACGCTTGGTGGAGAACCGATGCACCATTTCTAACCCAAAATCCAACATAAATTTGAGAGCAGAGTACAACCGATCTTAAAGAAAAATCTGATATTTTCAAGAAATCATCACATTCTTTAGATACAATTCTACGAGCATCCTCCAATGAAATTTTCTCAATGAGAAATGAAAATAATGTATGTATAGGATTCATGTAGGACACTCTTTCGTTACTCACTGTAAATTTAACAATTTCATGAGAATCATACACTAACTTATAGACCAACGATTTATGACTTAACAAAGTGTTTAACAAATGGATAGAATTACCTAAAAGCTCTTTGTTAATCATCGTTTTATTATTTTCCAATAATTTTTCTAAAGTCTGTATGATTCCATAGATGGATGTGGTATATTCTAGGTATGGAATAAAATGCTGATCTTCATGAATAACATGCTCACCCTCTTTCCTCTTTATTTTCCAAGCACCATTAAATATTTTACAGAGTGTCATCACTGTGATGAATTCCATGCGCCTTAATAAAATATTTGGATCGCTTATCTTGCTCAATAGAGTCTCTACTGTGTACAGACCTTGTTTAAAGGAGATCGTATAACTCTTTGTCAAATTACTCACTTGAACTCTCTGCCAAATTAGGGTCCCATTTTCAATTTTACAAAATTCCATGAAAACATCGATCACAGACCAAACAATATCAATGAAATGTGTACCATTTTGAAATATCCATTTGGCATTTGTAGGGCAGGTAAACAATTGAACAACACATTCTCTCAAAGCGGTAAGTTGGGGCTCTCTATCCATGTATGTAATCGATCTTGTGATATGATTGAATATTTCCACAACCTGCTGACAAAATATTGGTTTATAAATGATACTTGAAGCCAACGTTGGTATTATAACATTCTGTAAATCCTTTCTTAATCTTTTCCAATATCGATTATCCATATATAGCAAATGCTGTAATCTGGTATTCGAATATGTTCTTGTTGTTGGTTTCACAATGGCATTTGACAAGTTTGAAATATGGTTTAAATTGTCCTCGGTTGGGTTTAATAGACTATGATGACCCAAGGGGATCTGTAGGTTCGGGGCAAAAATGGAAACATCAATAAATTTATATGGATTATTATCAGGCAAATTTTTTTTGAAATGTGTTTCTACAACAGATATCATATCTCTACTATTGCTGTCAATTGTTGGTTCTGTCCTGGGTTGACAAAGCACTTCACCTAGAACGTCTCTAAATAAAGTTTGAAATTTTGCGTTTGGTAACGAGAGACAATGAGACAACCAAATAATAATATATTTACAAGCTTCCTGATGAATATATTCAGACCAAGTTGTCAGTGTGGCACTTAATCCGTTAGTTTGTACGGCAAAGAATCCTTCAATCAAATTTGTCAAATCATTTGAACATTTTAACATTGCTCTACCTTCACTATCTATCTTTGAGGTTAAAAGATCCGTGTGAACATTATCTGGGACCCCCTGTCTTAAAGCCATTGTCGCTTGGGAATAATTATGATACTCATCATTATAAATCATCACGGTATAATCTCTTTCCTCCACCGGAATCTCTTGATTGTTTAAGAACTTATTAGAGTAAGCTAAATCCTTTAGTAATTGCGATCTCTCATCTATTTTGCCCTGCTGTGTCAATTCCCTTAATTTTAATGTGATTTCTTTAGTAAATACGGGTAGGGGTTCAATATTTTGGTTAAACATGTCAATAAAATAATCAAAGACTGTAGATAGTGTAGATACCATCAATGATCGTATAATTTTATTATTGGTATCAAAGATGGCTTCTAAGTCTTCCTCCATATCGTCAGCGGTGTCCACAGAAGCAGATGCTAATTCAGCCTTACAATGCAGTTGTGCATGCCAAGCTTCTTGATCTCCACAGTCACAAATCCCACTTGTAAAATCAGTACAAATATCGGTATAAACATGATGATTTTCATGATCTTTAGGATTAAAACAATGGATGCAAAGGACACATGTGTCATCAAACCCACATTCTTTACATCTATAAAGGGGTTCTCCCAACTTAAATTTCTTACCACAGTTTCTCCCCATATGATTGAATCTTTTCAATATCTTAGACTCAGATTCAGGGCTGGATGCACTATCAGCATCAGCACTTGCCGTCGCTGTAGCAATCTTAAATTTATAAAATTCATCACCTTTGCTATAATTTTCCATATCCATTATTTCATCCAACGAAGCAGGAAATTTCAGATCATCTATAGTTAAGCCTTCATCCAGTCTGAAATGGAATAAATTACTCAAGTTTTGACCCTTATTGGTGATGGAATAGTATAACAATGAAAAAATCAATTTCTTCAAGGCATGGTCCATCTTGGCCCTCTCTGTAGGGTTCCTTGATGACTTCAGATATGGAATATCATGGAGGGATTGTAAAATGGAGTTTAAATCCTTAGTATTATCCGATACGTCGCTCATTTTGGGTGAATGTCGTGACTTGGCGCCAATTCCTTAAAATCTTGCTTTATTGTCAGTACTTCAAGAAGCAAATATGTCGCTAACTTGCAAACGTAAGTGTCTCGATAGATAAGTTTGATAGAGTATAGTCTAAGGTAGGCTATTGGGATATAACACTGTATTGATGGGATCTTAACATGGATGCATTTGTCTAGCACATATATTTATATTTCACATCGCTTGAAACGGCATTACCCTGAAAACTGAACAATGATATGATAATATTTCAATAAGAACAAGAATGAAGTTTCATCACCAAGATGGTACAATTGCAAGGCGCTGCAGAGACAAGAGGAGGTCATAGGAAAAAGAGTCTATCATATTAACACCTTGCTGCCCCCAATTATCTTTTTGACGAAGGAAATATACTGAAAAACTGTGATGGATCAATCAAGTAAGGAAGATTCCCCTATGGTAAACGGCAGAGCTAAACCTACCGGTCAGCGTTCTCAGGCAAGAGCTGATACTGCTGGTGGTGGAGGTGGTTCGAATCGTTCGCCATTTATCAAGAGAGATAGATTAAAGAGAAACTTCTTAAAGAGTCGAATGAACTCTCGCCGTGTGGTAAAGAAGGATGATCCTGAACTCCTAGAAGAGAGAGAAAGAGCTTTGCTTTCGTCTCAGACTACGAGTAACAGCATTGATATTAAACCCAACGTGAAAGTTAAAAAAGAAGTCTCTAGTAATGAGGAACAATTTAATGAATACCCATTGAGGGCCGTATCAAAGGAATCCTTGGAGAATATGAGAACTCATCTTTTAAAGTTTCAGAGTAAGAAAAGAATCAACCCTAATGAATCGTTTCATCCACCAATTAGATTGCATAGAAAGGACACCAGAAACTTACAATTCCAATTGACAAGAGCTGAAATTGTCCAAAGACAACGTGAAATTCAAGAATATAAGAAAAAACAATTGCAACCACAGCAATCACAGCTGCAAAAGGCATCTCAAACTCCTAACTCAGTTAATACCGCAAATCAGACACCATCCGTTTCTGCAACACCCGCTGTTGTTGGCTCATCCACAACTAACGCCACACCAGGGTTACAAACATCAGCAGCTTCTGCTACAACAGACACAACAAACCAACCCCCAATAGTAAATGGTATTGTAGATGGTCCTACCACTACTGCTCCCACTGCAGTAGCCTCTAACGGCACAGAAGCCTCAACAACCGCTGTACCAATGATTACTCAATTAGAAGAAGCAGGTATGGCAGAAGATCCAACTAAAGTTGGGATGGTTAAATATGATGGCAAAGAATCTGAATTACAAGAGGAGGCTACTGTGGATCCATTCGCAGATGTGTCTCCAGATGGTGGTGGTAGAGCCAAGAGAGGTAATTCAAGAAGAAAGACAAGACAACTAAAAGTACTAGATGAAAATGCTAAGAAATTAAGATTCGAAGAATTTTATCCCTGGGTTATGGAAGATTACGATGGTTATAATACTTGGGTTGGGTCATATGAAGCAGGTAACTCTGACTCATATGTCTTATTGAGTGTGGAAGACGATGGTAGTTTTACTATGATTCCGGCAGATAAAGTTTATAAATTTACTGCTAGAAATAAATATGCTACATTAACAATCGAGGAAGCTGAAAAAAGAATGGATAAGAAGAGTGGTGAAGTTCCTCGTTGGTTGATGAAACATTTAGACAATATTGGGACTACTACGACAAGATATGATAGAACAAAGAGAAGATTAAAAGCCGTTGCTGATCAACGTAATGCTGATGAAGATGAGGCACATGACGATAACTCGGAAGTGGAATTAGATTATGATGAAGAATTTGCCGATGATGAAGAAGCTCCAATTATTGACGGTAATGAACAAGAAAATAAAGAATCAGAACAACGTATAAAGAAAGAAATGCTACAGGCAAATGCCATGGGGTTACGTGATGACGAGCAACTACCTGATGAAGAAGATGCTGATGATTTATTCAACGAAAAGAAAATTGATGAAGAAGGAGAAAGAATCAAGAAGGCATTGCAAAAAACAGAATTAGCTGCTTTATACTCTTCTGACGATGATGAAATCAATCCATACTTGTCAGAATCTGAAACAGAGAATAAGGAGGAGAATGAAAAAATCAAGAAAGAAGACAATGAGAACGAGGGTAAGGAAAAATTGTCTAGAAAGTCATCACCAAGAAAGAAATCCCCAAGTGTGACAGCACCACGTCTTAGAGTGAAAAGTATCAAGGATTGTATTATCATATTAAAGGGTAGTAAAAAACTTTTGAAAAATTTCCCCAAGGGTCAATGGAATCCAAATGTGAATAAACGTAAGAGAGAAGAAAGCATGGGACCTGAGACACAAATAAAAGAAGAACCACAGGCAAATAATGCTTCTTCAATTTCAAAATCTCCATTGATCAAACAAGAGGAACCACCATCTAAGAAGATAAAAACAGAACCCACGGAGAATGGCACAATTCCGTTAATAACAGAGCAAGACATCATTGACGCTATTGGTGATGGCAAAGTTAATGTTAAAGAGTTTGGAAAGGGTATCAGGAAGAAATACCCAGGTCCTGAAAATAAGAAGTTAATGTTTGCCATTGTTAAGAAATTATGTAGAAAAGTGGACAACGAGCATATGGAGCTTAAAAAATAATAGACAAAGAGAATTCGACCCATATATATATATACATAGTTGATAATGTTTTCAAGTAGATAATCTTCCTACTCAAGGAGTATTTTAATCTAAAATGAAAAAAAACATTTGTGATAAAAAACTGTTATTCTTTGTAATAAATAAATAAATAAATAAATAATTAAATGTAGTTTACATGCTAATTTTTCTTAATTTATAAAACTTCGACAATGTCCTCATCGTCATCATCTTCGTCCATATCTTCGTCGTCGTCGTCGTCGTCATCGTCATCATCTTCTTCTTCAGCAGTCTTAGATACCAGTTCTTCAACGGGTCCTGCATTTGGATCACCTCTCATTAAGGTATTAACGATTCTATAACATAATTCACCAATATCTTCATCCTCTACATTTTTGTGCAACTCTCTAACTAATGGATAGACTGATTTACTTCTCATATATTCTCTTGCATTTTTAGTGGTACATAGCAGCAGTATACTTTCCAAATGAGAGCAAATAATTGCTGGTACAGGATCTCTAATTTTATCTTCTGGAAGTAATTGCAATTCATCGGGCAAATTAAACATATCCTCCTCATCAATTTCAGAATCTTTATAGCTGGTAATCGGTAGGAGAATATAGGGAAGTAGATTAATATTTTCATCAGTTAACAATCTTTCGTGAATCTCTGAATCAAATAATGAATTCTTAATTGTGGATGCGATACCTTCTCTTCTGGTCTTTGAATCATACTTTTCAGTAAAAACTAATAATTTTGAAATTGGTACTACACCATCATATTCTTGTTCTGAGATGAAATATGATCTCCCTGCTCTGAATCTGGAAATATCAGAAAAGAAATAGGCCAAATAATCAAAGTTAGCGAATTTATTCAATTTTCTATCGTACCCCATAACAAAACAATCCATCAGGCAATCCATAACTTTATTACTCTTAAAGACGGCATCCAGCTTCTTCCCTTCGTCCTTAACAAAATCAAAGACGCAGGTAATAGTATCCTCCTTTGCCAAGTTACTCAAAAGGATACACATAATATCAGCAGAAGTATTCTCCAAATCACAAATTTTCCAAGTCAAAAACTTTAAAAATTCTGTATCATCAACGATCATCTTCCTCATGATGGCATCATCACACAAATTGGCCAATATAGTCACAGATTGTTGCACGAGAATCTTAGATTTCTCCTGTGCCAATTTCCTTAAATCTGATAACGCCTTGTAATTATCATATTTGAAAATGGAAGCATTTGCACCTGTGCTGAACCCTACCAGGTTATCTAATGCAATTTGAACCACAGCAGGTTGTGGAGAATGTAGGAAAGAAACTAGTTCTTCTAGTTGAGATGGCATGTCAAAATTTTAGTGCTGCTAGCGTTAGATACTTTAACACTCAGCGATGAGATGAGATGAGCTGGGCGTTTAAATAATTTTTCAGCATGTATATTTTTCAAATTCGAGAAGGTCGTAGAAGGCGATAGAATTTCTGAAGATAGCTTAACTTTATAAGAATACTAGTCCTAACTAGTAACCCTAGAACCAGTCCCTAGGAGCAGAGCAGAGTTCACCAGGAAGAAACAAGCAAAAACAAACCATGAGCCAAGCAGAAGACCAATTTTCACGTGTGAGGTCGACAGTAAATGTCGGAAGTAATAAGAAATCACTACTTTTCGTACAGGACAGTACCATGTTAATTATAGGCCTTGGAGCGGGAATACTACAATTAGAATCCTTGAATGGATTTCTGATGTTTGCTATTTGTTACATTCTTGTTTCAATCGTCTTTGTTCTTTGGCTTTGTGAGGGGAAGCCTGGAAGATTTTTCGAAAATCCAATACAGGACATCTTGATGGACTCGTTCTTTAGAGAATTAATGGGGTTCATTATGGCGTGGACCTTTTCATATGCATTAGTTGGATAATAAGTAAATAATCAATCAAACAGGTAAAAAATACAATAAAAATATTGATAATATTTATATGGCATAAAGGAGATACATATATACAGTTGAAATAAAATATTTAGTTAGAAGTATGGTAAGTAAAAAAATCAAAAAACGAAGAAATAAAAATAATCAGTTAATCAATCAATCAATCTTTACTGTCTCCACTAAGGATGCTAATTTTTCAATACTCGCCAAATGTCTATTACCCAATGAATTAGATTTATTTAATTTATCCAAATAACTTCTAATGGCAATGACGATTAAAGTTTTCCCCTCACCTTCGGAGACTGTCACTAATTTTTGTACCACATAATTAGCAAATTGATCTCTCATCATTAAGATCATTGGTGCATTGTCTTCTAGATTTTCTGCATGCGCCTTATCTCTGGGCAATATTTGTCGAATAATTAGATTTCTTTGCTTTTCATTACCATAAAGGATTGCTCTCTCAACGACATTGGATGCAAACTTATGTTTGGAGAATTCCACCACATTTTGAGAGACAATGTTAACAATTTCTTGCTTTGTATTCATCATTTCTTGAGAAACGTTTGGATTATTATCTTGCTGTTCCAAGATGTGTTGAATGACATAATTACCGTATTGGTCTTGAATTAAGTATGGGATGAAATCTTTTAATTCACTTAAGATAAGAGTTTGATCCTCTAAAGATCCGAACTCTAATAATCTTTGAATGACACGACATCCGTAAGAATGTGTGGATAAATGGTAAATGTGACCATGTAATGAGTCAAGGATGAAAGGTAAATCTTTCATTGGAATACATTCAATGGCTTTTTGAATTACATGGTTACCATTTTGATCTTTAATCATTTGTAAGACACATTGAGATAATTCTGAAACCAACTCTAATCTTTGATCCGGCTTAATGAATTCTAAGGCCTTTTGAATGACCCTACATGCGTACATTTGTAATGATAAATTTTGCATCTTTCCCTTGAATTGATCAACTAGGATATCTCTCTGTGTAACTGACCCAAATTCAAAGAATTTTTGAATGACATAATTACCAAATACATCATTGGATAATGAGATGGCTTCATCTCTTAATTCATTGAATATGACTTCTCTTTCCGAAGGTGATGATGTGGTAGATAATTCATGTTGAATAAATCTGGATCCGTATTGATCTTTACAAAATTCTAAAGTATTACCAAAGATATCCTTTAGAGTGAATTTCTTATTATCTGGGTTATTTCTTAATTCTTCCAATAATGGAGACCTATGGAATGAAGAAGAGGATGGTGCAGAAGGCTGTTGCGATGACGTTGATGCAGATGATGATGGAGCAGACATATTATTATTTTTATTCCCCTTCATCTTATGTTTTGGATTAACATTTTTATTATTATTATTATTATTTACATGTTCATGAATTTGATCAAAATGTGCTGCTGGAGAATGTCTCCTGTACGAATTTTTACTATTATTATTATTATTGTTATTGTTATTGTTATTGTTATTATTTGAAGGGCTGTTATTTTTCTGTTGCTTTGTTGGTTTATCCATGTTATCCAAATATGGATTTGAATGTTTGTTGCTGTTAAAACCTTGTTGACCTTGTGGTGGTGGTGGCGGCATAAACATAATTGGATTTGGTGGAGGATAAGGTGCCATTTGAGAATTATCTATCGTATATTCTGTATTATGATCACTATTACTTGCCTTACCACCCGGTATAAAAGGTTGTGAATGAGGAGATATCATTTGAGATATAAATGCAGTGGGGGAGCCTACGGGGAAATTGTTATTGTTGTTATGATGTTGTTGAAAATTCTGATAAGGTGGATAAGGTGGATAATGACCACTGTTAGGAAATAATGCAGGATGGAATCCATGAGGTGGATAAAATGCGCCAGGAGGTTGTTCATTTTCTGGATTTGGTCTAAAGATGGGGGCTGTTGCCGCGTTCCAGATGTTATTTTCTGTAGTTTCCACAGATTCAGAAATGGATCCAGTTTCTGTGTCCGTGTTATTATTCATGGGCATAGTGGTTTGAGTAATGACACTTGCAGTGGAAGACATATTATTATTATTATTTTCCAAATAAGTTTGAGATTCCAATTCTCTTGTACCTTCAATTAATGACTTCCCAAACTTTTCAAAGAAACTACCGCCCATGGGATTTGATGAAGCAGATGAAGTCATCGGATCTGCAATGGTAGCGGAATAATGTCCTAACAAATTCAATCTCTTAAGATGAGAACCATTAATATCGTTAATACTCTTTGAAACGTGTGGAAATGGAGCTGGAAATTGGGGTGGAGGTGAAGAATCCGAGGAAGATGGAGAATATATATTTGCCTGTTGTTGATTATAATAATTTGGAGCAGCACCCACAGAAAGTGTATTTCTAGTTTGATTTTGATTATTATTTAATAATAATATTTCCGAGTCGATATCACTTTGATTAAAGCTTGATCTTCTAAAACCACCAATTTGTTGAGCTTGCGAGTTAGCGTTAGCAATATTATTACTGGCAGAAAGGGCACTCAGTGAGGAAACTATCGAAGCCAGTTCCGCATCCATTTGTGATTGATGTTGAGGTTGAGTATTGCTACCGTTATCATGTGAGTTCCGATCCAACCATGGATCAAGAGCGTTGAGAATCGTCATTTTGTTAGCGGACCGATAGGCGAAGTATGTTTGCAGGTTGAACTACTGTTTATTGTGAACAATCTTGTTGAAATATCGAGCAGTCAGAAGAGTTAGGACAGAATGTAGTCTGGTTCCTGAGTGGGACTTTAATTTGATTTGCTCATCAATGAAGTGTTCTTTTTTGTTCTCGGATTTTAAAATGGACTTTAGCCACGAAAAAAAGGAAATTAACATAGACTCAAAAAAAGAGACGTTACCCTGAAAATAAAAAACGGGGTAACATGTTGATTACTTAATCACCTTTTTGCTTACGTAAATTATAATCATCGCTTTCAACGAGAATTCTCGAGCAGCAAAGGCTTTCTGCGCAATTTCTCTGGGCGCCACTCCGAAAAGGTTAACGTTTTGTTTTGCGCCCTGTCCGATAATTACACAAACGTCGTTTAAATTCCAATTTTTCACGTATAGATAGATAGACAGCTCATCCCATTCTATATTTATACAGACATTCTTTTGTTCTTGTGGTCGGACTATCTCATTTGATTCAGAACCACAATTATTACCACACGATGGTTTTTAAATTTTGCATCAACACCTCTCGTCGTTTATTAGCCGCTTTCATCCTGAACGGATGTCTAACAATAATATTCATCCTCGCATTATATAAGCATTATGTCTCCTCATATCTGGAATCAAGCAGTCCTTTCGAGAAATTAGTGACAATCATATCATCTCCCAAATCATTCCTTCAGAAAAACAAAAATGTCAAGAGAGATCACGTACCAGATTCCGTAAAGGAAAAGCCAGTATTGGAAGATTTGAAATTACGCCCTTCCTTAGCTTACTATTATAATCAGTACGGTATCGAAATTGAAGAATTCAAAGTAGAGACTGCAGACGGTTTTATTATTGATTTATGGCACCTAATTTCGAAGACTACACCTGTTGCATTCCCACATTCTTCCGAGAGACACCCTATCTTGATGATCCATGGCCTTTTACAAAGTAGTGGTTCTTTTGCATCCAATGGACAAAACTCATTGGCTTATTATCTCTTCCATCAAGGGTTTGATGTCTGGTTAGGTAATAATAGATGTGGATTTGTTCCAAGTTGGAACCCAAAGAAAGTCAATTCAAGGAAACATTGGGATTGGGACTTAAATGAAATGGTAAAATTTGATTTACCAAAACTAATTGATACTGTTTGTAAAATTACTCAAAATGAAAAAATTTCCATCATGGCTCATTCTCAAGGAACAACAGAATTGTTTATGGGTCTCTTAAGAGAGAATGAATTGAATTTAAATATTACTTCAAATATTGAAAATGTCGTTTGTTTGGCACCTGCTTTATATCCGGGTTCCTTGTTAGAAGATTCACCCGTGTTAAGATTATTATCATTAGGGATAGATTCAAAATCTCTGTTTGGAAAGAAAGTATTTTTAAACGTCATGATGATGGTAAGGAAAATCTTCTTGGGGACCAGCTTTTTCTCATTTATTTGCTACACTTTTTTCTCGTATCTTTTCGGCTGGAATGACACCTTATGGGATGAAGGTTTAAGAAATAGACATTTCCTCTTCTCACCAGTTTTCGTTTCTGTAAAATTGATGCAATGGTGGTTAAGTAATGATCCAAATAAAGAATCATTCATTAAGGATTATAATCAATTTTTCCCACAATATAAAAAATGGTTTCATAAACATCAAAGAAAAAATATTCCAAATTTCTTATTATTTGTGCCGGGCCAGGATAAATTGGTAGATGGAAAAAAAGTAATCAAGCATTTCCAAGATTTTGAAATGGATACATCCTATAAGATTTGGTACATTAAGGAATATTCTCATGTGGATGTTTTATGGGCCAATGACATTATTGAAAAAGTGGGAAAACCAATTGTTATGAATTTAAGGTTACCAAACCGTCGTCCAACTACAGCAGATAAATTAAATTAAATTAAATTAACTTTCGAATTTTTTATGCATTCTCTTTATAATTTGGTGATAATTATATATTTATTTATATAGTCTATTTTATATCTTATTTCAACGCGTCAAAGAAGAACCAGCTTCTTTCTTCCCTCTCTCATATAGTCACATCTAAAATTTTACCAACATCCAATGATTTAATATTCGCTAAATCCTCCAATAACGGTATAATATCTAATAATTCATTATCATGTGAATCTGAAAACCATGATGAAATAGGAATGGCGTGTTGTGGATGGAAAATATAAGATGCAGGTGAATTATCTAAAATAATAATCTCAGACAAGGGTCTCCCCATCTGCGAAAGATTTTTGATATAATTCCCCTCATAATTGTAACATGCCTCTCTAAACAGACGATGATGTATTAGCTGTCTCCCCGGGTCCAATATATCTAAAAGAGGATCCCCATACCGGGCCACACTAGCAGTGAAAACAACAACTTCAAAGAGTTCACCGACACGCTTAAGGAACTCCTCCACGCCGGGCCTCTTTATCACATAGACGTTATGGATTTGTTCATCAATGTTCACAGGTAGTACAAAATCTGCAGTTTGTAAATACTTGAAGGAAGAATGCACCAATGTCTCATCCAAATCGAGGACCAGACATTTCTTCCCGATTAATTTCTTCTCAGTCTTGGGCGGTAAGAGGGTGTTAAACCCAGGTGCGTGGTATTGCATGGGTTGCAACAATGTCAAATCGATAAATTCATCTTCTTCATCTTCATCATCGTACGTTGTCGTCGTCATTGTCGTAGCCATTGAGGTGGTCGCCGTTTCAGCACTATAATTCCTAGTTAAATCTATATTACTGTCAGGGTGTGATGATGTCTGTGTTATTATATTAGGATCGGAAGTGTTTTGATCCTGTATGTATCCCACATCGTTCTGTTCTTGTTCGTGTGCTACATTTTGAGATGCTCTTTGCGCAGCACTCCTAGAAGAAACATTATCTCTTCTGTTTATATTTTGATGATCTGTTTCTCTCTCTTCGTTAGCGGACTCCCTCGCTTTAGACTCGCTTCCAGCGGTTGGTAATTCGTCGGAATCCGCCTCTGCTTCATCAACTAATTCACATCCCTTCTCATCATCACTAGTGGTAGTAGTTGCAACATCATTGTCTTTCCTCTCAATAGGCTTTGGTGGCGATGATTCAGATTGTTTCTCCTTCTTCTTAGATCGCTCACGTGATGACGAATCCAATGTATTACCTGACGTATCTGACGTTGTGCTAGTGCTCTCTGATTTTTTACCATTCTTTAAATTAACTGATTCGATATCCCCTTTCTTCAATTCATCCTCCTTTTGTTTCTCATAACGCTGAGGTGACCTAGAATGACGAGAACGATGACGTGGTTGTTGGCGATGTTGATGTTGATGCCTTGATCTCTGTTTATGTGTCCGGCTTGAATTTATATCTGATATGTCCTTGGATTTGGGCTCAGGGTTGGTTTGATACCTTGTAATGGGTTCATCATCTTCATTGCCACAACATAGTACGCTTGATATAAAACCCATTTCTATTTTGATGATGATGATCTTAATGAGTTCTTTGGTCTATAAGTAATAATGATTATAATAATAATAATAAATGCAGAAAAGTGTTATGCAAATGGATCCTTTATATGTAAGATTTTAAACCTTATTAATGTTCTCTCTTTTGCAAAGGATATAACCTTTTTTATGCTTTATAACAAAAGGAGAAGATGTTCACGCTAGTTGCTATTGCAAAAAAAGTTTCAAAAGATGTAGGAATCTGCTATTAAAGTGGATGGATAGTCGAAGTATCCACAATAATTGTAAAAGCTTGAAGTGGTTTGATTATTATTTTATTCGATAGAATACCTTTTTCGTTTTCAATATTTAGCGTTATCTATTTGGCTGGAATTGATTGATGTTCTAATTTTCTTTTCCTTTACTCTTCTTTGTTAGAGGTGAAATCAAATCAGCTGTTTGGGACCCTATCTAGACCCTAGGGTTTATACATTCCGTATTTAGTGATAATGAACCCTAACTGGGTAACATGTAATAAGTTGCTATAGAATATTAGAGTAGTAGATTAGATCTAACTAGAGTTTAAACACGTTTAAAAAATTGTTATTATTACTATTATTATTTTTTTTAAAACTTAGTTAGAGATTAAATTACAATAAATCTAAATAAAATAATTGAAATGGGAATTATTGAGTTAAATTTAATATAGTTTACTTTCTTCTGAAAGAAGTACCTTCAGACAACTTAGCCTTACCACCGGTTGGAGTACACAAAACAGTAGAACAGGATTCACATGTGACAGCGGTTTGAGCATGGGAGAAGACAGTGGTGATGTTCAAACAACCTGGACATTTGACATCCAAGAAGAAGGATCTTGGGCCTTGAACTAAAGTCTTCAACTTGTGCTTTCTGGCTTCAGAAGCAGCAGTTGGGTGCAACAAATCTTGAACTAAAACCTAAATTAAAATTTTAAACTCAAAATGAAAACAAATTGAATAATGGATTGTTAGTAAAAAAAATTCTTATATTCAATAAAATGGGGGAAAAGAGTGGTGAACAGTGAAAATAATATGCATGAAGCAAATTAGTAATGTTATATTCATTCATAGTCAGGTATTGATAAGCACAATTTAATAAAGTAAATTCTTGTTCGAAACACCTTGGGTTCATCTTAAGTAAAGTTTTGAAGCCACATTATCTTTGGTTTAAATATGTCACGTTGATGGTATAGCAATAGCTTCCACCTTCAAAATGTATAATTGTTTTTCTTATAGTATTTTCTTCTCATTATAATCGTTTAATAGTATATCTTTCATGAAGGTAGTGGATCTTGAGCCGTATGTGTAATATCGAAAGGACGTTTGCTTCGCATTGTTTCAATCATTTCATAGGGTCTGGTGTACTTGAGCTCATCATTCATAGGTATCCATTTTTCGTTTCTTTTTTCTGTATTTCCCTGTTCTTATTCCATAATCGTTCGTTTCATCTCTCCCTGATCATAGCGTGCTATTAACATACCATCTTGGACTATTGTGTGTTCTTGTTTGTATATTTAATTATCCTCTATACGTGTAATATTACGAATTTCATTAATAACTAATGCCTATTACGCCCTAGTTATTATTTTTTCAGTATTGGATTCCTGGCTAAGCAGAGCCCTGGAGGGAAAGCTGTCTAATTCCCCAGCAAGACGAAAGTTGTGCCAGGCAGAAAATTCTGAAATTTCTTTCAAATTGGGACGGAACGGGCCTGACTCGAGAAATACCTTTTACATAAATCACAAACGGCAAAGGTGTGGGTGTAAAAAATAATGTATGGGTTTACAGGAATCAAATAATAGGTTTCCTGACGCATAGGGAAAATACATGGAGGATGAATTAAAAAAAATGTCATTAAAGTTCTATCAAAAATATATAAAGGCGTAAAATCATAAATTAATTATTGTCCAATCAGCAGATGACACAGCACGTTGTATCTTTCTTATCTGGGGATGTAGTGGAAGTTGTTATAGTGGTAATCTTCTGATCACTGTCAACAGTACCACTGAGGTCGGGTGCGTTAGTTACAGTTCTGGTACGATTCTGCCTCGTTTTGCTAAAATTACTCATTGACACACCAAATGATGTAATTTTCTTCTCTACCAGTTCACCTTTATCTCCAGGCATTATCCGATCTCCACTTGAAGTAGAGGTACTATCTTCCATTTCATCACTGCTTTTATCTCTTGAATCTCTTTCTAATTTCTCATTGTTGTACTTCTCAGAGCAACCAAAATTTTCATTTGATAAACTGGAATGCATACGTTTCCTTTCTTCAAATTTATAACTTTCAATCTTCAGCAATGTGTTATTTAGTAGAGCCTGTGTATTAATATCATGTTTTGAAGAAACTTCAAAATAATCATTTGCCATCGAAAGACCTGCCTTATTGATAAAATCTTGGACATCCTCCAAATCCACTTTCCTTTCACTCATAACGTCAACTTTTGTACAACATATTATCACTGGTACTTTATCATCAATACCTCTTGCTCTTTCAATTCTACGTTGATACGTTCTTAAATCGTTAAATGAATCTCTATTGGTACAATCAAAACAGAGTATAAATGCATCTGATTGTTTGATTTGTGCACTGGTCAATTCCGAGAAATCAGCAGTTTCAATAGCTTGACTATCCAATATTTCCACATCCAGCGTGGCACATCTTTTCATTAACAATTTCTTTTTTTCAAATTCATAACGATGATGTCTCTTCACATGTTGGACCTCTTCAGGTAGATCGCTCTCTGAAATCCTCTTATTGATCTTAAGGAAATAGTCCCTTAAATCCGTATCCTTTATTAGAAATCCATCATCATTTTTCAGTAAATGTTCCATCAATTTGTCATCGCGTCTTTCGGGAGATTCCCTTATCAGGTCATCCAATAAATTATGGAAGTTAACATTCTTGTGGTATATATCCTCCTGATACGCACCATCTTCAATAATCTGATACATGTTCTTCAACCATCTGAAAATTAAAGATGTCTTCCCTGATTGATTATCCCCCATGATTGTGATTCTGGATCTGTTCAGATCGTAGCACATAGGTATGGGCTTCGACTCAAAATCGAAAAGTAGTAGTGTGGACATTAGTTCGATCGATTTTAATGTGTTGCTGTCTAATTCATTCAAAGGTTTTGGTCAACTTTGTTGTAACTGAGATGAATCCCAGAAGGAATTAGAATGAGGGGGACCATGTGGAAACAATTGGAACTCGTTGGTTATATAAGTTTGCCTGACTGAACCAAAAATCTGGTCTCTTTGAAGGTTTCGTGGCCGTCCGTACCTTTGGAAGATCGGTACGTCCTTAGTCAGAAAATGGTACAATATGAACTGTGTCAAGAAGAACAAAAGAAAATAACGTGGGGGAGGGGTAGCGGCTAGAAGAATGATTTGTGCGAGTGTTTCTTCGACGGGTGGGGTGTGTCACCGAGAGAGATTCAAATGTCTCAGAGAAGTGCCGTGGAAACGTCTCGTAACATAAAAGCTTGTGCCTGGTGCACCGAAGAACATAAAGAAAGAACCGGATTGCAAGGACGGAACCATCATTTCTGTCAATAGCAGGAGTTCCGTGGCGAGACGTCTAGAACTTGGTCCTGGCAGACAGTTACCGTTGCCCAAAGGGGAATCTTCAGGTTGCCCTAGAGAAACCGACTTTGCTTCTAGTCAGTTACCCTTGAGAGAATACGCGCACAGTAGGAGGGGTCCTCGAAGGAAACGGCATTTTTTCAGAAACTCGAGGCTGGTAAGAGAGGTTTTGGGCAATGCGCGCGGAACAATCAAATATTCTTGGAGGGCAATGTGTTTCCATCTACCCCGGTTTTGGACGGCAAAAGCTGGAGAAACTGGAGTTTGAAGCCGGTTAAATGTAGAGAAGGTAGAGATATTAATTATGTTAGGGGGGTCAAGAATGTCCACCCTCTCGGTAAGTACGTAGGGTAGAGAAGGGAGAAAATCTTGCTCAACATCGCCCCAAATGGATAGTATAGCATAAGCGTGACTTACAAGACCCACTGTCCCCGGAAAAACTACTGTTAGAAAAGTGTTTCTCCGGATTTGGCCCAACATCTAGTCTTTTTTTCTTTTGCATAGAGAGGAGTCCCAGACCCTGCGGGTATATCATCAGAATGTAAAGTCGTTTACAAAAAATCGCCTCAAGCGGTCGGTGAAGGAGAGGTTAATCCCGGAACAATTTCCCTGGAGTTCGGCTATAGACAAAGCCCGTTATCACGTACTTTTCCATTTACATAGGTATGATATTCAACGTCACTTTTCTTTCAGACTCTGCAAAAGTTTGAACTCATTTTTTTCTCGATGTCATGGAACTTTTAGTTTTTTCTAAAAAAAAATTCAGTCAACCAATTTGTCCGATTTCACTCTTATTTAATCCATTCTGAATACTTCAACTCTCATTCCTTTGAAATGTTCCTTTCTTTCTTTTTCAAGTTGTTCTAGGCCTGGCGGCTTCATTGAGGGAGAAAAAAAGACAATTAGCTTTGTAAACTTTATTGTATTCTATTCCAAGAAGTGCCGAAATATTTATTCTGATATAACTCTGAGTAGTTTCTTCAATTTATCAATTCTTTAAGCATCGTAATTAGTCGTAATACACTGTCGTAATAAAAAAAAGTAAAATATATCTATATAGTTCATGTAATATACAGTCACTTATCGTAACGGTCTAGCAGATTTTCAAATCTTTTATTTGGGACCAGACGACCAGTGGAATAATCAACCTTTGAAAATAACCACCCAAGTTCAGCAGTCGGAATAGAATCAAGATATTCATCAATATCCTGCCTAGATTTTACAAAACGGGACAACCTGTGATAAGATACTTTAATTTGTCCCTCTCTATCCAAAGTGACACAACTCTCAAACCCCTGATTAGGGGGCACCGAGTTTGTCGAATTCAATACAACGTTCACCTCTTGATCAGATTCGACAAATTTGCCCAGATGTTGATAATTGGCCAAAGAGTCCATCCAAAAGAATTGTCTTTGCCTCAAAAATTCTTCAAGATTAAAACGTTCCAGATACATTCTTCTACCAAAATTCATGCTCCACATCCCTATCGTTACAATATCACCAGGGAAGATCTTCATCGCTAACATAAATATGTCGTCCAAAATATGATCATACTGTTCCTCTGAATTTGTAATTTCTATTAGAGAAAACGCATCAAAAATTGAACGGAAATAAAATTTATCTGTAGACGAAATGGAGGCAGAACTGTGTATACAGTTGTAGTTAATTCCAAATTCATATCGAGAGGTCGGTATGGAGTCAAGGACAGCACCCTCTAATATATCATATATTTCATTCTGTGATAATGGTTCTAAGTACCCCGAAGCATTATTCAGAAATTGTAGTACTGGGTCTTTTCCCCGGATCCAATATTCTCTACCATCAATATATAAATATGATTGACCTGCTTGAAAACGAGGATCATAAATATTTAGAAAAAGGGTAGATAATATTGTCTCAACACCATAGAAGCTAGCAACTTTTTGAATAATTGAATACGTTATTAATCGGTGTGGTATGCGTTGCTCTTGGGCATACACTCTTGAGATCAATAAGTCTTCCATAGTACTCCCAGTGGAATTGGACCCATACGGTAGATCATCCATGATTAATCCCATAACTAACATTGTTATCTTGTTAACTTTTTCTGATGGAGGTAATTCTGAAAAGTTTTCGATACCATACCGAGACTTTATCAATTTATGAATTTCCTTATAAAATCTGTCTCTATACGGCAGTAATAAATCAAAATCTGGATCTCTTGTAGACCACCTCAAGAAAAAAAGCTCTGTATCCTGATGATCAAAAAAGCGGGGGTACCTGCTTATTACTTCTTGCATCAGTTGGAAAGTTAACCGGTGTCTCAAGCTGCTAAGAAAATAACTGGCATGAGTTTTTACATCAAAATCAATTCCTTCCTCTAATGCTTCAAGAAATGTCATTGATCCAATTTTGCTTAAAAAAGGGATGCTCTCAATAACATCGGGTTGGTCAATAAAGTTGAGGTATTCCTGTAGGTAAAGCTTATCATCCGTTTGAACTACGATCCATTTAATTTGTTCAAGTGATTTATTATCTAATTTTTTTCTATTCTGACAGTAAGAATACCAAAAATTCTGAGTATTCACAGATGTATACTCTTGATCAATGCACTTGTATGTTATTAAAGGATCGATTTCTTGATGATACAGCCAATTATAGTGAGCCTTCTGTTTCCATATTTGGTTATTTCTCAGTTTCTGCCCTAAAGTTCTATTACAAAGTATCAAATTTGTAATAGATTTACAATCCAATTGCGTTGTAATCTGTATCCACAGCTCAAGCGGTAGTTGGTCTATACGTGCATCATTTTTCATTCTGTAATCAAGGCTTCCATTTGAGTATATTCTCTTACCAACGATAAACTTTTATTGATATATATCTATTAGTTTGCCTATTCAACGTTCAATATTGGAGAACCAATGTGAGTAAATAAAATTTAATACAGATAATCTTGCAGAAGAGAAAGAAAAACCTGATAAAGAAATTTGAATAAATAGCAAATATAATATTTACAAAGTCATGATTAATAAGGTTTCGTGGTCTAGTCGGTTATGGCATCTGCTTAACACGCAGAACGTCTCCAGTTCGATCCTGGGCGAAATCAATATTTAATTTTTTTTCCTGATCCTCACAAGTTTATTCCCCAAACCAAGAACCAACAGATGACATTTCCCAAAAATGTTAATACTAACTGTCTCCAGGGTGAATAAGGAGCTTTTTTATGGCGAAGGATGAGTATTTATCTTATACCCAAAACGGAAATTTTTTCTCGAAGACCCGAAATGTAAATAGAAAAATAATAAAACATTGAAATATTCACGTTAGTGAAATATTTACATTTTGGAACTCACGTATCAGACTAAGGAATACACATATTCCAGCCTCTTCACGTAAGATTGGAACTTAAAACACCTAGCGGCTCTAAGGAAAAATATATTGCTGTATTTATCAGCTAAAGACTATTGAAGAAAGATATTAGAAATCATATAAATTACCATCTCATATATTCAGGTACAAGGAGAAATGACGGAACAAAATAACTTAGTCTGGATACCAGATCCGGACAAAATATTTACACTAGCTGAAGTAGCTAGAATCGAGAGTGTTAAGAATGCTCGCACTAATGTTGAGGAAGAGATGGCCACAGTTCGAATAATGGAAACTGGTGAAGAACTCCAGATTGAAAAATCAAACTTATCGCCATCTAATCCTACCTCCTTTGACAAGGTTGATAATATGTCCGAATTGACCCATTTAAATGAGGCCTCTGTTCTACATAATTTGGAAAAGAGATATAAAGATGACATGATATATACGTATTCTGGTCTCTTTTTAGTAGCCATTAATCCATATTGTAATATTAAAATATATACCCAAGAATACATTAATTTGTATAATGGGTCATCCAAAGAAGACAACAAACCACATATTTATGCAATTGCTGAGGAAGCTTATCAAAAGCTTTTAACAGAAAAGCAAGACCAATCTGTTTTAGTTACTGGTGAATCTGGTGCTGGTAAAACCGAGAATACAAAAAAGATTCTTCAGTATTTAGCCTCAATCACGTCAAATAAAAGCAAATATTCCGAAGCAGACCTTCTAGTATCGCAAAATGATAATGAAATAAATCAATTTGAAAGCTTTGAGATGAAAATATTACAGAGTAATCCGATTTTAGAGTCATTTGGTAATGCTCAAACAGTGCGTAATAATAATTCATCAAGATTTGGTAAATTTATTAAAATTGAATTTGATGAAAGAGGGAAAATAAATGGTGCACACATTGAATGGTATTTGTTGGAAAAATCAAGGGTTATCAATCAACACCCAGAGGAAAGAAACTATCATATTTTTTATCAGTTATTAGCAGGTCTATCATTGCAAGAATTAAGAAAATTAGAATTGACTTCTAAATCGGTTTCAGATTACAAATACTTATCGAAATCCAATCCTTCTATCCCTGGTGTCAATGATGCTCAGGATTTTCAAGACCTTTTAAAAGCATTTACAACCGTTGGCTTTACACACGAGGAAGTAAATAATATATGGCAAGTTCTCTCGATTATATTGCATATTGGGAACGTTGACTTCACATCAGAGAAATCTCAACAGGCCACATTCAAAAACGATCCGTCAACATTGGCCAAATTACTAGGTGTAACTGAAAAAGAATTCACAACTGCAGTGTTAACACCTAAAACAAAGGCCGGCAAAGAATGGGTGACACAATCCAAAAATGCTAGCCAAGCTCGATTCATTTTAAACTCCTTATCGCGAACGCTGTATGAAAAATTGTTTTCTTTCATTGTCGAGAGAATCAATAATAGTTTAGATCATAGTTCAATGACGGCCAATTACATTGGATTGCTTGACATAGCAGGATTTGAAATTTTTAAACATAACTCCTTTGAACAATTATGCATCAATTATACCAATGAAAAGCTTCAACAGTTCTTCAATCATCACATGTTTGTCTTGGAACAAAATGAATATATGAAAGAGAATATCCAATGGAATTTTGTTGATTTTGGAAAAGATTTACAAGCATCAATTGATCTAATAGAAAATAAGAGTTCTCCGACAGGTGTACTTCCATTGTTAGATGAAGAATCCATTTTACCAAATTCATCTGATGATTCCTTCTTCTCAAAATTAATTTCCACATGGGATCAAAAATCTCCTAAATTTATCCGATCAAAGTTACCACAGTGTTTTGTGCTCAAACATTATGCTGGGGAAGTAGAATATAATATAGAAGGATGGCTATCCAAAAATAAAGACCCATTGAGCGAATGTATGATTTCAATGCTGTCTTCTTCAACGAACGAAATTGTTACCAGCTTTTTTAATGAATCTAATAAAAACGTGCGGGGCAGTTCATTTAGAACTGCATCAGCACGCCACAGAGAACAACAAATGTTGCTACTAAAGCAATTAGAGACTACACATCCACATTTTGTTCGTTGTATTATACCAAATAATAGAAAGAAAGCGAAGGATTTTGATCGAAAATTAATTTTGGATCAATTACGCTGTAATGGGGTTTTGGAAGGTATCAGAATTGCTCGTGAAGGTTATCCAAACCGTATATTTTTTAAAGAGTTCTTCCAAAGATATAGACTTCTGTCAGACGAAAATCATTTTGCAACCGGTTTCAAAAAGAATTGTGAGATTTTATTATCGTCATTGCATTTAGATCCTAGTCTGTATAAGATAGGTACCTCTAAGCTATTTTTTAAAGCGGGTGTCCTCGCTGAACTGGAAACTAAGAAGGATCAGAGAATTAGATCTATCGTTATTCGTTTCAATTCACATCTCCGAGGTAGAATAATACGAAAGATGACAGATGAAAAACTCATGAAACTAAGGGCTGCAAGAGTTCTTGGGAACTCTTTCAGAACATATAATCGTTTACTAGAAGATCCATGGTATAACTTGTATGTTAAAATAAAACCGCTTGTCAATTCTGCACAGGATATAACGAAAACAAAACAGTTTACTGAACAGGTCAAAGCATTGGAACACAAACTGCAACTGATTGAGGAAGAACGTGACTCAGCTAAGGAGAAATCCAGTAGAACTAGCAAGGATCTAGAAAAAATTCGAAGTATTCTCGAGAAGGAAAGAAACTCTTTGAAAGAGAATGAGAACACACTTATTAAAGTAAAGAATGAACAAAGAACATTGCAGGGTCGCTTAGAGGAAGCAATTTCTATAAAAGACAAATTGGAGGGTGAGACAACTGAATTGAAAAGCCAATACGCAAAGGCCTCAGAAGAACTTGAGAAATCAAAAGATTTATCAGCTGAAAAGGAAAAGTTCATTGGAACATTACTTGAGAAAAAATCTGCTTTGGAAGATAAACTATGTTCGTTGGAAACCGACTTGGAAAATAAAAAAGAAAATTATTCCAATATAGTGGCGGCTAAACAAAAAGCTGAACAAGAAAGCAATGACCTAAAGCAAAGAGAGCAATTGAACCAAGAAGAAATAAGAGCATTGAAGAAAAAACTAGAAATGTCAGGGGAGGGTTTAGATATTAAGCTAGCCACTTTGGAAAAAAATTGTCATGCAGCTAAAACACGTCTTGAGTCACTAGTTGGAGAAAACGGTGACCTACGAAATAAACTAACTCTTTCGAGGAAAGAGTCTAAAAATCTAGGTAATCAATTGAACTTAAAAGAGGCCGAAATTTCTAGGTTGAGATCAAAAATGGATCAACATCAAAAAGAAATCATATCCGTTTCAAATCAAAGAGATGAACTGATAAATGAACAAAATAATGCTGTTTCAGAATTGAACAGAACAAAAAAAGAGCTCTCCAGTATTAAATTAGAATACCAGAAATTAGAGGAGGAAATGAAGATCTTGAAAAGTCATAGTGAGGAAACCCAAAATCTACAAAAAGGACAACAAGAAGATACCAGTAGGGTAAGAAATTTAGAAAAGAGACTTTCCGAAGAAATATCTCTAAACGAGTACCTAAGTAGGAAACTTTCAAGTAATTTGCAAGAAGAAATGCACCCTTCTCTAAAAGGGAATATTTTTTTTAGTGAAGATGTAAGTAAGGATCAACTCATTGCATATTTCAACGACATGAAGTTGAAGTTGGATGATGCTACAAAAGATCTTGAACATCAAATTGAAGAAAAGAAAGATTTAATTGCAAAGCTGAGATTCACCGAAACAAGGTTAGCCTCTTCTTCTTTTGATTCCCAAATGAGGCGCGCCCAGCTCAAGAAGTTGAAAGAAATAGTCGAGAAAACAAACCCTTCCTTGGACTTAGCTCGAGAACTAGAAAATGTCACTGATGAAGGTGTGAATGTAGAAAAGTTAATTCTAGAAGTTGAATATCTGAAAAGGCAATTAGAACTAGAAACCAAGGCTCATTATGATGCCGAAAATGTAGCTTCTGCCTTACATGAAAAATTTACCAGAATTCAAAGAGTGGATTCTTCTTCAGATATTTTCAAACTGAAATATGAGGCCAGTGAGGAACGGGTGAAAGGGCTAGAACAAAAGTTAAAATCCACACCATTGAAGGATAGAACCAATATACCCGTGGGTGATATTTTCAAAAACAGAGAAAGTATTTCAAAGTACGAAGAGGACGTAAAATTTCATAAACTCGAGAACTACAAATTACAAGAAAATTTGGTCGACTGCCACAATACTATTTCTAGATTAAAGCATGATATTATTCAACATGGAAATAAAGAAAGGTTGTTAATAGAGCAATTGGATCACCTTCAAACGGAGCTTCAATCATCGGAGCATCAAAAGGATTTATACGCTACTACCATGAAACAACAGAAAGAACAATATCAAAACTGCCTAGAAGACCTGGAAACAAATGAGAATCAATTGAGCGAGTACAGTCTCGCGTTAAAGCAAGCTGAAGACAATATTCAAAGCATGTCTGGCATTATTGAGAATCAGAAACTCCAAAATAAACAAAAGGATAAACAAATATGGGAAAAAGAAATTGAAAAGAATGAACTTGATATGGAACTACAAGAAAAATCAATAGAATTGAAAAAGATCCAAGATCTCAATCAAATGTTAGTATCAGACATCGCACACTTAAAAGAGAGATTAGCAACAGTGCAAGACAATTCCAAATATATTAATGAAATCAATGATCTTAAAGAAGAATTGAATAGAAACCTACAGTCAGAAACTGCTCTCAAAAAAGAAGTATCAACTTTGAATTATGAACTGAAATCCTTAAGTAACGAAAGTGAAGGTAAAATAAGTGAATTATTGAAACAAGTTGAACATTATTCGAATTTGGCAAATGTTCTCAGTAATGAGAGAGATATATCGGATGCTTCTCAAAAGGAATTATCAAAACGCCATGACGAGTTACTAGCTAAAGTCCAAACGCTAACTGCAAATATTGAGTCACTAACAAATGAGAAAACTCAACTAATATCCCAAGTGGAGCAATTGAGGACATCAATTGGTAAAACCACTGATGATTTCGAAAAATCTTTAAACGAAAAAGACAGTATTTCCATAAGAATTAAATATTTAGAAGAAACATTAGAATTGCAAAGAGAACAAAACTCACGGAATGGAGAATTAATGAAGAAGTTGCAAAATGATGCGGAGGTTCTAAAATCAGAACTAGATGGAGAAAAGAAAAACAATATAAGTCTCTATGAAGAAAATCAAACTTTGATAAATGTCAATTCCCAATTGAATAAGAAGATGGGAAATCTGGAAGAAAAACTATCTGATCCTAAGGAGAAGGATGCTTGGTTGAGTAAAATCCATGAACTTGAGGAACTTGTTAAAAAAGAAACCAATTTGAAATACGAAGAAGTTAAGAAAACTAAAAATTTGGAGCGTGTTATTAATGAATTAACAGAAAGGAATGGAAAACAGACTGACATAATAAATTTGGCAAACCGAGAGAGACAAGGAATGGAGAAAACAGCTATGAATTATAATAATCATATTAATGAATTGGAAGAACATATAAAGAAACAAGGAATGGACTTGAAAAAATGTGTCAGGGATAATGCATATTATCAGGACCGAGTTATGGAATTGGAAAAAGAGATGAACTTTTGGAAGGAACAATACCATTCATTAAATTCAGATAGAAAAGAGATAGCAGGCGTACGAACCGAAGAAGTCATGATGTAACTCATAGACACGGCTGTATTGAAAAAGTGATGAATTCCTAAATATTTAGTTATTTATTTACAAGGAATATTTATTTACGATATGCTATGGACATATAAAAGGTTTAAAAGCTAAATGCATAAGCAACACTATTATTAATAATATAGTGTTCAATTGGTGATTCATTTCTTGCCCAACCCATAACGTCTCAAGACTTCTTCCACATTTCCGAACGCATCTCTTTTACCTTGCATCACAATTGTGGGTTTCCCACTCCCTTTACCTTCATTACCTACGCTACCTGTGAAGACTGTTTGTGCCACACGAGTAATATCTCCAGTAGTTAGTTTTTCAATCTTTTCAATCATTTCATCTACTGGCACTTTGCTGTTGCGTAACTGAACCTGTCTACCCATATCTTCTAATTCCACCAATTTGGATTCAAGGTTCATCAATAATGATGATTTTAATTGATTCTTAGCTCTCGATACTTCTTCTTCAGTTAAAGCTAGCTTTGGATTAGCAAAGGTATTAGCAAAAGCTTGTGCAATTATCTCAGTTGATTGAGAAGCTGCTTCAGGAATACAGGAGATTGAAATACCGAAAAGACCAGAGTCAGAATATGAATGATTAAAAGACACACAATTCTCAACGAAGTAATATTGGTTCAAAACATGTGTATACAAACGTGAATACATTCCCTTACCTGGTCCACCTGCGCTAAAGGATCCACCACCTCCTAACAAGGTCTGTAACACTGCTAAGGCATATATATCAGGATGGTCAATCGGAAGCCCTTCAAACCCGATCTGAACATGATAAAATTCTGGTAGGCCTCCAAAGACAGGAGCCGGAGGGATGCACGTTTCACCACCAACATAATGAGCTGGTTCCTTTGCAAATGGAGGGTGTGTAGATTCCCAATCTCCCAAGTATTTGGAGGCATAAGCAACAGCCTTTTCATGAGGAACGCCAACAAATGATGCCACAGTATTTTCAGGTGTATAAAACTTATTTCTATATTCATTTAAAGAGTATTTCGTAATGGAAGGTATTAGCTCACGTGGGCACAATAAAGGAGAGCCTAAAGTTTCACCCGAGAATGCAGTAGTATGTAATAATTCTGGCAATAACAATTCTGGTTTCAACCAAATTTCATCAATTTCATATTCTGCCGTTAATTTTTGTTCATCCAATTCTTCCTGGGTTAAATTTGGATATCTGACAGTTTCTGACATCAACCGAAGCATTTTGGGAACATCCTGATTAAATACCGAAGCTTGGTACATCATTGTCTCTCTGGAGGAAGTACATTGGTAATTACCACCTAATAATTCTAAAGTTTCAGTCATAGAACGCCCATCGATGTGTTCTGTCGACTTGAAAGCTAACCGGTCAAGGATATGCGTACACCCCCTAAGATTATCCGTCTCATATCTTGAACCGGCACCGACGTATAGTCCCAGTGCACTGAAGTGGCCCTTTTCATTGGAAGTAGCAACTCTAAGTCCATTCGACAGTTTGGATAAACGGAAAGTCTCCTTGCTGACCGTCGAATACAATCTTCTTGTTGAAATCCTCAGCATGTTATGAAAGTATAAGTACTTTTACGAACAATAGGGATCTGGTGAAGTAATGCAGAATGTGTTCCTTTGCATAACCTTTCTTCCCATGGAATTTGGTATTCTTCCAAACAATTTGAGATTTTCCCCTATTAGGAATTCGCGGTTTCTCGAGAAGCGAAGAAGAAAAGAGTCATCGATAATGGAAATTTTTCACTTTTAAACATCTTTTCTTATCTAATGTTACAATTATTGTTTGGACTGAGGATCAATAATTGGAAACCGTACCACAAGGAAGTAACATACGATGGCCCGTTCATTTAAAATCAAAGTTCCAGCATCATCCGCCAATATTGGTCCAGGTTACGATGTTCTAGGTGTAGGATTATCCTTATTCCTGGAGCTAGATGTTACCATTGACAATGCACAAGCACATAAGACCAATGACGACCCAAACAACTGTAAATTGTCCTACAGTGAAGATAGTGAGGGGTATGCCACTGTGCCATTACAATCTGACGCTAACTTAATTACAAGAACTGCCTTATATGTTCTTCGTTGTAACAATATCAGAAGTTTCCCATCCGGTACAAAGATCCATATCCATAATCCTATTCCACTAGGTCGTGGGCTAGGGTCTTCAGGTGCCGCAGTCGTGGCAGGTGTTATGCTTGCAAATGAAGTTGGTAAACTAGGATTTTCCAAGCAACGTATGTTAGATTTCTGTCTCATGATTGAACGTCATCCAGACAATATTACTGCAGCTATGATGGGTGGATTCTGTGGGTCCTTCTTGAGAGATTTAACTCCACAAGAAGTCGAAAGACGTGAAATCCCATTGGCTGAAGTACTACCTGAACCATCAGGTGGTGAAAACACCGGTTTGGTACCACCACTACCACCAACCGACATCGGTAGACATGTTAAGTACAATTGGAACCCAGCCATTAAATGTATTGCCATCATTCCCCAGTTTGAGTTATCTACGGCCGATTCAAGAGGTGTTCTTCCAAAAGCATACACTACTCAAGACCTTGTCTTCAATTTACAGAGATTGGCTGTCCTAACTGCTGCGTTAACAATGGATCCTCCTGATGCCGATTTGATCTATCCAGCTATGCAAGATCGTGTTCATCAACCATACAGAAAGACACTAATCCCAGGTTTAACCGAAATATTATCCAGTGTTACCCCAACCACTCATCCTGGTCTCTTAGGTATCTGTCTTTCTGGTGCTGGTCCAACTATCCTAGCTTTGGCTACTGAGAACTTCGAGGACATTGCTCAAGAAATTATAAACAGATTCCAGAAAAACAAGGTCGAGTGTTCCTGGAAGTTACTAGAACCTGCATACGAAGGATCTACAGTGGAGAACTACCCATAACTTTGTTAAAAATCTTTATACAGAGAAATATCTAACATAATCTAATACTTTAATAATAAAACATGATTTAAATCAGATTACGTAATTTGTCGTTATTATTATGATTTTCAAATAGTTCGGGTAACTAACAAAAATTCCGAAATGCGAAATGAAATAAACTGCTGCAAAAAACGTTTGAGTTAATTCAATGAGGCCAAGAAAGGTTGCAACAACAAAGTCCTTTTAGGTAAAGATATCCAGGTCAATTAACTCCGCGGCGTAATAGTTGAAACATGAACACCCAAGAAAAGAAGTCATCTTATGGGTACAAGTTCTCTTACTCAGGATTGTTCTACTACTTCATTTTAACTATAATAGTTATTTATGGCCTTTATAAGTTATTCACAGGTCATGGTACAGACATCAACTTCGGTAAATTCCTAGAGAGAACATCTCCTTATATGTGGGCTAATTTAGGGATTGCTCTATGTATAGGGTTGAGTGTTGTCGGTGCCGCATGGGGTATCTTTATTACTGGGTCTTCTATTATCGGTGCAGGTGTACGTGCCCCAAGAATTACTACTAAGAATTTGATCTCTATTATTTTCTGTGAAGTGGTTGCCATTTATGGTCTTATCATCTCCATTGTGTTCTCTTCTAAATTAACGGTTGCCTCTGCTGCAACTTTATATTCCAAATCCAACCTATACACTGGTTATTCCTTATTTTGGGCAGGTATCACCGTGGGAGCCTCAAACTTAATCTGTGGTGTTGCCGTTGGTATTACTGGGGCCACTGCTGCAGTTTCAGATGCCGCTGATTCTGCACTGTTCGTGAAGATTTTAGTCATTGAAATTTTCGGTTCGATTCTAGGGCTATTAGGACTGATTGTTGGTTTATTAATGGCTGGTAAGGCTGTTGATTTTGCTTAATCTTTTAACATACATCACAGTCAGATAAAGTCATCATATATGTGTATTATCGATATTACATGAATCCAACGGATATATTATCTAAGTTAGTTAAAACTTATAAATTCAAAAACAGATTTAGCATTTTAAAGTATGCTTTAATTCAATTTTTTTTAATTTAATATATATAATGACTTGATTATCTGTTTTGTAAATAATATGTAGGTATTAATAGGTCTTTATCTGCATTTTTACTCCTCTTCATGATAATCTGGGTTCTTTTTAAGAATAACGACACCCTCAATATTCTTTGCAAGACTGATATATTCATCATTTTCCAATTCAGCTCTTTCACCGTGATTTAAAAGAACAGGTGTAGATTGAGTTATCCAACCTGTTATTGTCTTTGGTTTCCCAGCTTGACCGACAGTCTCCACAGCTTGACCCACTCTGACATTAACCTTGATTGGTTCACCTTCTTCATTTAATGTTAGGATGAACTTCGGTCTTACACCGCTGTTCAGCATGTAGAATAATTGATGATGCTTTAACATAAAGTTTGGTGATACCAGACCCACTAATATAGTTAGTAGTGAAGCAAGAGTAACTTTGTTTAAAACGTGTGCATCATTAAAGACATCCAATGTCATCGTACCCTTACCTAAATGTAACAAACCTTGAGCTAACCTTGTTATAAATAGAGCATCTTGTTCACGTGAGTAATAACTGGCCAATTGTCTCAAAAGTTGTGCCAATCTTGCATTGTTAGTACCTGCACCACATAGACCCATAGCAAATATAGAATTCATGGAAACATCTAAATCTGGATCATGAGAAAAACGTGTTAATGTATCAAATACTTTCATTTGAGGATCTGAAACAGAAACAAGACCCATTGCCAACGGGACCATACGACGAATATGTTCATTACCGTAATGCATCAAGTGACCGAAATGACGTAAAGACATTTCCTTACCGATGTCTTCACCTAATGTAACCAATGCAATCCCTAGAACAGCATATGATAATTCATCAATCATACCAGCATCTTTTTCCTCTTCACCATCAGTAGCGTCAGTATCCTTCTTTTCCTTATCCTTATCATCCTCCTTCTTCTCATCCGTTGCTTTACTCTCCGAAGCCTCGGATTTTTCTTCAGTATCCGTTGGTTTTACTTCGGTATTCTTTTGATCTTCATGATCTCCAGCATCTACTTCCATCTCATCTTCGCTTTCTTGGTTAGACAATTCACCTTCTTCCTTTTCTTCAGAGACCTTTTCGCCTAAGAAATCACTTATACTATTTGTAAGACCTTCTTCGTTTTCTTCTTCTTCATCTTCCTCTCCCTTCTTGGTAGCTTTTGGTGTTAAACGATGCAAGAGATCTTGGATTAATAAGACATCACCAGTGCCGGTGTAGGCACAGGAGATAACAAGAACCTCAATGGCTGCGGTCATTGGATGCTCTTCAATAGCAGTAATAGTTTCTAAAACATCATCAACTTGTTCACCTTGACCTAAGTATAACAAACCAAGTGATAATGCCAAGAATCTGACCCACTCTGTCTTTAATTCAATATCACTTCTTTCTAGAAAGTTATCGACAATGGCAGTAGTAACGTCTCCATTACATGTACCAACAAATATATGAGCCAATGCCAGACAAGCCATAGTTGCTGTTTCGATAGAAGTTGTCGTATCTGCTGCGATGGGTAAGAGGAGACCTAATACTTCTTCATTCTTACTTCCAGCAAATGCAATACCAAGACCTAAAATTGCTGCTGAACTGATTTTAGAGTTCCCATTAGTAACATACTCTTGTAATAATAACAGTGCGGGTTCAACTTCACTGTCATGTACACCACATGCAGAAATACCAATACCTAGTAATGCACCGGCCTTAATTTCATTTTCTTCCACATATAGATATTTATCTAGCTGTTGTAACCCATCCAGGTTCCATTGGAAAATGGATCCAATACTTGCCACTGCTGACGTCATACCATCATCTTTAGTTTTATACACCCAGCTATCATTATCTACAATCACTTTGTCATTACAATAACCTAAATTTAAAAATCCATTAACAAAAGAAGATGCCAGATTTTGTTGAGCAGAGTCTAAACCAGCACTTGAGAAAACAGATTTCGAATTATCTAAATGGCTTTTATAGATATCTTCAGGGACCTTTGGGACAGTTAAATTTAGTTCTTTAGCAAGATATAAGAAATGTTCGGATAACTTAGTATTGCCTATGATATCTTGCATACCTTCATATTCGAATGCTATCTTTTGAGAAGATAATATATATGCCAATTGTTTATGAAGAACAGGGTCCGAGGTAGCATCAAAGACAGATCTAATTAACTCATCATCACCCAATCTGATAGCTAACGATAGTGCTTCGGTCAATTCAGACTCTGACAAATAAATTGCAAATGCGGTCTTTAGGAAATGAATATCTTCTGGTGGTGGTAATAAGGGGACACATGTAACCATATATTGGCAAACTCTTTGATATGTGTTCTCGTCTATAAATTGTGGTAATTTCTCAATCGATTCAATTTCAGATAGTAAATCCACGGCATCTTCTTCACCGTTATGTTTCAAGAAATATGGGACGATATCCAATGCCAGATTTAGGAGTTCATCTTTGGTACATTCAAATTTCAAATGAACTGAAGTAGCGTTTTGAGGTGTTGATGGGGATTTCTCAGCCGATGCGTTGTCTAATTCGTAAGTGGCGGAACCTTCCATATCTTCTGTCTCTGCTTTAATGTTAAACACTTCACCGATTTCCAAAGCCAAATGACGTACGTATTCATGGCCCCAACTTTCAATATGAGAAGAATCGGAAAGTAATCTAAATCTTAGGGAATCATACTCGCCATTATCGGAATAAGTCATTGCTAAGACTGATAAAACATCGGCTAACGATGATCTCATCTCCTTATCAGTCCATTTGTCATAAACTGCACATAAGTCGGGGTAGGAGGTACGTAAGAATTTCAATGGTTTTGGAACAGCGGTCATTGAACTGGTGGAATTCTTTATAAATTCTTTCAGTTGGTTCAATGATGGTAGGAATAAATTGGAATCATCCTCCTTTAAACGTTGAACAAGTAATTCAAGATCATCCTTTAACTTCTGATCTTCTTCGGATAATTCTTCTTCCTGTTTAGTTTCCTTTTTTTTGGAAGCTTCATTATTTATCGTTGCATCGGTAACTTCATGAGTTTCCTCTGGTTTGTGTTCTGCATTATCAGCCATTGTTATCAGTTTATTTTACAGATATTATGAGCTGGTTTAGATGTCTTTATAACCCATTGTCAAGTTTGCAATTGCCAAATAAATTGCAATCTTAGATTTCCCTTTTTAATATTTTGCCACCGAGCGAAGTGCAAAGAAAACACCCAAAATAATCGTTATGTACGTTACCGTAATTAACGTTCGTGTAATGAAGGAATAAACGATATGAAATTACTGGATGACTAGTGGACATTGTTAGCTACTGTAAAACTAAAAATGACTAAAGTACGTTGTTAAGTATTTACAAATGTCTATGTAAAAAATGCGTTATATATCTGTCCAAGATTGGATTCCGTTATTCCAAAAGTGAAAGCAGCATCCGGATTATACATTTCATTATTCCCATTCACGAGTTGAGGGATCCTGATCTTCATAATTCTATCATGGAACTCATTTAATTTCAAATCATTCTCCATTTTCATGAATCCATTATTAAAACCTTGATCCCCATTGTACTCGCTTGGATTATTGGCCACAGTCTCCACATATTGAATCATGGTATTCACTCTTGATCGCAAACCCTTCAGATGTGTAGGTATACTAGCCAAAAGCTTATTAAACAGGCTCACCCAAATTTGAGTATGCGGACGCCTTATTAATTTATATCTTTGAAACAACCCCAATATAATAAACGGCAGGTTATTGAGTAGTATAAGCGAATAAATATCAACAGAGGAGGGAAATTGACTCAACTTCGGTAATACAACATCAAGACATAATTGGATGGAATCCAATAAATCTGAAACGCAAGTTTCAAAATGCTGCATGTAACCTAAGGTCTCAATGTGTATTAACAGAAAATATTGGGTAAATAGGAGTCCATTTAGTTCTATAGGGTCATTCTTATTGAATTTTTCCAGAAGAGTTGTTAAAGCAGTTAAGGATATACCGTTTTTCAGTTCCTCAATAAGGGTTATTAAATGCAAATCCTGCTGTAAGATTGGTGGTATCATGGGCATTTCGCCCCTAATTAAATGTCTTTCGACATTATCTGATATTACTTTTTTGACCAATAATGATGTATTATCTTCTTCGCCCATTAATGAGACCAAATAGAGATCCTCATCACGATCTTCAATTTCATTGCCATTTTGAAGAAGAGCGGACTGTAATCTGTAATAATATTTCCACTGTCTAACAAATCTCATAATTGAAAATTTAGGATTAATTGAATTTCTTAATTTCAATATGATGGCAGCAACGTTATTCTCCAACTTAGGGATCATACCCTCGAGACTTGTCGGTAGTTGTTTACCATCTAATTTCGTTATTTGGATTAGGATCAGGAGTAAAACGGACAGCTCGGCTAATGTCGTTATATCCCAAGCTGTGTCGTCATTACCAGTACCTATAAGTATAGCTTCATATAGTTTTTTCCTATCATCATTCAATTCAAGGATGTTCTTTAAATTAGGATCTTCTAATGTGTTTAGAGTTTCTTCCCACCAAATGGAGAAGTTTGGGTTATTACTCTGTGTTGATGATAGAGGAACAATGTTGGGGGAGATACGCTTCTGATTCAAGGATTGTTTCAACTCATTCAAATTATTTTGAAACTTATTTATTATCATTGATTCCAAATCATTGTAAAAGTCAGTTAAATATTCATCCCTCTTAGCCAGAAAGTTGATGGAAAAGATTGAATCAATTTTGTCCCTTAAAAACAATTGTTGACTTTGTACAGGTTGAATAGAAAATAAAAATAAGTTGACTTCTTGTTTATTGAATAAGTCATCCTCTATACTTTCAATAACCTTTTCTTGATCCTCATGCGCATCATCATCCTTTTGTTCTTTCGCCTTCACCTTAATTTTCAGTTTAGGATTGTACAAGAAAAGATTCTTTTGGATCTTTTGCATATCTATCAATTTCTCTTTCAAATAATTCATTTCCATATCTAATGCTTCCTGTTGCGTAAACTTAGTAATAATGGAGTCATATTTTATTTTTTCCTTCAATTCAGGGTGCATGGACGTTTCACATTTCTTAAATGCTTCCAATTGTTTCCTCTTTCCTCTTAACAAATGAACTTGTGTATTAAATTGAATTACATTTTCTAAAGTCGCAATATTCGCCATTTGTGGAATGTAAGATGTATACATAGAATTCTTACCCGTATGAGATTTAACGACCTTTCTTGGAGCAGAAATAACAGTTGATGGGGGAGGCATCGAGTATGATGTAATACTGTCAGTAGTCACCACGGGACCATCCATTGACGTTGTGCCAAGTAACATTTGAAGTTTATTTTGGTCCGTATTGGATGGTGTATTACCTGGAGTTTGGATATAAACATGATTTCCATTCACTAGAGTTGGTTTATTTGGATTAATATTACGAGATGCTGGGGATAAAGTTTGTAACGGCGACGCCTTTTCCATTTCTCTCAATAACTCACTTGCAGTGTGGAATTCATCTGGATATATACACTGTGCTCTCTTCAATTTGATACAATTGCCACATTTGGGGTGACCTCTATCACACCCAATTTTTCTTTTACGGCATTGGATACAAGCTGGATTCTTCTTGGGTTTGCGTGTAGGAATGTTGTTAGGATCCATTTTATATTATTCTAATATTTTGCAAAGTTAAAATGTTTGTATAGGATCGAGAAAAACAAAGTGGGAAAATTCAATTTATTTAAGAATATTGAGCACAATGAGTAAAGAACAGGTGATTTGAATATTTTAGTAACAGATATACCTGATTCTCTGCGGTGTCACAATTAAAATGTTGTTCTTGAGATAGCAATGGGTTAAGCGGACCGAGTGCGAGTGCGAGTGCGAGTTTGAGTAAGGGCCAAAAACAACGAGAAAACAGAAAACTTGGTATAACGATCCTGGTGGACTAATCAGTGGAACTGGAAATAAACTTTTCTCAGCAGAATGAACGTCTAGGCAGTATAGACGAATGCGGATTCAACAGTCTTTATCTGTTCGAAGATTCAGAGTCAATAAGCTGAAGAAAACCTTCCAATTCCCTCATTTGGTCTTTTCAACTTGCAATTTTATATAGGGCACTTCAGGGTAACGGACAGCAACTATTTACTGAGACAGTAAAACAATGGAATAAAGAGAAGAATAAAGGTGTTGTAGACTATATCTTAGATGTTTATTTAGCTATAAAATATTCTTCTCGAAAAATGCCATTGGTACTTGAGGAATGTAAGCTATTACAATTCATTGTGAGCCTTTAAATTTTTCAACTCACCAGATGCAGCAATTTGCACCTTCTTCAATGGCATGTCTCTTCTGTCTCTTGGGACGTTTTCAATGTAGTGAACTACATCCATACCTTCCAAGACTTCACCGAAGACAACATGTTTACCATCTAACCATGGGGTTACCACGGTGGTGATAAAGAATTGGGATCCATTGGTATCCTTACCGGCATTAGCCATGGATAATCTACCAGGCTTGTCATGCTTCAAAGTAAAGTTTTCATCCTTGAACTTCTTGCCGTAGATGGACTTACCACCAATACCAGAACCGTTAGTGAAATCACCCCCTTGAATCATGAAATTTGGAATGACACGGTGGAAGATAGACTTCAAGTAACCCATCTTTGGGTCCTTAGAAATGGTCAATTGGTAGAAATTTTCAACAGTTTTAGGGACAACGTCACCATAGAGACCCATCACAATTCTACCAACGTTTTCATCTCCATGTGTGATATCAAAATACACCTTATGGGTGACTGTTGGATCTGAAGAGGTGGCGGCGTAAACGGCAGTAATAGCCATGAAAAGGAATGTGAAACAACTCAACAACTTCATTTTTCGGTGATATGTAATTGGGGTTCCTTAGTTACTTCTTTGAATAGGATCTTAATTTATAATAGTTAAACTGACCACATATCATTATTTAGCGTTGTTATTTACTAGAGATCCGTTGCACCACCGGGTAATGTTTTGGTGACTACAATTGAATAATAAAGATCAACTTAGACTAAGATTATTATAGTTTTAATTACAAAGTTCCTATGGGCTACACAGCTTATAATGTGATCTCACCATTGATGACAGCAACCGAAGAACCACCGACGTGGTACGAAACAGCGCCATTGCTTGGATCCACCTTAATGCATCCATTAATGTGTCCATTCCTATGCACCCTTCTACCTTGTGTAATATGTACATTGACGGTCTCGTCGTAGTTGTGAATTGTCTGCAAGTATCTCAACAATGCAACTGCACCACTACCGCAAACTGGATCTTCGAATGATGTATCAGGGACTGTAAATAAAGCTCTCATCTCATACTCAATCCCCTCAGCACTCTTTCTTGGACCAGCTAAGATAACACCACTATGCTGAGCCGCATCACACACCTGTTTCAAGTTTGCTAAATTTAAATTCAGGTTAAGACAGGTATCAGCATCATCAACCAAATAAACAAACCATGCGGGCCCTGTTTGCATCAAACTAGGTCTGTTAACATAAGGAACACCAATTGCAGTTTTGTAACTTTCCACTAATGAATCAGAGACCTCTTCCACATCAGCCCTAGCAGCAACAAACGAAATCTTATCCCCTTCTACGCTTAGATCGACAATACCAACACCACATTCTTGCTTAATTGCTGTAGCATTCTTTATATTTTTGAATTGCAAATATGCCCTACATGAACCAACAGTAGGGTGACCAGCGAATGGAAGCTCGTTCGCAGGAGTGAAAATTCTCAACTTATAGTCACATTCCTTTAACGTAGGTTTGAATAAGAACGTTGTCTCCGAAAGATTTGTCCAATTGGCAACAGATTGCAGTTGTTCAGTAGTGACATCTGATTCTTCGACGTCCATACAATTAACTACGGCAACTGGGTTCCCCTTAAATGGGGTGGCTGTAAAGACATCAATTTGTTTGAAGGGTAAGTTAAGTGTCATTGTTAGACGATTGCTTATCTGTGCTTGTTGTCTTACTTGGATTATTACAATTTCCCTTCTTATATAATTTGAGATCTTAAAAAATCTTACCACAGTATTAAGTTCATTTGTCTTCTAGGCATGTTTTTCTGGATGAGTCACATGATTTCTAAACACAATTGAAGAACATGGAAGCAAGAATAAAAATATTAGTTTATGCAGTAAATAGTAGATAGTTTGATCGTAATTATAAATATTTTCTATCTAGTCCAAATTCCAATTCCTTCTCTAAATCGAAAAAGTCATCATTATCATTGGTAGCCATTTGCGAAGGATCAGAATTAGATTTCAAGGCTGCAGGTGACGCTAATAAATTTTCTTGTGGTCTTGGTGGAAAATCTGTATCATGCTTGGGTAAGCCTTGAGAATCAATACCAACAACATTAGGAGATTGGAACCCCATTTGATTTGAAAAATCATTCTCTTCCATTGTTCCTTCCATGGAACTATTATGAGATATTTCCTGCTGTTGTTGTTGTTGTTGTTGCTGCTGCTGTTGTTGTTGTTGTTTCTGTTTCTGTTCTTCAAGAAGAGGTTGTCTTACAAATTTTCTGAAATCACGTACTTCTTCAATAACCATTTTTTTCAGTTCATCCATATCGTTAACAGCTTCAAAACTGAATTCAAACTTCTCACTACATACAGGTTCATCTGATGGATCATGCCATATTGATAAATATGGGTGTTCTAAGGCTTCATCAGTTGTAATTCTCTTTTGTGGATCAAATGCAAGCATTTTCTCTAGTAAATCAAGTGCTTGTGGATTTGCATCTGGATAGAGGTTTACAAATGGAACCTTAGGAATATATCCTAATTGATGGATATAGTCTTGAACATTTTTAGAACCGATTCTTCTTAAAGTTTCATCTGGTGGTGTACCAAGAACTTGTAATATTCGGGTCAATTGATCCACATAATCCTTACCTTTAAATATTGGCTTACCACCTAAGAATTCTGCTAAAATACAACCAGTAGACCATATATCAATAGCCTTAGTATATCCTTGGTAACTTAACATGATTTCCGGAGCACGGTACCATCTGGTTGCCACATATTCCGTGAGAAATTGATTATTCTCCACTGGATTTTCAGAATACCCTCTAGCAAGACCAAAATCACAAATTTTCAACTGACAGTCTGCATTAACCAACAAATTTCCTGGTTTCAAATCACGATGTAACACATCTGCAGAATGGATATATTTCAAACCACAAAGGATTTGATAAATAAAACTTTGATAATGTGCATCTGTCAATGGTTGACTAGATTTAATAATTTGATGCATGTCACATTCCATAAGTTCTTCATATAAATAAAGACCATTAAATGTCCCATCAGGGTAGAATACAATATCCATATCGTAAAGACATGTAATGTTCTTATGGCCTCTGAAATGTCTCAACAGCTTCAATTCACGTAAAGATCTTTTACATAGCAGAGATTTAGAGAACACATTAGTCACCTTCTTAATGGCCACCGTGGTGTCTTCTACAGCTTCTGCAAAACGTGCGGAACAAACAATACCGTATGCACCATGACCGATCTCCTTAATAAGTTGGAATCGTTTATCAACAGTGAAGTCCTGGTTGAATACCTTGAAGCTGTGTCTTTCCATCTTTTCTGTCATGTCTGTTCGGTAAGGGGTGTCAATGCAGTATGTTTCTGAGTTTATGCGGTGATGGTATAAATTATTATCCTTGGGAAGTAAGCAAAGATTGCAGTGCTTATGAGACAATACAGGGAATGGTGACTTATATATCTGGGAAAACCTTTTGTTTAACTTTGACGAGAATTACTCTTAGATCAAGATCACATCTTCGAATATTTTCTGAAATTTTATGAAGACAGAAAATGCGCGTATATTTTGCTGCTATTTTTGGCAACAGGGTATGGCAGGAAGTAAAATAATACGCCACGATATTGACTAGATGAGATTAGTTACTTACATAGATTATACAGTCTCTAAATGCTTATAAAATTCTTTCACTTTGTCGTCAGCACGAATACGACTGGGGTTGAAGTTCAAGACTTGTAGTTGGTCTTGCGACACAGCTCTAGACAAGGCGACATAAACTTGTCCAGCTTCGAAAATATTCCTCAAATCTACTTTTAATCTCTGTATTGTTTGCCCCTGCGACTTATGGATGGATAAAGCCCAACATAACATTATCGGCAGCTGCGACCTCTCAAGACCAACTTTGTCACCCGGGATATCTACCGGGAATCTCTCCTGTAAGACGATGTCATGGTAATACTTATTTTTGCCAATAGTCCATCTAACAAAGGGATATACGTGAACCTTTTCATCTTCTTCGATTGCATAATTAATCATTGTTTCCAAGATTTCTAATCTATTAGAAGGCCTACATTGTAAATCCTGCCTAAATGTTTTATCTTCAATTGCCCTCCTATTACCGATGACTTGGCTAATTAACCTCATATCAGCTACTAATTCGTCATCAATGGATCCATATAATTCTTTCATTTTAAGTAATAATTTTTCTGTCGTGAAAAAAAGGACTTTCCCCAAGGAACCATTTACTAGGTCCACTTCTGGTTTATTCCTCAACATCATAATTTGAGCATCTTCTTTCAGTATGATTTGTTTCTCAACCATCAATGAAGAATCTAATAGTTTTAAGTGTTCTGGGGCACCTATATCAATACTATTAAACAAATATTTTTTACCTGGCAAATTACGCAGTTGGCGAATGTTAGATTGTTCCACCTCTCTCCTCGTAGCATACAGTTCCGTGGGATCAATACCATCATCATACTTAACTTCTCTACTTAACTTTCTAATGGTACGAATCATTTCATCATTGACTTCACCAAATCTAATTGAATTCAATATACTTACCAAATCTCCATCTTGTTGCCTAAAAACTTTATTCAATAATAAAGTCTTTTGAATACATCTTTTCCACATTGAACTTTCAAAACAAAACATGGTAACTTCTTTGGCGTCTCTCTTAGCAACGGGAGGAAGTTGGAAAAAATCACCAGTGAAGACCAATTGAATGCCACCAAAAGGTTTATCACTCCTTCTAATGACTCTAGCAATATACTCCAACTTATTTAGAAATAAACCGTCCACCATAGAAATTTCATCGATAATCAAGACTCTTGTATTTCTCCAGACGTTATAGACGTCTTTCTTATTCTTAATTCTGTTCACTAGCATATCTGCATGCTGAGTGGCTAAACCAACACCAGCCCATTTATGTAAAGTAGAGCCACCGATGGTGGTTGCAGCGAGACCTGTGGATGCAGTGATGGCCACTTCTTCCTTACCATACAACATTCTCAATTGCCTTATAATTGTTTTCAGGATGACGGATTTACCTGTACCTGCAGACCCAGTGTAGAATACATTAAGTCTTCTCTTTACGATTAAGTCCACAACCGTTTCTTGTTCCTTTGTCAATTTAATGGAAGATAAAGATGAATTATTTTTGAAAGAGGAAGATGAAGATGAGGCTAATGAGGAATTTTTCCTGGTGATTGGCTTTATTCTCTTTGATGTGGCAGATGCTAATTTCAAGCCTTGGAATGAAGGCGTCCTTGTAGGTGACAAGGATCTCTTTACTGTGGGCCTTTGTGTGGACTGCGTCAGTATGGAGGATTGTGATCCTTGAAATTTGTTGTTGCTAGTGAATGATAGTTGTCTTGAGCCGGAGCTAACTTTGGTATACTCTCGGAGAGAGGCAACATCTTCATTATTGTCGTTATCAGTGTCGATTTCAGTGACGTGGTACGAGATAGAACTCGAAGATCTTTGAAGAATTGGAGCCGTTGATAATTTTGGTTTCAATGATTTAAAATTATTCAACTTGGGGGTATTTAATAAATTATTGATTTCTGCATCTGGATCACATTCCTCATCAAATGAGCCTTGCGATTCGAATAATAAAAGAGATGGTTTTTTAGTCAAGATGGGTCTATTAGGGCAGAATTTATTGTTGTCAATATCGATAGGATGATTTGCATCTAATCCAGTAGTTGTCTTATTCTGGGATTGAGAATGCGAATGCGAATGCAAATGTTTTGATGTAGTAGATGTGGAAATAGAATTTGATGATTTTGCTGTAAAGAAAAACGACGATAAAGTTTGTTGTTTTTTTGTTGTTCTATGACCATCATTAGTGGCTTGTGATGATGATAGCCTTGTAGAAGAATTCATTGTTATGCTGTTGCTGGAATTCCTGGGTTTGTTACTCTTTCCACTTCTGAGCATATTTGTAGTAGTGGTAGGTAGAGAAATGCTGAGGTTCCTTTGAGAAATGGAGGCTTTCTTGATGTTCTATCTATTGTAACGTTAGTCTCAGTTATAATTTTTCACTTTTTTTTTGTTTACATTTCAAATTACGCGTTTTGGCGTAACAGGAAAAGATACCTTTATGAACGTTAGGGAAGGCAAAAACATAATTCCTTCGCATATTTTTATATTCGATAATATATACTTATAATTCAGTTATACGTGAAAAAATAAAGAAAGAAATTGTTTGTACGTTTAATGGAAGATTGGGAATTTTGAGTTATTCCAGTCCCATGGGTCATTAAATCTCAAGTTTTGATTGAGACCGCTGATGCTCTTCAAATCTTCTTCAGTTAAAGTCACATTATCATCAATGTTCAAATTGCTCAATAATCTCTTCTTGTGAGAAGATTTTGGAATGATAGCAACACCTCTTTGAGTAGCCCATCTTAGTAAGACTTCAGCAGTGGACACATTATGCTTTTCAGCGATCTTCTTAATGACGGGATGGTCAAACAATGGAGGAGTATTCTTGGCAAGGTCCATACCACAATCGGCAAATGATTGAGGACCAAATGAGGAATAACCGACAACTTGGACATCATGAATCTTACAATATTCCAAAAGTTTCTCTTGAGTCAAATATGGATGATGTTCAATTTGTAAAGCCACAGGCTTAATGGAACAACCACGTAAGATATCAGCAACAAGTCCCCCATTGAAATTGGAAATACCAATACTCTTAATCAAACCTTCTCTTTGGCATTCTTCCAATGCACGATAAGTGTCCAATAATGGAACATTTTCTTCAGTTAATATTCCCTTAGCTTCATCAGCCTTACCAGTGTACATTTGAGGTGGGTATCTTTCTTCCATTGGGACAAACTTGAAGGCAATTGGGAAATGAATGTAATACAAGTCCAAATAATCCAAGCCTAAATCTTTCAAATTTCTCTTCAAGTTCAATTTAACATGATCAGGATGGTGGAAATTGTTCCATAATTTAGAAACAACAAACAAGTCCTGTCTCTTGACAATTCCGTCATCCATGGCTCTCTTCAAACCCTTCCCGACTTCCACTTCATTGGCGTAATCGGTAGCGCCGTCAAATAGACGGTATCCGGCCTTGATGGCCTCGTAGACTTGGTCGGCACAGATGTCGTTAGGAATCTTCCAGCAACCTAGACCGACTTGTGGCATCTTCATACCGTTGTTCAAAGTTAATAGTTTAGGCATTGCGTCTTCTCGTTAGTTGTTCTGTTGTTGCTCTCTCAAGAATAAAGAATTGTTCAAGGACGGAAAAACACAATAGATACGCCAGTAAAGGAAGATCTATGGCTCCCTTATATACACCGAGGCTTCCCTTTTGTCTGGGGTATGTGTTGCCCAGAGAGCACAGTGGAGTGCTTAGTCTCTGTCACCCCTCCCTGCGTGCGTACGTAAACACGAGGAAAACGACAGGAACGTAATAAACCTAAAATGACCAGCAAGTCAATTACGTACTCTTCTCTGTTCGGCCGAGTTGCTCACCGAACCCGAATGCAAACCCGAAACCGGCTCCGCTCCGGCGTTAGGGGTTAACCACGTCACAAGGTGCTGCTATGGCATGGCATGGCACCATTGTCCTCACGGAGTGGAGTAGAAATGTAAAAATAGAGCAAAAGGGTCCTTATTACGCAAACAACCAAGAGGGCATGTTCCAACTATTATAAGTGCGTTTTACCAACGTGTTCCAGATTTTCAATGGAAATTTTCATCGAGTTGATCAAATTATAAGCCCGACATCCTTATCTATTCGCAAAAAATCTCGAACTTAAACATGAGGACGTCAAAGAAATTGAAAAGGAAGATGGTGTTACATCAAAACAAAATGTCCTTCATTTACAGACCTGAAAGTGTTATAATTATATTAGCATGATTGGTCTCTCAGCTCCTATCCGAACATTTCTTTTGGAAGTTTCTTTGCTGGTTCGATTGGAACAGAGGGACCAGATTAGTGGTTATTGTAATCGCATCTGCCCTTAATTAAAGCCATTGATAACATTTCTTTATGCTATTGCAATCAGACACAACAAAAGTATTCGACCTTAGAACTTGATTTATTCGCAGTTCTCCATACAACTGGAAAAGGTCCACTTGTATAACAATCCCCAACCAGCTATGACTCCCTCTATGTTGTTGCAGGCTTTGATTCAGACTGTTCTTAGAGAAGGTAAAGAAGTGTTGAAATTAGTGGGACATATTTTCAGAGGAAGAACAACCAGGTTTGTGCTGACTATAATCAGGTGCAATCTTTCCTGTGGAAAAGAATTTGAGTCCTTGGATAAAGGCTCACCGACTTTTATCAAAACTGAAATACCTTCAAACACTCATGCTTCAAAGAAAGTAGTTGTGGGAACGACAAAACGTTGTAAACGGTGCTCTTCTTCCAAAATTGGTCAGTGGCAGAGAGGACCCTATGGACCACGTACGCTTTGTAATTAATGTAAATTATTCTATTCCAAAGCTGTTAAAATTGGTTGGTTCAAGGAAGGCCAATATGTTTCTGAGGTATCACTGAAGGATGTCTAATCAATTATTCAAAAAAGCTAGTTCTAGTTTTTTGGTTAGTTCTTATTCTAACGTATTTAATGTAATCTATATCGTACTTAATAATTGCCCCATGCCAGATTTGTCCACTTGTTTCTGTTTTTCATCTTTTATGTTTCATGTTTCCTCTTACCCAACCAAAAATATTGAAAAATTTAATGCAAGGAAAAATGAAAAATTGAAAACTTCCATTGTAACAGCCATGTTCTCTTTTAGTCGTAAAATTCCTTGTACATGTTTTCTCGATAAATTCAAGCAATTGTATATTCAGGTACACATTAATCCCTTCTATATTACAACCCACTATCAATTCATAATTTACGGCTAAGAATTACACTTCTTTGCTATTAAAAAAATACTCGCTCAAACGACAAGCTGCAAACGGTACACGGTACACGTTGCCTATTAATTTGAATAGAACTCATCTCCGAAAAAAAAATATTGGCATGACTAAACAATTTCGTCATACTACATCTGAAAGGAAATCATCAGTCATATATTCCTCAAGTGTCGGAAAGGGTGGTCTCTTCATTCCTACCGATTATATTCCAACAAATACTGTCGATAATAATGATGAAGAATCTGATTATTCCGATGAAATGGAAGAACAACGACAAATACAACAAAATGAATACGAATCTCTATTGGACGCCAATAATGCAACTACTTTACAACTAGAGGGAGATCCAAACTTGCAATCTCATTATGGAGCTACTAATGATACTACCACTGATAATCTTTATTCTACCATACCTATAAGAAGACTATCATTAGCAAGAAGAGACTCTTTGCCCATTTCTTTGATAGAGGAGGAAAGAGATTTATTGATAGATAATAAGCTGTTGAATCAAAAAGATGATGCTCAATTAGCACACCCTAGTGAAGCTACACAACAAGAATTAATATTGGAATCCAATGATATTATAACAACCTGGGAAAATGCAATTGAGTCTGGGAAAAACATTAATACTACTTATAAAAGAGAATGTAAAGTTATAGCCGTGAATGCTCTACCATTAATATTCACATTCATATTGCAAAATTCTTTATCATTGGCATCGATCTTCTCAGTATCACACTTAGGAACTAAAGAACTGGGTGGTGTCACGTTAGGATCCATGACCGCCAATATTACAGGACTGGCGGCAATTCAAGGACTGTGTACTTGCTTAGATACATTATGTTCACAAGCGTATGGAGCCAAGAATTATCGCCTTGTTGGTGTCTTAATTCAACGATGTGCAGTTATAACCATCCTAGCATTCCTGCCAGTAATGTATATTTGGTGGAGTTGGTCAGAGACAATATTATCATGGATGATCCCAGAGAAAGAACTTTGTAAGTTAGCAGCAAATTATTTAAGGATAACTGCCTTTGGTGTCCCAGGTTTTATAATTTTCGAATGTGGTAAAAGATTTTTACAATGTCAAGGTATATTCCATGCCTCTACAATAGTATTATTCATTTGTGCTCCTTTGAACGCATTAATGAATTATATCTTGGTGTGGGACAAAACAATTGGTATTGGTTATTTGGGTGCTCCTTTATCTGTTGCTATTAATTATTGGTTAATGGCTCTAGGTTTAATGGTATATGCAGTCACAACACAACACGAGGCAAGGCCTATGAAATGTTGGAATGGTATTATTAAGAAGACTCAAGTATTCAAAAATTGGAGAAAAATGTTTAATTTGGCTTTACCAGGGATTATTATGGTCGAAGCTGAGTTTCTTGGATTTGAAATTTTGACAATTTTTGCATCCCACCTAGGTACTGCGCCATTAGCAGCTCAATCAATTGTTGCAACTGTGGCATCTCTAGCATACCAAGTTCCATTCTCCATCTCTGTATCGACAAGCACCCGTGTGGCTAATTTTATTGGTGCCTCGTTGTATCGAAGTTGTATTAAGACATGTACAATGGCGTTATTATTATCATTTGTTTGTTCTTCAATGAACATGGTTATAATTTTTGAATGTAAAGATCGAATTGCTAAAATGTTCTCTAATGAATCCGACGTAGTAAATTTGGTGATTTCAACTTTACCCATACTGGCATGTATGCAACTTTTTGATGCATTCAACGCATCGACAGCCGGCTGTTTGAGAGGCCAAGGTAGACAAAAGATAGGTGGCTATATTAATCTCTTCGCATTTTATTGTGTTGGGATCCCAATGGCATATATGCTGACTTTTAATTTTAAAATGGGCATTTCTGGGTTATGGTATGGTATTACTTGTGCCTTAATCATGATGAGTATTTGTCAAGGATATGCTGTTTTCCATTGCGATTGGAAACAAATCATAAATGCAGCCAAGAACAGGAATGCTGAAAGTACTAGAGTTTAGAACGACCTTTAAAAAACTTTTCACATCCTAGCATTAAGCCATTATATAGATATAAGTACTGGTATACTAATATTATTAATATTATTTAATAATCGATAAATTAAAAAAATCTCAGCTCATTTTAACAGATCTTGTACTGTTTGGAGAACATGTGCTTTGTTGTTGTACATCCATGCAACTGATTTCCCTCCATTCTCTCTTATGGTTTCAAAAATGTTGATGACTTCCTCAAGTGATAGATTGTACAAAGTTGAAATATCGTGAATGGCACGAACCAAAGACTTCCTTCTTTGCACAGTTCTAAGCTTTGCAATGTTTCTTAAGGCTTTTTTCCCCATACTTCTTTGTAGATATTTTAGCTGTGGAAACACAACAGTTTCGAAATCCACAACCAAATCTTTAATTGTGGAAGGATATTCGACCAAATCAATAACTATTTTATCCCGCTGATCACAAGCAATATTTTTTTGGAATGCATATTTTTTGCTTCTTCTGTTGTTTTCAGTGTGTCGCACTCCATGGAAATTTTTAGTGGGTCTGGTTTGGACAATATCTTGATCAATGTCAGTAGAGTCTTCACTTTCCCAACTTTGAAGACTATCTAGTTGTTCTGGTGGAGTTTCAATATCAATACTTATATCATTAATTTCTTCCTGATTTAATTCAGCTTGCCCAAATAAATTGTTAACATAGCCATCATCAATATTGAAGTATTTCTTCATGAGATTTAGGTCAATTAGAATATTGGCATTTTGGCTTTGAATTGTTGAAACCATATTTTCAAATGCATCCAGATTTCCTTGCTCTATTGCTTGTTTATTCTCGCATGTAAAATGATCCCATGATTCCTTTAATATGTCAATTCTTTCCTTGAATTGATTAATAATCTCATTCATATTAACTTGATTTAGAAAATCTTTATCACTCATGGCAGATAATGTATTCTAAGTACCCAGTTTTTTATTGCTACTGCTTAAGCCGGTAAGTCGTTATGGAGACTTCTGTATTTTAAAAATTTTGTGTCATTTTCTTGACACACTAGTTTATTATAGGTTTCCGAAAAACAATGAAAGCCACAGTTAAGGAAGAAGTGTTCAGAATATAAAATGAACGTCGATTTTCTTGAAGGTAGTCTTGAAAAAAAGAAGTTGGAGAAGATGGTTCACTCTTTGACCTTGATATGACTAACTAACTCCGGTGACCATTTTTCAAAGATAATAAATCTCACCAAATTTTTTCTTTATGACAAAATAGACGGATAAATTTATAGAATTAAGTAGTATACAGTATGATTGGTTCTAAATTGATTATCCACAAGAGAAATTTATTTCTTAGCCTTTTTGACCTTTTTGACTTCACTTGGTTGCTTCTTTTCGTCATCAGCGGCAGCTCTTTGTCTCTTAGCTGTTTGAACTCTCTTACCAAGCACTGAACTATAATCTTCTGGATTAGCAAGTTCCATCAAAGTCTTATCGAAGTTTGATATTTGGAGATCAACACCATCAACATTAACAACGTTAGATTCCTTTTCTTGGGTTGCCTTTTCTGTGGCTGCCTTTTCAGCTAACTCGTCTACAACAGCTTCATTATTGTATAAAGGTAACACTGGTGATTGATTACTCTTTAAAAGGATGGTTCTAACCTTGTAATTCTTAATAAAATTTTCTGAAATGTCTTTAATGTTTTCCACCAGTTCTTTAGATTTGAACCAATCTAAATTACCTAAATGAACATTTAGAGTGGTACCTCTTGGGATCTTGACCGGTAGTTGGTTTAGATACACTCTCTTGACACTAGCAGTCAAAGTTTTTAAAGAAAATTGTTTGTTAGAATAACACCTTATTGGAATTGGAGTAGTTTCCACCTTTTCATAAGCTTTACCACCTAGTAACTTTGGTAGCGTGGTGACAATGTTATCATCAGCCAATATCAATGAAAATTCAGAAATGAAAGCTCTTCTACTTTCGAATGCCTTATACTTTGTCTTCAAATCTTTACCACATACAATTTCATCAATGGTGATACCAGCGCCGTTCAATTTATCATGTAGATCATCTTCAGAGACCTTCTTGACATCAGAATCCTTCAAGATCAAAAGAGTCTTAAAATCCTTAATAGAAGTGACACCAGCCTCTTTCCATGGCTTATAAAGAGAATGTTTAACATTTATCAACTTAGATTTGAAGCTCTTAGAATTACCAGAATATGGTTCATTATTAACGATAATCAAATTCAAACTGTTGGTCAATTCATCATCATCAATCAATTGGTCTTCCTTCTTGTCATCCTTCTTGTTCAAATATTTGGTCAACGCAGTCACGGCCTTTTCAATTCTATCTTGGGACAAAACAGAATCGTCATTAGCAGTGGACTTCTTGCCCTTCTTCTGCTTGGTTGGAGTATTCACAGGAGTATTCTTTTTGGAATTTGAACCTGAACGGGTGGTCATACCGGTTTTCTTTCTTGGAGTTGTCTTAGCCATAGTTCACAGATGTTGATTTTATTAATTCTTTACAAATAATGAAATGTTATAGACTAAGTATTAAGATACATTGAGTTATTGAGATGAGATGAGATGAGATGAGCTACTAGTAATTTCTTCTGTAGATGCGGTTTCTTAGAAAAATTTTCCAGATCGTGTAGGGCGACAAATTTTGTGACACTAAAGAAAGATTAAGTAAGCCCAACAATGATAATAATGACCTCATGGTTGACAGTGTTTAGCACTTTGCTAATGTTACAAAGTTGGTACCCAGAATTTAAAAGATTATGAGAAACCTTACAGGAAGTTACTGCTTCAAAGATGAAAGTGACCTTTACAAAAAGGCAGAGATGCGAGGTATTCAATGTCCTGAAGTTAAAATAATTCCAATACCGCAATCTGCAGAATCAGTCCTTATAGACACCACAACCGAATTCTCGAAAGAAAAAAATGAAGGAGTTCAGGATGTAAGCAACGCAAGTATGATTGCAGAAATCAGTTCAAAAGAGTATGATTCACAGGAACCCTCAGAGCACACAAGCCATGAACAGGAAAACCTTACACAACATAATAAAGGGGCAAAAATCAACTTGAAAAGGATTTGGAACTATAAACTATGGAACTGAAAGTTTTCTAGATGTAATGTGCGAATAATAACTGCAATTAGTAGCTAATTGTTCTTTCGGTCACGTGCTCGGCATAGCTTTGGAAAATTCAATCGATTGAAAATATTTAACCCGTAATGGATCTTCTAAGAAAGCTACTGGTTTTGTAGGTTTATTTGCCATATAATGCTAGTGAAAAAGGATCATCCATTTACCTAGCCATAAAAGGAAGATTGCCAAATGGGTAAGAGAAAGAAATCATCAAGAGGACCAGTGAAAAAAGTGGTACAGAAATTAGACACGAAATTCAACTGTCTGTTTTGTAATCATGATAAATCTGTGTCATGTACTTTAGATAAGAAGAATAGTATAGGAGCATTACAATGTAAGATTTGTGGTCAATCCTTTCAAACAAGAATAAATGCATTGTCTCAGCCCGTAGATGTGTACAGTGATTGGTTTGATGCCGTTGAAGAAGTTAATGAAGGGAGAGGGAGTGATTCAGATGACGATGAAGGTTCGAGTAGTGACTATGAAAGTGATTCTGACACTGCGGCTGCCAAGGTAGCTGCAGGTGATGTAGATTCCGATGAAGAAGAAATAGATTCTGACGAAGAAAGGATAGGAACGGTAAAACATGGAAGGAATACTTTGGTAGATAGTGACGACGAATAGATAAGAAAACAACTAACGTAACATAACATATGTACATTTTTTACGATGTAATAGTAACACTAATAGTGATAAAGTCTTCATGATATAATAATTTCGGAATAAATAATATAGTATATGGTAAAAAAGGGATAGGTAATAGAATAATTAGATCTTTTTTTCGATCTTACATCTTTAAAAGGCATGTGTACCTTGATCGTTTCCTGCTGTAAACAACTCTTCCTTCAATGGGACACCTAATTCCTTTCTAACATCTTTTAATTCATCCAAATAAGCATTGTATTGTTCATCAGTTTCCACCTTGAACTTCAAAGCTTCAAAAACTCTAATAGCTGTTGGTAAGTCATTTACTCTTCTGGCAGCTCTTAAGGCCTTTTCAATAACAGCTGGTGCAGGAACCAAATCGTAGGAGAAACAATTGTTCAAGACTCTTTGAACTTCAAATAAATCGTATGCTTCGTCGAATTCCTTTTCGTATCTGGCGGTAAATTCCTCGAAAGTTTCCTCATCCTCCATGGCAGAGTATTTCCTTATCTGTTGTGGATTCATTTGCGTCAAGCAAAGTCTTGGTGCTCTCACCATCATACATTTTGAGCTACTCAATAAAGTTCTACTTATGGCAGGGGTTCTGAATAAAGTTCTTGATAACATTGCGTAGGGATAGGTTGCTTTCTGTAAATTATCTCGAGGATTAATTATCTGATTGCTTGGGCTTGCTTAAATAAAGGAGTTCACGAAAAATGCTACTATTGTTTTTCAGTTTTGTTTTCTGTCTACTTGTTTTTCATGTATTATATAAAAGTCCCTAGTTTGCTTAAACGCCGAAATAAAGCGAGATTCGCAGTTACCGCTCCTATTGGCTCGTCCGCAGCGATCCCTGAAAGAAACCGATTTTGACTAGAACACCAATGTGTATGAGAAAGGGTATATATGATATCATATAAACCATATATATCTAACTCTATGTTTATATTTATATGACTATGCAGAAATGTTTTTCGTATTTATTAGAAATGAACGTCTTGACCGGTCGAGAAGCTGATCAACATGTAAAAATTTAAACCAGAGATCAGTAGCCATACCAACACGGCACAAATCATGGTTAAGATCCCATTGCTCATATCTTCATAGATAGGTGCCTCTAGTTCTTGTCTCTCGACTTCATTGCTCTCGCTTGACGTTCCCAAGTTGTACATGGGGATGTTTTCACCGTTCCCGTCCATCTTTAGGGCAAGTGGAGCATCATGTTGGCAGTTGTTATTACTGTTCAATTGTACTTTCATAATGTTTTTATTACAAGTAAAGTAAATTAAGGGAGCCGATACAAATGGTAATAGCAATGATAAAACCACTTGGGATGCATTTAGGGCACCAGATAATCCATTACGCCCAGCAACTAATACTAGGATTAAACATGGTGTGATGGCTACTGCACGCGTGGCTGATCTTCTTAATGCTGGAGCAATGGTCCAATTTAGGAATCCTTCACTAACCATCTGTCCACTTAATGTGCACACAATACCTGCACTTTGACCAGAAAATAATAATGCTAGAACGAAAATTGTACCTGCACCCTTGGATAAAGTGGAGCACAATAGATCATAAATGGAAAATAAATCAGCTTCTTGGGTATTTTGGGTAGTTCCATAAAGTGTAGCTCCTGAAACGATCAATATGGCGCAATTAACAAATAATGCGACTGTAAATAATGAAATTAATAATTCTGCCACTGTATAATGTAATGTTTCATTAATAGCATCAAAGGAAGGTTTGTAATTATCATGATTGTTATCCATATCCATTTCATCTGGTGTATAATTACCATTCTTAATATCATAATCTCTTAATCTGGGTTGAACCACACCAGAACCTAAATATAAAGAATGAGGCATCACTGTAGCCCCTAGGATGGCTAAACTTAAATATAATCCATCTCCGTCAATGACGGCTTTGCTTGGTAAGAATCCTGAAAATACTTCTTTCATGGATCCCACATCAGCATAAAATAATTCTATACTAAAACATGCTACGGTTAGCACAACTAAAAGAGAAACAAATGCTTCAAAGTATCTGATTAATTTTAAATCTCCTCCTGGCTTATATGCTAATAGCACAATCAGAACATCAATAACAGTTAATACGACACCTAATGCTAGAGGTACTCCGAATAAAATATTCAAAGATATGGCTGTTCCAACCACTTCGGCCAAATCTGTCGCTATAATAGCTATTTCTGCAAGGATATAAAGAGTGATGTTTAATCCTGGGGGCAAATGTCTCTTACAATTTTGAGCTAAATCTAAACCTGTGACGGCACCCAGTTTTGCACATAAACACTGGAAAAATGCAGCCATGAAATTGGATACTAAAATAGAGAATAATAACTTGTAACGGTGCGCTGAACCTGCAGCAACAGCTGTACTATAATTACCTGGATCCATATATGATACCGAGACCATTAAACCTGGGCCTATGAACTTACCATATTTGCGGAGTATAGATAAAGGCTTATGAAACAATGAGGATCGTTGAGGGGTTGGTTCAGGAATCGAATCCCTAGATAATGACGGTGTTATCAGGTTATCATTAGAAGCTGTTGTGTGAATTTCGTCTTCAGACAGTGACAGTGGTTTGTAACTTATTGGAGGCATGAAAAATGTGGGTGAAATTGTAGTCAATACTTGAAGTCAACCACGTAGTGCTGTCGCTTTGTAATATATCTGAATAAGATTGTATTGTTGCAAATGATATAATGCAATAAAATGGTGAATATGTGAAATGTTTTACCGTTTCGAAGTCTATTGAATGACCGATGATGACAACGAGCTAATATTGTTTGTTTTTAACGATTGCGTGTTTGCATTTTTCGCGGGAAAGAGGAGAAGTTGTCATTGTCTACATAACTTATTTCCATTATCTATCTATATATTTATACAAGCGCAGATGTTATCTCTTCCACCACAGGTCTAATGATGTCCTTCTTGTTTGGAACCATGTGTCCACCTGGGTGTTCAAAGAATTTAACTCTATCACTTCCTTCACCTTGCGCCTTATTGAAAATGTTATACAAATATTGAGATCTCTTTGCAGGAACGGCTTGATCGGAAGTACCATAAATGAAAATGATCTTTGTCTTGGAATCCTTCATTGGAGTGAATGCATCTTTATATTTTTCCGTGATTCTCAATTCACCTTTGTGTTCTGGATCAGGTTCGGTGAAGGAGTAACCAGAAATAATAACGCTGACCTTAAATTCGGGATGACCAGGGACCAACTCAGTTATCTTATTAGTGATAATAGTACTCAATGCAGCACCTTGAGAAAATCCAACAATACCATCGTATGGTCCGTTTTCCTTGATATAACTCGAAACGTATTTGATAGATTCTGAAAGATCTAGTTCATGAGAAATTTCACTGTGATAAAACCAAGCTTTGTTGACTTGCGCATCTAAAGTAGCTTGCCATTTGTCGTCTTCCATTTGGAAGGGTAAGTCTTTTCTTTCCAATTGGACAGGGCCATCGATGTAATCACATTGGACGTTTGCCTTTTTCAATAATTTTCTAATACCTGAGGATTTCTCGGAGAAGACCTTCCCATTTTGTAGGAATCCGTGTAAGAAGAGTAATTTGGGGATACTAGCAGTCATTTTCTTTGGTTGTTTTCTTGTAATACTATTTGTATTGATATGGATCTAGTTGTTATACAATATATGTATTCTATAGACGGTATTTTGCCAAGTAAGTTGCAAACACAAGAGAAAATTTTTCACTTTACGTAATGTCGGAGTTGAATTTGGCCCAATACGTAATATCATTTTGACCCTCTTGTACTTAAAATTGGACAATTCTTTATTAGTTATTATGTGCTTTTTTATCTATCAATGCTAAAGTATTCAATCTGTCCAGGCATATGGAGACTTACCTCTTAGATATGCACCGTACTTAGTGAACAAGAATGGGACAGGAATCATCAGCATGGTAACCATGGCTAATAAGAAACTAGCCCAATTAATACCCATCCCTTCATACATCTGTAGTCCGAATAATGGGAAAACACCACTCATCGTACTACGGACAAACGAATTACAAGCCATCCCTGAAGCTGCGAATCTTCTGTATGCATCCACGGTATAATTAAATACACCAACAAATACAAAGAAAACACCGGTTCCGAAAACACCACTTCCAATAATAGGGCCAATCCAATGGACATGTGAATAACATGTCCATGCAAAGATAAGCAACCCGACGGGACTCAAGAATGCACCATAGAATAATGGTTCGAATCTCATTTCTGGCGTCCTTTCACCATTATTGGCTTTCACTTTCAATTCGTACCTCTTTTGAAAAATTATTGATGTGGGACATGCTACTAACATACCCACTAGCATGCCAATATACGCACATGCAACTTCCATTTCGTGGAATCCATATAGTTTTTTGAATATGTATGGGAATGCGACGAAGAACAAATAAACAATGGCCAGGACTAGCCCCGTATAGAAACAAAGAACCCCCATCATAGGATCACGTACCAACAATAAGAAAGGTCTCTTTGATGAGAGAAACACAGATGACATGAAACTAGTTTCCTTCTTAGTAATCTCTAGTGGTGCAACCCATCTTTCGTCTCCAGTTTCCTCTCTCAGTCTTTGTGCCTTCTTTATTAATAATTTGGGTTCATATGTTTCAGGGACAGTAACGATTATTAGTGCCAAACACACACCTGATGCAATTAATAACGTTACAAAAGTCCATTTATAATCAACTTTGTAAAGGGCACCCGAGATAATGGGACCAAGTTCAGGTCCCAACATGGCTGATGTGGTATAGATTGCCATGGGGACTGTGATGCTATCTTTATCAAATATATCACTAATACTCCCACCAGCTACGGATAAAAATGTGCTGCCAAAGAAGCCACTTAGAAATCTACCAAACATCATACCTTCAATAGTACGAGACCATGTGGTAAGACATTGCCAAATGATGCTAACTGTCAAAGAAAAGATGAAAGTGGGGCGACGACCATAGAATTCACTAATGGGTGAGAGGAATAATGGGCCAAATCCCAGACCGAAAATATAGAATGTGATACCGAGGATACTTACTTCGTGGGAGATATGGAAATGGGACATTATCTTTGGTGAAACAAATGTCCAGCAAGATGAAATTATGGTGATCACCATTGATGTGAAGGTGATTAACGAAGATATATAGTATTTGCGAAGTAGTGAAAGGTGTCTGGCAATATCTTCCGGGTCAGCGGGACCATCACGGTCGAATGTCACTTCAAAACAGGAATCAACCGGCATTGGAATTGAGTTTCCCTTTTCACAGTCCTTGTTAGACCCTTCTTGGATACTGTTGGCATGGTTGTGTTCCACAGTGGCCTTATCTCTATTATCGTACGTCGTTTTTGAAATAGTTGAAATTGTTGAACTCATCGCTAAACTATTGCTTCTACTCGTGTTAGCCATGGCGTTGGATTAAAGTACTCTGCACCTGGTTCAATTGTTGATGAATGAGACTCCTGCAGGGTGTTAAATACGTTGTGTACTATCCTCGAGGCTCGATGAGATGAGCTGAACAATAGGTGTCAAATTTTTTCAAATGCTCGGCATGCATTTCCGCTTAGCGCCGGCGGCTTTAGGAAATCAAAAAAATGGTAAATTTGTACGGATGATCCTTCTCTGGTTAGTAATCATACCAAAGAAGGAGAGTGCATCTCTTGCCTTGGGATCAGGTGGTCAGAAGAACGGATTTCGCCATTCGAGGTACCATTTAGCAAGAGATCCTTCAATAAAAACGCATTATTTTGTAAATAGTCAGTCGTAGTAGTGACTATGGTAATGGATTTAGAATGATTATGTAACATATGCGGGTAATGGAGTTTCCATTTTGACACCATTTTTCTTCTCTTTCCAGTTTGACACATTTTTCACGTTCTCCCATCGGTGAATAGCTTCTGCATTGAATAATTGATCTTCTTCCTCTTCCTCTCATCCTCTTTCAAGCTTCAATTGGTCTTCTATTTGATAACATACTGGCACCAACACCTGCTACTTCTTGAAACCAGGATAATAATGACTAGTCAACCAATTGACCGTGAGGTCTTACCAACAAATGTAACCCCTCTGCATTACGATCTTTCGTTTGAACCAGATTTCAAAAACTTCACATTTGAAGGGTCAGCTAATATCAAATTAAGAATCAATGACCCAACCATTGATGTCCTTACTTTAAACACTTTGGAAATCAAGTATCATGAAGTAAAAATTGAAGAAACTCCTGCATCCGATATCAATGTAGATGACAAAGCCCAAACTGTTCAATTCATTTTCCCAAAGGGTACTATCGCCCAACAAGGCACTGAAGAATTTATTTTACAGACAAAATTTACAGGGATCTTGAATGATCAAATGGCTGGGTTCTATAGGGCCAAGTATACCGATAAATCGACGGGGGAAGTTAAATATATGGCTACCACTCAATTTGAAGCCACTGATGCTAGAAGAGCGTTCCCATCTTTTGACGAACCAAAGTTGAAATCTACTTTCGATATCACTTTGATTTCTACTCCAGAATTGACCAATTTATCTAATATGGATGTGAAGACAGAAGAGATCATCAACGGTAAAAAGATTACCAAGTTCAATACCACCCCACTGATGTCGACATACTTAGTCGCTTACATAGTAGCAGATTTGAGATATGTAGAGAGCAATGAATTTAGATTGCCAGTTAGAATCTACTCTACACCAGGTGATGAACACTTGGGTAAATTTGCCGCGGACTTATCTGCCAGAACTTTAACCTTTTTTGAAAAGACATTCGGCATCGAATATCCTTTGCCAAAAATGGATATGGTTGCTGTCCATGAATTCTCCGCAGGAGCTATGGAAAATTGGGGGTTGGTTACCTATAGAGTCGCTGATTTATTGTTAGATAAGGAGAATTCCACCTTGGATCGTATTCAAAGAGTCGCAGAGGTTATTCAACATGAATTGGCTCATCAATGGTTTGGTAATTTGGTTACCATGGAATGGTGGGAAGGATTATGGTTGAATGAAGGTTTCGCAACATGGATGTCTTGGTACGCTTGTAATGATTTCCAACCAGATTGGAAAGTCTGGGAAGAATATGTATCTGACAATTTACAACGTGCTTTAGGTTTAGACTCCTTGAGATCTTCTCATCCTATTGAAGTTCCAGTTAAAAATGCAGATGAAATTAATCAAATCTTTGACGCCATTTCATATTCTAAAGGTTCATCTTTGTTAAGAATGATCTCTAAGTGGTTAGGTGAAGATGTTTTCATCAAGGGTGTTTCTGCGTATTTGAAGAAATTTAAATATGGTAATGCAAAAACTGAAGATCTGTGGGATGCATTATCAGCTGCATCTGGGAAAGATGTCCCAATGGTAATGAATATTTGGACTAAGAAAGTGGGGTATCCCGTTATAACCGTTAAAGAGGATGGGAACAACATTACTTTTACACAAAATCGTTACCTATCTACAGGAGATGTTAAGGAAGAAGAGGATAAAACTTTATATCCAGTTTTCTTGGCTTTGAAGACTTCGAATGGTGTTGACTCCACAAATATTTTGAATGAAAGAACTAAGACTATCGAGCTTGCAGATGCCAAGTTCTTCAAAGTGAATGCCGATCAAGCAGGTGCATACATAACATCCTATAGTGATGAAAGATGGACAAAATTTAGTGAACAAGCAAACCTTCTGTCTGTGGAAGATCGTACAGGGTTAGTAGCTGATGTCAAGAACCTTTCTGCATCAGGTTATACTTCTACTGTTAACTTCCTAAATTTAATTGCTAAATGGAGACAAAACGAAGATTCGTTTGTTGTCTGGAGACAAATCATTAACAGTATTTCTTCATTGGAAGGTGCATGGATTTTTGAAGACGATGAAGTGAAAGATGCATTGACAGGTTTCATTCATAATTTAGTGAGCGACAAAGTGCATGAGTTAGGTTGGGACTTCAGTTCTGAAGATTCATATTCTGTCCAACGTTTGAAAGTGTTCTTATTTGGTGCTGCTTGCTCTTCTAAAGATGTGAAAGTGGAAAGCGCAGCTTTGAAAATGTTTGATGAGTACATGAAGGGAAACAAGGAAGCTATTCCAGCTTTAATTAAGCCTGATGTTTTTAGTACTGTTGCCACAATGGGTGGCAAGGACAATTACGAAAAAATATTCAATATTTTCAAAAATCCAATATCAACAGATGAAAAAATGGCAGCTTTGAAGACTTTAGGTTTATTTAAAGAGCCAGAATTAATCCAAAGGACATTAGGTTACCTGTTAGACGGTACCATTTTGAATCAGGACTTCTACACACCAATGGTAGGATTAAGAAACCATAAAGAAGGTATTGAAACTATGTGGAAATGGTTACAAAAGAATTGGGAAGATATCGTGAAAAGAATTCAACCAGGGTCTCCAGTCTTGGGACATATCTTAACTGTCGGTATCACTGGTTTTACCTCAATGGAAGCCTATAAAAATATTGAAAAATTCTTTTCCGATAAGGATACTAAAGGTTATGACCAAAGTTTGGCAAGGGTTTTGGATACTGTTAAATCTAAAGCACAATGGGTTGCAAGAGATCGTGCTGTTGTCCGTAAATATTTACAAGAATGCAAGTAGTGGTTAGTTTGTTAGCTAACGTACAGATAGCGTAATTTTAATACACACTCATAAATATGAAACACATGACATTGAAACTACTATATAAAATATTATTTGAAAACTGAATGAATATATGTCATTCGAAAAAGCTCACTTTACGACACTCTGTAGCTCAAATATTATATGTATTCTATAGACCATACTGGACATGGGTTATATAAGCATGAACACCGTTCGCGATGATTTTATTGTTTACTAAAGCGGTTAATGAAAAATTATTTAAAAGTCCGCAATGACGAAAAAAATCTGGCATAATGGTTAATTACCTCATGTCTCATAGTATATATCTTTCATCGTAGTCTAACATACAAAATAAGTGATACCACATAGAAACCCAATGACGCCCTCAGATTTATTGTCAATTGAAAAATTTGTATGTGATTTGGCCACAAATAAAGTGGGCCCCATTATTAAAAGTAAGTCAGGTACTCAACAGACCTATGATTTAAAGACAGGATCTAGGAAAGTAGATATTGTTACCGTTATTGACAAACAAGTGGAGAAATTAATTTGGGGGGAATTGAGAGCAGAGTATCCTGACTTCAAGTTTATTGGTGAGGAAAGTTATATGAAAGGTGTGACTAGGATCACGGAAGAGCCTACATTCATTGTGGATCCGATCGATGGTACTACCAATTTTGTTCATGATTTCCCTTTTAGTTGTACTTCTATCGGGTTAACTGTGGATAAAGTTCCTGTCATGGGAGTTATTTACAATCCTCACCTGGATCTATTGATTTCAGCGTCGAAAGGAAATGGTGTTAGAATTAATGGCAAAGATTTTGATTATAAGGAAAAAATAGAAGGTATGGGCCCCCTTATACTAAATAAATCGGTAGTGGCATTACAGCCAGGATCTGCAAGAGAAGGTAACAATTTTAAATGTAAATTGGCTACGTTTGAAAACTTACTAGCCTGTGATGGGGGATTTATTCATGGATTTAGAAATTTGGGATCATCCGCAATGACAATGGCCTACATTGCCATGGGTTACTTAGATTGTTACTGGGACGGTGGCTGCTATTCATGGGATGTTTGTGCAGGCTGGTGTATATTGAATGAGACAGGTGGACGTGTTGTAGGTGCCAATCAATCGGAATGGGATATTGGAGTCGATAATAGAACATACTTGGCTGTCAGAGGTACAAAGATAGGTAGTGAGGAAGATCAAACAAAGTACATTGAGGATTTTTGGGGTTGCGTCAAGGGTAAATTGGAATACGATTAATAAATTAAAAAAAAAGGTACAACTACTGAAACAATCGGCTTGATTCCTGGGCCTACCTACATTCGCAAACCCAACCGTCTTATCTGAAGAAGATAGAGATTAATTAGAAGGACAGATATCAGCGGTATTAAAGGATGTCGATTTTTTTTCACAACCTTACCATATGAAGTCTTTGTATTATTCGTTCAGATGAAAACGGCAGTTGCCGATTATGTATTGACTTTAGGAAATTAAATAAAGTTATTGTTAAAAGTTGTTTGCCTATTCCACTAATCAATCACCTCTTTGAAAAAAAAAAAAAGGCTCTAATTTGTTCACGTCTTAAAAGTATTTTTCTGCAGCTAGTTTATCCTTGCAATGTTCAACTGTATTGTCCTTGGAATTTTGACTGATGGATACGTTTCTAGAAGTATATTAAAATATAATGTACAATAATTATTTAAAAGAGATATAAAATCGGAATTCTATGATTCGATATGTAAAATACCCATAATTCTCTTACCATGTGGGGTGTTCCTTATTGGACCTACTAATAAAGGAGTTACAATTGCCGATAATCTGTCATATAAGTATTTGTTATGTTCATGAGAAATATCCAAAGCCGTTTGTAAAACATAATTTCCATAACTGTCATTCAATAGGTTTTGGATTTCGGATTCATGGTTTAGTAATTCCAAAATCATTGTTTCGGTGACTACGGGTGTTCTCAAGATCTTTTCAATCACGTTAGATCCAAATTTGTGTACCGATAGTTCAGCAACCTTTGGTTTTAATAAGTGAACAATCTTATGAGTGTAATCAAATTCATCTCTTTCAGTTTCTTTGGTAATGACATATTGAACAACATAATTACCGAATGGATCCAAGGTCAACTTGTCAACATGACTTAAAAGTTTGTCACATAATTTTTCACATTGTTCTTTTGTCCCGTGGTCCAAACAACGTTGTAGGACACAGCATCCATGTCTGTGAGTGGCAATGTCTACACAGTTGTCACAAGTAGCATCAAAAATAAATTGGAAATCAGTTGGATGTAATTTTTGCAAACATTTTTGAACCACATGATTACCATTCAAATCTTTGCTTAATTGTACAATAGAATCACGTAAGGATTCTACGATAATCTTGGCTTCTTCCTCGGTATTAATGCATTCAATTAATTTTTGTAAGGCCCTTGTACCGTGTGGATTCAAAGCGATCTCAACAAACTGTGGACTGGCAATCTTGGCTAACTCAATTCTTTGTTCAGTAGTGACCCTTTCAATGAGTTTTTGCATGAGATAATTACCAAAAGAATCAGTCATTAATTCAATAGTATGAAATTTGGTTTCTTCAAAGATAAGATCAGCTGCCTTGGAACCTAAAACATCTAATTGCTTCTGTAAGAAACGACACCCATGTTGATCCTTACATAATGAATAGATGTTGCCTACAAATTCATCGAGGGTGGAATCAGCATAACGAGACATCTCTTCCATTCGGCGTTGATTATTTTCATCATAATTAAATTGGCCATTATTATTATTGTTATTGTTACCATTATGATCATGACGATTGAAACGAGATTTATTACCGTTACCATTCCTACCTCTCCCATGGAAATGTCTACCACCTCTTTGCATGCCATTGTTGTTATTATTATTACCGCTCATCATTGCAGGATGTCCTTGATGTGGCATTCCGTGAGGATGTGGTGGACCCATTGGATTAAATGGTGAGGGAGAACCGTACATCCAGGGTGGAGGAGTACCCCCTTGTTGATGTTGCATCATTGGAAATGGTGGCATTTGTTCACCGCCTTTCATTGTTGGACCACCTGCATTATTCTTATTGGGGCCAGCTGCTCCATTCAATTCTGGGCCATGTGGTTGCAATGGTAGTGGTGAATGAGACATATGAATTGGAGATTGAGGATATAATGGAGGGTTCAAACCACCTAGCACAGGAGAAAATGACTGGAATGGGGCATTAAAATCATAGGCACCTGGAAATGGAGAATGGATGCCATAATTTGAAGGATTATTACCAGGTAATGGTGGAGGTAAGTGACCAGACATAACCGGATTAGGTTGGGCTAATGGCCCACCATAGGGGTATGCTGCATAGGTGTTGACCTTCTCCTTTTTGCCTTCCACTTCTTTATCTGATGATTCTGCAATCTTATTCTTTTCATCAGCAGACATTTGTGGTAGAAATTGAGGATGACCAACGGTCTTCTCAAAAGAGATAGATTGAGTTCTAGTCTTGGTACCCACAGCTGAAGGGGTAGACATGTTCAATTCATCAGTAGCTAAAGCAGTTGAAGCATCGGTATTGACTGCACTGTCTGTAGCGGTAGCATCGATCAAATCATGGGTCGAAATTGCATGAAATGTTTGTCTTCTAACGGTGGCAGCACCTGGACCCTTTGTCTTTGTCGCGTTAGGGTCATCAGTAGAAGTTGATTGATCTATGGTAACAGAAGATGGAACAGGTAAATGGTCTGGTGATTGAATCCACAGTGGATCATTATTTGGCATCAAATGAGATTCTGGAATAAATGATGGTACAGAGCCCATTGGAGAACGCATATTTGGGAAGACAGATGAATCACCAGAATTATTAAACATGACAGGACCACGTTGAGTCATTGAAGATTCCGGAAAGTCCGGTGGTGGAAAGAATCCCAGATGATGGTGATGTGGTGGGGCCATATGCATCATTTGAGAGTAAGGCATAAATCCAGCACCCATCATTTGAGGTGGAGGATAAACTGGAGATTGTGGTTTATTGGTAAGCTTACTACCATTATCTTTTGAGTTCTTAAGGTCATCATTCAAATTCACTTCAGGGGTGGCAACATCTAAATCATCCAATTGCAACCTTTCTAAGGCAGAATTGATTGTTGCTGAGACGACATGGTCAACTGGTGGTTCCTCACCAGCGTTTAATTTAACTTCTTTCTTAACCATTGTAAGTTGTAATTTAAGGTATGGTTATGTTTTTTTTTGTTTCCCTCCAAAATGGATTAATATACAGATAAAAATTTGGAAATACTAATGTACAAAACAACGAATTGGAATATCAATAGTTTATATTGTGCGAATAACAGGAACGTTGAATCTGGTTCGCTACTAAAATACAGGAAATAATGTACAGTTTTAAATGAGGAGAGAGTATCGCCCGATTTCTAATAATCAGTACTTGGGAGATTGGTTAGTTGATCGTAGTAACACAGTAGTCTTCTTGTAGAATTATGAGTAAATTGTAGTTAAACGTTCACTGCTGGAGTCTATTCGGAAAAATAATGGACCCAGAAGTCATAAAATCTTCGAAAATCCAAAAAAATTTCAATTTTCGTCGTGCAAGATGATCTGCCTTGAAAATTTAGTGACATTTCCATATCAGAAGGTACTAGGTAGATAAGGCTACATAATGAAATCAAAAGATGTTATTATTAAATGAATAAATTAATGTGTGTGTGCGTATATATTAGAAATTAAAATAAAATGATGATAAAAATATTAAATGTGCTTGATGTAATGTGCTTGACTTGCGTGTCTTATTATTAATTAGATAAAATACAACGCAAACAATAAGCGGTTAACCATCAAACAAATACCGACCTAGCAAAATACCATTGACCAAATATGAAATATTGAATGACCTATTCTAAGGAATCGTGTGTGTGTGTGTGTGTGAAACCAAAGGAAGATCAACAACTTTCCAACGATGATAAAACCCATAGTGTGTGTGTGTGTGTTAGAGTAATAACAAAGTCAGATCAGATAAAACCAAAAAAAAGCAGAAAACCAGATTGATAAGGAAGAATGGAAAACCAAATACCATTGCGTGCATATTATGATTGTAAAATGTATCAGTTCCCATAAAAAAAATTAAGATTAGAAATTAGAGAGAAAAAAATTAAACCAGATATGATCAAATTAAGATGGAGAGAAAAAAATTGGTATTAAAATATGCTACTTCAAACAGAAAGGGAAATTTACATTTCCTTTTCGTGTTGAGTAGAAACTCTTTGCATAGCAGCAAGGAAATCTTCAACAGATCTAGTGTCCTTCTTTTCCTTCAATGGCTTACCGTTCATTAATCTATCGAAAGCTTCAGATTCGGACATTTGGTAGTAAGCACCACCCATGACACAGAAGACACCAATAGACCAGATCCAGGTACGGACGACAGTAACAATATCAGTCCAGTTTTGAGACCACCAGCCGAATAAAGTAAACATGGTAGCAATAATATCGACACCGAAGACGGCACCGGCTAATTGCCAAGATGGGATAGAAGACCAGAATGGACCAACAGCTCTTGTAATGAAAATCAACCAGTTTTCAGTCAATGAAATTTGCAAGAACATAATACCGTCCATAGCACCGAAATTTTGAATGATACCACCCTTTGGTAAGAACATAGTAGTCAAACAAATCCAAGAACCGATAGCCAAAATAATACCTAAGATAACAGACATAGCCCATAATCTTGGTAGATCCCATTTAACTGGAGTTTGAGAGTATGGAGCAGTATCGTAAGCAATAGCCAAAGTAGCAACATCAGCGAAAATAGCGATGAAAACAATCAAGTTAATATCCAAAGAGTTGTTCAAAATGGCAATCCATAGACCTAAGAAAATTTCCAAATGAATGGATAGGGCAATACGGTAAACAACATAAGAGTACATTCTGTGGAAAATTTGTCTGGAAGTCTTCAAAGCATCAATAATAGCAGATAAACCAGGAGCTAAGAAAACAATATCGGCAGCGGATCTAGCGGCATCAGTAGCACCTTCGACAGCAATACCGGTATCAGCCTTCTTCAAAGATGGAGCATCGTTAACACCATCACCAGTCATAGCAACCAAGTAACCTCTTGTTTGTAAAATTTCAACAACTCTATATTTATCTTGAGGGAAAACTTCAGCGAAACCATCGGCGTTTTCAACGAAATCAGCTAATTCAGAACCTGGCATATCACCACCACCACTTAAACCTAATCTTTCAGCGTTATAAACATTGGTACCCAATCCTAATTGTCTACAAGTTTCCTTAGCAATACCAACGGCATCACCAGTTAACATCTTGACTCTTAAACCTAAACGTCTAGCTTCAGCGACAGTTTCTCCAGTATCATCTCTTGGAGGATCCATACATGGCATAACACCTAAGATTTCCCAGTGACCTTCACCTCTCTTTCTAGCAACACCTAAGGCTCTGAAACCTCTGGAGGCTAATTCGGCAACTTTATTTTCGTAGTTTTCATGAATATCTTCTGGGATTGGGTGATCTTCTTCAACGGTCTTCAAGACGAATAATGGAGCACCTTTAACACAAATGATTCTTTCACCTTCTGGAGATTCAACGACAGCGGTAACCTTCTTGGAGACAGGGTCGAATGGATGGAATTCCAAGACCTTGTATTTAGTCAAAGCGTTCTTAGCAGCAGGGTATTGGGCCAATGACTTTAAGAAAGCCTTATCGATAGCATCTAAACCCTTCTTCTTTCTGGAAGCAGCCAAACAAGCAGTTAACATTAAATCATCAGCGGAGACACCTTCGACGGTGTATGGTTCGTGTAGAGACAACTTGTTCTTGGTTAAAGTACCAGTCTTATCAGAACACAAGATTTCGACACCAGCAAGAGATTCAATGGCGGATAATTTTTGAACAATAGCTTGCTTCTTAGCTAAGTAAGCAGCACCGACAGCCATGGTAGTGGTAACGACAGCTGGTAAACCAACTGGGACACCGACAATGGTAATACCTAAAGTGTATCTCAAGATTCTAACGATACCGTCAGTTCTGTAGAAGGAAGCGGTCCAAACCAATAATAGAGTGACAATAACCAAGACCAATAGAATGATACCAATACCGTTCAAGACTTCAGTGAAATGACCTTGACCACCGGAAGCCTTGTTAACCAAGGCAGCGGCTCTACCAACGAAAGTGTTATCACCAGTAGCGGTAATGACCATGAAAGCTTCACCTCTCTTAACAGTGGAGGAGGAGAAAGTTTGATCACCGTAATGTTTATCAGCGGCTAAAGATTCACCAGTAATAGCAGATTGATCGATTTGAACGAAACAATCTTCAGTGACAATACGACCATCAGCTGGAATAATGACACCGTCTTCCAATTGTAGGATATCACCTGGAACGACTTCGTTAGCTGGAACTTCGACCAATTGACCATCTCTAATGACGATGGCGGAGTTGGCCAAAGTTTTCTTTAATTCTTCGACAATGGAACCGGCTTGGAATTCTTGAACGAAACCAACACCAGCGTTTAATAATAGTAAACCACAGATAACACCGAAATCGACCCAATCGGACAAACCGGCAGCCAAGATAGCGGCGGCCTCCATAACGAATTGAATTGGACCGACGAAAAACATGATGAATTTGACGACTAAAGATTCATTTTCTTCAGACATTTGATTCAAACCGTACTTCTTTCTTCTTCTTGCGACTTCATCGGAAGATAGACCGTAAGCAGGGTCTGTTTGTAGCATGGATTCAGGGATGACTCTGGCTTCACCGGCAGCGGCAGCACCACCATCTGAATCGTCACCATCTTCATCATCACCTTGGTTTGATTGTAATTCATCGATTAAAGCATCGATATCATCATCATCGGATTCTTCTTCAGAAGAGGAAGAAGTGTCAACAACTTGAGGTGGTTTCTCATTTGTTGTTGATTCTCTTTCAGAAACATCAGAAACGTCAGACATTTTTCCCTTTTTATTAGTAATTAATGTATAGGAGAGAGAAAAATTTATTTGACTTCTGGTTATCTGTAAACAAGAGAGAGAGAGAGAGAGCAAGAAAGAAGCGTATGTAAGAAAGAGATGGGATTGGTTATGGAAAATATGAAGCTTTTATAATGGAGTCGAGTGGGACGGATTTGTTTAACGAGGGAGATAGTGAGGTATTAGATCCGTTTAATCAGATACTGGGAAGTGGAACTGGGACTGGTATTTGAGAAGTCGTCGAGAGTGAAAAAAAATTGTCGTGACGAAACGGGAAAGATGTAAACAGCATCCACAGAAACTCCAGCAAGAGATGACGAATTCTGATTGTCGACGTTTGGGTTTTTTCCCTCGCATACGTCAGACAGGCCTTTGCTCGCTACTTTGCGAGCGACGAAAATGTCTCACGATAAGGCTCTGGGTTGCCAAGAAGGGAAATTGCGTTTACCGCGGGACATCCCGAACCGGAAACGGCCGCAATTTCCCTCAGGTGTGTGGGTGCCGCGTGTGAAACGGCGCAGAACAATGCATGAAAAGGGCAAAAGGAAAACACGCCCAGGTGACTCTGCTATTTTTCTTTTGCCGTTTCGGGCGGCGGTTTGTTTATCCTGGGCCGAGTGGCTTTTTTCACGCACGCTGTCAAAGTCAAGTCAAGACAAGACAGACCCGGAAATGGCGCACCAGAGGCCCACCGTCGTTCCGGTGGGTCCGCCCACGAGCGAGCGTAATTTAAATAAATGCCCTCTGGAACCGCAATAAGGATTCCTAATCGGGGGCACCGTTTGTCACATTCGCAAGCCGCACTGCCCTTTCCTTCCTTCCTTCCTGGTGTAATGTCTCGGGATCGGAAGCGCAATCGGATCGACCCGAAACGGGAAACCGGATTGAATCTGACGATTGAGTGATTGCCCTCTTGTAAAAGGAACCGACTCATCGCATCGCATGATTATCCTCAAAAGACCCTCCGCGCATTTCTCAATGTCCCGGTTACGTAAGCGCCCCGGCGATGAGTAGGGCGCTCATACAAGGAGGTGACTGAAATTGAACCCTTGGATTCAGGACAACTGGTAGCAAGGAGGTAGCGTTGCGTCGTATTGAATCATCCTACTATTATGTTCAACTCACACACACACACCCCTTGTAAGTCTTGCCTTGTTGGGTCTGTGTGCGGAGCACTGATTATTCAATTCCTCAATCAGTGAGTAGTATCCTGATTTAGTAAGAAAAAAGTTTATTTAATTGAACGTGTGTACATGCCCTCCCCCCTTTGAACCGATGGTTTGCCAAATCGAAGGGGGGGCAACAGTGTCATTGAAGTTTGAAATTCTTTTATTTATGAATTATCGTTGACATTCATTACTTGTAAAAAAATTGGAAAGTAGCAGAATGATAAATTTAATAAAATTAAAATAAACAAAAAAATAAATTCAAGTATTCAAGGTTTAGTTTGAAGAACTAGTGTGTCTGAGTTACACCCTTTAAAATACCCTCCTTTGTTAGCGTTATTACACAGTATCCATAACCGTTTGTTATAAGTCTTTTAATACGGGTAACCGTTGGTTGGCCACCTTCGGAGGGACACGATCCGATCGATCACCGGACGTGTCAGACCACTTAGTATGCAAGTAGGGGGTTGCATTGTATTGGACACTATGTCATATGCTAACGTATATAAGCTACCATGTTGAGACGTCTTTGACTGCTGGACCCTTTGGGTATTTATTTATATTAATATATATTACTTACGTAATATAACGAAGAATACTTTGAATTAAAGGATTACTCTTAACATCCTTCTCCACAATCATCTTGGCACCTTGGAAAAAAAATTTGTATAAATTACTATGACAAGGCTTACAGCACACTATATCTTTGCAAGTAAAGCAATTATGTAATATAACAAACTACGAATGAAGTTTACAAATTTACAAGCCTCTTTTCCTTTCCCTTTCCCTACGCATGGCGCAGCGTAGTCACGAAAGGGGAAGGGCCCCATTGTACCCACTATATACACCCCAGGAGGGCGTAGCACAACCTAATCTACCTTACTCTTTCCTCTCTTTGTATTGTTCGTTACCTTGTAACTTAGTTTGTTCAACGTGGTGGACCCTAACGATAATTTGCCGCTGACGCGACAACGACTGCGCCTTCCTTCTCAGGGTTCTTCTCCCTAATTAACATCCTCGCAACTGAAACTTTTCTTAACCTTCTTCACTCTGCCTCAATGCAAGCCGTAAATCACATCAATCTATAAGACTAATGACCGTGGCTGAAGTTTAACACTCACATTCCCTCACGAAAGATCTTATACTTTAAAACAAATAGAACTCTCTGTTCCAATTTAGAAAAAAAAAATATCAACCATTTATATCAATACTTGCCAAAACACCCCCCGGGATTCACACCAACTGTTGAACCATGACTACTACAGACCACCCTCCAACGATGCCAGAGAACATCGACCCCGTCGCTCCTCAAGAATACCCGCTCACTCCAGACCAACTGGCTGAACTTCATAACCCTAAATCCCTAACACAATTCAAAAACCTCTTCCAAGACGACCCACAAAACCTTTTCAAATATCTAAATAGTTCACTGCAGGACGGTATCAAACTCACAGAAACTGAAACGAAAAACTACAGACACACCCAAAGATTTAAACTATATTCAGATAATAGGATCCCTGAAAGGGTCCCCAAGACATTCCTCCAATTAATATGGGAAGCATTCAATGACAAGACCATGCTTCTATTAACCGCTGCCGCAGTGGTATCCTTCGTCCTGGGATTATACGAGGCACTATATACACCGCCCGAGTATGATCCCGAGGGGAACCCCATTAAGAAAGTGGATTGGATTGAAGGAATTGCTATCATGATCGCTGTGATTGTGGTGGTGTTTGTGGGCGCTGTTAACGATTATCAAAAGGAATTACAATTCGCAAGATTGAATAAGAAGAAGGAAAATAGAAAGATTATCGTCATTAGAAATTCTCAAGAATTATTGACATCCATTCATAATTTGTTAGTGGGAGATATTATTACTTTACAAACAGGGGACGTTATCCCAGCTGATGGGGTCCTTGTGGAAGGTCAATGTGAAGTGGATGAATCTTCCATTACAGGGGAATCTGATACGATTAAGAAAGTGAAAGTATTTAACGCTTTGAAAACTTTTGATGTTATAAATGAAGGGAAATCTAATGATCAGATTTTAGATATTGGATTTAAAACACCAAATGGTGATAAAATTCCGGATTGTATGTTAATTTCAGGTTCTAAACTGTTATCAGGGTTAGGTAAAGCTATTATCACCTCAGTGGGTACGAATTCTATCCATGGGAGAACTATGATGGCATTAAAAGTGGAACCAGAAAGTACTCCCTTACAGCAAAGATTAAGTCAATTAGCTGATAGTATATCCGTTTACGGTTGTGTCGCTGCCATTCTTTTATTCTTAGTCCTATTCATAAGATTCCTCTTCTACATCTTGGCGCCAAATGGAAGATTCCATGATTTAGATCCAGCTCAAAAGGGTACCAAATTTTTAAACATCTTTATCACAGCAGTGACCATTATTGTTGTTGCTGTACCTGAAGGGTTGCCATTGGCTGTTACATTAGCATTAGCATTTGCCACAACAAGAATGACCAAAGATGGTAATTTAGTGAGAAATTTAAGAGCTTGTGAAACAATGGGCTCTGCAACAGCAGTTTGTTCTGATAAGACAGGTACTTTAACTGAAAATGTCATGTCCGTGGTGAGAGGATTCGTGGGTGATTCATATTTCAATGATTCAGATAATGCCTTATTGACATCTGTTGCAACAGATAGTCACATAAAGAAATCGATAGAGATATTTAAAAAAAATGGTGAATGCTCCGAAAATTTAGAAAAGGATTTCTTAACTAACATTGTCTTAAATTCTACAGCATTTGAAAATAAAGATTTCGTAGACTCAGCTAACAATCTTCCCTTCTCCACTGACGAACGTGATCCATCTCAAGTTAAACGCGCCTTTGAGTTTGTACGTACACACACGCGTATTAGTATTTCCAGAGATGACAATTCCGATAGTGGTGATGATTTAATACAGAACGCCATTAAGGGAAGACAAGAACCATACATTGGATCCAAGACTGAAACTGCTCTACTAACATTGGCCAAGAAATCCATGAATTTAAGATTTGGTTCATTGAGAGCATTACGTGAAAATCCTGTTGATCGTTTTGAAGTTTCTGAAATCGCACAAATAATTCCATTTGAAAGTACTAGAAAATGGGGTGGTATTATCGTCAAATATAAGGAATCGAATCTATACAGATTCTTCATTAAAGGTGCCGCTGAAATTGTGTCTAATAACTGTCATTCTAAGAGAAACTCTGACGATTCCATTGTAACACTAAATAAAGATCAAATCAATAAAGAAATTGAAAATCTAGCAAATGATGCTTTAAGAGCATTATCACTCGCTCATAGAGATTTTCCAAATTGTACCTCATGGCCACCAAATGAAATAGTAGATGAGAAGAATCCAGACAGAGCTGACCCAGAAAAATTGTTGGCTTTAACTTGTGAAGATGATGATTCAGGATTGATTTTGGATGGTATTGTTGGTATAATGGATCCATTACGTGAAGGTGTCAGGAACTCTGTAGAACAATGTCAAAGAGCTGGTGTAACAGTAAGAATGGTCACTGGTGATAACATTTTGACTGCCAGGGCTATTGCTAGAAATTGTAATATATTATCGGAGGAAACTTACTTGATTCCTGAATGTGCCATAGAAGGTCCTAAATTCCGTACATTGACAAAACAGGAAAGAATCAAAATGTTACCAAATTTGAGAGTCATGGCAAGATCATCTCCTGAAGATAAAAGACTATTGGTGGAAACGTTAAAAGGTATGGGGGACGTTGTGGCAGTGACCGGTGATGGTACTAATGATGCACCTGCCTTAAAATTAGCAGATGTTGGGTTTTCTATGGGTATTTCAGGAACTGAAGTTGCCAGAGAAGCTTCTGATATCATATTAATGACTGATGATTTTGCTGCCATCGTGGATGCCATTAAATGGGGTAGATGTGTTTCTATTTCTATTAAGAAATTTATTCAATTTCAGCTAATTGTTAATATAACTGCTGTTATTTTGGCCTTCGTGTCTTCTATTGCCTCTGAAGATGAAACATCCGTGTTGACTGCAGTTCAACTATTGTGGATTAATTTAATTATGGATACTTTAGCAGCATTGGCTTTGGCAACTGACAAACCAGATCCAAATATTATGGATAGGAAACCAAGGGGCCGTTCTACTCCATTAATTTTCCCCTCTACTTGGAAAATGATATTAAGTCAATCGTGCCTACAATTAATAGTTACATTTATTTTGCATTTCAATGGCAAGGAGATTTTCTTCAGAGGTAGAGACGAAATAACTGGTCATGAACAACAACAATTAAATGCAATGACGTTCAACACATTTGTTTGGTTACAATTTTTCACTTTATTGGTGTCAAGGAAATTAGATGAAGCAGATGGTATCAAGAATTGGAGAGACAGAATCAGTGAAGCCAATTTGAACTTCTTCCAGGATCTTTTCAGAAATTATTACTTCCTATTCATAATGGCAATTATTGGGATCTCTCAAGTCTTAATTATGTTCTTTGGTGGTGCTCCATTCTCCATTGCTAATCAGACAAAGACTATGTGGGCCACAGCAATTCTTTGTGGTACGCTTTCTTTACCTGTTGGTGCTTTGGTAAGAATTTGCCCTGATGAATGGGCTGCAAGGATATTCCCTGAAAAATTATTCCAAAAGTTCAAATATATATTTGGACTTGAATTTATCAAGGAACGTCATATGGATAAGGATGATGAGGAAGCATTACTTAATAGAGATGGATCTCCAAATTCTTCAGATTCTACTGTCTTCTTTTAAAGTGCTAATATTTATTGTACGGACAAATTTAAATCACTTATATATTAAATACTGTAAAAAAATTGGAAAATAAACTTAGATTAGACTATTCCTCAATTATTTAAATTATTCTTATTAGTGTATTTAGGTGTGCATTAATCATCCGTTATTTCACAAGATGGTATTCAAAAATACTTATACATTAAATTCATAATCCAGATCCTTTTTGCTTAAATATTCATTCATTTTCCTCCTAATATTTTCAGAAAACTCAGAATACGTTGCATAGAATTTATCCAATCCTTTCAATAATGGCTTTAATTCTATAAGTTGGTCAATTCTAGTTAGTAGTTCAGAATTTCTCTCATTTATTTTCTCATTCTTTGTAGATTCATCCAATGCAGATATTATTGTTTGTTCCAAAGTTTCTAAAGATATCTTAAATTCCGAGATTGATGTAACAACTTTTTGTGATTCTGAGTTACCATCAGATATATCCAATATTGTCTTTAATTGCATGAAGAATTCTAACACTGTATTCAATCTTTTCTTAATGGTTTTCAAATCACTTAATTTTTCTCTTGCCTTATCGCTGTCCTTATATTTAATATCTAATTCTGTCAATTGATCATCTACTTTGCTCACGTCTGTCTCCAATGATCTTACAGCACTACCAAGGGTATCCAAATAATACTCCAGCTTGGAAGCACCAATAAGGTTAGTTGATGAAGAAGTGGATAATACGGTGGATGATTGATCGAGTTTATCATCTGATGTTTCATCATCTTTCGCCAGGAGAGTAGTGGTATTGGTAGACCATGTTCCCGGTAGAGTTTCTGAAAGTTTTTCCAGATTCCAAATAGTACTTTCCAATTCCTTTGTAAGATGCTTTGTGTAGAAGTCCAACCTTGCTAACAGGGAAGATGACATTGTTTGTACTTCGTTTATTTCTCTGGAATTTATCGTGGTGAGGAAAATGTCAACGTATGCCTGTGGAACGAATTCTTCGTCAAAGAACATTTCAAGAAGTTCATCATCTTTGGAGGGTGTTGGCTTTGTCGTATTCCCCGTGGTTGTACTCATCGGATGCGATATAATTGGTCTACCTATGAATCCTTAAAGTTGCTTAGATTGACATCTCAAATTAATAATTCGTTTCTTTATTTTTGAAATTTCAAAAATTCATTAAGCGCTTAACGTTAAGTATATATTTAAATCAACTGAGCGTTACACAGTATCCTACCTAATATCAAGGGAATACTCTTAGTCTATATTGCTTTATTTAAGTTGTGAAATATGCCCAGAAACCATGATCTCCCACGACATGTAGCGCATTCCTCGTTGGATCAGAAATAAACTTGGATATTCTAGTGTCCTCACTTACTAAGTATGTAGGTGTATCCTCTTGAAACTTCTTATTATCTTGTTTCAAATCTATCATTACGGAGGTATCTGGGCCTGATGATATTGCTAATTTATTTGAACCATGACAATAGATGGAATTTATTGGGAGACCTTCATTAATTGTTATTGTATCCACCGGAGAAACCGCCGATCTTATATCCCATAGTGCGACATGACCTGTTTCATACCCAGCATATAAGTAGTTATTATCGCATGGATTTCTCGAAATGCTGTTACATGGCGCCATATATTCACTTGGAAATTGTATCGTGGATTCTTTTGTGAGGATATCATGGATGGTAATGACACCTGATACATGACCTGCAACGACTTTTTTCCCTTGTGTACCAAAATCTAAGTTTGATCCCTTCGTTGTCGTATCAATTGTTGTCGTGTTAGAATCTGCAATTAATGCCATTGAATTTATACCGTCATTAGGGTTTTCCCTTCTCATAAAAGTTCTTACCGTGCTCCCAGAACCACATTCCCATAATTTCATGGTACCATCCAACGAAGAAGAAACGAAATCCCTTCCTCTTTCAATCAATACAGAATCAGTAATCTTACTAGTGTGGCCCCTAAATATTCGGGGACATGATGCATCCTTTATGGACCAAAGTTTCAATTGCATATCTGAAGAACCAGATAGAACCACTTCACCACTAGGAAAGAATTTTAAAGTGGTAATTTCACTACAATGTGCATCCTCTTGTGTCCATTCATGACTAAATTGCGAATCATATAATGATATAGACCCTTCTTCATTCCCAACAATATAAGAAGCAACATCATTCGCCCGTGCAAAGGCATCTATAGATGTGACATTACCAATATCAGAGGCTGAACTTGTGTGCTTCCATGTAGGGGTACGAAATTGAACCTTATGGTCCCCCAATCTTGCCGAATATAGATGTGAATCCTGTTGAGATTGCGTGAATGTATCATCAGCATTTTCGGTGGATCTAAACACAGTACCGTTCTTGGAGACGTCAAACCTAAATTCTTGAATCTCAGTTAGAGATCTATCCATGTTAATGTAGAAAGATTCATCCTCGAGAGCCTCCTGGAAGTCCGGTTGGATATGAAACACAGTTTGCTTACGATTGCCCATTGATGTGTGTCTTCTGTTCAATCGCTTGTTTTAATTGCTTCTAAGATGTATTGTAGGTTTTAGCCTGTTCCCCACGTATACTGTTCAATGGTGGGCTAGTGTTCGTACTTGTTTCCCACATGTTTCTGAAGCCATATTGTATCGCGAGGTGTAACTGATTGCTTAGATAATAAATAAATAAATAAATAATTATTCTTTATCAATTGGGTACATTTGATATACACACCGCTTAACGATATCGAAAACTGATAAAATGTGGATATGAATTTTCTTCGTCACTTAAGTTTAAGGGTATCAGAAGGACATCTACCATATTTGGTCATATGTACCTTCTTCCTTGGAGTTTACGTAATTAGCCTTTATGGGATATCGTCTTTAAATGTAATAGATGCCCTATCCTATATTCTTTTATTTAATCCACCTCCTTATAGTCTAGATTTTGGGAAAATATATCTAAATCTTAAGATAGTCCTTTGGTGAAACTTAGTTTCCCTTCGAACAAATAAATATCTTTCCCAATATTATATTCAAAAGGAAGGTATTATGTTACCCGTTTATTAAAAAGGAACCATTCATTCAGAGTTTTTCTCCACCAGCTCTAATGATTAAACAATTCTAACTAATACAAGATATAATAACTGAGCAACCTACCATTGGTTAAAATGTTCCTAAGTTCCATTTTTTAATAATAAGATTTTACAATTTAACTGCCTCTGAGTATCAATAACGCAGTAACATTTACATTATACTGATGTTAAATTCTGCTTGTGGTCCCACTCCTCACAATCAATATCGTATTATATAGCTGCCCAAGTGGATAGATAATAGTTACAAGAACAATACCATTACATAAGCTGCAAATGCCTGAACCGGGCCGAAACACTCCGATGACTCAAGAAAAAAAAACAATTTTTTTACTTTCCGATTTTGCGGTCTCTTGAGCCTTGAAAAATTGACGCATTCTCATCCCAAACAATAATTTATCGAATAAATAAATAGTTAACGTGTGATTTGAAGCCCCAGATCCTTTTCTAACGTTGTACTATTGTTCTGTCTCGAAGAAAATTACCAATAAACTGAATTAATAATGTTGGGTAGACAATCTATCAGAAGCTCATTATCATTGAGTGCCCTATCAAGAACGTTGGCTACCAGTGCTACTTCTACTGCTGGTGCCCCCCTAGACGCATCCAAAGTTAAAATCACACCAATAAAGACTCCATCTCAACCAAAACCAAATGATCAATTAGTGTTCGGTAGAACTTTTACAGATCATATGTTGACCATCGAGTGGACTAAACAAAAGGGTTGGGCCATCCCAGAGATAAAACCATACGCAAACCTATCCTTGGATCCATCCGCATGTGTGTTCCATTACGCATTCGAATTGTTTGAAGGGTTGAAGGCATACAGGACTCCTGATAATAAAATTACTATGTTCCGTCCAGATATGAATATGATACGTATGAATAAATCTGCAGCTAGAATTTGTTTACCAACTTTCGATTCAGAACAATTGATCGAATTGATGGGGAAATTGATTCAACAAGATAAACATTTAGTACCAAAGGGTCAAGGTTACTCATTATACATTAGACCTACTTTAATTGGTACTTCTGCAGGTTTAGGTGTGGGAACTCCAGACAAAGCTCTGTTGTATGTTATCACATCTCCTGTGGGGCCTTACTACAAGACAGGTTTCAAAGCTGTTAGATTGGAAGCCACTGATTATGCTACTAGAGCTTGGCCAGGTGGTGTTGGTGACAAGAAATTGGGGGCTAACTACGCTCCTTGTATCTTGCCTCAATTACAAGCCGCTGAAAGAGGTTACCAACAAAATCTATGGTTATTTGGCCCTGAACACAATATTACTGAAGTCGGTACCATGAACGTGTTCTTTGCCTTTAAGAATTCCGCTACTGGTAAAAATGAATTGGTTACTGCTCCATTAGATGGTACCATCTTGGAAGGTGTCACTAGAGATTCTGTTTTAACGTTAGCTAGAGAAAACTTGGATCCAAACGAATGGGAAATTAATGAACGTTATTATACTATCGATGAAGTTGCCGAAAAGGCTAAGAAGGGTGAACTATTGGAAGCTTTCGGTTCTGGTACCGCTGCCGTCGTGTCACCAATTAAGGAAGTCGGCTGGAAGGGTGAAGCTATCCATGTTCCACTATTACCAGGCGAACAATCTGGCCCATTGACTAAGCAAGTTGCAAGTTGGATTGCTGATATTCAATACGGTAGAACAAAGCATGGTAACTGGTCCAGAGTTGTTGCTGACTTGAACTAGAGTAATTCAAATTATATGATATTAAAAAGTAATTGAATATTCAATTAATGTATAATGCTACATAAAATCTGCTTAATAAATTCATAGAACAATACTACTATTCTCTATTTATGAAACTCAGATAACCAATCAATCAAAACCTTTTCTGCATCCAATACGTGATTCTCAACTTCTAATTGTTTTAAGCATTCATCAAAATTAATACCACTCAAATTTTGGATATGTTCACAACCTCTGGAAAACAATGGCAATTTATTCAATTTATCTTTCAAATCTTTATTCTCCTTAATTAGCGTGCCATGGGCTAACCAGACTTTTTCTTTAACCATCTTAACTAGTTTGAACTTACCTAATTCTTCCTTTTTCCACAGTGGTACCAACTTTAATTCCATTAAGGTCATCAGTTCTTCGATGAGTACAAATTTGTAAAAAAAACTTTCACTTTCTATTATTTGCAAACTATCTGGATCCAATATAACCTCTATATTATCCAGCATCTCAGATATTTTATAATTCTCAGTCGGATTTTGATACAGTGCTTGCAATACGATAAACAAATATTGCATAACAGTAGAACCTCGGGTATACCAGGCAAATTTAACTGAACTCTCCTGGACTAATCTTTTGTACGTATAAATAAGCAACAATAAGGATAAAGGGATCACTTCTTTAGAGAACTGTTGCTTTGCATTAAGAATCCAAGTAATATCTTTCCTATCATCGTCATTATTATCCTTTTGTTCTGAGAAAGAAAAGTTTAAATTTGAAGGAATCTGTAAACTCGACACTAACGCATAGTAACGCAAGTGTAATCGATATAAGAAAATATTTAAAGTACTAGCAAAGTATTCTCCGTCTTTAGACTCTGTTTTTCGTAGATGACTCTTTAATTTTTGGATGTCCAGATAGAGCGTTGTGTGTATATCTTCATTTAATTTACTTAGCATACTATGTTGTTCATTTGAATTAGTACTTTCATTCTCATATTCTTTAAGGATATAATAAAAGAATTCGTTGATTTTGAATCTGCCAGCAGAGAATTCATAGGGAATGATAGATTTGAATTTGGATCGCCTGAACTTCAATGAAAGCTGTCGCACAGAACTGGAGAGAAGTTTCTTTGATGTGGTAAATGGAAAACCGTAAACTACTGATGCAGAACCCTCAAGATATAACAAGTAGTTCCATAGGATTATTAAAGTTTCATTTTTGGGAATAAACTCTAACTTATCTAAACATAATTGTTGACCAATTCTAACTAACATGGAAGAATAACCAATTGCCTCAGTCATGTTGGGATCTGTAATAAAATTAACAATGGTAAACGCCTGTAATGACTCTATATCAGGTCTGAGTGGGAAGCCCGAATGATCCAGTAAGTAACGATATCCACTATAGTATCTGTTACAGAGTAATAAGTCCGGGATAATACCAGCAGCCACATTAGAAAACGCAGAGCAAAAGAATATTGCCATTATCAAAACTGAGTCACATGTCAAGACAGGCTGTCGTGTCGCCAATTGTTTATAAATTTTGGAAAGTTTGTCAACAACAATGCTTCTATCTACTATAGGAATGATTGGATGTACAGTATCAAAATATATTTCAATTTGGGCCATTGCAATTTCCTCAGAAGTTGGAAATAAATCAAGTAAATCTTCAAATGTCATATCTGCAATAGAGAATTTGTCGAACTTGGCTAGCTCATTTTGATAATATTCGTTTGTAGAGGTTAATTCATTGTAGACTGTATCTACATTTAATATTTTTGCATTAATTGAATTAGTAAAGAATGGATATAAATATTTAGATTTCTGAAAATTAATATCTTTCCTGGGATCTTGTAACTTTCTTACTTTCACTTGATCTCCATGGTTACTACTCAACCGATGGGACTGTGTTTGAGACGGCCTTGCCTGAATTAGAAGCGAAGAAGCTGAGGGTAAAATGTTGGTCTCCTGCTTGCCCAATTCTGCTTTATTAAAACCATACACGCACTCATTAATTACATCAAGTCCACTGCATGTAGAGCAAGGTTTCTTTTTATCACACTTCTTTTTATGTGAGTAACAATATTTGCATGATTTTATTTCCCTGTTCCTCTTAATCAGTCCAGATTTAATCATAGCCAAACCGATGTTCCAACGGACAATTCAGTGTATGATTTAGTTCTTCTTGAGTTACTTCCTGAGTGAACGTATTTTTCAGATGTGAATACCTCGAAATTATTCACAATTCGGAGTGCGATAATAATTCCAAAGCAAAAAATGGGCTTAAGAGTGCCCGGTATTTTGCTGCAATAATAATTTACTAGTTTCCAAATGTCTCAGAGCAACAATATATTATACTATATATTTTCAGTGGGTAGCAATTATATTAAAGAGAGTAATTAATTTAGTTTTGGGTATCTTCTCACTTCAGCAACTTCTTTACATCTATTTTCGAGAAGTCTATATCCGACGCATCTATGTCCGACACATCTTTCAACTGAGCCAAAACAAATCTCGAAAGAATTTCCATTACGCTGGATGGGTCTTTAAGTTTTTTTCTTTGTGGCAATAAATGTGTGACGAACAAATCTTGATCGAAGTTACTCAAAATAATAAGTTGTTTCGCTGTCATAAGGAAAATAGACCCTCTTGCAGTAAACGATAAATTGCAAGACTTCTTATTACGGGTTGGCTCCTTCAGGGAAAACATTCTTGCTATCTTCCAATTCCCTAAATCTTTATATTCCACTTTATCTTGTTTCAAAAACGGAATAAGGATATCGCCACCAAATAATGTTCTATCAATTGCCTCTAGGAGCTCCATATCTGGATGATGACAATAATAAAGAGTAAATCTTGCTGTGTGAGACTTTTCGTTTTTCTTAAGATATGTACAAAATCTTATTCTCTCTCCCATATGAAATTCCTTTACAATACTCGCAGGACCTGGTTGTAAAACGTGCAAAGTGTATGGCTCTTTGTCTTGGCATATAACAGTTGGCATCCTTACTTAAGGCTGTTGCTTCCTTATATCTAATCTGTTAAGTAGTTAATATTTATTTTGGGTGGCGAACGTTTATAGATGCGATACGATATAAAGGGTACCCTGGCAAAAAGCTTGGCGGTTAAATAAATAATGTCAGGAAAATTTACAATTAATGTTATAGTATGTTTGTTTAAAAAAGGTTGTTGGAATTGGATATTCTTGTCTCAATGACTGGTTTAACTATTTATTGTTAAATCCCTGTAGTGTGTTTGAGCATGAGCTCAAACAAACTATTCTCCGTAGCTGATAACTGGAACAAATCTTCATGTGACCATGAAGTTCAGTTCTTGTCTTTATCTCTATATAATACTTTGACAACGTTGTAAATATAATTCAGATGTGCACCACCTAGGATAAAATTACCTGCAATAAATGTCACTAATTAAGAATTTACTTGATTGTAGATCTAAGAAGCCAATCTATGAATAGGATAGGTTACATCTGACAACAGCTTAGGTGTTTAATTAAAAGATCACAACGATGGTCAAAACTTGATATAAAAGGTAAATAATATTTATAGGGTTAGTCAACCTTCAAAAAGGTAAAATGAAGTTACACATGTATAAACGAGCAATGGTAAGCTCAGTTATCATGTGGAAAAGGTACCTGCACCTTTAACAAGAACAGATCCGTTCTGATCTAATAGATCTACTTTCAATTTAATGTTCTTACCAAGGTTCTCCACACTAGTAGTTCGAACAAAGACAAATTGGTTAGCAAAAGTTGGCATCATGTAGGACACACTTAACTCTTTAGTTTTTTCGCCTTCCTTTTGCTTTATTAATTTCACACTTTCTCTCATCAAATCCTCCATTATAGTGGCTAAGATCCCACCATGCACAATAAATGGATAACCAGTTAACTTCATCCCCATATGGTAAACACCTACAATTTCCTTCTTATCAGGGTTATAGTAGAATTTTGGAGGAATGGCAATGGCACCAGGGGTCAATAAGGTCTTATCCACCAATTGATCATCCTTTCTTCTGCCTGGAAACACTTCCACAAACCCAGAACCTTTCAACTGTTGCACCAAAGACAATTTCTCCAATCTGTTATGCAAATCACTTCGATATTTCTTCACTTGTTCAGCATCTTCAGGCAAGGATTCATACCTCCAATATGCCATCAAATCTGTGAAGGTCATATGTTGTGTGAAGTACCAACCTACAAGGAAACTACCGGAGAAAATGGAGATAGGCACCCACTTAGATCTTGGCTTAGGAGCTGTTTTAAAGGTACTATTGACCGTAGTGGCCAAAGACCTTCTAATAATTGTTGAACGAATAAATTTGGAAAACATTACTGGTATCCTTCAATCTCTTAGTGGCAATAGTTTTAATTGTTTTTGTTTTTGTTGTTGTCGCTATAGTTATTATTTTCCTGCCCCTAGAATTGTGGATTCTGGAATTTTTCAAATATCGAAAATTAAGTCAATGCTTAAAAATTTCTTGGATAATAGATGATTCATCTATCATTTGAGCCAGAACTCCAACATTTTGGGATATTATTACCAGAGAGATGACGCTGAAGATAAAGACCCTGTCTTTGAATGATACCCCTCCAACTTTACCACCAAATACGGTGATACCGAGAAGTCAACAGGTATGCGACGATGTTGTAAGATTATGGAAAGAAGAGCCGGCGGCAGAAGATCTGCCGATAGATTCCCTATATAGAAGAATTATTGATAGGAACCAAGAATGGTCTATTTCAAGGGAACATTTTTTGGAAGTCATAAAACGCCACAATCTGGTTTATGATGAGAATAGTCCGTCATCTAGATGTTATGACAAGATGATTGAATTTCCACCCTGTGATGTGAAACAATGGAATAAAGAAGGTATGTATGAAATAAGGGATTGCCAGGATGCTCAAGATAAAAATGGAAAAGGTAGAGGTGTGTATGCCTTGAAACATTTCAAGAAAGGCGATATGATCTTCGAAGAGAAACTGCCCATAGTAATTATACCACCCATGGAAAAATTAGAATTAATGTCTAAGGGTAAATGTTGCACTTTATGTGGTAAATCGCTATATGAATTAAGCACTCATTATATTATGATGAATGGATTGGATTGTAATGATTGTACTGCTGTCTGGTGTTCTAAAAATTGTAAAAAGATGGATTCCTGTCGTCATTCATTTTTGAAACATGTGAATCTCAAAAAGAGAAACCATTGGTATAAATTCGAGAATTTTTGTAAAGAAAAGAATTTTGTTGCTGGATACTCCGTTGGTATTATTTATGCCACTATCTTACTTAATAAGAAAAATCGAGACTCAATTAAAACAAAATATGAATCGTTAGCACAAGTTTCTCAAAGAATTAGGATTGAATCGAGCGATTCTACTAATATTGGTGGCACTTTGGATGCATCTAGTGGTGCTCAATCTACTAACAATGATGATGATAGTGGCCCTGAATCTGTATGGGAACAAGCTTATAAATTATTCAAAGAAACATTTCCAACCTTAAATGCAGATGAGGGGTTTTCCTTGGATGACTTTTTGTTAGATATTGGCAAATTTAATATCAATCAGTTAGAGGGCCAAATATACCATCTTTATTCATTTATTAACCACAATTGTGAACCCAATATTCGGTACGAAATTGATTCTAAATTATGCTTAAGAGTCTTCGCAAGAAAACCAATTCAACCTGGTGAAGAATTACTGACCACTTATGTAAATCCGTTACATGGCGTAAAACTAAGAAGAAGAGCCTTGAAAGTTAATTGGGGGTTCCTTTGTCAATGTGCTAGATGTGAAAATGGAAATAGTCAAAAAATAGGCATTCCCAGCCCTCCTGACAGTTTAACTAAAGATAACGTATCAATATCAATTCCAAAATTGAAAATTACTTTACAAGAAGGCTCCAACAGAAGAAAATCTTCAATGAGGGACAAGAGACCTGATCTAACAGAATTATTGAAAAATGGAAAGGAATTCGATCTAGAAATTCCTGACAATTTAGGTTCTGTCAGAGCCAGAAGAAGGACATCCGTCAGATTTGATGAGAATGTGTCATTCGCAATAGAAGAATAATCTTTTAACAGGATTATTATCTCAGCATATGTATAAGTACTTAGAAGGCGTCATCTATAATCTATATACATACAAACAGAATAGAAACTTGCAGTAGTAGACGAATATTAGGGTGGTTATTATTGCATGAGTTTTTTTATTATTGGAATTATTTATTACAATCTTTGTTTCTTGAGCATAGGTTCATCATTTATTACGTCCTGATCGGGGACAAGAGCATCTTGCGGGTTCATTGTATTTATAGGTTGGATATTCTTTTGTTGGTCCCGAAACTGATCGATTTGCATCTGTGACGTTTGCAGCTGAACATTAGGCGATCGATGTGTTAAGTCATGAGGTGATTGATGACGTCCCGCACCCGATTGTGCAGGATGTGTGGAAGCAGGCGTTTTAACATTTGTAGACGGGTCATGTGCGGTTGAAATACTCATCCGTTGTCCATCATCGCCTGGAGTTCCCTGTACCTTTTGCTGATCACGTAACGGTATTCTATCCTTTAGATATCTTATTAACATTGAGTGCAGGTCGTCCTTTGTAAATGGTTTTGCCAGTATGTCATTCATGCCATGCTGAAGGTATGTAATTAGATCTTGATCCTCAATATTACCAGTCATAGCAATAATTGGTGTTTGATTATCAAAGTTTCTAATAATTGACGTAGCCGTGGCACCGTCCAAATTGGGCATTACAATATCCATCAAAACCAAATCGTACCTAAATTTCTCTAGAGTTGAGATAGCTGAAAGTCCATCGGTAACAACTTCCACAGTACACCCATATTTTCTCAAAAACTTAGAGCACAGTCGAATTGATACCGCATCATCCTCCACCAACAAGACATGAAATCCCGGCCTCAAGACAGCCTGTGCTTCATTGTTCGGTTCATTCTCAAGCTTGATTGATGCACGCATTGCGGCTTGAGGACCATTGGTTGCCAATGGCAAGGTTGGAGTGGACAACAGGGGCAATGCTGGTCCGATGACAGAACCTGTTGGGGATTGAATAGGAGGCTTTTGTTGTTGAGTGGGTGCTGAACCGTTCGATAAAATAGCTTGAATGGATGGTATGTTAGCTGAGTTTGTTCCACCAGCAACTGATTTGGTAGGTAATCCATTCATCATATTCATAGCAGCGTTGGCATTATTTGGAGAGTAAACGTGACTGTGTCCATTTATATGTGTCGCTTCAAATAAATTTGTTGGTACCTGAATTCCTTTTTCGTTCAATGATGTGCATAATGTTTGAAAGTTACCAATTAAATTTTCATAAACAGTTCTAAAGGTAAGTAAACTTTCAACCATCGCATTATATTTTGAACCCAACGTTTGAAGCTCCGCCCTATAGTTCGCATTATCCATCTTTACTTCGTCTAATTCTGATCGTATATCATCAAAATTCTTTTTTAACTTATTAAAGTTGTCTTTTTTAACAGTATTATTAAGAATGTATTCAGTTTGTGCCTGTAATGAGATTGATGCACCACCTCCGGTCAACGCATCATCATCCATCGGTAGTCGTTTGGAGGTGGTGGGTTTCCTCTTGATGTTGTCTAATCCTTCGTCAAAATGTCTTCTAAATGATGGATGCTTAAATTCCCAACTTCTTTCCACGTCAGTGACCTTCTTCTTAATCTTATGAAAATCATACTTGTTCAACTGACGAACAAAACTTGCAAAATTAGAATGTTTGAAATGATTTGGTAGAATATCTTCCGTGAACTTCCCTGTATCTAGAACAACAAAAGTGTCACCGTTTTCTGTCCAACGAACGATGTCTGGATATGCATTCTTTTCCAAAATTGTGTATAGTTTGCGCACAAATTCATTTGCTGGAGGTCTACCTGTTTGAGCAGGAAGTAAAGGTGTATTACTTGTAGGGCTCATAGAGCTAGACTCGGGAGGTATCGAATGCGGCGGTAGGCCTGCTAGAGGCAATGATATATTTCCGTAGTCGCCCTGATTATTATTCATGTTACCAAAACTCATATGGTAATACCTAGTAAAGAGATTAGTTCACAGTTAAAATGGATTATAACTAAAAATATTCGTGTATGCAAATGTGAATGTACTACCACTAGAATAAGTAGATACTATTTATTACTCTGCGTTTAAAGAATAAGGTACACTTGTTATTTTAGTTTCTCTTTTGGGATTTTCTTCCTTTTGCCTAAACCGCGAATTTTCGAAGAGCTAATAAATGAGATGACAACCATTCACAATGTCGTATGATATACGCAGTAGCTTTGTAGTTTTAATATTAAAACAATTAGTAAATGTTTATATAAATGATATAGAGTATAGGATAGTATAATAAGAATAATAAAAAAGTAAAAATACAAACAAAGATATAATGACAACCTGGAAAGTGCATGATGATTTCAATATATTATAGAATCACAAAAAAATGAGTTGAAACCGTCATATTTAGATCTCAAAGTTCCCACTTACAAATTCATCATCCATGTGTTGATCACCATCATAATCAATTTGCCCCGAAATATTCCCATTCTTTAACTCTTCTTCGTGATCATCGATGACATCCTCTTCTGGAGGCAAGTTGGGGTTTCCTGGGATAAATGAACCGGGCTCCATGTAATATGAACTTTGCAAAAATTTACGGTTGCTGTAGACATTATTATAATGATCGTCCATAGTGGATTCATCAACAAATGTAAATCCAGCAAATTTAGCTTGCATAGCTGGTGATAATGGAGTGGCAGCGATAGGTTGATGTTTATTCATGTAAGATGTTGAAGTTTGAGTAAATTCTGGATCGAAATTGGAAGTATCCGTCTCAGAAACAAGATGTGGCTTAAATGGAGGTGGAATTTTCTTTTCTCTTAATGCATCCCAATCAATATCAGCGAAAAAAGGATGTGCCCTCAATTCTCGTCCATCATCAATAGCACCTAATCTATGTTTGGGATTTCTATTCAATAGACCTTTGACAAACGAACGCCCTTCTGGTGATAACACATCTCTTGGAAATTTGACCTTACCAAAGGCAATTTTTTGATACATTTTTTGGTTATCTTCAGCAAAAAATGGAGACCAACCACAACACATTTCAAAAATCAGAACACCTAGTGACCAAAAATCTACCATTTTAGTGTAACCTGCTTCATCCAATAAAAGTTCTGGAGCTAAATATTCGGTGGTCCCACAAAATGTATTGGTACGATCTTTCAAATCAGCCTTAGAAAGACCAAAATCACACAGAGCAATGTTCCCATTGGCATCTAGTAAGATATTTTCAGGTTTTAAATCTCTATAAACAATGTCATTGTCGTGCAAATATTCCAAGGCCAATACTAATTCAGCAATGTAAAATTTAGCTCTTTCTTCAGTAAATCTACCTTCCTTTTGTAAATGCCAAAATAATTCACCACCACTCATGAAATCTGTTACCAGATACAGGTCGGTGGGCGTTTGGAATGAGAACTTTAGACCTACTATAAATGGAGAAGCCTTTGTTGCTGTAGTGACCAATATATTTCTTTCTCCAATAGTATGAGCCACTTCATTCTTTTTAACAATAACTTTCTTAGATAAGACTTTCATTGCATATATTCTTTTTGTATCCTTCTTTTTCACTTGGTACACTTGTCCAAAGGTTCCTTTACCCAAAAGTCTTAGCACTTCAAAATCATTAGGCCCATAATGTCTCTTCTTAGTTGAAGAATATTCCCATTTAATTAATATGTCACCTGTAACATTTTCGTCAAGCACTCTACTCTTCAAAGGATACCATTTATCCTGAGAAGCAAATTGTGTAGTATGAATATTTGGACGTAATCTAACTTGACCCATAAACATATCATCATGTGCAGCATCATAAACAGAAATATCTAATTCTGAGTGAGCGCCTAATACGTCAAACGTGGTCTTATGATGCCATATTGGATTAGAACCATCATTTTGTTCTAACGATCCACTAGAGGTATCACCATCTTGACTATTCATTTTGTTTAATTGAGAGGAGGATCTATGTGTATATAGCGGTCTCTTCTTTAGGTATTCTTTAATGACTGGCAGACCAGAATTCCAAGCTTTATTGGAACCAGGAGACTTTGCATTGCTTACAGATTCTGGACCATTAGAAATAAATTCCGAACTTTCAAAAGTACAAACCACGTATGGTTCAGAGTCGTTCGATATTGTAAAAAGGTTCTTTGCCTCCACGATAGTTACCTCTAATTTACCTCTTGGAATATCAGTTCCTGGCCCAGTGGTAGTTGCACTATTAGTGACATTAGCTGATTTATTTGAAACACTCATTGGATGTAGAGAATTGGCCTTCGCGACGTTAGAATTTGTTGTTGTTGTTGACGATGAAGTCACTTGTCTTGATGTATCGGACGATGATGAATATGATACATCGTCTTTTGCCGGCGTTGTTATTATACCAGGTTTAGATATACTAGACGATTGCTGTTGTTCAGCTGGTTCATGCATAGCTTTCATTTGGGATATTACATTCTCCGACGTAATTCCTGTGGTACCCATGGCGTAAGAATTTGAACTCACGGCAGTGGTAGGCGTAGCCATTTGAGTTGAGAAATTTGGAAAAAATACATTGCCACCTACTCTGTTGGTACTCTTAGTTCCATCATTGTTAGATGGATTAGAGTTGTTATGCACGTTGCTTTGTTGTTTAGACCCAAAGAAATTCATCTTGGGAGGATGCGAATAAAGTGGAATATGTTACACGAAACAGTTATCAAAGTTAGATAACAGGAGGGAATTGGAAATAAAAATCTATTAGAATACTTTGGCAAAGTAATTGATCTGAAGATACTTTTGAGTTGTGTATCCGAGTTAGCTGTAGCAGTGTTATTTTCTTATCTCTGATCAATGACTTGCAAAGTTTATCGCTTGCGTATTTCGATTGTATCGATTATGTTTCGAGCAGAAAAAGAAAAAAAGGGCAGAGGAAAGCCGTAGAGGAAAAGCGACCAAAATACGGTAAAAACAAAGAAGAATCTAATAAGGGTTCAGGCGACCTATTGATGGCTCAGAATAGACGATCCTTGCGTTTGTAACGTATGTGAATGGAGAACGAGCCTTTTCTGAATCAGTTGTCTATCAACTGTGAGGGAAGTCGAGTGAAGGCTGGTTTCCGAAATGCTGGTCGGAGACGAAAACTTGTATTTTACTTCTGAGTCTCCCTTAGATTGGACTGGGTTCGGAGACTGACTATCTGTTATGGATCGAGTGGAAGATGTGAGTCCTTCTTGTCTGTTCTACAATCTCTGGTTTGTGTGTTGAGGTTGTGTGTTTGCTTGACTAGAGTAGGCATCCTCCATTGTCTTCGTGGGGGACTTAACACCGGACGCGATGCGCATTGCGATTTACGTAAGATACGAGTCAGTCGTTTCCAGCGACAATAATATGATAATGTAACGTTACATGCTATTCTTTAAATATTTACAAAGGCTGGGTCAGTCTACTCTAGAAAGACGTTGACGAATGGGATGCAACCGAAGAAGACCTGGTCGAACTTGTTGTATCCGAATTGAGCGTACAGGTCACCCAACCTCGGGCTTACTATATCACCTCTATTTATCACAACGATGGCATCTTCAGGGACGTCAAGTCCATCAACGACCGTAACTCTGTAGGCCGCACTTGGTGATACTTGAGACTTGCCGTCACAATGAGGGTTATGCAAAAATTGTCTGTCTATATCTGCAAAAATTGTAGGATTAACTTTCTTACCAAAAACGTCAATCGACCCAGGGAATAACTTTTCTACACGCATTTTTCTTCTGGATTGTAATGTATCACAATATATGTCCCCGTTATCAAATTGGCTTCTTGCGTACTTCCCTGGAAGATCGAATATCATATCAAATGATTCAGTCGTAGCTGGTAATTGCGACGTGCTTCGTCCACCGCTTGTTTCTGCCCACAGAGAATAGAACGCTGGTTCAATTTCAAATTGTCTGTATCCTTCTAAATGCTCTGGTTTGTTTAAAGTCTCATTATATCGATAGTCAATTTCAAATAATCTACCAAATTCACTCAAGATCTTGGAATATGGTAGCGATATGATATCTTCTTGTTCTTTCTTCCCAAATAATGAATATGATGAAGAACAAACCTTTCCTGGTTTCAATTTCTGAAATTCTCCAAATATATTTAACCTATGCGTTTCATTTTGAACACTTTCATATGCATCACCCGTCAGAATATTTGGTTTCTCATGGCTGTAACTTTTAACGACAGTTCCCCCATTAACGGCATATACAACATGCTGGCGCTGCTTCTGACGCTCAATCGCATGAGATTTGAGATGTATTTTACATTGTTCTAAATGTCCCTTGTATAATTCATCATCAAAGAAATTATTGTTCTCAAAATCGGTTATCATATCTGTTGTTAGCCACATCGGATGGGCTTCAGTACTAAATATAACATTTTCGCTACTATGATTAAGTTCATTCTCTTCATCAAATAGCAAATAGAGATATTTTAAAGTTTCACTCAATACAAAAGTTTCCATTCGATCTTGTACCGTGTCGTATTGAAGATCTTGACGTCCTGCAAATCCACACATAAACCTAAATCTATATTTGAAATCATTCAAGATATGATGACCAATGTTTAAATAGAATGGATCTTTGGTGGCTCTATAAAGGTAATAAGTAGATTCAATGAATTCTGGTCTAAGTGGATACCAAGGCAACGGAAGAGTATCCCACACTCCAATGCTGTCAAACTGCCATCTCTCTGGGATACCACCAAATGTGTTCCATAGTTTTAAATACATTGTATGTTTCAAAATGGCATCATCAACATCACCTGCAAGGACTTGTACACCGGGGAAGAAGGCACCAAGGGCATCAATCCAACTGTACGCCACAGAGCCTTGTCCGCTCATGACATTGGCATAGAACCAATCAGTCTTCGAGCTGAGTTTCAAATTTTTGTAACTCTCTTCCCAAATATCCATTAGTTTATCATCATTAAATAAGATGGCTCCCTTGAGGGCATACTCGTAGTAAGAATCACTCGAGGCCCCAACCCCTGAAACCATTGAATATTCTTGCAAGGTATATGGATCAATAGATTCTGGTAACAATCCTAAAGTTGATTTGAGATGTTCCCACAATGTATCGTATGCAAATCTGGTAACTTCAGAGTATTTCCTATCATGTGTAAGGTATGATAACATGGTGAATTCAAACATAGGCGTTGCCATTCCGGCTAGATTATTTTCATTCATTGTAGCTACATCTACCGATTTCATACCATTTTTTAAATTAATTCTAGCAATAGGTAAACCCGTATTCGTTTCCAAATATGCTGGTAACAATCGGTCTGCTATGTCGACGGCAAGCTCTAATAGAAATCCATCGTATTCATCATCCCGTAGGTATACTGCCTTTCTAGGGTCAGTAGCATATAAATGTGACGAGATTAATGAGCCAAGAATTCTAATAGTTGACTCAAAAAGTTGTACTGTAGAATCAACGTCAAATTTCGAGGGGAACGTTTGCTTAACAAGGTTGACCAGAGATAAAAATCGTTCCATATCTCCCATTATGGCTACTGTAGTTAATGAATCAATCAAAGTGGCTGTGAAATTGCCGAGGACGTCATTAGTAGGATAGTCTGCAGGGTTATCGAAATTCCTCGTCTTGGGTTCACATGAAACCGGACGTACTTCATCGTATGGGTATCCGAAATCTAGGTAGTTTTGTAGACCAAATTCGAATAATTCCTTAACATCATCTCTGTATGTCCTAAGATCCTTTTTTGTAAAAGAATATGGAGATTCACATGCTGTAAATCCTAATATAGCTAGGAATATGAATAATATTCGGACTTGCAATTCCATGGATAGTAATGGCAATGTATTATGGTTTTAGGAAATGGAACTTCAGCAAGTTAATTGATTAAGCATTATGGAAAATTTCAAAGCATTGACAGTAAATGGTACTCTGTGATGTATTTAGTTCATCTTATCCTTTGAAGATCTTTAAGATGTGTGCTCACACGTCACAACTTTTCATTCTTCTTACCCTGTTTTTGTTTTCTGTTTTCTTAGGCATGCCCTAAAATTAGGGTCTGAAATTATTATATTCAATTCCCTTATAGATTCTAAATACGCGTCATCGAATTTTAGGCGAAAAAAAAAAGAGAGCATTTCGCGTCAGAACAATCGAGAAAAAAAGGCTTTCATAGAAGTAAATAAACAATTTATACAGGCAATATACAGGTGGTAATTGGAGATATATTTTCTTGACGGTTACCGTGAACAGATTGAATAAGAAAATACGGTATGGAGGAACCAACTTCTTTTGAAAATGTCTTAGGTGAAAGTTCTCAGGACATTTGTACCTTGACCGATTCTACTCCAAGAAAGAAAAAGCAAAAAGTTAGCGCTAATTATACACCTATTTCGAACCACCCTAAAACTTCGAAATCTGATAAGAGATCCTCTTTATCTGAATACCGAAAAAAGCCAAGTAAATTTGATGAAACTATTGCGTTAACTTTAACCCTTAATTTATCATTAAATTGGCTAGCTGACAAGAGTTTAAGAAGGCAATTTAACCGCCTTTACGAAAATGACAATGGTTATAAAACAGCAGGTCCAAAAGATAACCTTACGTTGAACCCCATAAGCTTATCCATAGCTATCGGGAACAAAGTTAAAGAAATAAATTATTTTTGGCGTAGAGAATTATTATCTTCTGAATATGTTTTAAATCAAAAACTTTATGTAAGAGAAGTTAACCAGGAATCTTTGAAAATATCAATTTTACAAAGGATAGAAGACTTACGGGATGTAACATTCTTATCATTAGTTTTTGATCATTGGCCAAATTACAAAATGGGCAATTTTTCCGGAGTGACGTTAGTGACTTATGATGAAATGAGAAATACCCTATGCCCGTTTTTATTACAAATGGCTCCGTTGAGTTCACACACCACAGATGCAATAGGCACTCAGTTAGATAACATCACGCAGGATTTTCCAGGTTTAAAGAGTTTAACCGTCGCTATGTCAACTGATAATGCTGCCAATATACTCAAAACCCCGAAAGGATTAGAGAAACTTAATAAGCTCAATGATAGATTTTTGGGACATGTTCCATGCCTTCTCCAAAGCATAAATAGGGTAAATGGGACACTTTTTGAATCTTCTGAAGAAGGTAGGGATGACATTAGATCATATATGGAAAGTAGATTAATGGAAAAATATGCTCTAGAGTGTCAACTTCAAGAGGATGGCTCTAAGATAGGGAATTATACTGCTGATTCGTTTTTTGAATCTTTGCAAAAAACACAGAATATTGACGATGAACTTACGTACTTTTTATCTGGAGACAAAATATTGAGGAAGAACAACGAACTTGCGTATGAAATCAAGACTAGCTTCATAAAAAAGGAGATATTTAATTCTCATTGCCAGAAACATCAAATAGCACATGCAGATAACGATCTAAGATTAAAATCATATTGTATAACGAGATGGGTTTCTGCAATTGATACATTACAAAGAATAAAACTACTAAAACCAGTTTTGACGGATTTGGGAAATGACCAAACCTTCGTCACAAAATTTACGAAGGAGGATTTTGCTTTAGCAGATGATCTTTTAAAATTTATTGAACCATTTCAGGTCCTTTGCGAAACCCTGTCTAGAGATAATTGTACAGTAAAATTTGCAATACCATTACTACTGCATTATAAGATTCTGATGGAACAGAATGATATAGAACACTTAAAGAGCAACAGTGTAAATTTTCAACATACCAAACATTTGACCCAATTCACAGAGAAGATGAAGAAATATTACCATAAATATACAGAGAACAAAGTCTGTGAAATTTCTTCCTTTTTATGCATTAATTTTGTTAACAGCAAATTTTGGCCTGCAAAATACCCAGGCAGGGGGGCTGATGGTAAGAAAACATCATTCATTGCAGAAATGTTAAGTAAAAAAATATCTGAGGCCATAATACCATTTTTGAACGTTCATTATAATAAGGAGGACGATTTTGAAAATCAAGTAGTTGACCCAAATAGCAGTTTTATTGCTGGCTTTGATGATACTGTGGATCAGGGAAGTATTGGGGCAATTGACAACAGTGAGGAAGTAGGGGCTGGTAACGACACCACATTCAACAAGGAATCTATCAGAACAGATCTGGAACAGCTTATTTTTGAGGAAATAATAGAATATTGTGCCAAAGCGGATCAAGAGCGTAGAAATTGTGTCAAAGAATTCGCACAAACCAATAAATTCCCTAGTATGGAACGTTTTAAATGGAAATGCAGTACAATTGTAGGGGCTGACAACATATTTTGGAAAAAATTTGGGGCCAACTTCCCCATCCTCTCTTTTGCAAACCGTTTATTTAGAAATATTCCTGCCAGTTCTATCTATGTTGAACGCTTATTTGGTGTTGCAAGTATGATTGATGCAAAAAAAAAGAGCCAACAGTCGAATAAAATGCTTGAAAACCTTTGTATTCTAAAATCTTTTCGGTCAAATATTAGCTTAGAGGAGATCAACTTGGCAACTTGTAATCTTAAGGACGCCATTGAAGTTACTGTCGCTTTCTCCGATTCAGAAGAAGACGATTAAAAATGTCACGTGCCCAGAACATCTGCGCAGGTGGAAATGCCGATGTTTACTGAACAATTTTAACAGTTTGCGCGGCTAATCTAGTCTATTGGACCCCACTCCGTTCAATGTTATACAATTTATTACAGATTAGATTCAATTGGGTGTAAAGTATTATTATATAAGCGGTTTTATAGTAACTGCAAATGATAACCAAATATTTAGAAACGGAAAACAAAAGGAAAAACTGACAAACTTATGTAATATTCTTGAACCCAGTCATATATATTTACCTAATTTCCTTGGCTTAACCTGAAAATAGAATGTAAGGTAACCTCAGTGCTAATGTGGCACTAAAATAAACATACCTACTCTTTTAAGGAAGAGTTATCATTATAAATAGGCCTAAATAATTTTTAGAGTGTCTGAAATCTAATAGCAAGGGTCACCTTTTGTTTAGCCTTACTGTTCGAATGAATGCTTTTAAGTAATTGGCTTCAAAAGAGAAAGTCTTAAACACTGCTCCAGACCAAGAAGTACATCAGCTATCTTGAACCGAAGAAATAGCTCACATCAGAAATTCAAACCGTGGGCATTAGCAATACGTTAGTTTTCTGTTTTAATTAACAGTTTAGAAATAAATGCCTCTATCCATAAAAGTGAAAATTACTTTCGTATTAATGTTGGACTGCATTCTCAAACCCATACATTTTAAAACACCCATACATTAATTTCCGAGGTTCTGATTTTTGCTTTGAGGTTTTGATTTTCGACCCTTCCAAAAAAAAGACTGTCTGTCTGGAAGCGGACTCAGCTGGAGGGAAATCTGGGAGCAGTTAGGCTGGAATGTGGTACTCTCTTAGTCTAGGGACACTAGCTTGCCCAGACGGCTACCGCGAGATTCGCTTCTGCTCTCACAGTACTGGTGAATTCGGAAGAGAATTGTTAAATAATGTAGTGTCAATATAACGTTATACTACATTCAATATAAGATACATTCGACAAAGTATACCATATCATTGAGGAAAGATGGCTAGAGGACCGTATGTTTGAGATAGAGAAGTACAATTCCATTATGAAGAAGGAGAAAACTGTTTATCCACCACCAGGAACTACTTCAAATATTAGGATGATTTGTTAGAATGACGATGAGAATTAAGTTCATATACAAAGAAATGAGAGCTATCCATATTAAAAATTGAAGCAACCATTGACTACGAATGGAACAGCATAGACATGGTCAAACATGTATATGATTAACGTGACGATAACGATAGAAACTACTTCATAAAGGGATAATTTTCAGAGACAAGTTTACTAACAAGATTATATTATTACTTTTTTAAAATAGAAAGAAGCATCTAAAGAGATTAGCAGCTCCACACCACTGGTTGTTGGACAAATTATCTGGTTGTTACGCTCCAAGACCATCTGCTGGTCCACACAAGTTGCGTGAATCTTTACCATTGATCGTTTTCTTAAGAAACAGATTAAAGTATGCTTTGAACGGTCGTGAAGTCAAGGCTATCTTGATGCAACGTCACGTCAAGGTTGATGGTAAGGTCAGAACCGACACCACCTACCCAACTGGTTTCATGGATGTCATCACCTTAGATGCCACCAATGAAAACTTCAGATTGGTCTACGATGTTAAGGGTAGATTCGCTGTCCACCGTATCACCGATGAAGAAGCTTCTTACAAGTTGGCTAAGGTCAAGAAGGTTCAATTAGGTAAGAAGGGTGTTCCATACGTTGTTACCCACGACGGTAGAACCATCAGATACCCAGATCCAAACATCAAGGTCAATGACACCGTCAAGGTCGATTTGGCTTCTGGTAAGATCACTGACTACATCAAGTTCGATGCTGGTAAGCTAGTTTACGTTACCGGTGGTCGTAACTTGGGTAGAATTGGTACCATTGTTCACAAGGAAAGACACGATGGTGGTTTCGACTTAGTTCACATCAAGGATTCTTTGGACAACACTTTCGTCACTAGATTAAACAATGTCTTCATCATTGGTGAACCAGGTAAGCCATACATTTCCTTGCCAAAGGGTAAGGGTATTAAGTTGACCATCGCTGAAGAACGTGACAGAAGAAGAGCTCAACAAGGTTTATAAGCTTCATTATTTAATGTAATGTCGTTTATGTAATCATTTAAAACTATCTGTGTATTTTATTCTCGTTGTACTGTCTTTTTAATATCATGTAATTTGTGTAATAAAACAAATTAATTCAAAATTTCCGTATATAATATTCTTAATACAGAATAAATATAAAAGCGATGATAGCTTTCTTTAAAGTATAAAAATGCTATTTATAAATAGGAAATGAATATATGCAATAATAAATAATAGAAAAGGAATATTCCAATGCGAGTTGCAAAAATCAAGAGCTCAGCTTTTTTCCCTTAAGCTAGGTAAGATAACCTTCAGTACTTTCATGAATGTAGTCTCTCAATAATTCCTGCGTTGATTTCCCACCGTAAGCTTTGCAATCTGTGGCATCATATGCCTTATCTGTGATATTATTCTCAATAAGTAAAGAATTTAATGCCTGAATAATGTCAGATTGAACAAAACTATAGAAAATAAAATGAACGTTATCATTTGGTTGTGTTGAAGGCAATATTTCTCTCAATTGAACCACACTTGGTATCTTATATGTGTTCTGAGAATTACGTGGAGTATCATCACCGTTACAACCGAAATCGTCTCTTGTTACGTACCCTTCACTTAAGGAGGGATCATTAACGAGTGGGCAAGAGTCAGGTCTGGAAAGCGCAAATGATTGAGGAGGTCCTAGTGATGCTATTGAAGGTCTATGATTCAAATATTCTTCTACTTGCATAGCAAGATATAATGGAACCTCCAGATACAACCATTTGTTTGGGAAGGGTAAAACAATATATTCGCTATCTTTAGTGAATGGACCTTTGAAAAGATCGTATCTAACAGCACCTGTGTTTATGGTAATGAAACGGCTTACAGAGGAAATGTCAATATCTGGCTTTAATCTTGGCAAAACTTTATTGACAAGCATGTGATATACATTTTCCTCTGAGTCTATCTGTCGTGCTGCCATATAATATGTCTTTGATACAAAACCGATAACTTTGTTTAAACCCAAACTTTTCCGTAAACATTCTACTTTTGATGAGACATGTTTTCCTTTGTGGGTATCCAGTGACTTAGCGTGCGAATGGAATTTGAATGATCTCTTGCTAAAATTGATATATCTTCTAAAAAATGATGGCTTCTCTGACTTAACATTATCAATGGACAAAAACCCAACAGTTTCAGAATATCTGCCACTTTGTAAACAAGAAGATTTATCATCTAAGATAACGAAATCTCGAATATGTGAATGCCCTCCAAAATATTGGATGATAATATTGGGGTAGAATTTCCGGAGGTATTCATGAACTTGTTCCAATTCATGATTTTCGTGATCAGTAATTGGAACATGACCAAAGATAAGTAGCATATCTAATTCATTCTCAGGATGCCTCTCTAACATTTCCTTAAACCAATCCCTAGTCATAATTTCTTCGATTGGTGATGTAACTCTAGCTCTCTGATTTGCTTTTTGAAAATGGAAAATGAAGGATAAGGTTAGAATTCTGATTTTGTTCTTAGGAGTCTCTAGATATAGGTACTTATTTCCAAAGGGAACAATTGTTCCATCCTCCTTAACAAAATCAACGTTGCTACACACATATTTGTTCTTAAATTTGTGAGACATAGCCGTTGAATAATATTCAACTTCAGTATTTGCTGGATTATATAACTCATGGTTACCTAAAGTTAACAAGTCATAATCCTGTTCATTAAACAATGCAGTCGTTGCAATGCCACTCGGAGATGTAGCATCACTTAATCCGTTACCATCACGTTTATCACCCGTATCAATAACAAGTAAGTCTTGTTTATTTGTAAGCCTATTCTTCTTAAAGAGATCAACGAAGGAAATAAAATCACCCCAATCTGCATCAAAATCTGGTTGTACTAAATGTGAGCCCAGCCAACCATGGGTATCTGTGGTATGTAGGAAGTTTAACTCACCCACTTTTAACGATCTTATCTTGTTAACCCCAATATCAAAATATCTTTCCGGTAAAAGAAAAGCGGTGCTTACCGTAGCATAGAATGTTAAAACGCTGGCAAGCTTCATATCAGTAGTTCGAACCTTAATATATTATAGTGTATATGTGTTATGGTTTCCATTATTTGCGAAGAGAAGTTTTTCTTCTAAGCATCTTAATTACTCATCGGAGTTTCAATTTATATAAGATTATTCTATATTTTGTGAGTGGGCCCGATAAAGACAAAGAGGGGTCTTTGCAGAGAAAATACCCAGCGGTTCAGATTAATGTTCTTGGTACAGTTATATAGCATTTAATTGGAATATTTATACTTGGTTAACTCTATTTATATGGATATTCTACTTGTCTATCCTTACGCAACCAGATTTTCTTCTTCTTCTTGGTGACAACATGTTCTACAAACTTGTCCACACAGTGTGTAGTCTTGAACTTCTTAATAAATACAGGGTCCCATAACTCAGATCCAATACCCAGATCCTTACAGCACCTCATTAAAGCGTTACTCTTACACCCTTCAGTGGCCGTTGGGATCCCATTCTCATTGAAATAGTCTTGTTCTCCTCGGGCAACACTCACAAGTCTTCCATGACAAATTAGAGCGTATTCTCTAGTTACGAGATTAGGCGTTACAATAGTTTCTGAGCGTGGAACAAGCCCCCAACCCCCAGCACCAAACACTTTAGTCAATATTCTACGATATTTAATCTCAGGTAGATAAATTAGTCCATCAGGTTTTATTTCAATATCATCCGGGGATAACTCTTGAAATAACGCCTTTTGAATTGGGGACCCAAATGGCTTACTACCCACTCCATGCCATGATCTATACCAATCAATCTCTTCAACGGCGTTAGTTTCATCGTGCTCTTGAGGTTTAACAGGCTCTTCATTCTCTTCCAGTTTCTTAGAAGAATCGGTCTCCAAGGGTATATTTCCTAAAGCACTATTCAAAGTTCTGGAAAACACAGGCTTAGGTTTTGCTGTGGTGGTGGAAGAAGATTGAGTTGTTGTTGTTGTTGTGCTCTTATAAGGAGCTTTTTTCACTGCAGTTGCTGTCGAGGAAGTACTAGCCGGGCCTGTACTGAGAAGTCGTAACAGAGGCAAAGCTCTCCTTGTAGTAATACCTTTCCAGGCAATTGTTGATATAGACATCCTCCTTTCTGCTCTTGTGGTGCTTTCTAAAGTTTGCTTGTTTGTTTCAGTTTAACAAAGATTATTCTTTATTAGTACCAAATGGATAATGTTAGCGCAGAAAATGTGATGCATCTCATTTTTCCAAAATGAAATTTCCACGTCAGCGACACAATAGATTATCAATACAAGTGATATAATGGTTCTTTATCTGCTCTTTTGAAGAGCCAATAATAACCTAATGTATACCTTAGAACAATATGCTAGTTGTATTGGGATAAACAGAGTTATTTAAAAAGAAATGTATAGAAAGATAAGTCTCTGAATGATGTCACGATATCTACCTCTTTCGCAAACCCAGGATCACATTGAGCATTTCGTTGCCCTTTGTTCCTATTAAAGGGTTGCTCCATTGCTATTCCGTGGAACGTCTACACTATATGACAAACTAATGAAAATGTATTTCCTTACCTTGTCAAAGGGGAAAAAAAACATATCATTTCCAAATAACTTTCTCCAAGAGGAATGTTCAGCCGATTGGAAGTATTATGAAACTTCTCTTAACTTCTCAATCTATTTTATATATTCTGAAAATAAATTGAATAATAATATCTTGTCTAGTTAAAGCGAGGAAATTTTTCAATGAATATAAGATTAGCTCGTTCTGGTATATCAAGCTCAACTTAGGTATCCCCAATCAAAGTGGACCGAAATGTCGTTACGTATCTTTTTAGAACAATTGAAGACCTCCCATCTACCACGGGTATTAGGATCCCCTTCCAAATTGAAAATCGTGTATGGTAACGAAAGTGCAGACATGGATTCCGTGGCATCGGCCATCACATATGCCTACTTCAATTACGTATATGATCCTACTCAACTAGTAATCCCCATTATCAATATTCCCAGATGTGATTTACCTTTGAGGAGGGACATATTGTTTGCTCTGGACAAGATCAGCATCACTGAGGATTTATTGTATTTCAATGAAGATTTGAACAAGTTTATTCAAGTTCATGAGGCTGGTATTGAGACCGTACTTGTAGATCATAATGATTTACCAAAGCTGGATGGAATAAGGACTGTGGTTGGTGTCATTGACCATCATGCAGACCTGGGATTATATAAGGATGCTTCCCCGAGAGTCATAAGGCCCACTGGAAGTTGTTCTTCTTTGGTTTTCAACTATTGGATCGGTTTGATTAAGGGTTGGGTAAGGATGAAAGATGCCATCCCCTTAAGCATGGCTGCACTCGTGATCGATACTACCAATTTGAAGCATAGAGTGGAGGAACCTGATTTGGAAGCTTGTGCCATCTACGACAAGGCTCTCCCCGATTTTGATAGACACCAGTATTGTAAGGACTTAAAGAAAAGAAAGAACGATATTAAAGGGTTTACTGTGCATGATCTCTTACGAAAGGATTATAAGCAATTCCAGTTTGCAAATAGCAATGGAGATGAGATAGATGTGGGGATTTCATCGATGGTGAAATCGTTGCAATGGCTCTATGAAGAATATGGGAGTCAGGCAATATTTGAAGACGAATGTGCTAAATACCGAGAAGAACATCAATTAACCATGCTTGTGGTGATGACCTCGAGGACCGACGATGCAGGGTTCAGAAGAGAACTAGCTATCTTACCCGAGCCCAAATTCCAAGCAGATGCACAGAAGTTGATTGCCGGCCTCAGAGAGCAATTGCAATTGCAAGATGTTGCTGCTGATTTCAGTGCATCCAGTACGAAAGATTCCAACTCTACGTATAAATCTTACGACCAACTGAATGTTGCTGCCAGCAGAAAGCAAGTGGTTCCATATTTAAAAGCAGCTTTCGAGACTTTATAGACTATATAGTAGACACTTACGTAAGCAATACCCACGTGAAATTCGCACAAGCCACAGACAACTGAAAAATCGTTAGTCACAATGAAAAATGTTCCATCTGATTAGCGCTAATTCGCTACTATTTAATCGTTATAACCTCCATCGTCAGTACATACTATTCACCAATTGTCAGTGGAAGGTCATAAAAGAATCACAATCTATTCTAATCTAACCTTATTCAATTCATAATGTCTGGAAAAATCGTCAATGTTGCTGTCATCGGTGCTGGTGTCGTGGGGACCTCCTTCTTAAACCAAATTACCACCATGAAATCATCCATCCAATATAACTTAATTGCCATCTTGGAAGCTGAACATTCTTTAATCTCCAAGGACTACAAGCCTTTACAATTGACTCCAGATTGGAGAACTGCTCTAAACAAATCTAACGAGAAGAGTCTGCCACTACCAGAATTGATTGAGTACTTGAAGAAATCTCCTCTACCAACCATTTTGGTCGATAACACTTCCAGTGCCTACGTTGCTGGATTCTATCCAAAGATTGTAGAAAATGGAATTTCCATTGCTACTCCAAACAAGAAGGCCTTCTCTTCCGATTTGGCTACATGGAAACAATTATTCGCTGGTAAGCCAACTGATGGTCTAGTTTACCATGAAGCCACCGTTGGTGCTGGTCTTCCAATTATCTCTTTCCTAAGAGAAATTATTCAAACCGGTGATGAAGTAGAAAAAATTGAAGGTATCTTCTCCGGTACTTTATCTTACATCTTTAACGAATTCTCCACCGTTGAAAAGAATGACGTCAAATTCTCTGACGTTGTCAAGGTGGCTAAACAATTAGGTTACACTGAACCAGATCCAAGAGATGATTTGAATGGGTTAGATGTTGCTAGAAAGGTCACAATCGTTGCTAGAATTTCCGGTTTACAAGTGGAAAACCCAACCTCTTTCCCTGTTCAGTCTTTGATCCCAAAACCATTAGAAACTATTGAATCCGCTGCTGAATTCTTGGAAAAATTACCACAATACGATGATGAATTGACTAAATTGAAGGAAGAAGCCGCTGCTGAAAACAAAGTCTTGAGATTCATTGGCAAAGTGGATGTGGCTACCAACTCTACTTCTGTTGGTATTGAAAAGTACGATTACTCTCATCCATTTGCCGCATTGAAGGGTTCTGATAATGTTATCTCCATTAAGACTAAACGTTACCAAAATCCAGTCATTATTCAAGGTGCAGGTGCAGGTGCAGATGTTACTGCTGCTGGTATCTTGGGTGATGTCATTAAGATTGCTCAAAGATTATAATAAGTATTCGATTTATATACATTTAGAATAATACACATATAGGAGTAAAATGATGCTTCGAGATAAAGAGTACCGTTATATTTATTTTGTAGTTATTGAATTAAATTTAATTAAGTTCATTTAATGGGGATGCATATTTTGTGGGAAACACTAAAGGAATATGATTCCCTCAATGGTTTTCATTGTTTGCGTTCTCACTTGGAGGATTCTCCGGTTCTCCAGTTTCCTGTTGTGGTTGTTGTTCCTGTTGTCTCAACCTTTCTTGTCTTTGTTGTTCCTCTTCCATGGATAAACGTAGAGCCATAGCTAGTTCGGGATCCATTGATGGATCCACACCAAAATCCATAAATCCACCTTCGTTTCCACCAAATCCATCATTCATACCCATAGATTCAGATGCACCATGTTCCAACACGACAGCCGATGAGGCTATTTGTTCATACAATAGTCTAGAAGTAGATGGTTGTATAGTGACTAAATGGCTGCTATCCTCTTGGGCATTATTAACAGTTGAAATAAACCCCTCTAATATTTCTGTATTTGCCTCTAGTTCACCGAAATTAATAACATCGACGGCAATACTGTTTTTCTTCAATTTCTTACCTAGCTTAATCAAATCTTCCTTCTTATCTGTGATGGGACTGCATACAAAGACGATGATTCTTTGATGTTGTACTTTGTTTTGACGATGTTTCAAAGTCAAGGCTGCTACTTGGATAGCTGTGACCAAATGAATGGACCCTTCAATGGATGTATCATGCAATCCAGCCAAAATCTTACCAAACTCTGAAGTGAAAGTAGATAAAACAATTGGATTGTCCCCCGCCGAAGATAATAACCCGACTGTGTTCTCAGGATTACTATTCCTCTTGGCCTGGAATATGAATTCGACGGCATCAATTTGAGCTTCAAATCTCGTCCTTGGGTAATCTCCATTTCTGGAGTATTCTGAGTTATCTACCACCAGTACTGTAGCTTCTAATACCATTTATTCTTGATTATATTCCTTGCTTCAGTGGTCACTTTAGGTGGCAAAACGAGTGCTCACGATTTAAATTTGGGAACTTGAAATCCCTTCGAATGAGAACCCTAACAAAATCCAACTTTACCCTAAGACGGTGAGCCCTAAATAAAAAAGCATGCCCTAATGTCCGTTTATCTCCTCGAGAATCGCAACTTTTTGTTGAAGCATTTCCTATTATTCTTCTGAGATGACACATTAACCAACAGATCAAGTGGAGCTGTTTGCATTCCATCATGACGTTGACTCCAGCTGAAAGAACGCAACTCAAGTTGAAAATCTTAAAACAGTTGGACGACAAGTGTATGTATAAAACTAATACACGGCGTTACATTAGATGAATACCTTAAGGACAAAATTTACTAACTAAAGCCTCATATAGATTCTGAAATTGAACAACACTGTCAACAAGTCAATAAAGAATATGCGGATGAATTAGAGACTGCTGCACAACGCCAATTGAACTACTTCCCGTCCACTAATTCTGCTGCCCCTCTTACCGTGAGAGATGTGCTCGAACTCGAGAGAACTCGTGGAAAGTGATAAATACTCTGCAGGTGTTGCTTACGCAATCATACTGAAAAATTAGGTGCCGAGAATATACTCCTGAAGGATTTCTACGTAAATCTATTGTCCACATCGTTTATTAATTAATCTATTCTTTTGAGGAAAAACAAGGTAGCGACAACTAATTATATCACCACTCAAGGACCAATGTTTCCTAAATTATTAAACGTGTCTAACATCACTGGAAGAACTGGGCTTAGAACCATAACGACTGTTTCAAAGACCGTTAGAGTTCTACCAGCTCCAACTTTGTCTAAACGATTCAATTCTACACAACCATCGACTGCTGATACCACAAAGAGTAATGGCAGTTCTCAACAGAAGACTCCTTGGGTTAAGAAGACAATTTTGGGAATCACTGCAGTCGCTGCTGGTGTTTATGTAGCTCAAAAACTTCCAGAATGGACTTTTGAAATTACCGCTACCGATGAACAGGTCGATATTGACCCAGCTATTACACCCTTCCCAAAAAAACTACCTAAATCCAAGTACCCTCTAGCTAATAATTATTCTCTTCTAGGTGTTGGTATTCGTTCTGTCACTGTGGTCACGTTTAAAGTTTATTGTTTAGGTATATATGTTGCTAATCAAGATGAGAAATTAATTCGCAAAGTTTTAAATTCAAAATTCTTGAAGGAGAAAGTTATTGAAACTGATCCGGAGAAATCATTCCAAGAAAATGTTCATAAGGCTTTAAATGATCCTGAAAAATCAAGTATTCTTATTGGAGAGTTATTAGATGCTGGCGTTCAGTTCATGGCTAAACTAAGTCCAATGAGAAACACGAATTTCAATCATTTAAGAGACGGGATGATGAGAACTGTGAAGGCCCATCCTGATGCGGAAGCTAATAAAGAAGCCGTTGAAAAAGGGTTATTGGACTTGAGAAAGGCTTTCAACAGAAAGGGTGCTCTAGATAAAGATGACGAACTGTTCGTAGAATTACAATCAGATGGTGCTCTACAATTAACTTTCCATAGCAGAAAAAGAGATCAATTTATTAAATTAGGACGTTGTGATGACCCAATTGTTGGGAGATATTTGTTCAGTCAATACATGAGTGGCCCAAAACCATTATCAGTTATGACCAAGGATGCTGTCGTTAAGGGTATTTCTGAATTAGTATAAATAATTCTATAATTATTTGTGAATAAACTTTTTTTTATTATATCAAAATATTGAAATATGTACTACTTTACAAAATTTTCGAGAAAACTGTTCTGATGATATTTTTATTCTTCGTCATCATCATCCCCAATGTCAATCAGTGGAATTTCGAATTCAGAGTCGTCCTCTGCATCTTCATCTTCATGTTCGTCCTCATTAGCGTTTGATTGGTGTTCTTGATCTACACGTAGCACTGGAATCTCAATATCTTCACTCACTTCACTTTCAACTTGCACCAATTTAGGACGCTTAGATTCTTGATCTATCAATTCGCCCTCCTCATTCTCTCTTTTTTGAAAGATCTTTGTTTCATCAACTTGACTTAGTTCAGTCACTTTTCTTTCAACAGCAATAGGTTGCATTGTCTGATCATTAGTAATGATGCTTGCAATTTGACTTTGCAAGTTTGAGTTGTCTGTAACAATTTCTGCGTCCTCTTCATCACTTTCTTCCTGTTCCAAGGCTGCTCTACTTCTAACTTGATGAACAATCCCCATTGGCAATCTTGGGTGGCACAACAAATCAAAGATTTCGTCATTACCATCCTTCAAAATAGATACTGCAATTGGTAAAACGGAAACTCTTTCATTACCTGGATGTAATACGACAGCTCTTAATAAATCGATGAATTTCTCAGGAATGCAACCAATCTCATTTTGGAATTCCAAAGCCTTCGAGATCGTATATTTAATAATACGTGTCTGTTGAGTAGTTGATAGTAATAGACTGTTCAAGATTGTAATTAAGAACTCATTTACTTCGTTATACCATGAGATGGAATTATTCACCATGAATTGTTCTGGATGTGTATAGATATCAGATAAGGCACCTGTAGAGGAATCCTTTTTATTTTTCTTCTTTGATCCAGTGGCTTGGTTATTGGCCCCTTTGGTTCCTGAAATTAGCTTATTGAAAAGTGCGTCAATTAAGGATTTATCCTCGGATAAATATAAAGCAACATCGATTAATTTGTTAATAGGATCCAATTCAGATAATTGATGACCCATTTGAGGAAGCAATAAATTAATCAAGTGAAAAACATCTTGGAATTCTCTCTTTAATTTGGAACATTGAGGGAAATCAATAGCGGTACTTTTAGGTTCCAATGGGATATACAATTCCAACGAGGATAAGATTGATTCAGACATGGATAAGTAGGAGTTACCATATGTCCTTAACATAATAGTCCATAATTGTACACCAGAAAGTTGAATTTGAGGGAATATATCAGAAATAACAGAGTTCAGTTCAGCATCACGACGTAGTTCTCTTTTCAATGGTAAATATTTCTTTGTCATACTCAATAAAGCCTCGCAAATGGCGTCGATACCACCGATAGGAATTCTGACAGCAAATGGAGTTGGTAATGAGACAAATCCCTTTAGCAAGCCAACCAATAAGGACAAACGTGTTGGAATCTGCCATAAAGTCAATGGTGTGTTCATATCTAACTTTAATCCAGGTAAAAACTCAACCACTTGCTTATCGTTAGACAGAGAATGAGGCAATGATTCAATTAATTTTTGTAATTCTTTATCTTGAGTGAAATCCAATACTTCTCCACACAATTCAATAATAGGCTTAAATTGAAATAAGATAGAGAGCAAACCTGTTCTCCAAGTGTCATCAGCAAATGTTTTATGATGTGACTCAGTTTCATCTTGTGATTGAGAAGCTTGTAGTTTAATTAAATGCAAATAGGCAAAATTTTCACAAATTAAACTTTGGGTTTCTTCATCCAAATGTTGATAGCTCTTATTGATCAACTCTGACAAAATCCTACGGTATTGATTCGCATAAGGTTTGAAAGTTGTAGTGTTCTTGTATAGTAATGTCTTTATCACAGGGAGACACAGTTTTGGCTCGTATTGCGACAAAGTAACAAAAGGTGGAATGATAGATTTCAATTTTGGAACCAAACCTTCTCTAGAAATCGTGGGTTTGCCTCTCATTAAATCCATTAATATGGAAAGTGAGTTAACCAACGTTTCCAATAATACCTTACCTTGTGGAGTTGCAATGGTAGAGTGATAGTACCCGACTTTTTGTTCTAACTTGGAATAAATTAATGCAACCAATTGACTAGCGTGAGCACATAAAACTAATGGGTTGTACGCACAAATAACAACGGCCGTGTGACAACCCTTCCATACATCAAAATCATCACTTGAGTGTAACAATTTGACAATTTTGGTGTTTAGTAAGCCCAACTCAGATTTCAAAATTTTATCATTGATGTAAATTGGCGATCTTAAGGTCTTTAAAATTGTGTGGAATTCAGCTCCTGTTGCGGCCTCCAATTGCCTAGCCAATATGGAAATTGGGTAGTATTCTTGTGACATCATATACTGCTAGATGTTTGCTTAGAGTGATTTTCTAGTGAATAATAGTTTTAATGTAACATATAAAAACTTCTCATTTTTCTGCGAAGCGATGAGATGAGATGAGAAGAAAAATCTCGTGAAAGTGAAAATTTATATCTCGGTGATGCCGTTAACGATAATAAGAAGTACATGCGCACGATATAATTAAATGTTGAAGAAGGAGGCTCTATATCGATCTTTAGTAGGCATTCTGTTGTGGACATCCATTTCGTCATTGGGGGCTCGAATGCCCTCAAAGGGCCAAACCTTCCTCTTCAGAAACAACTATTAATTCTATATTGTCATATCAAAAACACTAATTGTACCTACTTAAATACAGAACAATAATCGTATAAAATTACAGGGGTTAAATATTGTGTAAGCATGCTTGTCGTTGTTATTCTGTTCATAAAACCCTATTCGTGAGTGTACTCTACTTGCTTACGACAAATGGTTGGGAAAATACTTGCTCGTTTGTAACCTTACCTTCCAAATTGGTCGTCTTAGAAGGGTGAACATGAAGTTGAGCACTGTTTGAATGTGAACTTATAGAGTCATGTATTGATGGAAGAGAATCTGAAGATTTATCAGGTGGAAACTGGGAGCTTGCGTCTGCAATCACAGTTTGGGCCTCCACCAAATCAGGAACCTCTTCAGGAAAATTCATGGTGTTCTCCAAGCGATTATCGCTGCTTTCAAAACCAGTCACATCAGTGTGTTCAACAAGTAAGGAATCAGAAGTCTCGTTATTTTTAATGGCTTCTTCTTCGGCATTATCTATGTTGTCGACGTCTTGAATTGATTCTCCGGTCTGTACGATTTCCTCTTCAGGTTTTGATGGTTTAAAACCCACAGGAGAAGGGCTTTCATCACTGTTTAAGTTACTTTCCTCTTTGAAATCAGATATATCTTCTTCTTGTATATAAGAAACGATTTTGCCTTCTTTGGTCAAATCTTCTTTCCCCTTCGTCTCCTCCTCTTCTTGAGGTTTGTCTATATTTTGTCGTTTCACCACTGCTTTTTTAGTATTTTTCCTTGTGTTACGATTGCTAGAAACTGAGCCCCTGTTGATATGATCCTTAACTAGTACAGGTTCTGAATGATTCTTTCCAAATTGAAGAAGGGCTCTTTCAGCAGGATCGTAATGGCGTAACATTTGAGGTTCCATATCATCATTCCTATCATCAGTAATCTCAGCATGCAGTAGTACACCTAATAGTGGTAAAAGCAGAAGCAATAATAAAATTCCCAGAGAAATTTTGATATCTAGATTTAATATTTCTTGTAGGATAAACAAACCCACTTTCTTCCACGTTAAATTGTCAATGGATTCATCAAAGTTGACATTTTCATGAAAGCTAAAAGCATTGGAGATATCTTGAAGGACCTCTACCAACTCGCTATCTTCAAAATTCTTCTGTGAAATCCAATTTTCCGGAAGATGTGCTCTACAGAGTCTTTCTATGCTTTTCACTATAGCTATTGACCCTGTAAGGGAAAACGCGGTCTGCATAACCGGAGGACGAGTCATTTGGATAATGGTGCTTTTCTATGGGTACAATGTGAGGTAATCTAACAATCTTACCAGATAGTAACTTCTGTGACTGCTTTGATATCTGTTGATTGAGCTACTTAGATGTAGTACAGAAGAAATCCGAATGTTGTTTGGAGTCCCCTATTGTGCGCGTAAGGGGAAAGTGTCATAAATTTGAAAATTTCAAGTTAGTCTATTATAATTATAAAAGTTATAACACTAGCTTATATGCTTTATATACTATGCAATGGTTCCTATGCTCATGAGTATCATTTGAATTATTACTTGAAGGGACCAAAAACTTACTCTCTTCAATCGGGCTCGTGTTTGTTCTTGATCGGCCACATACTTTGCAAAAGCATCATATACCTCCGCACTCAAGTCTCTCATTAAATATGAGTCATAGATGGTCCATGACCCTTCAAAGTCCGCTACATTTTTCACTACTCTGCATTGAATTGGAATATATGTTCTTCTAGAATTGATATAGCCAACAATAGGTCGGATGAGTGTCCCATTAATATAATTTAACTCCGAGGGAAATAATGGGACTTCTGCCTTCACATTTTTTAGTGTGAGAAAAAAGTTCATAATAAAATAATGATCCGGGTCTAGATTAGAGACATCGGGAGAAATATCAATATCTGAAGGTGTCGATAATCTTTTAGCCTCCTTGATTAATCGATCTCCAATCTCGGTGATTATTTCCGCTAGTTGAGATTTATCCGCTTCTTTATCTGGTAATAACACATCACCTATCATGTCAACCTGACCCTCTGTGATCCAACCAAATGGTCCTTCGATTCCTCTATTTAGATGGTCAATGTCTAAGTTATCAACACGTAGCCTTGTTATTTTTTTCCAAGGGGATAATGACAACGCAGTGGGTTGTAATTCTGGCGGCTCAGATTCTAAGAATTGGTGATGATTGTTCTGGAGAGTTCTATGGATTGTAAACATTGAGTTATCATATGCACCACTTACACTATTAGCATTTAAAATGTCATAAAATAACCAATGTTTCCGCAATTGAGGAAGATCACAGTTAAAAATGCTGACCTGGAAGGGTCTAAATTGATTTGGTTGATACAAAGTGAAAAGAACATCATTCATCTTGAACCTTGAAATCTCAAAGTCACCTAATTGGTAAATATTCTTATAGTTCCTAGGATCATCGTTCTGCTTCCACACAACGTGTGTCCTATCAACTACCCCTCTTAATCCATTAATACTAACCTCTTCCAAAAACCCCTTCCCATTCAGCCATTTGCTAAAGTTAAGAGATATTTCTACTTTATCGATGGTTAGATCAAATTGTGTATAGTTTCCATCATCAAAGTCACTGGCGGTTAATAACAATTGTTGCTCGCTCAATGCTAAGTTGGCCCTTTCAACAGCATCACGTTGTGAACCCTTAGTAAAACTATGAAGCAATTTAGGTCTTCTTGAAACAAACACTTTATTAAATGTGATCTTCCCCGACGACCACTCCGGGACAATAGCGTTTTCAAAAACAACAGATAAAGTGGTACCTCTTGTTAATAATGACCCTATTTTTTTCACTAAGTAATCTTGCGTGGAGAAAGTATTAAATAGATAGATCACTAATGAAACAAAAGTAGTTGTCCATATAATGAAAATGATAACGTTACTAACAAGAACCCATGATATAAATGCACTTATATCGTCTGCATTAAAGGGTCGCATTGACTTTTTCAGTATCCATCTCGTATTAATCTGGAATCTTTGGAAAATGTTGGTGGATTGGGCAAGTCGTTGGTTCTTTTCTGATTCGTTTGGTTTTATATTACTTCCATTGCTAAAATACTTATAGAAGGAGTAATTGAGTCCTTGCATGGAGTGAAGTCTTTGAATTGAGAAGGTGTTTGAATAATGCAATGCTCTTAATGCAGCCGGATGAGATGGCAAACCGCTGTGTCGTATACCATTGTTTGATCGGAGAAAAAATCTGGAGTTAATGGGCACTGTCGTTTTAAGTTTAGATAGTTTAGTCACCACCATTAGCCATTAGACCCTCGCTGTTATGTTGCTTTTCAATAACTGACTGAGAAGGAAAACTGTTTCACCAATAGATTGGCTAAATTTCCAAACTTCTTCATTTTGAAGCTCCGCGCTAAGGGAATTATTTGAATGAGAAGAAAGAAAGAAAGATCTTTTATACACAGTTGGTTTCCATAACAAATTGCTCTCAATACAATGTCATCAACAAGCTCAATTATATAACAGTATTTGACTATATGCCAGCCACTTCGGCATTCAAGAATTCACCAATAACCTGAAATTGGGAACACATTCGCACCATTTCCTAATAGGTGGCAAATTACAAGATTAGCGTTATGTTATTTCAACATTAAACGACCGTGCTATATTCGCTCACTTTTTCATGTTCACATCTTTTTAACAAGGGTCAGATTACAAGTTAATTATTGCTATGTTATTCATTATTCATGTGGTTTGTAGCCAAGTCCTTCGTCATGCAAGATGGTCGGCAATATTATTAAATTGAGGGATCAACGTCTCAAAGATTGTTTATTCATAACCGACAATGTATTATTCGTCATTCTCTGTATCACTCAATTGTAGTTGATTTTAATCGTTCTCAAAGATTGACCCCACAAAAGATGACAGATTAGTCGTGGATGCCAGTTAACTAACTATACTCACCCAAGTCATTATATGGGGTGTGATCATTTTGAATTATCTAGATTCTTCTCCCATTTGGACAATACATTGCTATGATTTATATGTGATGTTTTGATTTCTTTCGGACTGGGGTAAATTAGGGGAGATAATCGTCTTATACGCCCTAAGAAAAAAGGTCATCGAACAATAAAGGAAAAAGGTCAATGGCCTTTTTGTTCTCATTGGAGCACTTGGAAAATAATTAATATAAAAGGGCATATTTCTTCAAAACAAAAGGAAAGAAACTCAACCCAACTCCAAAGAAACATCACTTAGTTTTTCTGTGAATATGACTATCTCTGATTCTGAACAATCCTTAGATATTTTGGAGGAATTATTCCAAAAATTACAATTGGCCTCTCCAGATGAGACAGATGATATATCATCGCAACTTTCATCATTTCTCAACGGGAATATTATAGAACATGACTTACCTGAAAAGTTTTTCGAAGAGTTGCGTAAGGCAATTCAAAATGACCAGACTTCGTATAATGGCTTAGATGCTATTGTTTATATTGCATCCACCACCAATTTGTCACCTTCCGTAGAACCTTTCATTGTTTCGATTGTGCCTGCTGTATTGGAGAAGGTGGAATCCAAAAACACAGCGTTGCATAAGATGGCTTCCAACGCACTATTGGCCATCGTAAACGCCACAGATCCAGTAGCTATTAAGGCTTTACTACCATTTTTAACAAGCTCATTAGAAACTACATCTAAATGGCAAGTGAAAATTGCTATATTGAATTCAATTTCAGCTTTGGTAGAGGTTGCTAAATCACAAATAGCTTTAAGAATGCCAGAGTTAATACCCATTCTCTCAGAAACTATGTGGGATACCAAAAAGGAAGTTAAAACAGCAGCTACTCAAACGATAACAAAAACGACTGAAGCAATAGAAAACAAAGACATAGAAAAGTTTATTCCTCAGTTGATCTCGTGTATTGCTGAACCTTCATTGGTTCCGGAAACAATTCATTTATTGGGTGCAACAACTTTTGTATCTGAAGTCACACCAGCAACATTATCTATAATGGTCCCATTATTAACAAGAGGTTTGAATGAAAGGGAAACATCAATCAAACGTAAAGCTGCTGTCATTATTGATAACATGTGTAAATTAGTGGAAGACCCCCAGGTTGTTACCCCATTCTTAGGTAAATTGTTACCTGGATTGAAAGCAAATTATTCCACAATCGCTGACCCAGAGGCTCGTGAAGTTACTTTAAGAGCTTTGAAAACATTAAGAAGAGTGGGGAATGTTGGTGAAGATGATGTATTACCAGAAGTTTCTCACGCTGGTGATGTTTCTACTACTTTATCTGTTATTAAAGGGTTATTACAGCAACATAAAGTTGAGAAGAGATTTGATACTGTTGTTTATCATATTGCAGCAGTAGCTGCGAATTTGATTGATCAGCGAGTTATTGATCAACAAGCATGGTTAACACATGTTACACCTTATATGACTATTTTCCTACATGAAATCGAATCAAAGGAAATTGTTGATCAATTCCGCAAACTTGCAGTGGATAACATTCCTGTTGGACCATCCTTTGATGATGAAGAAGAAGGTGAAGATTTATGTAACTGTGAATTCTCATTGGCTTATGGGGCAAAAATACTATTAAATAAGACTCAGTTGAGACTAAAACGTGCAAGAAGATATGGTTTATGTGGTCCAAATGGTGCTGGTAAATCAACATTAATGAGGGCTATTGCTAATGAACAAGTTGAAGGATTTCCATCACAAGAGGAATGTAAGACTGTGTATGTTGAACATGATATAGACAACACACATTCTGAAACTTCTGTTCTAAATTTTGTTATGGAAAGTGGTGTCGGGAAACAAGATGTCATTGTTGATAAATTGAAAGAATTCGGGTTTTCAGACGAAACCATAAATATGCCCATTTCTGCTCTTTCAGGTGGTTGGAAAATGAAACTCGCCTTAGCTAGAGCTGTCCTTAAAAACGCCGATATACTCCTATTAGATGAACCCACAAATCATCTTGATACAATTAATGTTAAGTGGTTGGTAGACTATCTAAATACATGTGGTATTACATCAATTATTGTCTCTCATGATTCTGGCTTTTTGGATAATGTTTGCCAATATATAATCCATTATGAAGGTTTAAAGCTAAGAAAATACAAAGGTAATTTATCCGAATTTATCAAGAAATGCCCATCCGCTAAATCTTATTCTGAATTAGGTGCATCTGACTTGGAATTCCAATTTCCTGCCCCTGGTTATTTGGAAGGTGTTAAAACGAAACAGAAAGCAATCGTCAAAGTTTCAAATATGACTTTCCAATATCCAAGAACTAGTAAGCCTCAAATATCGGATGTTTCGTTTCAATGCTCCTTATCTTCCAGGATTGCTGTCATTGGTCCAAATGGAGCTGGAAAGTCCACTTTAATAAATGTTCTAACTGGTGAACTGCTTCCCACCTCAGGCGATGTATACACACATGAAAATTGCCGTATTGCATATATTAAGCAACATGCTTTTGCCCATATTGAATCACACCTAGATAAGACGCCATCAGAATATATCCAATGGCGTTTCCAAACTGGTGAGGATAGAGAGACTATGGATCGAGCAAATAGACAAGTGACAGAAAGTGACACAGAAAGTATGAACAAGATTTTCAAGATTGAAGGTACATTAAGAAGAATTTCTGAGATTCATTCAAGAAGAAAATTCAAGAACACTTATGAATATGAATGTTCATTCTTGTTAGGTGAAAATGTAGGTATGAAGTCGGAAAAATGGATCCCCATGATGTCAGTTGATAATGCCTGGTTACCTAGAGGAGAAGTTGTCGAGTCACATTCCAAACTAGTTGCTGAAGTGGATATGAAGGAAGCCTTAACCTCCGGCCAATTCCGTGCTTTGACTCGTAAAGAGATTGAAGAACATTGCTCAATGTTAGGTTTGGACTCTGAATTGGTTTCTCATTCTCAGATTAGAGGATTATCCGGTGGACAAAAGGTTAAACTGGTTTTAGCTGCTTGTACATGGCAACGTCCTCATTTGATTGTCCTTGACGAACCTACAAATTATCTAGACAGAGACTCGTTGGGTGCATTATCGAAGGCTTTAAAAGCGTTTGAAGGTGGGGTGATCATTATTACGCACTCTGAAGAATTTACCAAGAATTTAACTGAAGAAGTATGGGCTGTGAAAGAAGGTAAGATGACGCCATCTGGTCATAACTGGGTTTCTGGACAAGGTACTGGTCCAAAGTTAGAAGAAAAGGAAGCCGAGGGTGACCAATTTGATGCAATGGGTAACAGAATCAGTGCTGGAAAGAAGAAAACAAAGTTATCATCAGCTGAAATGAGGAAGAAGAAAAAGGAGAGACTCAAGAGGAAGAAAGAGATGGGAGACGAGTATGTGTCATCGGAAGAGGATGTTTTTTGAAATGTTTTTGTTGTTAGGTTATTGTACATTATATCTATATCGTATTAGTTAGTATTATTGTTGTTATTGCGATTACCCTCCTGGTTGTTGTTTCGTCTTTTCTTGCGAGAAACGCTGAATGAAAAATTTGTTGGTCGACAACGACATTTGAAAAGTTCCAGTGGTACTTCCTTTCTCCCTTCTGGCTGTAACATCCTCAAGTAACCAACCTCAATTGATTATCAATCGTATATCTAACATGTCCGCCATCCCAGCCAACTCCAACGTCACCATCTTGAACAAGAACGAAAAGAAAGCCAGAGAATTGATCGGCAAATTAGGTTTGAAGCAAATTCCAGGTATTATTAGAGTTGCCTTCAGAAAGAAGAACAACGAAATCATTGCCATTGAAAAGCCAGAAGTTTACAGATCTGCCGGTGGTAACTACGTTGTCTTCGGTGAACCAAAGGTCGATGACTTCACTCAAAAGCTAGCTGCTGCTCAACAACAAGCTCAAGATACCGGTATCTTGCCAAGTGCTTCTGATGTCGCTACTAAGTCTCCAGAAGACATCCAAGCTGATATGCAAGCTGCTGCTGCCTCTGGTCCAGTTGAAGAAGTTGAAGAAGAAGGTGAAGTTGATGCTACTGGTTTATCCGAAGCTGATATTGATTTGGTTATGCAACAAACTAACACTACCAAGAATAAGGCTGTTAAGGCTTTGAAGGATCACAATGGTGATATCGTCAATGCTATCATGTCCTTGTCTAAATAAGTTTGATTCTTAGATGATTTACATATATCTATATATATTGCATTACGTTATATATAATTAACTTCATGAAATCCAATTACAATTCTTTAACATTAGTTTTAGTGCTCTCCTGCGATGAATGTTCAATTGTAGGGGATTCAGCTTTATCTGTTGTAGTGACCCCACAAAAAGGGCACACATACTGTAGAGGTTTATTTATTAACCTATAACTTCCAGCATGTCTCTTACAATTGGAACATATGACAGGTTTTGGAATATTACTCAAGTCATTACCGCCGGCAAGTACACCAATAACTTTATCAAACCAGATATCATTTTTCTTCTTAGATTTCTCATTCTGAGCATCCTTACCGTTCTCCAATTGTAGTTGATGTAATTCATTTTTCAAGTTGTTCAATTCGTCATATTTCAGTTTCAACTCTTCATCCATCAAAGTCATTGCGTCTTCAGATTGATTTGCACCAGAGGAAAACCTTTGAATGATGGAATTCGTTTCATGGAAATTAGTATCTTGTTTCAATTTATCCAACTTCTGTTGATGAACTGCACGTAACTTGCTTAATCTCCTCTGTTGGCGCCCCCTCAACCATGTGTCCACTTTATAACTCATCAATTTAATGCCAACGAGCAATCCCAGGCTTAGAATAAACCAAGTAATCGATCGCACCTGCATCAAAGTCTGACTCCAATAAAAATATGCCACAAGACATACTATTATAGAACTACCGTAGTAAGTCAAATACGATTGGAACGAATTCAGTAGCTGTTGTCTGCTTTGTAAAGTCCTTTCCAATTCGTGAATTTGAGACGTAATTTCTGATAAATCTTGTGTATATTTCTGTACAAGGTTCTTGCTTGAAGAAGCATCCTTAAAGCCAATGGCTCTTCCAATGGCACTGAACATTTTTTGTCTTGTGTTGGTGTTCTTTTCTATTGTTCATTATATGTCTTCAAAATTGTTTAAGATATTTCTATAACGCTTTGGAAAATCTAGCAGGAGAACAACTACACAATACAACAAGCAATGCCCTCCGTTACGATAGACTCCTTGCAAATCCAACAACTGTTCCAATCTCCCGCAAGACAGACCTCCATAAGGACCCCCCTGGGGACCGCTATGCTGGAGATCCAAGGAGACCTTCAAATAGAGGCCAATCCACAAGAGGAAAACGCGACTGTGAGGTTCGGTCAATTACAGATACAAGACAAGCAAGCCACGCTGTTCATTGGGACCAAACAGCGACTTCTGGGTCAACTAGTGGCGTTGGACCCTCCCCTGGGGTTAATGAAGTTCGATAAGGAGACGCAGAAGGTGCAATTGATGGATTTCATTGAGTGGAAAGTGCTGTTTAAAGATAGACCATTGCCCATAATGTGAGCGCGAAATTTCGTCCATTTCAATTATTAGTCAGTCATTCCAAGTATATACATTCGTTTTAAACAATTGAATAGATAGATCGATAGATAGATAGACAATCTAATATATTAAAGAGTTTGCGGTGTAATGGACTTTGATTCAGTGGAGGACACACATCCGAGAGTTTTGTTGAATGCATCTGTGAAGAGGCTTTGTGATGTGTTGAAAGATAAGTATGCCAAGGAGAACGAGACTTGTCTTTGCTTCCCATCATATGCTGTGGCTAAACGGTGTAGAGAATACATTACGATTAAGGCCTCATTACTGGATGAGGAAACTACACGGCCTCCCAAGGTGAGAATTTTGCAATTGGCAACTTCGAAGCCCATGGACGATAATGAAAGATGTTGGAAACGTGAGTGTAAGATTGCCGTGGTCTTCGTAAAGGATACGTACCGTCCTTTATTGAGAGAGTATTGGAGGTTGGCGGGTGAGATTATTTCAGGGAGATTGGCTGAATATGTCATGCATGAATTATTCATGGTGGAGAAGTCTACAAAAGTATTGCACACGGACGATGAAAGCATAAGTAAACCACTAATTAACGAAAAGGAGGAATTTATTGAATCTAGATTTGGTAGATCTTTGAATTTCACATTTGCTGAAAGAGCTAGTGATTTAATTAAGAAGAGAATTACTAGAAAAGTGGTGGATTCAGATCTAGAAATTGAAAGTGAAAATAATCATTTTGATGATTCTCATGATCATTATATGGGTGATTACCACGATAATGATGATGGTTCAATGCCAATGTTTTTAGATACAGATGTATCAAATTTACAACATGGATTTGAGGAACAATATGCCATACATTCCACAATTCCACCAGAACCAATAGATATGGATAATGAAAGACCGACTACTCCCACCAATGGTCATATTGCATCAACAGCTTCTCCCAATATTGCCACTGAAGAACGTGATGGCGAAACTGAACATACTAGTTCAAGACTTTGCGTGAACCCTGATACAGATGTGTACCTATTTACTAGTGGTATGGCATCCCTCTTTACTGCTCATAGATTATTGTTAAATTTTGATTCACAAAGGGTAGACAGATTAAGATCGTCAGTTTCTGCTTCAGAGGATGCCTCCATTAATTCAAACGTGACTAACAATAACGGCAACGCAAGGGTAATTGGTTATGGTTCACCATATAAGAAAACTGCAATGTTTGGATTTCCCTATGTTGATACTCTACAAATGCTAAAAAAATTTAACCATACGCATTTTCTCCCCTTCTATGATTCTAAGTCACTACAGGATCTTCAAACAATCTTACATTCAGGTGAACAAATCCTTGCCGTCTTTATAGAGGCACCATCGAACCCACTTTTACAAATGTGCGATCTGATTGAATTACAAAAACTGTCAGAGATATATGGATTTTTCATCGTTGTAGATGAAACCATTGGTGGATTTGTCAACTTGGATGGATTATTCCATGCCGATATTGTTTGCTCTTCTTTAACGAAGGTATTTAATGGTGATTCTAACGTAATTGCAGGATCCATGGTTTTGAATCCAAAAAGCAAAATATATGAGTTTGCCCAACAATTCTTAAATGGGCCTGATGGTGTTACAGACTCCATTTGGTGTGAAGATCTAATATATTTAGAGAAAAATTCAAGAGATTTCGTGGCAAAGACGTTGAGGATTAATTATACCACGGAATATTTGTTGGATAATGTCTTTAAACCACATGTAGGGAAATTATTCAAGAGAATTTATTATCCTTCCCAGAATTCTGAGGAAATCAAACAAAATTATGAGGCTATCAAATGTAAGAAGGATGGTGGTTACGGTGGTGTATTTTCAGTGACATTCTTCCAATTAGACCAAGCAAAGGTTTTCTTCAATAATTTGAAATTGACTAAACAAATTACTTTGGGAAACAATTCCACGACGGTTTGTCCCTACACTATGTTAAAGCATAAAGATGAATTAGAGAGGGTAAAAGAGTACGGTTTGGAAGATAACTTGATAAGAGTATGTGTAGGATTAGAAAACAAAAATACATTACGGGATATTTTCCAATTTGCAATTGATAAAGCATTGCAAATATAACATACTATGGAAGAAAAAAATAACTTTTTTAGTGATTGTTGTTGTAGAGTATTATTTTTTGCCCATTTTGAATATTTATTAATCTTAAATCATATATGCATATAACGTTATAATATTTATAATCCTGAAATGAAAATCATTCCTCCATTGTTTCCTTATTCTTTGTCAAATCTACAATCTTTCCACCCTTAGCGAATCTTGGATTTCTTGGATCATTGATATACTCATCAGTGTTACCATATGCGTCAGCAAATTTGGAGACACCGTAATATGTCACTGCAGCTGCTATGAAAAATGGCCATAATGGTTTCACAATTGGGGTTGGAAATCTCTTCATATCTATTTCAATTGTGTATGTGTACGATGACTTGTGTTTGTGACTGTATTGGATGAATGTTCGAAGCCTAAGATAAGCAATAGTTATAACTGATGGATGGGATCCCTTTCTGTTAATTCCGCAACTCCAAATTGATTGGTTAAATTTGGGTTTAAGCTGGGTAATTTAAGCCCTACTTTTTATAATTTTAAAATATATTTTACCCTATACAACCCTTACAATTTTATGTTTTAGCCCTGTTTTTATTAGGGTTGGGTTTTTTTAGACAAAGCCGGTTGCAATTTCCGTCTCCGGTGTATTTATTTATCTGTCATGGGCTCTGCTAACATTCATGGCACTATTCAACATCGACAAAGATATCTCTTTCTACCACACACCAAGAGCATATTCCAGATCTAGGGAATTCTAAGTGGAAGACGTCTTGCTCTCCATTGGAACTTTACATTTTTGCTTTCTTTCACTAAGGTAAGCTTGTAAAAACAGCATTACGCATTAGATCTAATACAACGCATTTATATGGAACAAGCAGTTCCCAGCACCGTTTCTCGTAAGAGGGACCTTTCTGCATTATCTACTTCCGAAGAATACACTGGAAGTACTCGGGTGGCTCTAAATGGTGAAGTAGAAACGCCACTACAATCAACTCAATCTATAACTCCTGCTCCTTTGGCAAATGTAATGCCCATACCGAAGAAATCGAGAGTCATTAAGACAGACAAACCAAGACCATTTCTTTGTCCCACCTGTACTAGAGGCTTTGTCAGACAAGAACATTTGAAAAGACATCAACGATCACATACAAATGAAAAACCATTCCTTTGTGTGTTTTGTGGGAGATGTTTTGCAAGAAGAGATCTGGTATTGAGACATCAACATAAGTTGCATGCTGCTTTAATTGGGAATGAATTACAACAGAACTTGTCAAATCAGTTAGATGTCACTCATGAGGACATCATTGATAAACATATTGTTAAAGTGACAGGTAATAAGGCAACTATTCTTCCGACACCAACAAATCCAATGGCGAAATCTGCCGCACAGTTAAAGAAGGAGGCAAGAGATGCAGCAAAAATAAAGAGAAGGTATAGTGTAAAGACAAATTCGAGGGATGGTAGCAGGAAGAACTCAATATCTAATCCAATTTCTGTTTCACCTATGCAGCGTAGTGTCAGTTCATTAATCGGCAATGAAGAAACTAAGTCTACAAGCGTAGCTTTCCAAGAACCTATGTCGTCAATACAACGTCCATTATCCTCTACATCAGTAACTGCCGCTACGATAAGTAAGAGACATGCCTCCTTTTCAGCAGCAAGTGCATTTACATATGTTCAGGATAATAACAATAATAACGCACATGACCAACAACAGATCAATAAGAATGAATTTCAATTTCCTGCTGATATTCCACATCAAGTTGGTTTTTCTACACCTCAATTATCTGCGCAACAGCTTATTGAAAAGGTTACAGAATCAGGTGTAGCGTTTGAATCACTTGATATGCCTCCTTTCTTTACTTTAGATGATCCGCTAAACAGTATGGGGATGGGAAATGATTCAAAGATTCAATTTAATGAAAATTTTAATTTTAATGAGGTGGTCTCCGGTAATTATAATAATAATAATAATAATAGTGAACGTCTTACAGTTGCTGATAATACTAATCGTCATGCTCAGCTCAATTTGAATAGTGGAACCGCTACGAATCCTGGAAATGTGGTGCCAACAGATTCCTATTTGTTTACACCATTCATGTTATCTGATTTTTTAACAATGAGTTCTTCATTTGGTGGTGCCAGTGGTTTTACAAAACCAGATCTTAATAATTCCAATTTAGATTATTTTAATTATCATGATACCGCAACAACATCTTCGAATACTACTCCCTATCCACCATCATTTGATAACTTTATACCAGAAAGGATTAGCTCTCTCACACCTATTGGGGCTACATTGAATAATAATCACAACATGAATATTAATGTGCCAATTCCTACATTTGCGATTCAAGGAACCCATCAACCAATGCATCCAAACCCATCTCCACAACCTTTCTATTCAAAGCAAATATTACCCCATCAAGTACCTAAATCACACTTTGTAAATTCCCCACCAAGTAATCAGCTATCACAACAACGACAACCGGGCATGGTTTCGGAGCATTCCAACCCCCATAAAGTACCTGGTAGTTCTGGCATGGAAAAACGTTGGTTGAATGACTTCGTCTCGGACTCCAACTCAAATTTAGAACCAAATTTTAAATTAAACCTGGAACACTTTAATGATATTGGCTTTATTAATACCCCTATTCCATCTCAACAGCATACATTAACTCCATTACCACTTACATCAAATCCATTATCTCGCCAACCTAGCAATAGTGCCAACCATAGTTCGGCTCATTCGCAGGTTCAAGAATCAAAAAAGAACCAAAACTATTATTCCGACCCAACCCAAAGAGAGGGACGAAATATCACACCTATTTCTTCAAGCATTACACCCGTAGTTGAAAGAATTAATAAACTCGATGACAAAAATGAAAATAATCATGATGCTGCGACACTTACTTACAATGTTTCTAGTTTATTCACGTCAAGACAAATAGATTTGTTCAAGGAAACCTTGAAATCCAAGAAAGCTGATCGTACAAATGATAAAGAAAAGGATGATAACGCCAAATATCAACAAACTAATAATACTAAACTTCGATTTTTTGACGAAAAACTACGTGATTCTATTATTAAGGAAAACAATTTGACATCTTCGTTGTTCCCCACTGTTGAAGAGTTAAACAATTATGTGGATTTGTATCAAACGGAATTTCATTATTATTTTCCAATCTTACATTTCCATTCCATTCAGTTCAATATGGACAATTATCCTTTACTTTTATCCATTGTTATGTGTGGTGCTATTTATGGGTTTCATTCTACTCATGCGAAATTGTTATCTAACATCATTTCGGTTCATATTAAGAGGTTTTTAGGAGAGCAAAGTAATAACTACCAATCAACGCCCCTTTGGTTGATCCAAAGTTTGGTCCTTTTAACGTTTAGTGGTATTTTCAATAATGATGTAAAAGTTGTAATGAATATGAAAGGACATCTAATGACGTTGGTTCAATTGGTAAAGGTAACAAAATTGAATTTCCCCTTAGAAAATTTTATCAAACCACCAATTGAGAGTGACCATACTTTGGCGTTCCAGGATGATCCAACTGAATTGGCCAAATTACAGGGACAATACAAGACAGAAGAACAGATAGAAAGGAATTTCAATTATTTTATCCTGGCTCAAACAAGAATTAGAATATGTCATACAATCTTAATCCTTTCCAATTTTTTCACCTCTGTGACAGGAATCGACTGTTGTTTCCATTCTATTGATTTGAAATGTGGGATTCCATGTTATCATGAGGTTCTATATCTAGCTGAGGACTCTGAAATTTGGTCGTTCTATTTAAACAAGTTTAATATTGAACTAGATTCCAAATTTTCTTTAATTGAATTATCAAACGGAGATGGGTCTTATGAGAATTGTTTGATGTATTTGGCTAATGGAAGTCAATTTTTGTATGAGAATACTAAAATTTCATTTAGAACTTTATTGTCATTGTTGATTTCTATTCATGAGAAGATATACATTGAAAGAACAGCATTGAGACAAAGTGGAGCAGATAACAGCAAAAATGACAGGGCTGGGCAAGTATATGGTATTAAATGGAAAATGAACTCTAGACCTATCATTGCTTCAATGCTAAAATGTTGGGAAGCACTATATATAAAAAATGGTGGGATACTAATTCCAAATAAAGATAATGTGGCAATGATAAGATCAAATCCATCCATGAGATTAATAATTCCTCTGCACTTATTAGCCAAGATTAGAAAATGTCTTGATTTGTCCTTTGTAATGGATTTGATATGGATTCAGGATTGGAATCAAATGAACGAAAAATTACAAACATTCTCTTACGATTGGGAGGCTCTACATGAAGCAACAACATATTCGTTGAATGTTATAGAATTCTGGATCGACACAATTTCTACGTCCAGCAATATAAGAACACCGATTATATCAATGACTTGTATCTTCACTTCTATATTAATCGTATCCGAATATCTGAAATTGATAGAAACTTGGGCCACTTCGTGTCTTTCTTCTAATAATAAGAATATAACCGCTGCCAATTTCAAGGTGGCAGATAGAATTCAATGGTTAAAGGCATTCCAAATAAGCAAAACAATTGAAAACAGATTGCTCTTATCCGGTTGCAAGATTCAAACGTATTCAGAATTTTTAGAACTACCAAAAGATCGACCAAACACCATGCTAGATGATGAGTTCGTGCAAAAAATATTGAAACCGGACTGTGACATTCAGGACACAATGCAACTGTTGAAGAAAACTAAAGTTTCGATAAGGTATCTTTATTTAGGTGTTCGTGTTCTTGGCGATTCTCCTGTCTGGCCAATATCATTAACATTCGCTAACGCATTACAATCAAGGGCCATTTACGTTTTAAAAAAAGAGCAAGAACAATAGACCTGCCCGTGTAAACATAATAAATATTATTTCATAGCATATATAATAACATAATAACGTTACAATTTTCGGGTGGGTATTTTTCAATGAGGCCTTGGAAAAGAAATTTAAAAAAAAAATATTTCGGCGATGAGCAACATCTCAAAGATGATAATATAGAAAGCATTAAACCAAAATCAACCTAATACTGCAATAAGAATACAGAAGGATGAGCAAGAATACCATGAAACTGCAGGGAAGACAGCTTTTTGAAAAGATAGGTAAACCAACCAAGATTGTGGCGCCAATGGTGGATCAATCTGAATTAGCATGGAGAATCCTCTCGAGAAAGTATGGTGCAACGTTAGCATATACACCAATGTTCCATGCCAAATTATTTGCTACCTCAGATAAATACAGAAATGATATGTGGTGCTCTCTGGATGGTGATCCAACTACTGATCGACCACTGGTGGTGCAATTTTGTGCTAATGATCCTGAATATTTATTGACAGCTGCTAAGTTAGTCCAAGATAAATGTGATGCTGTGGATTTAAATTTGGGATGTCCTCAAGGGATTGCTAGAAAGGGACACTATGGATCATTTTTAATGGAAGAATGGGACCTCATTCATAAATTAATTAAAACTTTACATGACAACCTAGATGTTCCAGTGACAGCAAAGATTCGTGTGTTCCCTGAACGTGAGAAAACTTTGGATTATGCCAAGATGGTTCTTGATGCTGGTGCTCAATTTTTAACTGTCCATGGGAGGCTAAGGGAGATGAAAGGCCAGAAGACCGGATTAGCTGATTGGGATATTATCAGATACTTGCGAGATAATTTACCGAGGGATACCGTCTTTTTTGCTAATGGTAATATATTATACCCAGATGATATAAGTAGATGCATGAATGAAATCCATTGTGATGCTGTGATGAGCGCTGAGGGAAATTTATATAACCCCGGTGTCTTCAATGGTGATGAAGAGATGGATGTTGATGCGAATAAGGATAAGATATTCCCACGTGTAGATAAAGTTATAAGAGAATATTTTGAGATTGTTAAACATTGTGAAGGGTCTCAAGCTTCCAGGATTGCAATGAAATCACATTTCTTTAAGATTCTTCGACCTTTCCTCCCACAACACACCGATATAAGATCAGAACTATCGAAGATGAATGCAAAAATACCATTTGAAGAATGGGATACCAAAGTGGTGAAACCTGTGGAGGATGTAGTTGCAAGAATATTTGAGGAGCAGGACATTGAAGAAAAGGACAGGATAATTGTTGGTCCTAAAGAACTTTGGGGTGGTCATTATAAAACCGTTCCTTATTGGAGATGTCAGCCCTATTTTAGACCTGTTAACGGAGTTACAGCTGATAAGAGAGTTGTACAAGCCTTGGAAAATAAGATAAATGAGCAATCTCTAAATAGTGATGATAATGAAAAAAAGAGGAAGGCAGAAAATGAATTAGAGATGCCAGCCGGTAAAGAATTAAAAGTATGACTGGGGTTTGATACATAGTTAGCATATTTATAGAGTCATTTAATCATTGTTTATTTGTGTATAACATTTTAAATTTTTTTGTCTTTACCGACATTATTTGGCGTCAAGCACTCTTAAAAAAATGGTGATGTTATCTCACATCTTCAAGTTTAGCAAGCAGTAGGATATACAAAAGTAAAGTACATACAAAGATGGATAAGAAACTTTTAGAGTCACCTACAATTGATTCCGCACCAGATGCAGCCATTGAACTTGCAGCCTTCGTTAAAGTTCCAGCCATTGAGCCTCCAACTGTACTAAAGCAAATAATCGATGATTGGCAGTTAATTAAGCATCCAGAAGGAGGCTATTTCAAAGAGACTGATAGATCTCCTTTTATCATGGAGGTATCTGACAAATCCAATGTAGATACTATGGTAAAGAGGAATTACTCGACGCTGATTTACTATCTGCTAACACCAGACTCACCAATCGGAAAGATCCATAAGAACGTAAACCGTATAACACATATTTTGCAACGTGGAAAGGGACAATATGTCTTGATTTATCCAGATGGAAGAATCAAATCCTTTAAAGTTGGATTTGATTATGCTGCCGGTGAAGTTTCCCAATGGGTTGTCCCTGGGGGAGTTTATAAGGCCAGTTTCTTAGTTCCAAATGAAGAATTCTCTAATGGGTTATTAATCAGCGAAGTTGTTGTTCCTGGATTTGACTTTGAAGATCACAAGTTCATGACCGGCGGCTATGCTGAGATGGTGGAACTTGTAGGTAAGGATAACGCCTCAAAACTCAAGTTTCTTCTTTGAGTAACATATTAGACCTCATCTCAATGAGATGGAGAGATTAATACAATATCAGCATCTCCTTTGCATTAATTGTTTGCCATTACACTATCCATTATTAATCAGATATATATATATATATATATATATATATATATATATATTGATTACGTAAGTTTTAATATTATCTATTACCCGCAGTTTAATCGCCAAATCAGAGACGATTAATTTCTTAAGTAGTTAAACATTAACAAAGACTCATCAATTGGTAACGTTGATGTCGTAGCTGGAAGATCCATTCAATAGTACATTGACATCCTCATCATGTTTAAAAACTCCCTTCTGTCACAAACACGTCTTTTCTCCTCCACTGCATCCAAATTCGGTACCAAAGTGTTTTTTAAGACCAATTTAGGTAAAATTGAATTCGAGTTGTACGATTCCATTGTCCCAAAGACAACAGAAAACTTCAGAGCCTTATGTACAGGTGAGAAGGGTTTCGGTTACAAAAATACCCCATTTCATAGAATCATTCCTCAATTCATGCTTCAAGGTGGTGATACCGATCACATGAAAGGATTCGGTGGTAAATCTATCTATGGTGCTAAATTCCCAGATGAGAATTTCCAAGTGAAACATACTAAACCAGGTTTGTTGTCTATGGCTAATGCTGGTCCAAACACCAACGGATCTCAATTCTTTATCACTACTGTTGCTTGTCCTTGGTTAGATGGGAAACATGTTGTCTTTGGTGAAGTTACGGGCGGTATGGATGTTGTTAAGAAGATTGAAGCATGTGGCTCTCAATCTGGTCAACCAACAAAGGAGGTTATCATTGAAGACGCTGGTGAAGTTTAGTCTTATGTAATAACGGAGTAGCCCTTTCGTGGTTTTTTATTTACCTGTTCATATCGTTAGATGTCTTATCAAGAATGGTACTTTCGTCTTTTTTTCCAATTCACTAGAAAGTTTATATTTATATTATGGATACATCTAATTTGGCTCTCAGGTTCCAGTATAATATAGTCTACTTCGAAAAATCTATATTATGGTTTAAATTTTGGTAGCGCCCCATTTGTTTTAAAAAAATAAATTTCCGTGTGAAATGATTTTCCAGGACCAAGGAACTGAATAAACCAGAAGCATAATAAGGACAACTGCTACCTTTTCTCCTCAATTTGGTATGGTTCATCGAGAAACTTCTGTGATTACCTCTACTGAAGTTAAGGATAAAGATATAGATTCAATAAGACATAAGTAAGATGAGTTTGGAAGATACTTTGAGCAACTTGACTATTTATGACGCCAAGAAGTATTTCAGAAAGGCCCAAAATGTGGTATTTAATTACACTGAAATGGAGGGTAAAGTCAGGGAAGCTACCAATAATGAACCATGGGGTGCGTCATCTACTTTGATGGAACAGATTGCACAAGGAACATACAATATTAGAGAAAGGGAGGAGATATTAAGTATGATCTTTAGAAGATTTACCGAGAAGACTGGAAGTGAATGGAGACAGATTTACAAAGCTTTGCAATTGCTGGACTATTTAATAAAGCATGGATCTGAAAAATTTATTGATGATGTTAGATCAAGTGTTGCTGTTTTGAAATTATTACAAACTTTCCATTACATTGATGCAGAGGGAAGAGATCAAGGTATTAATGTTAGAAACAGAGTTACTACTTTAATTGAGTTACTTAGAGATGATAATAGTATTCGTCAGGAAAGGAAAAAAGCAAGAGAAACCGCCAAGAAATATAAAGGTGTTGCTGGAGGTTCAGCTGCTATGGGAGCCAACCCTAGAGCAGGTTTCAATGCCTCTGGTTCTCAGGGAATAAGTGTTAGTGCTGACTTTGATTCTGATGAGGATGAGGATGCTGATTGGAGATCAACAGGCCAGTCATCATCAGGCCATTTTAGAGATCAAAGCTCTGAACCTGTGACAGGTGATAATTCTGAACCAGCCTTATTTGGTGATGAGAATGCAGATTCAGGATTCAGAGATAGTACGTCAAGAAGTAGTAACTTGGCAGTAAATAATGGAGATGACGACGATGATGATGATGAATTTGCCGAATTCCAAGTTGCAGTTCCCGTGGTTTCACAAAATAAGCCCCAACAGCAGCAACCCACATCCTTATTTGACCTCGATATGCAAGGATCTACAATACCAACAACACCCGCCACTAACGTGAATAATTATAATCCTGCTAATGGTGTGATACCTGCCATTGCTGCGGAACCTAAGAAGTCTGATCCATTTAGTTCACTATTTGCTAGTGCCAAAACTACTTCTAGTTCTGAAGTCAAAGTATCTCAGCCTAGGATAGCGAAGGATATTAAAACGCAGCAAACGAATGGCAATAAGAATGATGAAGAGGACGATGACTTTTTTGGCGATTTAGTATCGTCCGCTGGTCCACAATCCAAGACAACTAGCCCACCACCATCATCGAGCGCCAATAATAATGTTACGCAAAACACTCAATCCCAAACTCAATCAAACGAAATTGATTTGTTGGACTTCTAGGTGCACTGCGATGAAATTGTATTTAGATTTGTATTAACTAAATATCTGTAATTAAAAAACGGTATAATCTATGAAATTACTGATGATTTCACTATTTAAAACTTTCTGAAAATTCCGCGAAAGATCAGAAAACAATATTTATTATAAGCAGATAACTAGCCAGACTTGAAAGCTGTTGATACCAGGATAAAGAAGAACTATTTGATTAAAATATTCATTAATTCTGTTTCATATTACGAACCTTTGATCTGATAAATGGGGATTTATTCATTTTGGATTTTTGACAAACATTGTAACTGCATTTTTGATAGGGAATGGACGCTAACGTCAAGTTCCTCCAGTGGGACAATCAACTCAAAGCAGAATGAGGAAACTGCTAAGTTACTATATGGTATGGTATATTCATTAAGATCAATTACACAGAAGCTTTCAAAGGGTTCCATTAAGAACGACGTGAGGAGCATATCAACGGGGAAATACAGAATCCATACCTATTGCACAGCTACTGGGGTTTGGTTTGTCTTGTTGACAGATTTCAAACAGCAATCGTACACACAGGTCCTACAGCATGTTTATAGCCACATTTATGTCAAATTCATTTCTAATAACTTGTTTTCACCTTATGATTTTGCTGACAACGAGAGTGAGATGAGAGGTCAAGGAACAAGAAAAATAACGAATAAAAACTTCATCGATTCATTAAACGCATTTTTGTCTCCAATGGTGGGTCAATAATAATATTTGTATTTATAGGATAAATTCAATGGAATATAGTTCTTGGAATAATCTAAAAAGATACCAAAGTTTTAATATATTAACTGGTTTCTGCATTTTATAATTATATATGAAGTTGGAGAATTCGTGCCATTGTACTATGTAATATCTACATTTACTCATCGAGAAAAAGATCTGTCCAAAATTCATCATTAAGTGCGTTAAACCCCCACGCTAATGAATTCATATCTGTCAAGTATTCGTTTAGATTATCGCTAGATGCTGTGGGAGAATTTTTCATTCCTGAAACCAATGAGAGGTTCTTGTCATAGGGTTGGAACAAAGGTGGTGTTAAAGTATTACTTAGGTTTGCATTATTATTAGAATTGACGTTGGCATTAGTGAATGCGGAGTTTATTTGTTCATTGGTGTCATTTTCAGACATTGCTGCCCCAGGAACATTAAGGATAGAATTATTTACATCACTTCCTATTGGAATCCGTAGATTAGTAATAGGATTCAATTTAGGATCAGTCATTTTGGAAGCGTTAATTGGTTCCCTTAGCAACTGTGAATTAAATTGCTTTCTAGAATTCGAACTGTCATTAGCTTCGTGACGCTCAGCTACTTCTTTTACTTTGTTCGCATATGTTTGAGAAAATAGGGCCACCACATATTGGATTTTGTATAAGAAATTATTGAACGGGAATAATTCAGAGCACTCTTCTAGAACACGGGTAACTTTTGTTACTAAAGGACCTGCATCTTCAGTTATGGGTATTAAGGGATGGAACGAAGGAATAGCAACAACAGAGTAACGTAACTTCAATAATAACAAACCAACTGTGTATATAATTCTTGACATATGAAACAATGGTAGTGATGCAATATATTTGGGTGGCAACTTCAAAAATTCCTTTAGAGAATTTGTGCAACAGGAATAACATTGGGTAAATGCTTCGACGATCTCCTCTGGTAAAGTTTCTGTCTTCGTTTCTCCCTCATTGAGTTTAGCAAAATATCTTGCCACTTTGTATTGGTGGAGGTACGCTTCGACAGAGTAATGGAAAGAAAGCACTCTGTGACGATCAGCTGGTATTTCTTTAAAAAGTCCGTTTAGTTGCTCTTGGAATTTATCGATCAATTTCCTAATATGGTTATCTCTATATTCTACATCATCTTCTAATCCAAGAGGTTCATCCTTTTCATGTAAATAGACATGAATATTTTCCAGTATATGATTCTGTTTGCAAAACAACACTAACATTACATCCTCCATTGGGTCATACAATCCATCCTCTTGAGATTGTACTTCTACTATATCTCTGCAGGCCTTTTCGGTCACTTCATGGTACCTTGACTGTATTGATTGTCTCAGGAAGATCGATATATTCAAAGACGAAACATAAACCCAAATAGTTAACCTTGCGCCATCTTTACTTAATTCAAGTGGACTTTTAAAGTTAGCCTTAGTTTTACAAGGATCTTCGTCACTAAACATAGCAAATGATCTATTGACAAAGGTTGGACCTAGATCCTTCGTCAAACAACAACAAATATAATTGAAGAGATGATACCTTGTCTTGCTGGACCATTCTAGGAAGTTATACCACAGGCATAATGTTAATAACGCCTCAATAACTTCTACAGTTTTATTATTAGCTTTGAATATTTGATTGCTTACGAGACTTAATACAAATGTATCCAGTTTCATCATAGTTTCTCTTGTTGTTTGTGACGGCGACATTACCACTGAAACGCTAGACATTATAACAGAAAATAAAACCGGCTTCGCCGAACGTAGTTGATCCACAGTGGTCTCATCAGCAATCTTAAGGAACGGTAGTCTACATTGTTCAGATATTTCGCTCTTGTAAAGATTCAAACGTAGTTCAGCCTCTTCCTTTGAAAGAATCCCCACAGAGACTGGATCTGAGACTATGGGTAAAAACATACTATTTTCAGCCATCTTATTCCATTCATTAGACCATGTAGTGAATTTAGTTGATAGCTCAAAGATCTTTCCTTTTTGATAAACTAATAATGATTGAAGTTTCTTCTTGAATTCGTGGCTCATGTGTGTGTTCGAATGTTTAGATCTTTTTGCTGATGGTCGGTATACTGAATCTAATCCAGTCACCGGGAAGTTAGGAACGTTGGCAGGTGATGTATCAGTACTGTAGATGATAGGAACATTATTTAATGTTTGTAAAGCTCCTTCTCTTAATGCTTCGTTCATTAGAATATTAGAGTTGATGGAACTGGGATTTTCTATATTGACCTCAGAGGGGAGTCCTGTGTTCATGCTATTAGTATTGTATGAGTGTGGTTCAGAATTTGAGGTAGGTTGGCCTATATTTCCCCATAGGTCTGATAAGCTTTGGTGGATCCCTGGGAGCACTGTTTGGTTAGTCATTAAAGTAGGTTTTACAGGACTTGGCGTCTTCTGTAGCTTAGTTGATTGCTCACCCATAGAAGGCTCTCTCTTTAAGCCTGACAATGGTGTAGGAGACCGTGAAGGCGTCGCTGAGTTTTTAGGTTTTCTCTTTCTTGTTCTTTTAGAAAGGTCAAATTTGCAAACTTGCTTGTTTCTTGAGCATCTCTGGCATGGTTTTAAGTATATATCGTTGACATCTGATGGAACGCATTTTTGCTTCAATGAATGACATCGAACACAAGCAAAAGTGTTTCTTTTTAGCTTACCCACTTCGTTAACCTCCATTTTTGTCGGGTATAACCTCCTTACATCGTTTGGTTCGACACCTTCAATGATGGTAACATTGGGGTCATTAAAATTAGCAGAGTTTCCATTCAAATGGCTATCTTTGATACCCATTGGATCAGCGATGGTTCCATTCATTTTTGGATATGATTTTGCAGTTTCAATTTTATGATTCTTTGCTAAAATCTAGGTACTCTAATTCTAAACTTTCTGTTGTGTCGAGCGGGTGGCGTAACAAGTGTGGTTGGGTTCGAAGAGTCTGTTTGCCGATTTATTTCAGATGCAATGAGATATGTGTGGTTCCTACGATCTATTTTTCATTTTCGGTAAAATTTTATGACTCCGATGCGTTGCCATGTTGAAGGTTCTAAATGTGCCAAGTACTCCACCATTCTGATAATGCAGGGATCGTGCTATTGTTTAACTCAGAATTAACTCTGGGGTTCTTTTGGATTAGTTGAAGCCACCGTTTTTTGCCCATTGGTGAAAATGCCAGTATGTTCCCTGCTAAGGTCATTAATTGAACTCCGGTTTCTGTAGCACCTGGTGACGGCTTGTATCTGGTCTGAAAGGACTAGTGCCCAGTTGTTGAATTTTAAATAAGTATATTCATTAGGAGTTAGATGAGGCATAAGATGTGATATTTAAACAATAAATGGACTTTGATTATTATATGTTTTTCCTATGTCTTATTTTTCTTTTTTTTATTCAAGTTTAAATTTATTAAAAATGCAAAATTTAAAAATATGAGGTAAATAAAAGAAACCATTCTTAACTAAATGCAACAAGTACATTTCCCTTCTTACCTGACAAACCATTCTCGATGATAAAAAGCATGCAAAAGCGGTTCTTAATAAATATTACTAGATAGACAACTAATTTTAATATATAGTATTTAGAAAGGATTTATTTTTATGATTCCCTTTCAATCATTATTTTATGATTTTATGCAAATTTTGGATCCCTCCTTCAAACGATCAATATCTTTTTTGGAAACCTTCGGGGTTTGGTTAGCAACTTTTTTATTTGCCTCCGTAGATTCAGCCTTCTTACCACGGTTATGGGTCATATGACTTTGAACCAAGTGCCCAGCCGCAAGAGCAGAACATAGGGATAATTCACCTGCCATTACTGCACAAGCAACAATTCTAGCCAATTGACGTGCATTTTGACCAGGCTCAGTTGGATGTGGACCACGAACCCCCAATAAATCTAGCATTGCACCCTGAGGCTCCAAAACGGTCCCACCACCTATGGTACCCACTTCAATGGATGGCATGGATACAGATATTCTTAAATCACCATCAACTTCTTTCATTAATGTAATACAATTGGAACTCTCCACATTTTGAGCGGGGTCTTGACCCAAGGCCAGGAATACGGCCGTCACGAGATTGGCTGCGTGCGCATTAAATCCACCAACAGAGCCGGCCATAGCAGAACCAATAAGGTTTTTCGAAATATTTAAATCAACTAAGGCTGTCACATCACTCTTTAAGACCGAACGGACAATATTACCAGGAATCGTTGCCTCTGCAACAATACTTTTCCCACGCCCCTCAATCCAATTTACTGCTGCAGGTTTCTTATCAGTACAATAATTTCCTGAAACTGAGACAATTTCCATATCATACCATCCGTATTCAGTAACCATTTGGTGTAAAGAGTGCTCAACGCCCTTTGAAATCATATTCATACCCATAGCGTCACCTGTCGTGGTTCTAAATCTAATAAATAATAAATCACCAGCTAGAGCAGTTTGAATATGTTGTAAACGAGCAAAACGTGAAGTCGAATTAAATGCCTTTTTAATCTTTTCTTGACCATCTTCAGAGTCTAACCATATCTTACAAGCACCAGATCTCTTTAATGATGGGAAACGAACAACAGGACCTCTTGTCATACCGTCTTTAGTTAGAACAGTTGTAATACCTCCGCCTGCATTAATGGCTTTACAACCACGCATAGCTGAAGCTACCAAACAACCTTCGGTAGTTGCCATGGGAATGTGATAAGGAACATCATCAATAATTAAGGGACCAATAACACCAACAGGTAATGGCATGTAACCAATAACATTTTCACAGCAGGCTCCAAACACACGGTCGTAATCAAAGTTTTTGTATGGTAATCTATCAGTTGCTAAAACAGGAGCATCGGCAAGAATAGATAATGCCTTACGACGGACTGCAACGGCCCTTGTAGTATCACCAAGTTGTTTTTCTAAGGCATACAAAGGTAATTTGCTGTTAATCACCAATGAAGCAATTTCTTTATTCTTCAATAATTTCGTGCGACCTTCTTTCATTACTTGTTCTAATTCTTCTAATGGACGATTTGAAATTTCAGATTCATCACTATCAGTCTCTTCACTATCAGTAGAACATTCAGGTATAACGTAAGTACTTTCGCCAGGTACATTCAAGTTTTTTTCATGAAGCTTGTTATAAACAGCGCTTGGTACTGGTGAAACCGTCGATTGGCTTTCTTTGGATGATGGTCTGTTTACAATACCATTTATTTTCTTTGATAATTCATTAGCTGTCAAAAGGGTATGAATTCTAGCTGCATTTAATAAATAAATGTTAATGGAAGCACTGAAAGCTAAACCAAAAAAAATCAGTTTACTGACAAATCTGTCCCGAATAGCCACACTAACATAGCTCAAAACAGAAAATATCATATCTTCAAGTTGATGATACGATTTTGCAGGTTGGTAATATTGTATAGGCGCAATAGATATAACTACTTGTTCACTGAATAAATCGTTGTTGGAAACGCTCTTAATAAAATCTGGTAGAGCCTTTGGTCCCCTATTCATATAGAGTGCTGTTAAGGCACCTGTAGCCCACCTGGCTCCGAAGTTGTAGAAATGTACAACAACAAAAAGCAAAATAATTGACAATTTGGCTATAATGACAGCTGTGTTTGATTGAAAAAATGATGTCTTTGATTTACTTTCCGCACTTGAGATAATATCTGCTGTAGTTGGAATGACACCATCTTCTTCTAAAGTTTGTTTGATAATAGTTGACCTATGGATAACATAAATTTCTAATTTCAAAGATAAAATAGCTGCGAAGAATGTGCTTGTCAAGATCAACTCAAAGGTTAAGATAAATGAGCATAGAATGCAGAAGTTAGTTAAAGCTTCTAAGTGACTGGCATAAATTGAACAACCTATGAATGCGGTAATACATAGCAGATGGTCCTGCACCAAACGCCCGCCCTCTTTAGCCATTGAATCATATATTATCTGATCAGTTGTTGTCTTTTTGGATATGCCAATTCTCTCAACTTTACGCAAAGCGTAAGAAGCCATCTTCACCTTATGTTTGAAACCAATAATAACAAAGATAAAAGGTAAACCTTCTACCAAACTGAACACATTAACTGGAGCTTCGATAATGCATTGGGTTGTATATAGAGCCAGAACTAAGGCACAGCCACTATTAATAATTGTAGAGATGGTTAACCATATATTCGAGCCTCTTTTCTTCATATCTGTAAATAATCCAGCCAGAGTATAAAGCATGGTGACGTAGGATAAAATAATAATGAACAGATCAAAAGGTTCCGACTCGTTAATATGGGTGGTACAACTTTTATAGAGGAAGGAAAAGAATCTCTGTATTTCAGAAAAATAATTGCTATTAGAAGTCAATCTCCATTGGGTACCATCGTTAGAAGTAAGTTCCGAGGGAATCGCAGGTTCTGTTCTTAGAATATACTTGTTGGCATTGTTTTCGTAGATCGTATCATTGAGCTCAGGCACTGAGATTGATGGATTCGAGTTAAAATTCATGTCAAACAGATAATAATGGTCAGTCATCTGAAGACTACTAGAGTCTTCATTTGAAATCAAATGCCAGCCATTTGATGATGGCGACCTATAGTAATGAGTGCAATCATTAAAAAATCGATTCTGATCTCTGTTATTGGAGGAAAAAATGGTATTTGAATCCAAATGCCATCCACTAAAGAAATACTGAATCACCGATAGATATGCAGCAGTCGATACTAGAAGTGTAGTCAAAATGACGTGGATTGGGTGCCTGGCAGAGTATCGAGCCACATAAGCGAACGGCGTCGCAAGATGTTTCATCTGTTTAAATAAAAGTGGCATTGTCTATTGTTATAAGCAAATACGTTAATATCAAAGGTAAATGCACTCAAATTGAGATGTTCAGATAATAAATCTGTAAGGGGGATGTTTGAGCGTGCTCTGTTCTATTTGCCACTTCAACCCTTCTTTGAAATGTAAATCCTTCCAATGGTAATGAAACCTTTCAAAAATATCAAAACTGGTATCAATGAACACAGGTCTGTTGTTTAATAGTAAATGAAGCACACATACAATTAACGTCAATGAGTCTAAAATACCGATAAAAGCAGTCAATATCTTTCAATGATGTCCGTTTTTATCGTTTCAGGTTTGGAATTAGTTTCGGCTTACTCTAAACGACAAAAAATCCGTGTTGAACGACGCAATAATAAACGGTTAACAATCGGGGAAAAAATGAGTGAAAGTTGGCTCACTTTGTTGGTTGAAGTGGGTATCCTTGATATAATACTCCTTTTAGTACAGTAAACTTATTAAGGAGGGTGTTGTATTTAATTCTGCTGTTTAAATATCCGAGTTACTCTCCTGCGGTATGTCCGTCCAAACGTCCTAGGCGGCTAATTTTTTTTATAAGGAATCTTCCTCTTAACACGACAATTACCTAAAACAATAAAAAACGACTTTTCACTTGCTAAACACCTGACAGAAGTAATAATTTTCTTTTTTCAATAGGGACTATTTTTTTTTGTCCTGCTCAAACGAATGCAAAGAGGAAGAACATATGGAATGTTATCCTTATTTTGCCACTCGGAGTTTTCCACCACATTATCGCCAAGACGCGTGAAAGAATTTCTTCATACTCAATGATCAAAAGATACCTCGTAATCAATGTAAAACAGTTCCATATGTTGAAGGGAAATAGAGTTATTAAATATCTTATTAAATAATATCAATGGAACACAACTTTTTTATAGAATATATAGACTTGAACAGTAAAATAAAAATGTCCACAAGTCGACGATTATTTTATCATTTCATAGAAACCAGTTTGACATCAAAGGTCAATTGTGAGTTAGCTGGAATACCTGGTAGAGCTTGTTTACCATATGCATATGGAGCAGGGATGACGATTCTACGTTCACCACCAACAGCCATTCCAGCGACACCAATGTCCCACCCCTTGATCACTTCACCTTGACCTAACTTGAAAACAAATGGCTTCCCGCTTGTGTTCTTATCAAAGACTTTGCCATTCTTAAGCTTACCAATATATCTCATCCCAATTCTAGAACCTTTCTTGGCTTGTGGACCTTTACCAACAACACGATCTTCAACAATAATACCTCCCTCTAATGCCTGAGTCTTTGGTTTTTCATTGTTTTTCTTTGGAGCTTCATCTTTAGGTTCAACTTTTGATTGTTTAACCTTCTTAGATGTCACTTTTTCCTTTTCTTCTTCAGATTCTTGCTTTCTCTTTTTGTTTTTATTTTGCTTCTTTGATTTATCCCCATCGTCTTCAATTATTTCCTCAATACGAATTTCCTCATCTTCTTCTTCCTCATCATCATTGATTAAATCATCCAATTCGTCTTCAGCGGATTCATAATCTTCGCTATCGTAATCTTCACTATCTTCATCTTCTGCATCAATAATTGGAGTATCGAATGGGTGCTTAATGTAGTTACCGGTTAAAGAAATACCGTAAGAACCAGTGACAATAAATTGGATGTCTTCCTCTGGGGCAATAGTAATGTCCAAACTTTGTTGAAATTGACTCTTAGGAGATAAAGTCAAGAGAACGTATTCTTCAAATTCGTCATCATCACTTTCATCTTCTTCATCTTCCTCATCTTCAGAAGATGATTCCTTCTCAGCCTTTTTAGCCTTCTTATTCTTTTTGGTAGATTTTTCTTCTTCTTCAGACTCTTCTTCCTCATCATCCATTTCCTCCTCGTCGTAATCACCATTTAAAATGTCATCATAATCAGCATCATGGAAATCTGGATTCCTCTTCACAATTCTCAAGGTGGATGGTTTGTTTTCCTTGTCATAGGCTTCTGGATTCAACGCAGCCATAGTGATCTTAATGGTCACTGGCATCTTATCATCACAGGCAGGTGTTGGAGTGTATGGCTCGATATTTAAGTTGTAAGTGGCTAATGGTAATAGGTCAGACATGGTTGGTTGAGTAAAGGAGTTAGTTGTTTATGTTTTGTCTTGGTCAATCTAGGTAGTCTATTAATTACCATTCGAATATTTTAAATGAATTCGATGAGATAGAAAATTTAATCCGCGAACTGAAAATTTTTCGACGGAGCTTCAACGCCGTAAATTACCTAAAAATTAAAAGATATATAGATAGAAAACCATTAGGTTTACCTCCACTTGAAAAATGAAATTATTGAAATTAAATGTAATGCATAATATTCTTCACCTTACTATGTATAGCTGGCGATTATTGAGTACCAGCGGTAACTTACCAAAATTGGCTTTATCCTTTTCAAACTGACTTTTTATTAGTTCAAATTATGCATTAAAAACTTGAGTTTCATTTTCACATAGCAAATCTTTGTACTAGATTGGCGATGCTAATTTAATATTTGTAGTAGGATTATTAAAAAATAACGGGTGTATGCAATTTGCTGTAGTGCGTCTACACCAAATTGACTTTCATCATATTTACACCAATATTGACCTGGACTACCATTATTTTTTCAAAGTTTTGTGATTGGAGTAGGAAATAAAAAAGAGCGGTTGATGTAATTCCACGATAAACTACAGATCCTGGCATGACCTTATTTATAGCTGGAATATCACATACATTTCCTGCCTTATTTATAAAGTTTTATGTGAACCGATAGGTTTAAATTAATTCCAGACCACCGGAGTTGAGCAGATCATATTTAAAATCTGTTATGAACTTTGAGCTATTATATGCCAAGAAATCATCGACGTTACTTAAAATAAAAAAACTAAATAGGTAGATGTTCGTGGAGTAGAAAGTAAGTGGTCCAAGTCCTTTTCTCCCTTGCTTATTGTGTAATTCTGAGGATCTCACATAATTTTGGGTTTGGTCAAATATTTACTTGAAATTTGGATATCATTTATTTTGGAAAGAAAATACTATTGAAAGGAAAGATTCTTGCTGTATTATTTCGTATTAATATCATCCTTACGGATTTCACTCTATCTTGGATTCTGGTAACTTCTGGATCTTTTATGGAATGGTTACTTCCACTTTCCCCCTTCTCGAGTAGACTCCCCTGGTATTTTTTTTTAATGCTTTCTTGATTTCCCTTTTTTTGAAGAATCTTCTTACTTTTCTCTTGGGTGTTTGAAGATTCAATTTTGTTCGACTTAATATGTTTCTTTTTCTTTTTCTTACCACTGGTTGTTGTTTCTTCACATTTGAGTTCAACTTATTTTTTGTTCCTCGAATCTTCATCTTGAACGATTGCACCATATTCTTTAAACTTCTACCACTGGACATCTTTATTTTTAGCATCATCGTTGAGAGTTAGGTTCTTTAACTTTATCAAACAATAAACTTAAATCCAGAAAGTTTCTTGAACTACTCTCCTTTAAAATGTCTTTAAGTAAAAATAAGGAAAGAAGGGAAAGAGTGAAACGAAGGAAACAGATATAAATATCCTTTCCATTGACTTTTGGGTTATTTGCCGCCGAATCTTTGTGTCACAAAAAATCAAATCTGACGTTATAGCCGCGCATGCGCTAATTAGATTCACACCATTCCCATCTTCATGAAGGGAAAACATTCATTGAAAATGCATAAATAATGGATATCCTTTTTTAGATTACTCTATCGTACACGCCTTCCAGCAGCCTATATGTTAATTATACGGATTGAAAATTATACGAACCTAGTCTTTTTATTCAGGACTAAAATAAAATTATATCGCTGAAATTAATAGGTAACGTTATTTATTATTTGAAAGTTTTTATTAATATTTAAAATAAACAGGATTTATTTTCTACATAAAGAAAAGAACCTTTCTATATTTAAAATTTCAACAAATGTGGCTTGTCACCATTCTTCAAAGAGAAGGAGGCAGCTAAGTATTGCTTCAACATTGGAGTCTTCTTGATTTCAGCCAACAAAGCCTTGTCAACAACCTTTTGGTCTTCAACACGTTCGGACTTGATTTCCTTGTTTTGTTGTTCTGGGAATAAGTTAGCTTCCTTCTTTTGCTTCTTAGTCAATTTTTCCTTAGCGAAATATTCAACGTTGAACTTTTCAACGTTGACACCTTCGACGGAAACGGTGGTAGAAGTAGCAATAACATAACGAGCATTGACTCTTCTCAATGGAACACCGTTGACCTTGAATGGACCGGAAATCAACAAAGTGTTGTCTTCCAAATGCTTCAAGTAAACAACTCTCTTACCTCTGAAACGACCAGCAAGTAAGATCAAGACAGTACCTGGGACTAGAGAAGCACGTAACTTTTGTGGACGAGAAGCCTTTCTGGTCTTCTTTGCGGCAGCAACGTCTTCAGATGGATACCACTTTGGAGCCTAAAATAAAATAAATTTTTTAATGAATTTGTTAGTAAATTAATTATTCCATCATATTTTTATGAGATCCTTCTTGAATTAGAAAAGCAATGGTAGAAATTACTATTGACTTGAGGCGAGTCACATGTTCAAATTGAATTCATTCCTCAAAATTCTGAATTGGCACAACAATGTATCATATTATTCCCTATTCATATTGTCTTTCAAGTTATTATCTTTTTTGTACATCTCGTTAATGTTCATCCTGTTCTTAGTTAGATATACACTGCACGGTATTATTTGGTAGTTTGTCCTCTTTAATTGCCTTCCTCTTAAATTTCTTCCATTCATAGTTCAATAACTTATCAGTTGATTATTGTAGTTTATTGCGTATCTAATATCTGGAATCTTCATGGATAATATGGCAACATACTTGTTGAACACTCATTTTGTTGTATAGCTATGCTTGGTTGTTTCGATCCTTTGAGCCTAACTATTAATAATCACTATCTTTAAAGTTATTCCATTTGAATAGTATACCAAATCCGTGAAACTTGCGAACCACGGAGAGAAGCTAGAGGGAGTGTAGGCGAAACAGTGACACTAACCTCGCTAGCTCTCAGTAGCGTATTGGCCCTTCCACCTAGAATGAACGGCACTTGCAAAGCTGCGATTTCACACCGCGCGCTCAAACATGTGGTTTCCTTCCTTAAGAAAAGACTTAAAACAGCATTTCCAGCTAAACCCAGACATGTTTTATGTTGGAAAGGTACGGATGCTAGTCAAAAGATGTTCTGAGAACATAATTAATTATGTAATCGCGTCCTGTCACCATTGAATATGAAAGAGAAACTTGTTGATGTCAGCTAACTAAAACCCAATTCATAAATTACTAACGATATAATTGTATATTAACTTATTTTCTGAGAGTTTTAGTATAATGTTTATGTAAGAAAAAACTGTTTCTGTTCTTAAATAAGAATAGGTCCGGTGCCTATTTTGAGGAACCGTCTTTAGCATAATCAATACGAACAATAAGATGTCCATCCCCCAATTTTAGTGCAATATTTTCACCAGCATGAACCTGTGGGTCACTCAAGTTAACCTGTGCAAACCCAAGATCCTTATCTTTTGAAAGCTTATGATGAGAAACAGCTCCAATAACAACCGTGGTTTCAGGTGTCGTTTTGAAAGTTGTATTCTCATTAAATGTTGCAATACCCTTGTCATTGATCTTTTGTTTACTTGATGTGTAGATATGTCTGTTCTTACCTTTCTCAGTAAGAGAAACTCTTACGACTACATTCTTAGCAACGTTCTCTGCAGTCAATATCGAAAGAGTACCGGAATATACCCCATCGGGCCTTAGAGTATGTGCCATGCTGCTACTTCTAGTCAAATCTTTTGGAGTTTTGGGAGTAGATGGTTGAGATTGGGCTTGTTTAATATTAGAATTATCAACTTGTGAATGATTTGATAGGGCAGCCGCTGATTTCTGATCAGAGCCATTTTGTGTACGCAATGAATCCTGCCCTTCGAGATTATTAGGTCCTTGCACAGCAGCATAGCTTTTATTTGGAGTGGATGGATCATAATCTAACGAGTCTCTTCCATGATGAGAATTAGATTTTCTTCTAAACTCACCAGATATTTTTGGCAATTTAATCTTATCACCACCAAAGGTTTTCAACAAACGACCACCTCTTTGAACACCACCAGATGCAACAGTATTTGCAACCCCGAAGGCAGCTCCTGAAACTTGTTTGGCTGCTTGCATACCCGAACCACTAACAGCAGTAATCGAAGCAATAGGTGCGTCACTTGATGCACCTTCTGCCTCTGATACTTCTGGTGTAATGTATTGAGGTGTGAATTTACCTTCCAACTTCAACGTACCTTGTGTTGATAATGGACAATCCCACTCATATCGTTTGTGTGGTTCAAGAGTGGACATATCAATCTTGACATTACCCAAATCATCATTAGAACCAGCACGATCCCAATCGAAAACATTGAGGATAAATTCGGATCTACTTCTTGATGGAATTGCAATTCTAGTACTTTCATTCCACACGGGATCCAGGGTTTTCTTGATAACTTGAGTCTTGTATACCTTTTTGCGATCAATGTAAGCAACCACGAAAGGATCCGATTTACCATTTCTATCACCAGCCATTAAGTGCTCAGCTGAAACAAACTTTAGATCCAAGTACCCAGTATCAGCCACTGATTCATGTGGCAAAGCAGTGGTGGATGGGTCATATAACATCCTAATCTTTAAATTGGCACCACTAAAATTCACATTGTAAGCTTGTTCATAACTAGACTGCAACAACTTAATTGTATCGAATGTATCAGTGGAGATAACATCTTGAGGCTCTTTAGCTATATTCTTTCTGGAAACTCTGAAATGTAACTTACTGTTCTTCAGATCACGAATAAAAACTACATTAGTTTCAGGTTTCACTGAATCACCTCTGCATTTCAGCACAAAACTAGGGTAGCATATATCATCCACCAATCCTTCCAAGAAACCTCTATCTCTACCCAAAGAACCTGACAATATTTGAATTGTCAATAAACCAGAATTATGTTGAAGTAACTCTTCGAGCGATAACTTTTGCTTTTTATGGATCTTCTTTTCATCTTCTTCAAATGGATCTGGAACCTCAGCAACTTCCCAATTGCCTGGGTCTTTTTCCATTTTCTTCTTCAGCTCCTCTTGTTTCTTTGAAAACTCATCTTGCTTCTTCTTTAGTTCTTTTTCTAATTCTGCAATTGCTGCTCTTTCATCTGGAGAATACACAGGTAATGTTGGAATAAACCCTACTCCCAATTCCATAATATCATTTGAACTATGGCCATCAGGTCCCCTCAATGTATAGTTCTCAAAATACATGGAGTTGCTACTATCGATGTAATTACCTTTATTATCCCTCTTCATTGCCTGCGATAATGGAACTTGGAGTGTTCCGATTTTTCTATCTTTTCCAACCGATTGATAATCATACAATTCTACCGAGATATGTTGAGATTCGGAGGCAATAGGAACATAGACTGTCTCATTAAAAACAGGTTTTGTAGTATCTGAATAATGTCTGGATTTATATTTAATATGCTTGTTTAATGAAACAATAAAATAAGGATCAATGTCACCGAAACCAGAAAGGTTAGATTTGACAATTGCACGATTAACTGTAATTTTAGCGCAACCAATAGGACCAGTAATTGGAGCGTTATATGCAAATGTACCTTGAACCTTCAAGGGCTTCCATTGTGCGGTAAAGAATATATCACCCTGTGGGCTACCTTTCACTGATTCTTGACCAACTTCTGACGCAGCAATTAAATCTTCAACTGTGGATGAGTATTCACACAATAATTCTTTCCCACCCATGCGGTCATCATAAATTTTCAAAGTGATTCTTGAATCCGTTTTTGAACCAATGATCAACTCACTAACTTCACCCCAGGATGGTTCGTTTAGACGTTTTAATGTTCTGTAAGATTTCCTTAATACATTATCAATAAATAGAGAGGCACATGGACTTAAGTTTCCTGTCATTGAAGTAGCTGTATTTAAAGACTTTACCTTTTGTAAGGTAAACTTTAAGATACCGACGTCTGACTCACTAGAATCTTCAAAATCATCTGTATCATCAACTAATTCAACTTCTTCACTTCCACTGCTTTCTTCACTGGATTTGGAGGCATCAGCAGGCTGTACAACTGGAACCCAACGTAAGGAGTAGTTCAACAAACCTCTTGATTTGGCACCCACCATTAGCTCGGAGGTTAGGTTATCCTGTACAGGTTCCTGTAAGAACGTGTTCAAATCAATAGAAATGTCACCAATTAAAGTATCTCTTCTCACATCATTGTAATCAAAACAAGATAATGTCAATGTTTGGTTTAATGATGGTAAAAGGAGATATCTTGTTTCATTCCAACGTGGGTTCTTATTATCTGATTTAATCGAAGTTCTTTTTTGTTTGTCTTCACTAGGGAGATTCTTTTCTAATGATATTACGACATATGGATCAACAGTATTTGTAATAAAATCGGAACCTTTCAATCCATCAGCAGAAGTAACAGTAACAACAAGACATCCAATTGCGTCATTTTCTTGGGCAGCCATTATTTGTTCAACATCAATATCCATATGATTTGGAGCGTACAACATTGGACCAACGTTAGAATTAATAATAGTTTTCACTAAACTTTTCAAACCGGGCAAGAAGGACATAACATCTAAACCTAAGGTATCTCCGCCTAAGGGTTTTAAAACGAAATCAATTAATGGGGGTTCCAATAATTGAACCGAAACCATCTTAATATTTGGGAAAATCCTACCAAATTCTAAACGAATACGCATCTTACCTGCAACATTGATATCCTCAACAAGGACGGGCAAGGTTTTAGAAAGGAAACTCTTACCTAATGTGACACCAAGAGAAATTTTTGGATTGACTTTCTCCTTTACTTCAGTAGGGGTCATATCTGATTCATCATTTGGAGTGAATGCGAACGACCAATCCATTTCAATTGAGTTCTTACCAGTCTTGGTATATGATTTAATACCTCTAATAGCGGGTGCCTTTGAACCTAAGGTAAATTCATCAAGGGATAGAGCATCAATACCATAACCAGGTGCCACACCAGCAAGGATAGGATTCACCTGATCCTTAACCTGTTGGGATAGGACGGGCATATAGATAACCCAAAATTTAGATAGGAACGAATTCAACCAAAGGGTAGTTTCTACTTTCCCAGAAATTGTTTCTTCAACAGTAGTTCTCTTCAAATCATCTCTAATATTTCTATTAAACCTACGGAATTCTGCAGAATAGACTGATGATGTTCCTAAGAACACAAGTCCAAGCGACCACCATGAAAACCCCCAATAAGCAAACAACCACGAGATAAAACAAGTACCTATCACAATTGAAACATTTGCATACCAATCATTATAGAAGTTTTCCAAGATGTAGGCCTTGATAACCTTAGCATTGGCTGTGTTAGGTGAACCTTTCCCGCTTGAATGAAATTCAGCAACAGTTCTCCAAGGAAATAAAGTAGCAGGATTTTCAGCTTCCAATTTACTCTTTAAATCCTCCTTTTGGAAACTGTTAAGTTCATCTAAAATACCCGGTCCTGTAATTGAAGTATCGAATTTGTTTGGTTTCCTCGAAGGGGCTCTTCTCAAATCAGCAGGATGAACCTTTTCCAAAGGTACAGACCCAACAGTACCCTGGGTATTTGGTGTAGGGACCTTTGGATTTTTTACTGATGAGGCAACAAGAATTTCATGTTTCTGAGCGGCCTCAGGTGATAGAGGCTTAATTTTCTCAACAGTGGCATCTCTTTCATTTTTATTACTTGGCGTATCTGAAAGGCCTTGTGAGTGGGGAGTTCTTTCTGATTGAGGCATTTTATCTAACTGCTGTGTACCTGACTGTGATTCGGTTTTTGGAACCGATTTTTTAGTTTGTTCAGCGTTTTCGAACCCAGCTGATTTCACCATTGTTAAAATAGTATTCCAGCTTTAACAATCTTATTGTATCCTTTCAATTTCTTTTCTTTGCAGACTTAATTATTCGTTAAAGCGGTTAATGAGGTTTTAAGGTACGGGACAGACTATTCTATTTTGTCTTGTTCCCTTTTGAAGTAATTCCTCTACAAGCTAAATATTGAAACTTTCAAATGAAAAAGGGAGTTTTTAAAATCCCCTTGTTTTCTTTGAAATGGCGCGATCCTTTCATTTTTTTTTTCGCTGTGACATATTTATCATCTATCTAAGATTACGTAGTTAACGTGAATTGTTATATTAAACTGCAAGCTACTTATGCGTATACATAGCAGCCAATTCAGATCTTTTCTTGATTGCATCCAGCAACTGTTCCTTAGTGAATATTTCTGATTCAAAGACTTGACTTAGCAATATGTTATGGTAATTTGGGTTTAAGTCGAACAATCTAAATGAACAGTACACCAATTGCAAACATACGGAATTACTTAATTTTTGTTGTAGCTTGGCGTCTTTCAGTTCTTTAAGGAGATATGCCACACATTTGCTTACGAATTGCAACATGAGAGGATTTGTTTGTATAGCTTTTGAATGAATCGACAAGATATTGTTATCTTTATCACGAACATCCGTGAGCTCTTCTCTTAAGGGAAACAAAATCGAGTCTGTATTGTATGAGAAATTCTTACAAAAAACGTTCAAAGACATGTAGATATGCTCTCGTAGAACTTCTATCTTTCTTTTCACCATCATTTCTAATAGTGATTCATTGGGTGGGTCAATCTTTAAGGAATAGGAGGCTACTTCTTTTTGAATAAATCGAAATCGGACTGATAGAAACACGTTTAGGAGTGCAGAGGAATCTTTGTTGTCAAACGGTGGAATTGCCGCTAGGTATTTTAAAATTTTCTTCATGGAATTCACTGTTATATTGGTCGATAGTAATTTCACAAGCCCCATTAACATAGTGGTGTTTATTTCTTTCAACACATTTTGACATATACTTTCCACAATCGAGGAATCCGGGTATTTAGCTCTCAAAGAATTCGTATGTGTATACAACATGACAGCCTCTTGGTAATGCCCCGTCCTAATACATGTACGTGCCATATATGGTAATTCCATCAAATCTGTTATTTTAGTCAAATTATCTAGAACCAAGGCCAAATTTCCAGAGACAGATTGGTTCTCATCTTGGTTATTCATCCTTGTGCGTAGTTTTCTCAATGCCAAGTGGAATGCATCTTCTTTCGACTCTTTAGCGTCAGAGTCATTCTGACCTAAGAACTCATCAATATTTATATCATTTTTACTATCTTGTTCGTCTGTAGTATCTATCGTTTCCGAATCGTTCTTGACAGCCATATTATCCAGCTCCCATAATTGATCCAATTGATCGTGTATTTGATCCAGTGTTTCTCTTCCATCATCTTTCAATACATCATTCAACACAGTTTCTTTATTTTCAACCAATAAACTCTTCATCTTCCTCTCTAAAGTTGATATCTGGGCCTCAACCTCAGCAATTTCCTCGACAATACTACCAGGAATAGGTCTTGAAGAAAAGTAACTCTCATATGCTTTGTTTTCCGATTGTAAAGCTTCATTTAATACGTCTTCGCAGTATTTCAACTCAGTTTTGGATAGGGTACCTTCATCGAACAAATTGTTCAGTATAATATTCATTGTCACAGACAGCCTATTTCACTCAATTTAGGAAGCCAAAAAGGAATGCCAAAAACAACAACAAACAGATGCTATTCATCTTAAAGGTCTTGTTCGTTGAAAAGCTTGCGAACAATACAAAATCAAAAAATAAAAAGAAGAAAATCAGCACTCACGCTGGGGGTCGAACCCAGAATCTTCTGATTAGAAGTCAGACGCGTTGCCATTACGCCACGCAAGCTTATTTTCTTGTTTTTCTTAAAATAAAAGAACCATTATGTAAGACTCTAAAACACATTAACCCAGATGGATTGTATTAACTACTTAGCCTTTCTTGCTCCATTAGAATGATGATTTCTGGAAAATTAAGATAAGAATTAAACAAAACTCTTATCCTAGTTCTTTTATTAAATTCTTGCTGATGTATTGAAGTAGAGAAATTTTTAATATAAAAAACTTCTGTTAGTCAATCTTCAAATATAAAGAATTAGCCCCTTAAAATATATAATTCAAGCATCTGTTATCAGATTGTTAAGTTTAAACAAAGAAATATTTGTACACTAATAACAAAAGGACTGAAATTAGTAACCCAACCTTTGCTCTACTAGATAAGGAAACCAAATCTTAACATAAACTTTTGTAATGTGATTTTATATTTTTTTTTACTTAGGGTTGATATGTTTCATATTCGCCATGACAACAGTCCTATATCTTTTTAATTTACATATTGTATATTGATATGGGCAGTTCTACAAACGACTGCCTTTTATGTTTCTGGTACTATGAGAGTAAATTGATTTTTCAGCAAGAATAAAATGTCCGACCATAACTGTGGGACTCGGGCACGTGACCGAGCGATAATCCGTCCAGACAATGAGCTATTATATTATATGAAACTATAGAGCAGTATATTAGGACAAAGCTCAGTTGAGAAACGTAACATTGCTCACTCTTGGACCAGATACTTGACAATTTCAAAAGAATTAACAAAATAAACTTATTTTAACAGAAAATGACAAATATCAAATCATTTGAGGTTGCAGATCCATTGAACTCCAGCCTTGAAGGTTTTGCCCTTTGCAACCCTTCCATCAAATTAGTTCACTCTGAGAAGTTTCTTTTTAGAAAGACTTCATCAGATAAGATTGCCCTGATTTCTGGCGGTGGGAGTGGTCATGAACCTGCCCATGCGGGTTTCATTGGGGAAGGGATGCTAAGTGGTGCTGTTTGCGGTGATGTGTTCGCCTCTCCTTCCACTAAGCAAATTCTTAATGGTATTCAATTGGTATCCGAAAATGCCAAAGGTGTATTGTTAATTGTTAAAAATTACACTGGTGATGTGTTGCATTTTGGTTTGTCGGCAGAGAGAGCCAGAGCATTAGGAATTGATTGTCATGTGGTAGTTGTTGGGGACGATGTTGCTGTTGGTAGAGAAAAGGGTGGTATGGTTGGTAGAAGAGCTTTAGCTGGAACTGTCCTTGTTCATAAAATTGTTGGTGCATTTGCTGAAAAATATTCTTCCAAATATGGGTTGGAAGGAACTGCTAAAGTTGCTAGAATCGTAAATGATAATCTAGTTACCATTGGTTCCTCTCTAGACCATTGTAAGGTCCCTGGTAGAAAATTCGAAAGTGAATTGAATGAAAAACAAATGGAATTAGGTATGGGCATCCATAATGAGCCAGGTGTTAAAGTTTTGGAACCAATTCCATCCACTGAAGATCTAATCCTAAAGCACATGCTACCAAAACTATTGGACCCAACTGATAAGGATAGATCATTTGTTACTTTTGACAAAGATGACGAAGTTGTCTTACTAATCAACAATCTAGGTGGAGTATCTAACCTGATCATCTCGTCAATTGCCTCAATTACTAATGACTTTTTGAAGAAGAATTACGGCATTAAACCTGTAAAAGTTATTGCTGGAACATTAATGACTTCCTTTAATGGGAATGGATTCAGCATAACATTGTTGAATGCATCAAAGGCAACAAATGCTATTTCAAAGGAATTCACTGATGTTAACTCAGTCTTAGACTTGATTAATGCTTACACAGATGCACCAGGTTGGCCCATTGCTGATTTTGAAGGCAAACAGCCACCATCTGAAAACCATGAAATATTACATAATGATGTTAAAGTGAAGGAAGTTGGTACCTATGATTTTAATAAATTTTCCCAATGGATGAATGCAGGTGCTGAACAAATTATTAAATCTGAACCACATATTACTTCCTTGGATTCTCAAGTTGGTGATGGTGATTGTGGGTATACCTTGGTTGCAGGTGTGAAAGGCATTACTGAAAACTTAGATACGCTATCTAAGGAGTCACTATCTGTTGCAGTAGCTCAACTCTCTGATATCATTGAAGCTTCCATGGGTGGTACTTCAGGTGGGTTATACTCTATTTTAATTTCAGGGTTCTCTCACGGTTTAATTCAAATCTTGAAGAATAAGGATGATCCTGTCACAGCTGATGTTGTTGCTCAAGCTTTTGAAATTGCCCTAGATACTTTATACAAATACACTAAAGCTAGAAAGGGGTCATCTACTCTTGTTGATGCATTGGAGCCATTTATCAAAGAATTTTCTAAATCTAAAGATTTTAAGAAGGCAGTGAAAGCGGCTGATGAGGGTGCCAAATCCACAGCAACATTTGAGGCCAAATTTGGAAGAGCCTCATACGTTGGCGATTCATCAAAAGTAGAAGATCCAGGTGCTGTTGGTTTTACAGAATTTTTGAAGGGTATCGAGTCTGTCTTTTGAGCTTGCGCTTGAATAATTTTTGTTATTGATTGCAAGGCTGTAATCATTTCGGAAATTATAATATTAAATAGAATGCGTATACGTCCTAATTAGAATATGTGTTTTACCAATTATAGAATATCACCCAGTGTTAAAATAATCAGAGACTAAATGAAGGTATTCGAACTTGTGTAGTCGATGATCGGCGGCTATATTTGTCATATTAAACGATATATATTACCCGGACTGACTTTTAAAATCCTGAAATTTCAGGTAAACTAGTTCAAACAAAACGGTAATTGAAATACGAGTTGAATTTAATAAATAAACCAAATAATTTTTCAAGACCCCCCTAAAGAGCAATAGATTGTTGACCATGAGTGCTGATTTTGATAGAATTTATTTGAATCAATCCAAATTTAACGGGAGATTCCGTATAGCTGATTCAGGTTTGGGTTGGAAAGCCGCTGCTAATGGTGGTTCGGCATCTACTCAAGCAAAGGCACCATTTCTTTTGCCTGCCACTGAACTATCTACTGTACAATGGAGTAGAGGATGTAGGGGATATGAACTAAAAATCAACACCAAAAATCAGGGTGTAATCCAGTTAGATGGGTTTTCTCAGGATGATTTTAATATAATAAAGAGTGATTTCCATCGTAGATTTAGCATACAAGTGGAACACAAGGAACATTCTCTTCGTGGGTGGAATTGGGGTAAGACTGATTTAGCTAGAAATGAATTAGTCTTTGCTTTGAATGGGAAGCCGACCTTTGAAATTCCCTATTCTCATATTAACAACACTAATCTGACATCCAAAAATGAAGTTGGTATCGAGTTTAATATCCAAGATGAAGAATATCAACCAGCTGGTGACGAATTGGTGGAAATGAGATTTTATCTACCTGGGACCATCGAGACAAACAATGAGGATGAGTTGCCCAAAATTGAAGCAGAGGATGGTATTAAAGAAGAAGCTGCTGTAGATAAAGAAGAGAAAAGTTTAGCTGAATCATTCTATGAAGAATTGAAAGAAAAGGCAGACATTGGAGAGGTAGCTGGTGATGCTATTGTCTCATTCCAAGATGTTTTCTTCGCAACTCCAAGAGGTCGTTATGACATTGATGTTTATAAGAATTCTATCAGATTGAGAGGTAAAACGTATGAATATAAATTACAGCATCGTCAAATCCAAAGAATTGTATCTTTACCAAAGGCTGATGATATACATCACTTGATTGTGTTAGCCATCGAACCACCTCTTCGTCAAGGGCAGACCACTTATCCATTCTTGGTATTACAATTTCAAAAGGATGAGGAAACAGAAGTACAATTGAATTTAGAGGATGAGGATTATGAAACTAACTATAAGGATAAATTGAAGAAGAGTTATGATGCTAAAACTCATGTTGTTATAAGTCACGTCTTAAAGGGGTTGACCGGTAAAAGAGTGATAGTACCCGGCAGTTACACTTCTAAATTTGAACAATGTGCAGTATCCTGTTCCTACAAGGCAAATGAAGGTTATCTGTATCCATTAGACAATGCCTTTTTCTTCTTAACAAAACCAACCTTGTATATCCCATTTTCTGATGTTAGTTCTGTGAATATTTCGAGAGCAGGCCAAACGTCGACATCCTCCAGGACATTTGACTTGGAAATTATTCTTCGTTTAAATAGAGGCTCTACGACCTTCGGTAATATTAGTAAGGAAGAACAACAATTATTAGAACAATTCTTGAAATCCAAAAATTTGAGAGTAAAGAATGAAGAAAAAGAGACTCAAGAAAGGTTACAGAACGCCCTTGGATCAGATAGTGATGATGATGGTGATATCAATATGGGTTCTGCTGGTGAAGATGACGAATCCGAAGATGTTGATTTCCATGCCAGTTCCGAAGGTGAAGACGACGTTGCTGAGGAATTTGATTCTGACGCCCCTGTTAGTGATGAAGAGGCTGGCAGTGATGCTGATGAAAGGCCAGCAAAGAAGCCAAAGACTGAATAGGATATATGTATCTTGTTATCTAAATATCGTTTTGAAAAATATATTATATTGTAAGTACTATAATCAACAACATTACCATCATCGAGAAATATGAAGCGGGCATCGCTTAATATGTAACTTTTACACTGAAAAAATTCCAGGTGTCTGAATAAAGTTAATTATATTGACATAAAGATTCAAACGAAGAAAAGCAGCATAGACACCTTTTGGGACCTACTCACTATAATGTTTGTTATCCTTTATTTGCTAGCTAGACAATAATTAAAATGACCAAATCCAAGCTTCCACTAATCGAGGAGCTTGATCTTCTCAAAGATATGTATCCGGAACTACAAATAGATTCTGAAGTTGATGATACTAAATGCATAACAGGGTCCCTACTATTCAGCATATCATTATTAAACGACCTAAAAGTTACCTATAATGAGAAGCAGATAATTTTACCAAAATTACTACAGGAAAGAATAGTATTCAATGTTGATGTACAACTATATCCAGATCTCCGACGTGGGTTGACCTTAAGGTTGGAATCACAATGGATGTCGCACGATGATAAAAGCAAGTTGTTGAATGCTTTACATGCAGAATTTGACGAAGTTACTGATCCTTCAAGCACGATTTATGATCCGTCTAGTCCAATTTTGATGCTTACCTTTGGATTTCTGATATACGACTCTGCATCTATTCTATTTGACGATTACAAGAAGTTTTGCTCCACGGAAGAAGAATTTGAGTTATACAGAATTGTTCAAGCTGGAGCATTAGAGGAGAAAAGGGCTAGGGAAAATTTTGACTGTTCTATATGTATGGAGGAGAAAAAAGGTAATAAAATGATTGAATTGCCATGTGAAGGACATCATCATCTGTGCCGGAGTTGTACAAAAACGTACTTTCCCAAGATGATCGAGGAAGGAAACATTATAAATGTAAGATGCCCTGAATGTAAGTTTGAAGAATATGATATGAATACTGCCAACAGTTTTCAAATGCTGAAGGAGAAATTATTTAGGCCGTCGATTCCATTCGAGTTTTTTGAAGGAATACTGACAGATGAAGTGTGCGAAAGGTATGAAAAGTTGTTTTACGAACAAGCAGCCATAAAGCTATCAAAGCATTCCCCACACGCATGTTGTATTTGTCCAAGTTGTAAGACATGGTGTGTTAAGGATGATTTGGACGAACTAATGATAGTCTGTAACAAATGTAAATTTGCATTTTGCTTTGACTGTCTACATTCATGGCATGGATATAATAATCGTTGTGGGAAGAAACTTAAGATTCCACTAGAAGTCATCGAAGAGTATTCCGATTTAGGCTCCGATCATATGGTACGGAAAAGGCAACTAGAAGTTAAATATGGTAAGCGAATCTTGGAATTAGAAGTAAAGGAATATATTGCCGATAAACTTTTTGACATGGCCATTGAACAAGAAGGATCTAATCTTCAAAGATGTCCTAAATGTAGGTTGGTAATACAGAGAAGTGAAGGTTGTAACAAGATGAAATGTGCTGTATGTGGAACGTCATTTTGCTTCATATGTGGCACTGTTTTGGATCCAAATGACCCATATGAACATTTTAGGGAAACAGAATCATCTTGCTATGCACGCCTGTTTGAAGGAATGCCTGGCTCACAAGACGAATGAATGGGTATACCACTTATAAACTTATAAACAATAATAAATATCTCAATCGATCGAATGTTCATAAAAAAAACTCCTATTTTAAGAGAGATTTTTATATCTATAAATTACTTGTTTTTTAAGCTATATGAATATCTTATTCCAAAAGTCCACGAGATTGTTCGTCAGGTTGGTAGCGTAATGACCATTTGGGACCTTTAATAGCTACAATCAGAAGATCACCCAATGTGAAGATCCACGATGCAATATATAAAGCAAATGATAGAATGGCAATCAGTCTGATAATGAATTGGATAAAATTTAGACGGGAGTCACTGACGATTATGCTTAAACTTTCAAAGTTATAATCGAAGAAGATACCTGGAACACGTCCTGATCGCGGAACAGGAGAATCTTTGCCCTTGTAGTGATACTCTGCTACTGAATATTGGAACGTGTTTACCTCTGTTCCTAACTTCCTAAATGTTGTAGGAATCACAGACAGATCATATGAGTACGCCGTTTTAGGCGTTTCGAGATCGAATTTTGCCGATTTATCAAGTGGATTATCTATGTATGGATAAAAATCACCAAATGAAAACTCGTTAATAACATGATTAAACTTTATCTGATCCATAGGTGTTCTTTCACGATCGGCGTAGCCATATCCTTTTGCTGTTATTTGTAATTCCCCGGCAACACGATTGACAGGTAGGGAACCGAAGATATGGCACCCATTAAAATCTGGTAAATTATTGTACGTTTCAGGATCATTTTCGTCATAATACATTCTGGTATCTAGTTTTTCCCTGAATTCAGCTGGGATTGCTTCACCTAGAATCTCATCCAACTGTGGGGTAATAATTTCTGCAATATCATTTATCCTTACGTCAAAAGGAATAAAAAATGGCATTTCTTCAAAATTCAATTCTTCAGAAGCAAGTTTCCTGTCCATTGTTTGATCTCTTACGTTAACTGTTATCCATTTACAAGGAATATTGACAAATAAATCCATATTGATCGAGACTGTCTCTTTCACATCCCCGTCAACGACATATCTTTCACCTACAAATCCACCAAAATAACTACCAAATTCGGACCATGCAATAAATATGGCAAATATGTATATCAGAATAGTGGATACACCACCTTTAGTGGATTTTTTCTCATGTTGTTCCTCAGTTTTTGCTGTTTAAAATATGCATCTGTTAGTAATTTATGATTTTAGTTTATAATTGCTGTAATCGGTACTAAACATACGAAATGCATCAAACACTCTCAGACTACGACCAGCCATTGTAATGTTGTGTTTGGTTCCGCTGTTAAATGCTTTGTATAAGCTACTCGTAAAGGTGCAAATCATCTCTCTAACTTTAACGTTACGTATGAAAATTCATTTTTTTCAAAAGGCGGCAAATATAACGACAGAAAGTACTATAAGGTAACAAACTCAACTACTTAATTACATACAAAACTTCAAGAAAAAAACAGAGCAAGATAATAGTATCAAATTTTGTTTTCTTCATCCAATAACCTATCTGCTTTAAATATATCTTGCTTTTTTAGGCTGTAGTGCTTGGCGGCTAGAAATGTGATTGGTAAGAACATCCACTGCACTAAATATCTAACACATCCTATAATGAATCCACTACCAATGGAAACTTGGAGTAATTCCCAGTCTGTGTAACTTTCGGTGGTATTTTGACTTGGTTCTAATGTTTTCAAAACTAAAAAATAGATCAGGTTAGCTAGGAAAGTGCAGGAAGATGTAACTATTAGGATTGAACTTGATAGCTTTAAAAAGAAAGGAATAATTTGATGATTCTTGCCCCACAAAAGGGAAATACCAAGTGAACCAACAATTCCTAGGCATAGAAAACTTATAATAATTTCCCCAACAAACACCCAAAAGAAATAATCATTGAAAAGCATTAAACCGTAAGCAATATTAACCCCTTTATTATACTTGGAATGTTTTGATGTTTTTGATCCATCCTCATTAACATTTTCCTCCAAATCACCAATAAGAATTTTAAGTAACCCATTTTCTCGTTTACGATCATTTCTTAAAAATTCTTTCATTGAGGTTAAAGTTAAGTGGTACATAAAAAGCATTGATTCTCCCATTGTCTTCGTTGCGTTTTCGTGAATAGTCGATAATTGCCCCAGTTGGATTCCAATATCTCTAACTAAAATTCCCATTACATCCATTCCAGCATCTCCATTAGCAGAACAGTAAATATTCTTGTCAATAGTTGATTTACAATAACCAAAATAGTTAACCTTGTAAATATTCGTAGACTCAAAAGTATCAACTAGGTTGGAGTCATCATATATCTTTGAATCCATTAATTCATTGGACCACCCCATATCCAAAGTTAGATAAGACAAAAGTTTGAGAAATTGACGAATACTGCCAATAAACTCTCTTGTAATGGATGAACTACCCACAATTGCAAATTTGAACTGTGGGGAACAAAAAGATGCTAGAGGGGAGAATGTACATGTAAAACTTGGCATGTAGAGCATAAATTGGAAGGCGGTAAACCCTAACAATATAACCCAAACAATAAATCTCTTAAGAAGTAACATTTAAACTCTTCTTTCTTTGCTTTGTTTCTAGTTTTCCTCTGTATCTTGTTCAAAGAGTTAAGAAACTGGTAATGAAAGTCAATTTGTGACGCAAATTTCGAGATCGAGGTGATCGAAAGCGCTCGGCGTCAATCAGAGATTTGAAGCTACATAGAATAATAACAAATGTAAATTCGATCCGCATGTGATCCAGATCATACAGAATAGACGGATAAGGGTCACTTAGCGTAAAGGAGAATGGCGCATTCATTGAAGGATCTGGAAGGCTGGGAAATTATAACAACCGATGGGTTCGGTAATATTATTGATAATACCCAGAAAAGACGACGTCATCGAAGAAATGAAGAGGAACTTGTCTACCTTCAAAGAAAATCAGACGGATTGAGGTTTGGTCGTGGTGACAACATTATTATGAACGATGAAAAGTTGGATACTTATTCGATATACTTGGTGCATGATATTAGACTGAATACCTTGAACAATGTGGTGGAGCTATGGGCACTAACGTATTTAAGATGGTTTGAATTAGATCCAGTCACATATTACAGTAATTTTGAACCCAAAGTGGTTAAAAATCTGGATACAAGAGAGGAGGTAAATAGAAAAATGGCAGAGGATGTGGACAAAAACGAGCTATATTTCACATTACAACCAGCAGAACTCAAATTATCCAATTTCATATCATTAGCCAAAGTCTCCAATTTCGATAGTTGGTTGAACGATACTGAGGAAAAAGACTTGAAAAAAGAGTTCTTTGTTAGATATATATTTAGTCCCATTTCTGACAACGTGGTCCCAATTAATCTTATTGAAGAGATACCCAACATGCTTAAGTTAACACCAAAGGAGGCTCAAGAATATATAAAAGACATAGCGTGGCCGAAGAAGAGAGGGACTGACACATCTAAGGAGCTTCCAAAGGAGTTTCTTATCGAGACACCAAAAAAGCGTAGCTACGCAGAAATCGAAAATGAATACGATGACATCTTGAGCTCCGCAAGTGAAAGTGATTCTTCTAATGATGAAACAGCGAACCACAGTAATTCGTCAGATTTTAGCTCTGCTGATGATGTTAGTAATGATGATGCTGAGAATTCAGGCTCAGATTCAGAATTATTTGAGGATGACGATTATATATCTGAATCAGAGAGTATCGGTAGGAAACGAAATAATAAATCTTCAGATACTGGAATAAAAAGGGGAAGGGGACGCCCACCAAAAAATGCTTCTGGGTTGATTAGAAGATACCCTCATGGATTAACTTTCCAAAAAAACACTACGCCCAATGGAGCATCGAATACAAACGTCATTAGGAAGTTTACCAAGAAAAATATTGCACGTGCTAAGAAGAAATACACAGCCTTTTCCAAACGTTACGAATCTATTAAGGATATTCCTGATTTGAAAAAGCTCAAGGCTTTTAACCAGGATTCAGATGAAGTAGATCGAACCAATAGGAAGTTGGAGAATATAATGAAAACTACCCAAAATCATCATGCAGTTGAGACTATTTTTTCTAAAGTCAAAAAACAATTATATTCATCTCATGGGAAAGAAGAAATTGTGAAATCAAAGAATTT